>NC_140977.1:14080576-14333076 GCF_056783735.1 Eptatretus burgeri
CAATGTCAGCTCTCCAACATAAATGCTTTCCTCGAGGACATTTAACAACTCGGGTCCAACAAGCTCTAAAAAGTCTTATAAAATTATTCGGGTAGGCCATCAATCCTGGGGGCCTTTCCATCTTTTAAGCTTCGAATGGCTGCTTCAAGTTTCTCGGCCAAGATTGAGGAGTCAAGCGCTCGTTGCTGGTCCTCTTCAACCTTGGAAAGTTCAGCAATCAGTTTCTGTATCGCGTCATTTCACACGCTGCGAGGGTAGTAAAGGTTGGAGTAGTAATCTTTTAAGACACCTCTTAATCCTTGCTGAGAGGTTGTTAAGGTCCCATTTAAAGTGAGTCGGCCATGGATTTGTTGCATCTTTTTGGTCGAGTTCTCCGAATTGAAGAACTCTTTGTTTGGCACGTCCAAAGTCAGGTTACTCATCCGCATTCGTACCAAGGTACCCATTGCCCTTTGCTTAACCATTTCAGCTAGCAATGTTCTCTTTGCCCACAGCAACTGATCTCATGTGTCCTTTCCAGCATCATCATTATTTTGCTTGCGGGAAACAATTTCAGATTTTAACGCATCAATTGAGTGAGATTGCATCTTAGTGGTGTACAAACTATATTGCTGGCAGAAAGATTTTATTTGGGATTTTGCAAGGTCCCACCACAACCGAGGTTAGCATGCTGAGGCTTGGAGGTGCAGATTTTTTTCCCATTCAGCCTTAAAACAATCATTACATTTTTTTTATCACTTAAGAGGCGTGTGTTAAGAGTCCAATATGCACTATCACCTGATGACAAGGGTAATTTAAAGGATAACATGACTAAACTATGATCTGTGAAACCAGTTGGTAGAATTTGGGATGTTGTCACAACATTTAACATTGGCTTATTAATATATATTCTATCAAGTCTTGCCCTTGATATGAAACCATCTTGGCATCTGCACCATGTATACCTACGCAACCGTGAGTGTTGTAGTCGCCACACATCCTTAAAACAATATTTATTAATGATAGTCTCCAACCCCTAAGTGGAGGCTGCATGAGGTTCATGACCATTCCTATCAACTTCTGGGTGAATTGTACAATTGAAATCTCCAGGAAAACAAATAAATGCGGAAGAATCTTGGTCTTTAATGAAATCTCGCAGTGAAGGAAAGAAATATTGCCTTTCTATCGGATCACTCGGAGTGTAAACATTTACCGCCACTATTTTTTGGCCAGTGCACAGAAACTCTACTGATGTGTCCTTTACATATTTCTTTCAACAAAACCTGCTGTATGGGAAGCTTGTGGCTGAAACAAATAGCTACACCGGCCTTGGGTGTAGGAAACCCACTTAAGAACCACTGCCCTCTAAAAAGTTTTCCCCACGCAGCTGTCAGGGTGTTTGTAGCATGGGTCTCCTATAATAGGATAATGTCAGCTTTTATTTTCTCTCGGGTTTGAATTGTTTGAATTCTCCGTAATGGGGCTCGACCCCCATTAATGTTCAGGGTTGCAATCTGTAACTCTGTCATTGGAGAAACTTGGCACTTCAAAAACCTTCTAACTGCAGTTCTTTGTTTTCTTTTGTTACAGCTTTCCTGAGATCCTGAAATTGAGGTTCAGAAAGTTCTGCAAAGTCATTCCTTTGTAACATCTCCTTGCAGTCACAATGAAAGCCCTGATATCAGGAAAATGGTCTCTAATTTGAACATTGCGTTGCCTGAAGGTTCCGCTCAGGAAAAGAACTCTATCTTCCTTAGATATTTTGGTTTGTTTACCTTTCCCATGGATTGCACCTGAAGTTTCATTTGAGTAGGAGGAGATCCTCCCAGAAACGACACCTGTGTCATCATCTGATTGCAATTGGATTATTGATTCTCTTCTATACCAACACCAGTATATTCTTCCTGTTGGCATTCCACAGAGAGCTCTGCCCCATCGTTACTATCCGTTTTTAAATCATTTTCCTTTTTATCATTGTGTGTGCTACACTGACTAATGTCCTCAAGAGTAGGTCTTTTCCCCTCATGTATGAGAGTGGTTAGGAGTTTTATCCCCTTCAACATGAGCAATCAGTGGAGCCTCGTTTCCAACCAGCACCTCACCGCTTTCCTCATCTTGTGAAGGCTTATCAAGATTATTCCCCATCTGTACTACTAAAACTTTGCCGCTTTTATTCACACCTTCAGTGCTTCGGCATGTTTTAATTTATCGTTCTTCGTGCGCAAGGGAACCGTGATAATTTTAGACAACTGTGCCATAATCACCTCACTTTTGCTGAATTACTTCGTTCGATAAAAAAGGCGGCACATTACTCAGGATTATTTTTGCTGCGGGAGTGTCCATTGACGACACTGGAACAAACGTTTCGTCATTTCTCAGAAATAAACCGTTTTGCACAACCATGTCAACAAAACACGTTTGTGAAACAAAAACCACAATCTTTTGGCTCATTTTACAGGCAGCACAAATATTTTCTACAACTATTTATTCTACAATCTTGAGGAGAATATCATCTATTAAAACGCCTTCGGGGGGGGGGGGCGAAGCACAGGCTGTGCTTATGTGATAAACCCTCGTCGGCAAAATGGCCTCTTAAAGGTGCTTCGATTTTTACTTGCACTCGCCATGTTTCAAACAAACAAGTATATAAAGATAAAATAAATGGTAATATGGTTCTAATTAGAACTAAGAGAGAGAAAAAAAAATTAACAACAAGAGGAAGAACCTAAAAAAAAAAAGCGAGGTCACCACCTAAGGTGATTAATATCAATAATAATATCCGGCTGCGCTGCCTCTCCCTCCCTCACTCAGATAGACAAGACAAGACAAGAACACCAGCAAAAAAAACACCATCAAATGGACAATAGAGAAGGGAAGGGTGAAAAAGAGAAAAAGCAACACAAAGCTCCACACAAACCGCCAGAGACTGAGGAACAGCACCCTGTGATTGCACATGCGTGTCAGAGAGGGGAGAGAAGAGGAGAGAGAGAGAGAGAGAGAGAGAGAGAGAGAGAGAGAGAGAGAGAGAGAGAGAGAGAGAGAGAGAGAGAGAGAGAGAGAGAGAGAGAGAGAGAGATGGAGGGTAGGGTGGGAGAGAGAGAGAGAGAGAGGGTAGGGAGGGGGTGGGGAGAGAGGGTAGAGAGGGTAGAGAGGAGAGGGTTGAGAGGAGGGAGGGTTGAGAGGAGGGAGGGTTGAGAGGAGGGAGAGTAGAGAGGAGGGAGGATAGAGAGGAGGGAGGATAGAGAGGAGGGAGGATAGAGAGGAGGGAGGATAGAGAGGAGGGAGGATAGAGAGGAGGGAGGATAGAGAGGAGGGAGGGTAGAGAGGAGGGAGGGTAGAGAGGAGGGAGGGTCGAGAGGAGGGAGGGTCGAGAGGAGGGAGGGTCGAGAGGAGGGAGGGTCGAGAAGAGGGAGGGTCGAGAGGAGGGAGGGTCGAGAGGAGGGAGGGTCGAGAGGAGGGAGGGTCGAGAGGAGGGAGGGTCGAGAGGAGGGAGGGTCGAGAGGAGGGAGGGAAGACAGGAGGGAGGGAAGACAGGAGGGAGGGGAGACAGGAGGGAGGGGAGACAGGAGGGAGGGAGACAGGAGGGAGGGGAGACAGGAGGGAGGAGACAGGAGGGAGGGGAGACAGGAGGGAGGGGGGACAGGAGGGAGGGGGACAGGAGGGAGGGGGGACAGGAGGGAGGGAGACAGGAGGGAGGGGAGACAGGAGGGAGGGGAGACAGGAGGGAGGGGAGACAGGAGGGAGGGGAGACAGGAGGGAGGGGAGACAGGAGGGAGGGGAGAGAGGATAGAAAGAAGGGAGGGAAGAGAGGATAGAGAAGAAGGAGGGGAGAGAGGGTTGAGAGAAGGGAGGGGAGAGAGGGTAGAGAGAAGGGAGGGAGAGAGGGCAGAGAGAAACAAGCGATGGGAGAGGGTATGGAGAAGGGAGGAATGGGAGAGTGGAGGGTGGGGAGAGAGGGCAGAGAGGAGGGTGGGGAGAGAGGGTAGAGAGGAGGGAGGGGAGAGAGGAGAGGGAAGAGAGAGAGGAGAGAGGAGAGGGAAGAGAGAGAGGGGAGGGAGAGAGAGAGAGAGGGGAGGGGAGAGAGAGAGAGAGGGAGGGGAGAGAGAGAGAGAGGGAGGGGAGAGAGAGAGAGGGAGGGGAGAGAGAGAGAGAGGAGGGGAGAGAGAGAGAGGGGGGAGAGAGAGAGAGAGAGGGGGAGGGGAGAGAGAGAGAGAGGGAGAGAGAGGAGGGAGAGAGAGGGAGAGAGAGGAGGGATGGGGAAGAGAGAGGAGGGATTGCAGGCAGAAAGAACAGAGGGGAGAAGAGAAGAGGGAGGGGAAGCCAGAAAGGGGCGGGGGCGGAAGAACAAGGAAAGGGGTGAGGTGGGGAGAGTGACTGCTCATGCAACGTTGCTATATGCTGCAAGAGGGAGGGGAGCAAGGAGGGGACAAAGACAGAGAGAGAGGGTGGTTGGGGCGGGGAGGGGTGGAAGAAAAAAAATAAAAATAAAAAGAGAAAAAAAAGTCAGCAGAGGAGGTGGGGTTAGCAAAAAGAACGAGAACTACGTTGTCGATGGCACACCATCGCATATTCCCACGTGCACTGCTTTGTCCCATTAACACGAGGTGAAATTTTATCTTGCAAAATGGATTGATTCTTCTTTTCTATTTGATGTGCTTTATGACCAAAGACTTACTATTTTTACTCAATCAGAAGTCATTGCACGCATGTCAACATATCATGAAACATCAATTTAACACTGTCCAGCAATATAGAACTGTGCATCAATTTAATCATAGGGATGAACTGTGTATAATATTAATTATAATAATTATTCATAATCAATTAGATAAATACAGTAAAACCTGTGACTGTTTGTCACTCATGGGGGCCACTTAAGTAAGTTCTTTATAAAAGAATTTACTATGTACAATGGTAAATACACTTAAAAAAAAAAAAAAAAAAAAAAAAAAATCAGCCCCCATGACCCCACCCCCTCTGGCCCGGCCCCCAGGGGTCATATCAAAAATCCGACTGTGTTGTGCACTTCCCCATACACATATCTACTATGTCCCAAAGTTTCAAGTTCCTATTTCAAACGGTGTAGGAGGAGTTACAGGGTAAGACGTATGGATGGTGGAGACAATCACAATCACAATATTCCTGCTTTTCTTCGAAAGCGCGGGAATAAAAATCAGCCCCCATGAGCCCACCCCCTCTGGCCCGGCCCATGGGGGTCATATCAAAAATCCGACAGTGTTGTGCACTTCCCCATACATATATCTACTATGTCTCAAAGTTTCAAGTTCTTATCTCAAACGGTGTAGGAGGAGCAATTTTGACCCCCTATCCACTTAGCACCACCTACCCCCCAAGCACCCTCTGATCATCATGTGTTTAAAAAAATATGTTGTTAAATGTATAACTCATGAATACGTTTGTTTTAAAAAGCTATGACAATTTTTTTTTTGACCCCCACGACCCCAACCCCTCTGGCCCGGCCCCTAGGGGTCATATCAAAAATCCCAAAGTGTTGTGCACTTCCCCATACATATATCTACTATGTCCCAAAGTTTCAAGTTCCTATTTCAAACGGTGTAGGAGTTATGGGGTAAGACAGACAGACGGACGGACGTATGGCGGAGACAATCACAATATTCCCGCTTTTCTTCAAAAGCGCGGGAATAATAATGTTTGCTTAATGACCACAAGGATGGGAGAGAGGGAGAGAGAGCGATATGCTTCATGAACAAAACCACATACACACGATCCTGGAAGTTGAAGCTATCTGAAATTGTTTTTCAATTTGCTGCCTTTTTTTTTTCTTTTTCCTCTCACCCCACTATCCCATACAAGTTCAGATGTAAACATGTAAAATAAATCAACAATAAGTGTCCTATTAAAGTTCAATTAGAATTGACGATCGGTCAAATTTGGGATGACAGGATAAAACAAGGAACATTATTGTTGGCTATTTTATTTCACCAAATGATGAAAGGGACAATGGATGTTTGAGAAGTTGATCTTCCATCGTGGTTATTTCTTAAAGCAATGAAATCAAAACGTTGGGTTTTTTTTTTTCTTCACAACAGAGTACATCATAAGAATGTCTGAAACAACATGTGGAAGCATTGACAGAAACCTTCATGGAGATGCCTCTTGAAGAAAGAAGCCTCAGAGTCATTATGGTCTGGTCGATCCAGGTGGACATCAATATCATGCTCGGTTTTCACTTCCACTTTCACAAATAAATCTGGAAAAAGTAACTTTTGCTCAATGCAGACAGTCTTGTGTCACATTCATCAGCAATCTTGTGTCACATTCCATACTATTAAAATAGCTAAACAAGAAAAATAGCAATCAGAGATCGCAGACCCTGCTCACCAGAACTTTTGTGTGGTGTTTATGTATTGGTGTGTTATGTAATTAATAAGACATAAGAACAAATTCCACTTTATAACTGCTGGCAGTGATGACGGGGTACCAAGACATCCCGCTTTGATCAGACACCTGACCCTGACCCATGTTTTTTATTATTATTCTTCAATTGAATTCAGAATTGCATTAAAATAAATTCAATTTAAATCAAATAGAAGACCAAATAGGTACAGTCCTGCATTGGAATAAATCAGAAGGAACCCAAACAAGCAAAAAAGCAATAATGAAGTCATCAGGAGAAACCTGGATAGGATTCACATTTCAGCTGCTGCTCCTCGACCCTCAAACCCATCCAGGCACAGCCAAATAAGTGAGCCATATTAAAAAAAAGAATAAATAAATAAATAAATAAAATAATTCTGGCAGCCAGAACAGGTGTCCGATCAAGTTGAAATTTAAAACATGTAATCCCTATCACGACTCGATCACAATTCTGAAGTTTCACGTCGATTGATTAAGTGGTTCTAGAAAAAAACATTATTTAATATTTCTCTTAAATCCAATGTGGCTGTCAAACCATGTGACATCAATTATTCCCAAACAAACTTGTACATGCATGCCTTGGGGAACATTTGTGTGAAGTTTCCCTCGATCTGTTCAACCATTCCGGAGAAGAAGACTTTTCTTTTTTGGGGTAAATCCAATATGACTGCCAAACAATGTTTGAGAGAGATTTCTCAGTCCTATGACGTCATATGTGGTCATTTGTATAAAGCTTCACCTCGACCTGTTCAGCTCTTTCAAAGATTTTCGAAGGTTTTTAAAATATATTTTTAAACAATATGGCTGCCGAATCACATGCCCGATGATGTCATCAAAAAAGTTTGTGTGGACCATTTTATCCAGAGATGACCCTTAAAAATTTTCATACTGATTGGATGTAGCGTTCTCCATATGCAATTATGACGTCATAACGAAGGCACCTATGACAGACTCATTCCCCAGAGGAGAGAGAGAGGGGTGTTATTAATTGCTCAGTCTTACCTCTCCCCATGAGTACTTGCTCGGTGCCAAGTCTCCATTTTTTTTTTACTTGGTGCAGTTTCAGAGATACAGAGGTACAAAGTTTTTCCATTTTTCCAATACAGCTGCCACACCACATGACCCATGACGTCATAATTATCATGAAAACATTCTACACGAGTAGTCAACATATGGTCAAAATTGTCTCAATCCGCCAAGTGGTTGCGGAGAAAAACATGAAAGTTCTGTGCGAACAAACAAAAACAAGCATACAAACACAAATGCAATGCCCTCTCGTTTGGCGTGGTAATATTGCATTAAAATTAAATTGAGTTCTTCCTTGAAGAGAGAAAATAAAACATTTCCCCACGGGAACAGCATTGTGTCAAACAAAGCATTACGTTCAGAAGAAACTGCCTCGATGTTACGAGATGCTTCTTCCCCGACCACAATTTCAGTGGGAATTTCACAATCACCGAAAATCACAACCAACAAAATAGAGGAGGCAAGAAAAATGTGGAGAAACCAAAATAGAGAACATTTTCTCCCAAACCTGCATTGATTGGCAATTTAACCACAATTGTGATCTCACACAATTGTGAGAGGAGGGAGGGTAGAGAGGAGGGAGAGGAGAGAGGGTAGGGAGGAGGGAGGGGAGAGAGGAGAGAGAGGGTAGAGAAGAGGGAGGACAGAGGGGAGAGAAGGTAGAGAGAAGGAGGGGAGAGAGGGTAGAAAGGAGGGAAGAGAGGGAAGAAAGAAGGGAGGGAAGAAAGAAGGGAGGGAAGAGAGGGAAGAGAAGAAGGAGGGGAACGAGGGGAACGAGGGGAACGAGGGGAACGAGGGGAACGAGGGGAACGAGGGGAACGAGGGGAACGAGGGGAACGAGGGGAACGAGAGGAACGAGAGGAACGAGAGGAACGAGAGGAACGAGAGGAACGAGAGAACGAGAGAACGAGAGAACGAGAGAACGAGAGAGAACGAACGAGAGAGAACGAACGAGAGAGAACGAGAGAGAGAGAGAGAGAGAGAGAGAGAGAGAGAGAGAGAGAGAGAGAGAGAGAGAGAGAGAGAGAGAGAGAGAGAGAGAGAGAGAGAGAGAGAGAGAATGGGGGCAGAGAAAAAAAATTGTAAAAGCTTCCATGGTCTTGTGAGGAGTGCTAGTCAGAATGCAATGTTGTTCTTCATAAACGCTGAGAACATGCCGAAGTTATGATTCACTCCCTTGATCTGTGTAAAGGCCTGGTCACACCTTGACGTTTTAGCCAGCGATGGCAACGTATTAAAATGTATGTAAAACGCTGGCTTACGTTGAACTTTTGATGTTTTTTTTTTAAAGATTCGGACGTATTCATGGCGACTTGGTCTTATGTATAACGCATTGGTAATGGACACAGAACGTTTCGTTGTGTTATAGATAACTTATACCAACGAATGCTGAACCTGTTGTCGGCCTACACAACCGATACCCAACGATAGTCTAACTTAGGCATAGCGCGTTGCACGCATCGCCGACGTTGTCGTGACGTAGCCTATTAAAAGGCTGACGCACTACGATTCGAATCATAACTGCCGTAGAACTGGAAGTGTCAACATCGCGGTCACACCTTGGCGATCTTACCAAGCGTATGCCGACCTAAGAAAAATGTGTCTAAAACGTTGGGGCACGTCAAATACGGTATGAGTAAGTTTGGTATACGTGAGTAGAACGCTAAAGTACGCTATCATACGTCGTAGTAAGTAGAGTACGTCAAAAAATTTTGAACATGTTCAAAATTTTACGACGTACTCGGCGTATGACACACGTTCCGCATGAGATGGGGATAAGTTTTACACACGATATGTGGACGCTTACACACGTCCACAAAGGCTACTTATAAGCTACTCATAAGTCGAAACACGTCGCGGTAATGTCTTTTTTACGCGAAACTTATTTCTAACTTATGTTTGACGTGCTTTGAACCAATTATTTACGGAGTCCCAACACACATCGACGTATGTAGACGTATTCCAATGACGTCTTCCGGTCGACCAAAAAAAATTAATTAACGTGTTTCTAGCTTACAATTGCCATATAAAGACGTGTTCCCAGCAGTTTTGGGAATTGGTATATAAAAATGCTGCTCATAAAAGGGGAACCCAACAGTGTTTTCGAGTCCTTTTTGAGTCGATGTCCATGTCAGCAGTAACAGTATCAGTATCAGTATTAGTATTAGTATTAGTCGTAGTTTGTTCATGTTGACAGTAGTAGGTGAGTGTGAGGGGGAGGGTGTGGGTTATGATGGCTCGTCCTTGCGTTTAACGATTTAAATGATAAACTCAACGATTTAAATGGCTGCATCTCCACTATTGAAAGTAGACGCTTGCGCTCAACAATTCGATTTTTTTTACACTCAAGGACTTTTAAACGGTACCACTCAGCTATTTTCATTGTTTACAATGAACGAGTTAAATTGCTGTCACTCGCCTTTGTTTTTTGACGCTGGGGTTTGGAAATTTGAAGCGTTTCTTCTGAACGTGTTAAAACGCTCAAACTCGACTATTTTAAATAGACGCTGCCGATGGACAATTGGAATCATTGCCAAGCTAGACATCGAAGTGTGAACATCCTCGTCATGCCGAAGAAAAGTTTGAAGAATGCTGCAAATAAGTGTCCTGGCCGTGGCCGTGGCCGCCGACGCAAGAACGATCCATTATACTGACGTCTTTCAGCCTATGAGTAACTTAAAAGTAACGTCTGTCGATGTGTGGCAACGATCGCGTAACGTGCCAACAACACGTTAATCATAGGTTAGAAATAAGTTTGGGGTACGCTCAACATTACCTCGGCGCGTCTCAACTTATGATTAACTTACAAGTAGCATGTGTTGACGTCTGTCAACGATCGCAAACCGTGCATACGACTTGTGGCCAGCGTAGCGGAACGTGTGAGTCATACGCCGGCATACGTCGTGAAATTTCAAGCATGAAAAAATTTGAGGACAACCAAAAAGTACAACGTTTAAAGCCAACATACAACGACGTATGGCAGTGTTTTTCAGCGTGCTCTCAATGTTATCAAAACTTACCCATAACGTATTCAACGTGTGCCAGCGTTTTAGAAAAAAAAATTCAAAAATCGGCATACGTTGGCTAAAACGTCAAGGTGTGACCGGGCCTGAACTGTCTGTACTTCCAAACACTGTGGGACCTTGAAGGGCTGCTTGTGCTCTTTTCTGATTGTGTCTGTACTTGGGTCTTGCTGACTGGAAACAACATTGTTTAGACTCTGTTCCACTCCTTCCTCAATTAAAAGCTATTTCTCTTTTATCTGGGTTGGTTCAATCATCCCCCCCCCCACTCATCCCTGCTTCTATATGTATAAGGCTTGGATTCGGGCATTTTAAAAAGTTTTAGTGATGGAGATTTTTCCTGTATCTGTGCACGCAAGTTATGTATTGTTATTAAAGATTTCCTTTGCATGCTGAACCCGAGCAGAAATCGAGTTCATTTCTACCACACATCATTCAGACAAGTCGCAGCCTCTTCCCTCTCTTCAGACATTGATAGAATCACAAGCTGCTAAAAGACATGGAACATGTCCTTCAATTCTGGCAAATCTACATCTGCTATTCAAAACTCCGTCTCTGTGGGTCTCTGTGGGTCTCTCCCCACCCTCATGAAGAAGTTCAGCGACTGAAACTTTTGGGTCTCTCTATCAGCTGTGATCTTTCTTGGAGAAATCATATTTCTGAGATGGCCTCGACAGCCAGTTGGCCTTCAAAGGGAGAGTGGGCATCCTCCATTGTGCAAACTACTTCCTGAGTCCACCTGAACTGTTATCCAACAAGGCCTCCTTCAGAAGCATGATGAAGCGCTGCTCTCCCCTCTGGGTAGACACCCCTTCCTCACATCTTGATCAGCTTGACAATGAGAAAACCAAGGCCTTCAAGATTATTGGAATCTCCAGCAATGAAGTTCAGTCAATGGACCGATCACTTTCACATCACAGAAAGGTTATCTTTTTCACCTCCTGCCTCCTTACTGGTCTTTCACACACTACTCTTTCCATGCTTCCTCCCTCCCATCCACCCCCAGAGGTTTCTGCATGGAACACACTGTCCACTTGCAAACCCCTTCTCGTAAAACTCCCAAAAATCCAGAATCACTTGTCGCATCCACACTTTCATTCCTGTCTGTGGATAAAACATCCACCTTCTCTTCAATTTGTGTGGCAGATAACAGCAATTTTTGAGAGGAATCGTGCAAATGATGATACAAGCATCAAATTTGGCACATTTGCTCTCTCGGGGATTCTAATCAAATCTGCCTGATTGGCCATTTGAAAAAAAAAAAAAAAACTTCAAAAAAGTCAAGATCATGAATCAATGTTGGATGCTTGCTGAGATTGGTGAATGTTTCAGAAACATCATCAAAGACGTTCCAAGTCTGCCATGCAGTTTTCTTCGCTTTACCGCGGAAGGCAGACACGACGTCACATCCAGTGAACGCATGGAAGCATGGGATCCCTCTAGCTTTCTTAGGCCCTATTGCAGAAACTACCTCATGGACTGGAATCCATCGCACCTTGGCTCCTTGGCCAAAGGCAATCCACATGTTCTCAAGACCTAGTTCCTGTAAGGATGGCAGTACAGATATTGCTATGACTAGTACATCCATGTCATTAGCCTTAATGATAATGGGCTTGCTACCATCCGTTGTTGCATCCCTGGCGTGTACAAATATTCGATTGTCAGCTTCTTCATGACAACATGGAGATAGAGCATCCAGTGACTTCCTTGTGTTGCGAATGGCATCTTCTCCTTTTGTGACAATGACTGTGCTTGTCGTCTGTGCTTCACACATCTTTTCCGCAAGGAAGTGAAACAGCTCAGTCTTGTTGCTGTCATCTTGAAGAAAGCTTCTCCAGTTACTTGGGGTCTTAATGGTTCCTGTCACTCTTCTTCTGATTCCTTGCCCCCTTTTTGACCTTGCCTCGGACTTCAGACTTGACTTCTTGTACACATCAAATACTACGTCCACCCTCTTGTACCTGGCACCATCGGATTTAACCTTTGGGATGATGTCTTCATTAGCATAGTCATCAAATATCTTTGAAGTGCGTGGAGGTAGGGCATTGATAAGTGCTGAGCCATCAATGATGACTGCATCTCCCCTTGGTTCTCTGTCTGTGATGTTCACTTGCACTTCAAGAATTTCAGCCAGCTGCGACTTCAAATTTTTTGAAAAAAAATTTTTTTTTTCAAATTTTTCAAAATTTGAATTTTCAAATGGCCAATTGGGCAGATTTAATCAGAAAGCCCTACAGAACAGAAATGCCAAATTTGATGTTTGTATCATAATTTGCACGATTTTTCTTCTATCGACGACACTAAATCTCATTCTCCCCTCAAGTCTTCAAGACAGCTGTTCACCACCAACTGAGATCCTCCATCAAACCATGATTTTTGCACCCCAAATGACCCCATTACAAAGCAATCTCTTTTTCCAGGTCATTGTAATTTTTTCCCTTTCTTCCTCTTCTCTTGACATTTGTTGGTTGGTTGATATATTACTTTTCTGTTTCATCACTGCTTTCCCCTTCCTCTTCTTCTGTTGTTTCATTCAACTTGTGTGCAGCTTGTTCACCCCGATGTGTCTTTCTACCGCACCCCCGACCCCTTAATCTCATTTCCACTTCTACTCTGCTGTTATTGTATCCCCCTTTCTGCTCTTGGTCTTTCACAACCCTCTATCATGTGTCCAAAAAAAAACAAAAATTTTTTTTGCACCAAACAAACACAGATCCCATCAGAAGTGAAGAAGATCATACAACTCACCATTCAACTGGTCGCTTTGCTCCTCTTCCAGACCAAAGGAGTCCACATCCTCTATTTTTATCTGTAGAATCTCAGGAAATCCTTCCAGCTCCTCAACCTTCATGTCACACTCGAGCACAGTCGGCTGTTCTGATTCCAGCTGCACACAACAGGAATCCTTCAATCAGCCAACTTGAGTGTACAGTACAGGGTGGGTGAACCTTTAAAGAAGAAGTAAACGCACCACTCTTCCTGATGTTTGCTCCACCCCGAGTACCTTGATCCCACACAGTACCAACATGTGAACTACCTCTGTACTCGAGACCTTATCCTTTGCCAAAATCAGTTCCAGCACCTCAAACGTTCACCACACAAAACAAACCTTTTGACATCCCCCAAAAAATAAACTGCACATGTTGCAGGTTCTTAAGACAATTTTGTTATTGTATTCCATGTTGATGTAAATTTTGATTTGGCCACATATAAAACATGCAAAAATTTCGATTTCCATCTAAAATCTGAGTCGTGTTCAACAGTTTTGAAAGTAGATGGTATTCATAGAATACTTACCCAGCACAGTTAACGGTTTTGGAGATAAAGAGGTGCAAGGGTGGGGGCGGGTGAGAATGAGGATGGGGATGGAAGTGAGGGTGAGGATGGGGGTGGAAGTGAGGGGAAGGGGGGTGAGGGTGAGGGGTGATAATGACGCGGAGGAGTGTGAGGATGAGGATGAAGTGAGGGGTGAGGGTGGTGGTGAGTGTGAGGTAAACAAAGTAGATCCACCCTTTACCTTCTCACACGATTCGTCCTCCTGACGAGTTTGGTGAAGAATTGATAATTCACTTCCGAACACATCGACCACAGACACGCAGAGACACACAAACAATCAATTGCGTTCTTTAATATAACGACAAGGCCGACACTGATCCACCATTGTGATCCATGAGGTCCACAAATGACTAAAACCTCCACTGGTCACTTAACGGTCCGAAAAACATGAACATCGCGAGTCACGTCACGTGGTTACCCTTGGTGATCGCTGATATCTCGTGAAGAAACATGTTATAATCTGTAACACTAGTTTAATGTTAGTCATGAAGATGTTTAAAAACCACAAATGTTCACAACACAAAACTTCGTCAACTCACAACTCGCTTCGGGAAATGTTTCGTTCTCGGTTCGAGTCCCGAGAACACGGATCCACACTTCGTCCACACCCGGCTCTTCTTTTTCTCTTACCCTTTTTTTCATGAAATGTCTGGAATCCCTCTGGATCGTTATCTCATCCTCACTAACGTGTATTATCAGCCGATAATCTTAGTTAAATCATTCAACACAAAAATATCCAACGGAGCAAAAAAAAATGAGAAAAAGAAGGTTCGACAAGCCAAGCTGGAAGATACACACCCTTGGTAATTTCAGGGACGCCACAGCAAGTTCATAGTGGTAGTGGTAGTGGTCGTAGTAGTAGTAGTAGTAGTAGTAGTAGTAGTCGTAGTAGGAGTAGTAATAGTAATAGTAGTCGTAGTGGTAGTGGTAGTAGTGGTGGTAGTAGTAGTAGTGCTTTTGTTTGAACTGCCACAGTTGTATTTAATGTCGCTCACTCTCCTCATCCCTGCAAGGACTGCAAGGGGTAAGGTGGAGCATTTTAGATAGATAGCACCAAGAAAAAATGGGGGTGGGGGTAACAAAATACAAATTACCAAAATAACACATTTATACAAAAAAAACAAAGTGCCTTGTGGAGAGATACTACAAAGTGCCTTGTGGAGAGATACTACAAAGTACCATGTGGAGAGATATTACAAAGTACCTTGTGGAGAGATACTACAAAGTACCTTGTGGAGAGATACTACAAAGTGCCTTGTGGAGAGATACTACAAAGTACCATGTGGAGAGATACTACAAAGTGCCTTGTGGAGAGATACTACAAAGTACCATGTGGAGAGATACTACAAAGTGCCTTGTGGAGAGATACTACAAAGTACCTTGTGGAGAGATACTACAAAGTACCATGTGGAGAGATACTACAAAGTGCCTTGTGGAGAGATACTACAAAGTACCATGTGGAGAGATATTACAAAGTACCTTGTGGAGAGATACTACAAAGTACCTTGTGGATAAATACGACAAAGTACCTTGTGGAGAGATAATACAAAGTGCTTCGTTTATGCTCCAACGTTCCTTGAAATTTTGAACATTGTTACCGTTACCATATTCTGCCGCCTTATATTCTGAGACGATGCGTGAGCGTACCAAGCCTTTCAGGCCCACAGCACTGTGTTCCATCACATTTCTCTCTATTTTTTCCTTCCTTGTGTTACATGTTGCCATCTTTACACAAGTTAAAATAAAGTTGACAAGGAGATCTCGTGACTTTCTCTGCTTCTGAACTGGGTGTCTGATGATGAAGAATGTTGGTGAGAAGTGAAGCTAGAAACACAAATGTAGTGGAGTGGAGCGAATTCAGGAGCAGCAGGAATATGTTCTTCCTTGACAGCCCACAGAAGGACATTTTATCTGCGTCAGGGGGCCAACCCAAGCTGTGTACGTGTGAATGCTGAGGGTGCTCGCAATGTCGTGGTTCGATTTTAAGGTCCATGAAGTTGCTGCTGGACATCTGTAAAGTTCCGTCACCCTCATTGGGATTCTCTGGGTATGCCAAACAATCAGGAGGCAAAGACATTTTCACCTCTTGGAGTATCCTTGAGGGGATTTTAATTGTCTGTAAGTCCTTTTCGCTGCGAGTTTCTCTGATGGGAGAAGGTCTCTCTTCCTTTCATTCAAAAGATCTCCCATTGTGGATGTATTACCAGTCAAGAGCTTCCTTCTTAACGAGCATGAAGCCAGGGTTGGACATGGCAGAAGATGGTTGAGAAAGAGTGGTTCTTCAAACAGGTCTTTGTTTGGAGAAGGATCTGTTCTTTTTATGTCGGTAACATCTCAAGCCCTCAGCATTTCCTGATAAAAGAGAGGCAATGTCGAACTTGACAGGTTGTGTGAAGTAATGGTAAAAAAAAAAAGCCTTTCGTACTCACGATTTAACATTTTGCTGAAAAAGTTCGATGCCAGCGAGAACCATTGCAGTGCAGGATTCATATACAGGAAGCGTTGAATGGTCTTCAGCCTGGATGTGTGGTAGTGGCTTTGAAGGCAGGGAAAAGACTGTCCACCTTCATCCAACGGCAAGCTAAGAATGCCCAAGGAATCCCAGTGTTTGTCATTCCAAAAGTAGTCCAAAAACTTCCTCTGCATCTCAACCAGAAACTCCTCTGGAATGCTTCTGCAAGAGATCTTGAACATCATCTTTGGAATGATAAACTGTTTAATGTGGAGTGTTTTCCCTCTCAGTGACAGGACTTTCAGCAGCCCACTCCAGTCTCTCAACTTCACTTCTATCTTGTCCCCTAAAGTGTTACAGTTGCCAAGTGGTGAGCACCCACTTGAAGTGGATAAATGCATCCCTAAGTATTTTAGCTCAATGCGACTCCATGTCAATTCCTGAAAAAGTTTTGGGAACTCTATGATCGGCATTGGGCCAATCAGAAACCCAGGAATTTTTCTCCAATTTATTGTCACAGATGATGCTGTTGAGTAGACCCACTGACAACAGTAAATGGCTTGCATGTCCCTTGCACTGCTGGCAAAAACAAGGACGTCGTCTGCGAATGCAGAAAGTATGAGGGAGAGCGTGTTGTTTGGTACAACAATGCCAGTTTGCCTTTGCCTCATCAAACAAAGGAAGGGTTCGATGCACAGGGAATAGAGTTGGCCGGACAAGGGACATCCTTGTCTTTTTTTTTTCTTTTTCTTTTTTGTATCCCTTGTCGAGGCTCGTGTGAGAGCTAACACACAACACACATCAAGGGGGGCATGAGACAGGAGGGGAAGGAGTGGGAAGGACAAAATAGTGTGGAAACAGAGACATTTGAAGATCTGTGGAAGGGAGAGGGATGGGACGGGGAACATGGGGAATAGAAGATGGACATTACAGGGACTTTCAGGAAGGAAAGCAGAGAATTTGAAGGAGGTGGGCTTGGGTGGATTATCGGGGGTAGAAAAGATCGAGGATTTGGATGGGGGGGGGGGTGAGAAGAGATGGTGGTGAACAGCTGTTGTGAAGGCCTGGAGGGAAGAATGGGAATGAATAGAGTGAGGGAGTTTATTCCAAAGGCGGGAAAAAAAGAGGAATGAAAGAGTGAAGGTGAGCAGTGATTCATGATTTTGGTAGTTTTACCAGAAGGGGTTGTTGGCAGACCTTGAGCGCCCTGCGGAAATGTGGTGGGGACAAATCACAGAGAAAGCAGGGGGGGCGAGGCTGGTGAAGAGACGGTAGAAGACAAAAAGACCACTGACCAACCTGCGGTGATTGAGTGAGAGACCCAAAGACTCAGCCTCATTGCGGGAGATGCCAATGATCCGAAATGCCTTGGTTTCTACAGCGTGAAACCGAGAAAGGTGGGAGGCAGGAGCACCAGCCCAGAGGGGAGAGCAGTACTCCATAAGGCTGCGGACAAAAGCTTTGTAAGTGGTCAGGATCTCAGGTGGGCACTGACCACCTGGATTTGTCTGGATGTCTTATTCCTGTTTGGAATGGAAAGGCAGTGAGCATTGACATTAACTCGGCATACTGCCGACATGTACAATGTCTGGATCATGCCGACGTATCTCCTCCCCAACCCAAAACTTAGCAGGGTCTAAAAGAGGTAATCATGCTTCATTTGGTCAAAAGCTTTCTCTTGATCCAAAGAAAGGAATCCAACTTGAGTCCGAGTCTTGTCTGCACACGGTGTTACATCTTTGACTGGGATATGTTGTCATATATTGTTCTGCCAGGAATGGTGTATGACTGGTCAGGACTAACTAATTTTGGTAACACCGGTCCCAGACGATTTGACAACATTTTTGCCATGATTTTGTAGTCCAGCACAACAGAGACACTGGCTGATACTTCCTTATGTCTCTCAAGACGCCCTCCTTAGGAATTAAAGCCAAGGTTGCTCACCTCCAAGACGGTGGCATTTGGCCTGTATCACATGCTTCCTGAGCTACACTGAGGTAGTCAAGTCCAATCAAATCCCATACTTTGGTGTAAAATTCACAAGACAAGCCATCCACTCCAGGGGACTTATCCCACGACAGGCTATGCAGAGCAATTGTTAATTCTTCCAGAGAAAATGGAGCTATAATTTGTTCTCTATATTCTGGAGTCGCTTCGGGGAGGCCGTTCCACGAAGTGGCACAAGCATTCGCATCCACCTTCTTTTCTGATATGAGTAGAATTGCGCATAAAAACCTCGAATTAGTTAATGAACATACTCAGGATCATTGAGCAAGGCGCCATCTTCTGCCAGAACACAGGATATCGTCCTAAGTCGACATTTGCACTTTTCCAAAGCTTTGAGATAACTCAGCGCACATTCATCCTCAATAACAAAACTGCAACCGAGAGCGAACAAATGCTCCTCGTGCCTCCATATGACTACATGCTTTGAGGGTGATCTTCTTTTCCTCAAAAGCGCACAATTCAGCAGGGGTGAGCGTTGTCATGTGACAATCAAGATGCAACAACTCCTCTTTGAGCTCAGCAGTTTCTACTCCAATTGCTTTGGTCAATCCATCTGAGTATTCCTGGCATAACAATTTCAGCCTTGTTTTCCTAACGTCCCATCAGAGTCCAAGTGTACAAAAATCTCTTTTTCTATCCCTCCAGGCTTGCCAAAAGTTACTTCAGTTTTTAGCCGCGTCGCGTTGCGAACGCTGGCTCTCAGAGAGCTCCACTTTGTTGTTGTTGTTGTTGTTGTACTTCTTCTTCTTCTTGTTTTGGTGAAGACAAAACCTTTAGGACGTGCCTCTTGGACACATTTGTCCTCGTTTTAACAAAGCCTCATCCTTGACTAAGGCATTGTTGAGATGCCAAAACCCAGTTCCACGCTTTGCCCCAACTTGGGAAAGCTTAATCCAGGCCAGATTATAATCTGCAAAATGTGCAAGTTTTATACCGGAGCAACTTGCATTCCTGCACCAATGGTGAGACAAGTAAAATCTGTCCAGCCGGGATTGCGAGATGTCACCAACCCTGATACTGCTGGAGGAAAATGATTTATCTGTGGGTGCTGCACACACCAAATGTCACTCAGGTTTAACAGTGCTGCCACTTGTTGTTATACTCTTGCAGAAGGACTGTGCGGATCTTCATCCACTCTATCTCAGGAGGGATTGAGAGTGCAATTAAAATCCCCTCCAAGAATCATACACTCCTCGTCAGGCAAGGTGAGCATATATCTCTGCATGTGATCAAAGAACCACACCATTACAGCTCCTCTTCGTGGTGCATAAATGTTGACGAAGTTAACAATAAAATCTTCAAGCCTTACTTTCACATGCAACAAACGACCCAAACTGACTTCATTTACAACAAGTATTTCAGGTTTCACACTTGATGAAAACAGGATAGCCACTCCACAAGATGTATCCGTGAGGTGACTGAAAAAAACCAATCCTTGCCATTGATTTTTCCATCGGAAGGCAACCTCTTGGGTCGTGTGGGTCTCCTGTAGAAATGCTACTCCAAGTTTCTCCATTAAACAGAATGACAGCACTTGGGACATTGAAATGAATCTTTACACCCGTTAACATTCAGTGATCCCAGGCGAAAGCATAATGCCGTCATTTCATGTAATAAGAGTTATAGAAGGAGAAACACAGTCGAAGCCAACTCATGCTAAGCCCCAGAACTTAGCAACTTTGCAAGAAACTTCTTGACTTGGACTTGTTCAGCTGAACCTGAAGTCTTGCTTTTTTGTCCATCTCTCCTCAGGATATACAGGGAATGGACGAGTGTTTTGTAGTCTTTCCACTGCTTTAGAGCAGTTTCAAACTTTCTTCGGACTGTGCAAACTTTGCTCGAGGAACTCTACTATTTCATGGCCAGGAATATATGACTGATGCCCTGAGGTCAGGTCAGGTATGGGAGCATGTGCCAGAACAGCGCGTCACTGCATCCACTTTCCGCCGGTACTCCAGGGGCCTCCGTCTGGCCATCCCCCAGGCAGATGCCAGGTCCATCCCCATCTCCTTGAGATGATGGTCAACCTGTTGCAACCATGAGGCACGTGGTCGGCCCACTGGCCTCCTCCACTCATGAGACTCCCTCGCTGAGAGAATCTGGTGAGCAGGATCAGCGTCAGGAAAACGAGCCACATGTCCATACAGCCGCAACTGACGCTCACGGACTATGCAGGTAACAAATCTCATCCGAGTCTCTCTCAGAAACCGCTCGTTGGACAAAAAATCCGACCAGCGATAGCCAAGGATTCTCCGAAGAGACCTGGTAACAAAGGAAATAAGTCTCCGTCTCAGATCCTTGGTCAGAGTCCAAGTCTCGCACCCATAAAGCAAGACTGGAAGTACCAAGGACCTGAAGACTCGGACTTTCGTCCTCCCGCACAGGTACCGGCAGCGCCACACCCCATGATCCAGTGAATCCATGACTCCCCAGGCCCGACCCAGACGTCTATTGACCTCTGACTCGCAGCCAGCAGAGACATGAATATCACTGCCAAGGTAAGTGAATCTCTCCACGACCTCAACATCCTCACCACAAACAGACACAGACAGGACAGCAGCATCCAAGATGTCACCGAAAGCCTGGATCTTAGTTTTGACCCAAGTAACCCGTAATCCCAACGGCTCCGACTCCTCATTCAGCACCTCGAGGGCCCCCAAGAGGATGTCTAAAGTCTCTGCAAAGATGACTGCATCATCTGCAAAATCAAGGTCCGAGATCTTGACATTCCCAAACGATGCACCGCAACTTGATCTCTCCGACATCCTCCCTAAAATCCAGTCCATACAAGTGCTGAAAAGTGTGGGGGCAAGTACACATCCCTGACAAACTCCAGTAACAACTGGAAATAAGTCAGAGATGGTACCACCACACTTCACAGCACTCTCAGTACCAGAGTAGAGTTCAGACATCAGATCGATCAGTTTTGGTGGCACCCCACGAAGACCAAGAATCCTCCAGAGGACATCCCGATTCACTGAATCGAACGCTTTACAGAGATCAACATAGGCTGCAAACAGCCCCTGCCGAAACTCTCGTCTGCGTTCAGTGAGGACACGAAGAGCAAGGATACGGTCAATCGTTGACCTCTTTGGTGTAAAGCCTGACTGCTCTGGACGCTGGTGCTCAAGCAGATGGTGGCGAACCCTATCAAGAATTATCTGAGCAAAGACCTTGCCCGGCATTGAGAGCAGCGTCACCCCTCGGTAGTTGTTGCAGTCTTGGCGATCACCCTTCCTTTTCTAGAGAGGGACAACAAGGCCCCTCTTCCAGTCAGTTGGGATGATGCCTGTGTTCCAGGCAGAGCACAAAACTGCATGCAACGACACAAGTGCAGCATTTCCACCAGCCTTGAGAAGTTCGGCATGGATGCCACAGATCCCTGGAGCTTTGCTCTGTTTCAACTAGTTCACCGCAGCCCGTGTTTCCACAAGCGAAGGTGGACCACAGTTGATTCGAGGGTCAGGAACAGGGATTGTAACACCCTTGACGTCCAACTCGACAGCTGGGGGATCAGCCTGGTACAACCGCTCAAAGTAACCGGCCCAGCAGGCCTTCACTTCAGGCTCCTCTCTCAAGAGCCTATCACTCTCTGCTCGAACTGCAGTGCTCCGAGGGATGGGCTTGGATGAACGTAATGCGCGAATTCCCCTGTAAGCGGGACGAGAATCACCTGTCCACAGGTGATGCTCTTCCCCCTCACAGATTCCTCGCACAAGGCCTCCTTGTCCACCCTCAGTGCACGTACAGTTTTACGCCTCAGCTCCCTGAACAGCTCAGCTCTGCCATTCAGCCTGGCCCTGCGACTCTGGTCAATGGTATCCAGTGTCCCTTGAGAGACAAAATTCTTCTTTGCCCTGCGGTGAGCTCCAAGGCATCCACCGGCAACATCAAGGACGGTGGTCTTGAAGGCGCTCCACAACTCTTCAGGACCCCCCAAAGCACCCAGTCCCCCAAAGTATCCACTCAGCCTGTTCGCAAACTCCTCAGCTACTCTTTCATCCCTGAGCTTGGCAACATCCAGCCTAGGCTGGGATGGTACCATTCTCCAGGATTTAAGGTGCAGCTTTAGAGTTGCTACAACAAGCCTGTGGTCAGTATTGAGGAACTGAGCACTCCGGTAGACCCTGCAGTTCTGGATCATCCTCCAACGACCGTCACTGAGGACATGGTCAATCTCCTTTGCCACACCGCCAGCGTTGGAATACCAAGTCCAGCGATGAGCTTGAGGGCGCTGAAACCATGAACCAGCCACCCTAAGTCCATGACTTCTTGCAAAGTCAAGGAACTTAGTGCTATTCTGGTTCATAGTTCCTGACCCATGGGGACCAACACACACCTTATAACCGTCCCTATCAGTTTCAGTCGATGCATTGAAATCCCCCAAGACTAGAAGTGTATCTCGTCTGGGGCACTGATCAACCACAGACTCGAGTGTGGCGTAGAATGCATCCTTCACGGTGAGATCACTCGCCTCAGTCGGAGCATAAACAGAGACCAGGGAAATGACACCTAAGGAGTGACGAATCCTTAATCTCATAATACGCTCGTTGACCGGTGTTACCTCAATTATCATTGGGGTCAGCTTATTGGACACAGCTACAGCAACTCCTTGGGTGTGGTAACCATCAGATCGACCAGACCAATAGTAGGTGTAGCCACCCACCATTATCTCGCCGCCATCCGGTCTCCGAACCTCAGAGAGAGCTGCAATCCCGATATCCAAACGCTTGAGCTCAGATGATAACAGAGACAGGTGATCATCCTCTCTTCGGGATAGGACATTCCAGGCACCCACCCGAAGGGACCACCTCAGGTTAACCCAAGGAGACCGCCGTCTGGTGGACGACACCTCAGCACCACTCCGACACACTCTCCCGCAATCTGACCCAGGGATGTTACCCCGTGGTTTCCCTCCTATCATCAAAGATTGGGGTCCCGAAGGCTTTGCCCCAATTCCGTCATCCGGTGAGCTGCCCTGCGAAGGGAAGCTGCACAGGAGGTACTCCCACGGAGTGGGTTTTCAGATTTTTTTGCGTTTTTGCGTTTTGCGGAATGAAGGGTTTTACGGTGGCCGGAGTGCAAATCCTGCCACCAACCTCCTAATAAGAATTGACCCAACTGCAGGAGGACGTCCGCAAACACAGTTGGGCACTAGATATGGATGGCCGTTGGCTCACAAGGAGCTCCTCCTCCCTTTGACAGGTTTTGTTTTTAATCCTGCTTGGTGTCCATATCCAAACACCCTCTGATGCCCTGAGGGTAGTTCCCATTCAATGCCCTTTAATGATCCTTGATCCCCTTCCGCCCAAAGGGCGGAGGAGCTCCTTGTGAGCCAACGGCCATCCATATCTAGTGCCCAACTGTGTCTGCGGACGTCCTCCTGCAGTTGGGTTACTTCTTATTAGGAGGTTGGTGGCAGGATTTGCACTCCAGCCACCGTAAAACACTTCATTCCGCAAAACGCAAAAACGCTAAAAAATCTGAAAACCCACTCCGTGGGAGTACCTCCTGTGCAGCTTCCCTTCGCAGGGCAGCTCACCGGATGATGGGATTGGGGCAAAGTCTTCGGGACCCCCAATCTTTGATAGGAGGGAAACCACGGGTAACATCCCTGGGTCAGATTGCGGGAGAGTGTGTCGGAGTGGTGTTGAGGTGTCGCCCACCAGACGGCGGTCTCCTTGGGTTAACTCTGAGGCGGTCACTTCGGGTGGGTGCCTGAATGTCCTATCCCTAAGAGAGGATGATCACCTGTCTCTGTTATCATCTGAGCTCAAGCGTTTGGACATCGGGATTGCAGCTCTCTCTGAGGTTCGGAGACCGGATTGCGGCGAGATAATGGTGGGTGGTTACACCTACTATTGGTCTGGTCGCTCTGATGGTTACCATACCCAAGGAGTTGCTGTAGCTGTGTCCAATAAGCTGACCCCAATGATAATTGAGGTAACACCGGTCAACGAGCGTATTATGAGATTAAGGATCTGGCTACTCCTTAGGTGTCATTTCCCTGGTCTCTATTTATGCTCCGACTGAGGCGAGTGATCTTACCGTGAAGGATGCATTCTACGCCACACTCGAGTCTGTGGTTGATCAGTGCCCCAGACGAGATACACTTCTAGTCTTGGGGGATTTCAATGCATCGACTGGAACTGATAGGGATGGTTATGAGGTGTGTGTTGGTCCCCATGGGTCAGGAACTATGAACCAGAATAGCACTAAGTTCCTTGACTTTGCAAGAAGTCATGGACTTAGGGTGGCTGGTTCATGAGCCAGCGTCACAAGCTCATCGCTGGACTTGGTATTCCAACGCTGGCGGTGTGGCAAAGGAGATTGACCATGTCCTCATTGACGGTCGTTGGAGGATGATCCAGAACTGCAGGGTCTACCGGAGTGCTCAGTTCCTCAATACTGACCACAGGCTTGTTGTAGCAACTCTAAAGCTGCACCTTAAATCCTGGAGAATGGTACCATCCCAGCCTAGGCTGGATGTTGCCAAGCTCAGGGATGAGAGAGTAGCTGAGGAGTTTGCGAACAGGCTGAGTGGACACTTGGGGGGTCTGGGTGCTTTGGGGTCCTGAAGAGTTGTGGAGCACTCTTCAAGACCACCGTCCTGATGTTGCCGGTGGATGCCTTGGAGTTCACCGCAGGGCAAAGAAGAATTTTGTCTCTCAAGGGACACTGGATACCATTGACCAGAGTCGCAGGGCCAGGCTGAATGGCAGAGCTGAGCTGTTCAGGGAGCTGAGGCGTAAACTGCGTGCACTGAGGGTGGACAAGGAGGCCTATGTGCGAGGAATCTGTGAGGGGGTAGAGCATCACCTGTGGACAGGTGATTCTCGTCCCGCTTACAGGGGAATTCGCGCATTACGCTCATCCAAGCCCATCCCTCGGAGCACTGCAGTTCGAGCAGAGAGTGGTAGGCTCCTGACAGAGCAGTCTGGAGTGCAGGCTCCGCTGGGCCGGTTACTTTGAGCGGTTGTACCAGGCTGATCCCCAACTGTCGAGTTGGACGCCACGGGTGTTACAATCCCTGTTGCTGACCCTCGAATCAACTGTGGTCCACCATCGCTTGTGGAAACACGGGCTGCGGTGAACCAGTTGAAACGGGGCAAAGCTCCAGGGATCTGTGGCATCCATGCTGAACTTCTCAAGGCTGGTGGAAATGCTGCACTGCTGCCGTTGCATGCAGTTTTGTGCTCTGCCTGGAACACAGGCATCATCCCAACTGACTGGAAGAGGGGCCTTGTTGTCCCTCTCTGGAAAGGGAAGGGTGATCGCCAAGACTGCAACAACTACCGAGGGGTGACGCTGCTCTCAGTGCCGGGCAAGGTCTTTGCTCGGATAATTTCTTGATAGGGTTCGCCACCATCTGCTTGAGCACCAGCGTCCAGAGCAGTCAGGCTTTACACCAAAGAGGTCAACGATTGACCGTATCCTTGCTCTTCGTGTCCTCACTGAACGCAGACGAGAGTTTCGCAGGGGCTGCTTGCAGCCTATGTTGATCTCTGTAAAGCGGCTCGATTCAGTGAATCGGGATGTCCTCTGGAGGATTCTTGGTCTTCGTGGGGTGCCACCGAAACTGATCGATCTGATGTCTGAACTCTACTCTGGTACTGAGAGTGCTGTGAAGTGTGGTGGTACCGCCTCTGACTTATTTCCAGTTGTTACTGGAGTTCGTCAGGGATGTGTACTTGCCCCCACACTTTTCAGCACTTGTAGGGAGTGGATTTTTGGGAGGATGTCGGAGAGAGATCAAGTTGCGGTGCATCGTTTGGCAATGTCAAGATCTCGGACCTTGATTTTGCAGATGATGCAGTCATCTTTGCGGAGACTTTAGACATCCTCTTGGGGGCCCTCGAGGTGCTGAATGAGGAGTCGGAGCCGTTGGGATTACGGATTTCTTGGGTCAAAACAAAGATCCAGGCTTTCGGTGACATCTTGGATGCTGCTGTCCTGTCTGTGTCTGTTTGTGGTGAGGATGTTGAGGTCGTGGATAGATTCACTTACCTTGGCAGTGATATTCATGTCTCCGCAGGTTGTGAGCCGGAGGTCAATAGACGTCTGGGTCGGGCCTGGGGAGTCATGGATTCACTGGATCATGGGGTGTGGCGCTGCCGGTACCTGTGCGGGAGGACGAAAGTCCGAGTCTTCAGGTCCTTGGTGCTTCCAGTCTTGCTCTCTGGATGCGAAACTTGGACTGTGACCAAGGATCTGAGACGGAGAATTAATTCCTTTGGTACCAGGTCTCTTCGAGAATCCTTGGTTATCGCTGGTCAGATTTTGTGTCCAACGAGCGGTTGCTGAGAGAGACTCGGATGATATTTGTTACCTGCATAGTCCGTGAGCGTCAGCTGCGGCTGTATGGACATGTGGCTCGTTTTCCTGACGCTGATCCTGCTCACCAGATTCTCTCAGCGAGGGAGTCTCATGAGTGGAGGAGGCCAGTGGGCCGACCACGTGCCTCATGGTTGCAGCAGGTTGACCATCATCTCAAGGAGATGGGGATGGGCCTGGCATCTGCCTGGGGGATGGCCAGACGGAGGCCCCTGGAGTACCGGCGGAAAGTGGACGCAGCGACGCGCTGTTCTGGCACATGCTCCCATACCTGACCTGACCTGACCTTCCCAGTCACCCATGCTCTTCTCATCTTCTCTGTCTGGGCGCTCATGGTCTCTCTTCTTTGGTACATCTGCATTGTATGACAAAGCTTCCACCTTGTCATCACTTAAAACTGACTTTGCACTTTCTCCTGGTGACACAGATGAACACTCCGTTGGTTCTAACGAAGCAGTCCTTGCTTCACCGCTTGGCAAAGCTATAGGGATTGAATACGCTTTGATGGTAGGGATAGGGAGATCATCTGTTTGAGCTGCTGCGGTTGAACTGTGCTCGACTTCGCTGTCTACATCTACTGTGGACGTTGTGGCAGCACTCGAGACCTTGGTCAGTGCAGGTAATGCCTTCGTCACTTGTAAGACCGGTACACTTCTGCCTGTCTGTCACAACAAGAAGGGGTTCGAGAGTGTCTTTTGATGCTTGAGTGGTGGTTCTTTCATGCAGAACTGCTGCCTTTGACGCATCAATCATTGAGTTTGATGAATCCTTATTTAAATTGTTGTTGGTTTGTCTGGATGTCCTGTGTTAGCGACAGACGTCTCAATCTCATTTAACTCTGACAGGTCAGGAGAAGCCACAGAATCATTCTTCTTTTCCATACCAGGCTTGTTCATGAATGATCCATCTTTCTGTGCACTCCTCAACAGGTCTTTGAGTGCCATCTGGCAGAAAAAAAATTTCCCATGATATACAAGTCCTTGGCGGCAAAAAATAGAATTGTGGTAATTCCAACAAAAGCACTACGACTACGACTACGACTACGACTACGACCTTTCTGTGGCTTCCCTTGTATTACCAAGGGGGTGTATCTTCTAGCTTGGCTTGTCGAACCTTCTTTTTCCTCGTTTTCTGCACCGTTAGATTTTTTGTGTAGAATGATTTTAATAAAATTATCGGCTGATAATACACGTTAGTGGGGATGAGATAACGATCGGGAGGGATTCGAGACATGTGATGTATAAAAGGTTTAGTGAAGAAGAAGAAGAGTCGTGTGTGTACGAAGTGTGGATCCGTGTTCCCGGGACTCGCGCAGAGAACGAAACATTTCCTGAAGCGAGTTGTGAGTGGAGGAAGTTTTGTTTTGTGAACATTTCTGGTTTTTAAACATCTTCGTGAGTAACAGGAAATTAGTGGTACAGATTATAACATGTTTCTTCGCTAAATGTCAGCGATCACCAAGGGTAACCACGTGCACAATGGGGGATTCGCACCCTATTCTTGACATCCAAATGTTGAAGATTCGGCGTCACTTAACAGCACCGCCGTCTCCGGGGTTATAACGCCGGCTGGTTCGGCACAGGTTTCGGGTCACGCGCCTCGAATCGCGATACCAAAGTACACCTGGGCCGTACCAGTTGGGGAAATAGACCCCGGCTACAGACTGGGTTTGTCAGAGACCGAGCGTAGTCTGCCAGTCCGTGGCCCGTCTGGTTTTATATACAAATCGAACAATTGTTCCTCAGCGCGGCACGAATAAACTC
Source organism: Eptatretus burgeri (assembly GCF_056783735.1). Lineage (NCBI taxonomy): Eukaryota > Metazoa > Chordata > Myxini > Myxiniformes > Myxinidae > Eptatretus > Eptatretus burgeri. Next base: position 14,108,896 of record NC_140977.1, read on the forward strand.
AAGGCGCAACTTTCATACGAATCAGCCAGATTTATTGGGGACACATCAGGGAACACGACACAAGCAAAGCATTCACGAACGTTATAATTTATCTCTAACCCGCTCTTAACTAAGGAGCTGCGGTTTCGGGTTTTGAAGGGTGCCCTAGCGAAATAAACCTTAGACAACATGCAGACAAGAAACGGAGTACTTGGTGATGCCTCATGGACGAGAGAAAAAGTGTCGAAGGCACGGATGTGGCTCGTGAGAAGCCGATGTCAACGGATTCGAGCACCCAAGCTTGAGCACGCAGCGTTGCAAGATGGTGCTCGTTCTCTTATCGGCACCGCTTGCGCACCAGCATCGGCGTGTCCGGCCCCCGTAAGGTTGACAGCACAAGAGCGAAAGATCCACGGTGTGCTCCAGCTGGTTTTTCACAACGTCCAGCATACAAATCTAGGCCTGGCCTGCTCACCAGATTAGGGCAAATCGGGGTGTTGGGCTCCGCAGGTGGATCGACGGGATGGAAAAACGTGTCGACCCATGCCGGGAGCAAAGACAGTCAGAGGCTCCGTGGTTGGATTCAGGATAAACCTGGGGACGACCTGCACGCTGGGTCCATCGCCGATCAAGTCACTCCTCATCAAGCAGATCACAGACTCGACACTGGGCAGTTGCTCTCGAAGCAGATCGCAGACTCCACACAAGTCGTTTCTTCCTTGCCTTCCCGGGGCTCACTCTCCTGGACCGCCTCCGGGGACACGCGATTGGTCCATCCCTCGAGTCCGCAGCCGCTCTCCACCAATGGGCTGCCGACACGCCTCCCCGACTGACACTAGCAGCCTCTCATCCAGCAGAAGGAAGACTGACCTCATGCAGTTCCTCCCTTGCCTTGTTTGGGGCTCCTCTTCTGGACCGCCTCCGGGGACACGCGATTGGTCCATCCCTCGAGTCCGCAGCCGCTCTCCACCAATGGGCTGCCGACATGCCTCGCCGACCGACACTCTCAGATCGCTGGGCGGGGCTAGCCAGAAGGAGGGAAGGAAAAAGAAGCAAGGCGCCTCTCGGTACACCACCACTGCACGAACAATGGACAGCGTGCTACACCTCCCGGCCCACATGCGATGTCCGATTACCAAACAACCTGGCTAAACATGCATTTAAGGGGGGATCTGGGCTAATCCTATATTTAATAACCCACTAAGGGCCCATTTCCACAACAGTATTAACACATCCTCTGTCCTTGTATGTAAGGCCTTCTCACCATAGAATGTCTACATTTCCCTGTGCTTGCCAAACGAATAGCAGGGTTTGACATTTGGTTGTGTACGTGTGGTGTGTGTGCGTGTGTCTGCATTTTAAAAATTCATTTTCTTGGCAACCGTGGGTCTGATTGATTTTTACCAAATTGATTTTACCTGATTGATTTTACATGATTTTAGATTTAACCTGATTTTACCAAAATCTGATTGATTTTACAAAATTTTACCAAAGAAGTGCCGCTGCCTGTGGATTTTTTTATTCATAATTATGACGTCATAGGTCACGTGGTATGGACGCCATCTTGGAAAAATGTTCCACCTCGATATCTCCCGAACCGCTCAATGGAAAAAAATTGAAACATGGCTCATTGCAAGTACTCCCAATGGGGAATAACATATGTTGATGATGATGCCATTGGTGCCTTAATTGTGACCATAATTTGACAAGTACAACGCTTGATCTGATCCGAATGAAAAAAAATATTTACTTCTGCAACTTAGTCCGATGGACACAAAATTTTCAGAATATGAGCGGCTCCTCCTGAAGAATTTTTTGAAATAATTATGACGTCATAAGTCACGTGGTACAGATGCCATCTTGGAAAATTGAAAAAAAGTTCAACCTTCATCTCCAAAACTGCTCCATGGAAAAAATTGAAACTTCGCTTATTGTCAAGTACTCCCCTTGGGTAATAATACATGTTAATGATGTCATCAGTACCTTAATTATGACGTCATAATTCGACAGGTAAAACGCTTGATTCGATCAGTATGAATTTTATTTTTCTGCAATTATTGGTCCGATTGACGTGAAATGTTCACCATAGGAGCACCTCCTCCTGCAAAATATGTTAATGATAATTATGACATCTTAGCTCACTTGGTACAGGTGTCATCTTGGAAAAACTTCGCACCTCCATATCTCTGAAATCACTTCATGGAAAAAAAATTGACACCTTGCTCATTGTCAACTACTCCCCATGTGGAATAAGATATGTTAATAAAGATGTCATCATTGCCTTCATTATGACATCATCATTTGACAAGTACAACACTTACCCAATGATTATGAATTTGTTTTCTCAGCAACTGTTGGGCTGATGCACACAAAATTTTCACCATTGGAGCGCCGACTCCTGTAAAATATTTTAATGATAATCATGATGTCATGGTTCATGTGGTACAGGTGGCGTTTTGGAAAAAAACAAAAAAACGTTGCACTTCTATATCTCCAAAACCATTAACTGTGCTGGGTAAGTATTCTATGAATACCATCTAGTTCAAATACTGCTGAACAGGCTCAGATTTTATATCAATATCAAAACATTTGTACATTTTATATGTAGCCAAATCAAAATTTGCAACATGGAATACAATTACAGTATTGGCTGAAGAACCTGCAACATGGACAATTTATTTTTGCGGGGGGGTGTCAAAAGGTGCGCATTTGTGTGAGATGCTGTAACTGATTTAGACAAAGGATAAGGTTTCAAGTGCAGCGGAAGTTCACATGTAGTTACTGTGTGGGATCAAGGTACTCATGGTGGAGCAAACATCCTGAAGAGTGGTATGTTTACTGTACTCTCTCGTTGGCTGATGGACGAATTCCTGTCGTGTGCAGCTGGAATCAGAACAGCCGACTGTGCTCGGGTGTGAAATGAAGGTTGAAGAGCTGGAAGGATTTCCTGATATTCTACAGATAAAAATTGAGGATGAGTATTCCTTTTGTCTGGAAGAGGAGGAAAGTGACCAGCTGAATGGTGAGTTATATGATCTTCACTTCTTTACTTTGTTTAATTTAAAATGTTTTATTATTTTTGTACAAATATGATAGAGGCTCATGAAATACCAAGAGCTGAATGGAAAGGGGGAAACAACAACAGCAGAGTGGAAGGACACGTCGGTGTGAACAAGATGCACACAAGTTGAATAAAACACCAGAAGAAGAGGAAGTTGAATGCTTGGAGGAAAGACAAAAATAACAAAACAACCACCAAACAAATGTAAAGAGGTGAGGGAGAAGGGGAAAAATCAGAATGACTGGAAAAAGGGATTGTTTTGGAATGAAATCCCTTTTTCCAAATGAGATTTGCCAGAATTGAAGGACATGTTCCACGTCTTTTATCAGCTTGTGATTCCATCAATGTCTGAAATGAGGGAAGAGGCTGTGACTTTTCTCTCTGAAAGATGCCATGGTGGAGGGTGAAGACATCAGCAAACAGATAATGAGGATTTTCTGGAGAGTCAGAGAGAATGTTGGTGAAGAATCGGACTGGGCCCAACACACTGTCTTGGGGCACTCCAGCCTTGACAGAGAGAGGAGTTAAAGCATTCTGTCGGGAGGCACGTGTTTGCTACGAGAGTTGAGGAAGTCAGTAAGCTCTGTGCGGAGGTGGTCTTGGATTCCATAGGTGGAGAGTTTGAAGAGCAATGTGGTGTGCCAGGCTGGGTATGAAGTTCGAGATATGTCTCGAGAGATGGCCATGATCTCTTGTGTGACATTGAGGACCTCCATCCTGAGTAATTGCCTTGTGTTGGCTTCATGGCTAGAGTGGTGGACTTGGGATCCTTGGGTCCTGAGTTCAAATCCTGCTTGGCTGTTGAATTGATACCAGGTGGGGTTGACAGCCTGTCATCCTTCTGAAGTCGTCAAAACGAGTACCAAATTGCTGGTATCCTTTGTCGGAGTGGCGACCTGTCCAGGGTTGTGCCCAATAGCCAAGAAGATTGCTTAGGCAGCACCAACACTCTGTACAGAGTAAGGTCCCAATGGATGGAGCCTGATTTGGGAGAGCAGAAGCAGCGTGTCCAGGTTCGAGGGACCCAGTGTGAATCTGAACTTTTAAACGAGTGACTCTGTATTTTGAGCCATGGGTCTATCCTCCAGTGAAAGAGAATTTATCTCTTGAGGTCAACTGCACACGATGAAACGGCGACGTGGTGTGGAATTAGTAAAACCGTTGCATGACGGTGGATTATTCAGGCATGCACATTCGCCTCTGCTCGGGGTCTTGGAGACAATTGGTCTCCGGTGCTCTCATGCTGTTGTTTGGGAGTCCGAGTCCATTACAATTCACTTGTGTTAAAAGCCCAAATAACATCTCTCACCTCTCATTGGAGGAAACACCCAATTGGCTCACACCTTGGCAATGATTCCCAGCTGCCACTCGGATGAGATAGTTAATCAACACTCGACTATTCTAGTCAAAGAAAGCTGAATAAAGCAACCAAGATATGCCACACAAGATATGTCCTTTGCTGTTTCCAGCTCTACCTGAACTCTTCAACAGCTACAGCCATATTGAGGGAGCAAAAGTATGAAAACTCCAATGTTCCAACCTCACCTCAGCCGCTGAACTGGTTTCATTACTTATTGGTGAATCATCAACAACAGCGTAGATGGAACGCTGGTTCTTTGGAGGAACTCAGGAACTTCAATTTTTGTTTCGTGTGCAACACTTGGCTCTTGGTTTGCAGCATTGTTGAATGTCTGGGTTTGTTCCTGATGCAGGTTTGATTCGGATTATAAAAAAAAATTGCTTATGGTTGTGGGATAAACTCGCCGACTCTTTGTGAAAAAACACCATGGGATCATAAAGTGTCCATTAACTAATGCCAGCCAGGGTTCGAAATTCGGGTTGGCCCCGGTGCCAATGTCCACCAAAGGCTTCGTCAGGCCACAAAAACCTCCAGCCGAGGTGGCCCACCTGGCCACTTGTATCAAAATCCTCAAGATATGCAATGCTTACTTATGAGAGGTGTCTTGTATTTCCCACTCTTCGGCCATGCACTGGCTTGCTCCAACAATACAGAATTGAACTTTGATATGGAAGCAAGGCCGCACTTGCAGCGTGCACGCATCACATTGTTGGCCGCATGTGGTGCAACTGCGCAATGAACAGCGATTATAAGCAGGGATTCATCCAATATTTTAAAATTTGATTCTCCACTGAGTATCTGGAGAAATGGTTTTGTACGAACGAAAAACACGAGCTGTAACAACCACCTCTTCTTCCTCTTTGCTCATTTGTTCTCCTATTTTGTTATTTTTGTTCAATCTTACAAGTTATGATGTCATAGTTTATAAACTTGATTTTGTACACTTAAATTTTGAAATCCGAGTATATCAGTTTGCTTAATGACCATGGAGAGCATTACTTACCGACATGAGTTGAGAAAACCTTCCATCACAAGCCTCTGTTGTGGTATTCGTCCAATTTTGAACTGTCTTAGCATTTTTGCAGTACAAATTTAGTTTTGTGTTTTGTGTTGTTTTTTTTTCACCGTGCATGAGCGCCTGTGTGCCAGTTATGTGAACCCATGGATACAGTGAAAGAAATCATTGTATCGTGCATGACTTCTTCGTAGCTGTCTAATTATAGTAGAGATTGGAATGACCCATTTAATCACATGGTGCTGAGACTCCATCTCAGAGAAGACGTGGACTGAGGTTTCCATCATATGGTGTTACTTACAAAATGTATCGAACCTGAAAAAGAAACTAGCAGAAAAAAGGGAGTGGGTCAAACAGGAATACAAACTTGAGAAATGGATGAGGAAGTCTCGACCGGATTGGGGGCGTTCCATGTCAAGTGTACACATTTTTCAGCGAAATTTTGACACATCATCTCAGATTTCACTCCGTTTTTTGTGCACGTGTTTGTATCCACAGTAAAACATTATGTATCAATTTTCAGACCTGGGGGCCCATCGGGGCCCATTTTAAGCCCCCCCCCCAATTTGGGTGCTCCCGGTTGACCCACAATCTTCCAGTGGCCATATCACAGGTTGTAGTGGTCAGATTTGGATGATCTTGGTGTCAAAATGCTCGTAAAAGCGAGATCTTTCGAATCGCGTAAAGTAAAATCACTCCGAAAGAGTAATTCAAAAAGTTATAGTTTGGGGCGCCCTTTTACCTTGGTCCCCCACTCCCCCCCCAGCGAAAACGATGATCCCAATTTTTTTGTGTGAGAATACCCCTTCATATACTCCAACACCTCAGCATAAATGAAAACGGGATCTCAATGGGTTCAAGTGTGATGATGGTTTTATTGTTCGGGGTCCACATATCACTAATTCTTGATTCGACATTGGGCGACGTTTGCCATCATCGTTCCAATGACATCACCTGCTGGCAGGCGACTTTATGTCTGAAATTGACAATCATTATCTCTGGACTATTATATATATATATATATATATATATATATATATATGTATATATATATATATATGTATATATATATATATATATATATATATATATATATATATATATATATATTAGTGTGGTCCAAAAACAGCAAAAAAAAAAAAATTCAGATGTCTCCCCAAGCCTTAAAGTATTCCACAATGATTCAATAACGCGCATAAAAAAATTAAGTTGGTCAGAGTTGATTTAGAGGTCGCTCCATATGATGACTTTTAGTTTCATGAGTTGGTTACATTACGGTATGGTAAGGTACGATTATGGGTACTTCTGGATGTCCGAGGTGGAAATGGAGTGCATTTTCGAACTCTATGGGGTCGATTTACTCTAGGAAATGACTGCACCGATCTTGAATTCACTACCATTTCGAAAATATGACCTAAAACAAGATTTATCATTACTGGAGTTGAGTAACTAATCCTACTCATTTCGATATTTTCTCATCTATAATGAATTTGTTGTCCGTCTCAACATTTCTTTGAGTAAATCGACCCCACTGAGTTCGAAAATGCAGTCATTTTTCACCTAGAAAGTACAGAAGTACACGTAATCGTATCTGACCATACCCTAATTTTTCAATCAATGGAATTACAAACTATTAGAATATTCGTCTCATTTTACCAAATACCACTATCATCTCCGCCTCTATTGCTGTTTTTTCTAGCCGGTCCAACATCCAGTGTTTTAGATTCAATGATTCACAAAAAATATGTTAGTTATTGATTTAGTTATTATTATATCAAATTAGGGTATGGTTCGATTCACTCTATGAGTGCATAGAGTTCGAAAATGCACTCCATTTCCACCTCGGACATCCAGAAGTACCCGTAACCGTACCTGACCATACCCTAATTTATTCAAGTCATGAGACTAAAAGTCGTCATATGGAGCGACCTCTAAATCACCTCTGATGAAGCTAAAAAAATTATGCGCGTTATATGATCATATTAGAATAATTTTAAGCTTGTGGAGCAACATTCTATTTTTTCGACTTTTTTGGACCACCCTAATATATATATATATATATATATATATATATATATATATATATATATATATATATAAATATATATATATATATATATATATATATATATATATATATATATATATATATATATTGTTGTAGGTTTCCGCCGCGTTCGGTGTGTGGATGACCGTTTTAGCCAAATTGCGGTCACGCGCCCACCGAAGGCCACAATCCAGTCGTGGCTTTCCGGACCAACCCTGGAATCCAGCCACGGATGCCTTAACGCATCATAAGCTAGTCAATTATTCTGTCCACGCGCTACAGGGTCAATCGCCGAATTGTCGATATACCTAACTATTCGCGTGGACAGAAATACCGAGAGTTTATACCTCGATGGGACCTGTATGAAAACGAGCCGCTTAAGCATGCTCGTTCTATGTGCGAAGCCAAGCGGTTTTAATTCGCCGAATCCCGTCGGACCAGATTATCACGTTTGTCGGCCTTAATAGCCAGTTGACATCCCGAGCGCATCGTGGCGGTCAATGGCAGAAAGTGAGCAGGTTGACATTCAAACAATGGGGCATTTATTTTCAGTAGGCATGCAGTCAATGAATGGGGGAATGGGGACGAGACAGGAGCAAAGCCTACAGCCGATGCCTATTCAATCATGTACACAATCATGCACTTAATCAGTTCAACTTAGGAAGACAAAGCGCCACAGACTTTCATCCAAAACCAAAGAAAAGAATAGGGCTCGTGAGCCTTTATTTCAAACTCGGAGGCCTGGTTGACCGAGGGACTTCAAGAGGCTGGGCAGGTTACCTGGCTGCCCCTGGTGGCGACTCGATGGTCTTTGGATCGGCGACCCTTGGTGTCTCTGTTCGGTCTAGTGCGTCGCGAACATGCCAGTCCCTTGGGCGGCTTGACGAGCAGCTTGAACGGCTGCTTGGTCGGCCTCGGTGGCCCGGCTTCGGTGTGGCCCATTTCTGGCGAGCCTGGCTGGCGACGCTTTGGAGGAGCGAACGGGTCTCTTGCTCTTTCAGAGTTTATGCTCCTTTAGACCCTGTTCACTCCTCAGCGTCGCGCACGGTACCAGGGCCGTCTGCCCGGACCCCCATGCTCCGCCGCTGCTGCTAGCTCCGACGACTCCAAGCTCCGATGCTGCCACTCCCACCAGCCCCGACTCCCGACTTCTGATCTCCACCGGTGAACAAGCCATGAACAACGACGAACAACAACAAACAACCCTGAGTTCCGCCCTTATATCGGCCAGTTCCTTGATCTTTCACCCGAGGCCAGGCTCCGCCCACTGTTCGCCTCCGACCTGTCACCCCTGGTGAGCCTCACCCCCAAACCCCAAGTTTGTCGTCACGCGTGGGTTTCGCGGAAGTCGCTCTGTGATCCAGTTATGCAAATTAGGTTCGCGCCTCGGCGCACAATGGCGGCTTGAGCAGTGGTGGCGGTGGGGAGCGTTGCTTGTCGATGGTGAGGAGTTTTTGTCAGATCTTTCGAAATTAAAGACAGAGAAAGAATAACGGCTACCTCAAAGATTCACAGCCCGGCACACGAATAATACCCTTTACACATCGGTGGGGGAATCTAACCTGAAAAACGTACTTATCGAGATAACTGATCTTCGGGGAACCTGAATGGTGTTCTGTGAATTTCCACCACCGTAACTATATATATATATATATATATATATATATATATATATATATATATATATATATATATATATATATATATATATATATATATATATATATATATATATATATATATATATATATATATATATTTATATACAGTATATTGCATCATTTGCGAAAAATTATTCTGCCTATTGTGTCTATTGATTTTTAAGTGTACATTTTTTGTTTCACCATCATCGAATTAAGTTATAAATAGGCTAATCTCCGTTTTTGCATATTTTGCAGTAAGCATGGCGACTGAACAGTGGAAGGAGTTCCGAAAATAATGTTGCGAGACGTTCAGCTGCCATAAAACGAAACAACGCAAAGATCTTCGCAATGTGTCAAATGATATGTTGATGAAATTTTCTTCAAAGGTGAAAAAGATGACAGAATTTGTACTTCGTGCAGAAAAAAACTTTCTCAGTTGTCACTAGAGCGTATTGAAGAATCATCTTCGACCAGTTCGAAATTATCATCAGAAGATACTATCGAAGGCATTGCAGAATCTATTTCGACAGATATTACGAGGAGGTTTTTCAGCGAGAAGCAGAAGTTGACCTATTAAACCAGTCGTTATCGATGATAGGCGAAAGCCCATTCGACAAACGAAAGGCGGAAAGGAACCCAGGGTACGTTCCTGAAAAGCGAAGTAAAGTGGAAGATTCTGTGCGAAAGAAATTAGAACTTGTTGCTGGACCAAGCACTGCGGAGAAAACACAAAATACAGCATCAAAATGTGATGAAAACTGCATGCCAGAGGTGGTCAAAAGCCTGAAAGAAAAAATATGTTGTTTCGAGCCGTTCAGAATATTTGCTCGGAATATGAGCATCAGAGGGATGATGACTGAATTCAGTTGCTCCCAAAGAATGGCTGTGCAAGCGAAAAATTTAGAGAACGAAAATGGTATGCTATCATCTCCAAATCTCAAACAGGGTAAAATATTGCCTGACGAAGTGAAATCCGCCGTAACCGAATTTTACCGAAGTGATGAAGTCAGCCGAATAATGCCGGGGGAAAAAGGACTGTGTGGTGGTCAGGAATGAACATGGAAAAGACAAAATTCAAAAGCGCCTGGTGCTGAACAATCTCAAGTAACTGTTTCAGAAATTCAAAGAGAAGAACCCTGGCTTGAAAGTTGGATTCGCGAAGTTCGCCGTGCTCCGTCCCTCGGAGTGTGTCCTGGCGGTTTCAGGTGGTACACACAGTGTATGTGTATGTACGATACATCAAAATGTGAAACTCGTGATGTTTGGTTCCAAAATGCCATAGATAGCCGAACTTCCTTGCTATCATCATGTGATGGCATGCATAGTTTGTAACCCAGCACAACCGGCATGTTATTTAAGAACTTGTGAAAGTTGCCCATCAATTGAAGACTTCAAAACTGAGCTACTGAGTGCTTATGAACGAGAGGATATTGATGAAATTCAATTTAAACGGTGGACATCCACCGACAGATCTGAACTGAGCTCCATAGACCTCCCTTTGGAATAATTCATTAATCAATTCTGTGAACGCGCGGTGAAAGTAGTGAGACACGACTTCATTGCCAAGGCTCAATCTCAGTTTCTGAAAAATAAGAAAGACGAAATCAGTGAAGGAGAATTTGTCATTATTGGAGACTTCTCAGAGAACTATTCGTTTGTCGTACAGGATGCGGCCCAAGGATTCCATTGGAACCGCTCTCAAGCGACAATTCACCCCTGGCTTTACTATACTAGTTCAAATCGGACGAGAGCAAATTAAACCACGATTCGTTCACGATTATATCAGAATGCAATACTCATGACGTTGTCTCAGTCCACCTCTTCCAAAGAATGCTCATTGAACACTTGAAATCTAGCTTTGGAAATGTAAAGAAACTTTCCTATTTCTCAGATGGTTGTGCTGGCCAATATAAGAATTGCAAAGCCTTCATAAACCTATGTCGTCACAAATCAGAGTATGCTATTGACGCCGAATGGCATTTTTTTGCCACAAGTCATGGCAAGGGCCCTTCAGATGGTGTGGGAGGTACAGTCAAACGAGAAGGAACATGTGAGAGCCTCCGTAGACCTTACGACTCAACTTATTTCTCCAAAAGATCTTTTTGCCTTTGCTGAAAAATGGTTTGAATGAAATGAAGTTCGGTTGCGGGATCCAAGAGGCGTACGATGAGGAAGAACGAAATCTGGAAGAAAGCGGCCAAAACCATAGCTGGAACTCAAAAACTTCATGCTTTCATCCATATTTCTGAAACTGCTCTTCAGGTACGCTAATTCAGCCTTAGCGAGGAACACCGTATCGAGTCAGCTGTTTCAAAATCTACACCAACTTTTAATGGGAAACTCTCAGGTTATGTCACAGTGCACTATGATGGAAAATGGTGGCTTGCCTGCATCATGGAAGCCTTTCAGGACACTCATGAAGTGAAAGTGAATTTTCTTCATCCAAACGGGCCCACAAATATTTTCTTTTTTCCTGACATTGAAGATCACTGCATTTTAGACATTTCTGATATACTTCTTTCCGTAGAACCAAAAACTGCTGCAGGTAGAACCTACACAATCAGTAAAAAAGAAACACAGCTGTCAAATAAAACATTGGTGGGCAAAAAATCTTGACTATAATATGCGAGGAAAAACTCTGACTCATACTAGTATCGCTTCCAGTTCCTGCATGTGCATGTGGAAAATTTATGTACAATATACTGATATGTGTGTTGGAAATCTTGTGTTCAAATATTGTTCTATGTATTGTGGCGTTTTGTGTGTCCAGCACCCGAGTCCCCGAACAATAAAACCATCATCACACTTGAACCCATTGAGATCCCATTTTCATTTATGCTGAGGTGTTGTTGTATATGAAGGGGTATTCTCACACAAAAAAATTGGGACCATCGGTTTGGCTGGGAAGCGGGGGCCCAAGGTCAAAGGGTACCCCAAACCATAACTTTTTGAATTACTGTTTCGGAGTGATTTTACTTTATGCGATTCGAAAGATCTCGCTTTTACGAGCATTTTGATACCATGATCAGCCAAATCAGACCACGACAACCTGTGATATGGCCTCTGGAAGATTGTGGGGCAGCCGGGGGCACCTAAATTTGGGGGGCCCCTAAAATGGGCCCCGATGGGCCCACAGGACTAAAAGTTGGTATTTTGAATTTTTTCACCCAAGTGAATAAATGACCAACATATGGGGAGAAAATGAGGTATTAGTGTCGGGAGGGTGTGTACACTCGACATGGAATGCCCCATTGGGAGAGAGCGAGAATTTTGACTTTTGAGACAAAAAAACAAGTCACATGTTTGATCACAGTTGTGGTTAATTTGCCAATCAATGCAGGTTTGGGAGAAAACTTTCTCTATTTTGGGTTCTCTATATTTTTCTTGGCTTCTCTCTTTTGTTTGTTGTGATTTTTGCGAGTTGTGAAATTCCCACTGAAGTTGTGGTCGCGTCAGAAGCATCTTGTAACATCGAGGCAGTTTCTTCTGACCGTTATGCTTAGATATCGTAATCCTTTGATACGACATTGTTCCCGTGGGGAAATGTTTTATTTTCTCTCTTTGTGGAAGAACTTGAGTTGATGATTTAATGCAACATTTATTACCCTCACCAAACGAGAGGATATTGCAATTTGTGTCTGTCTCTCTGTCTGTGTCTCTGTCTGTCTGTCTGTTTTTGTTTGTCCGCACAGAACTTTTGTGTTTTTCTCCACAACCACTTGTCGGATTGAGACTAAATTTTCACCATATGTGCGACTACTCAGGTGGAATGTTCTCATGATAATTATGATGTCATAGGTCATGTGGTGTGGCAGCTAGATTGGAAGAATGGAAAAACTTTGTACCTCTGCATCCATGAAACCGCACCAAGGAAAGAATTGAGACTTAACACCTCGCAAGTACTCATGGGGAATGAGTATGACGTCATAGGTGCCTTGGTTATGACATCATAATTGCATACGGAGAATGCTACATCCAATCAGGATGAAAATTTTTGAGGGTCATCTCGGGATAAAATGGTCCACACAAACCTTTTTGATGACATCATTGGTCATGTGATTTGGCAGCCATATTGTTCAATAAAAAGATTTTTAAACCTTCAAAAATCTTTGAAAGAGCTGAACAGGTCGAGGCGAAACATTTCACAAATGACCGCCTTTCCATGAGGAGCAAAAGTTTCACAAATATGATATCATAGGTCACATAGTTTGGCAGCAATATTGGATTTCCCCTAAAACATAAAATTCTTCTCCAGAAGGGCTGGACAGATCGAGGGGAAACTTCACACAAATGCTCCCCAAGGCATACTTGTACAAATTTGGTAAGGAATAATTGAAAATTCGCCTGGTTTGACAGCCATATTGGATTTAAGAAAAATATTGAATGATGTTTTCTCTGGAACCACGATATCATTTGACGTGAAACTTCAAAATTATGATGTAGTTTTGATGGGGAATACATGTTTTAACTTTCAACTTAATCGGACACATGTTCTGGCAGCCAAAATGATTTAATTTTTTTGAGCTGTGTTATTTTGGGGGTTTTTGATTAAAAAAAATTATATTATTATTTTTTGAATAAGGCTGATTTGGCTGTGCTTGGATGGGTTTGAGGGTAGAGGAGTAGCAGCTGAAATGAGAATCCTATCCAGGTTCCTCCTGATGACTTCATCATTGTTTTTGCTTTTTGGGGTTCCTTCTGATTACTCCAATGCAGGACTGTACCTAGTTGGTGTTCCATTTGATTTGAATTTAGTTTATTTCAATCCAATTCTAAATTCAATTCAATAATACCAAAAAACATCATGGGTCAGGGTCAAGTGTCAGATCAAAGCGGGTTTGCATCAAAGCGGGACGTCTTGTTACCCGGTCATCACTGCCAGCAGTTATAAAGTGCTATTTCTAATTATGTCTCTTATTAATTACGACACACACTAATACATGAAGGCCACACAAAATACACCACACAAAACAAGTCCTGGTGAGGTGGGTCTGCAATCTCTGATTGCTCTTTTTCTTGTTGAGCTATTTTAATGGTATTGAATTCACAATATTGCCAATTGTATGTGACACAAGACTGCCTGCATTTAATAAAAGTTACTTTTTCCAGATTTATTTGTGAAAGTGGAAGTTAAAACCGACCATCACATTAATGTCAACCTTGTCAGGTCAGGTCAAGTATGGGCGCATGCACCGGAGCAGCGCGTCACTTCGTCCACTTACCGCCGGTACTTCAGCGGCCGTCATCTGGCCAACCCCCAGACAGATGCCTGGCCCATCCCCTATCTCCTTTAGATGCTGATCAATCTGCTGCAACCATGAGGCACATGGTCGGCCCATTGGCCTTCTCCACTCACGAGGCTCCCTCACTGAGAGAATCGGGTGAGTGGGATCAGCGTCAGGAAAATGAGCCACATGTCCATACAGCCAAAGCTGACGCTCACGGACGATGCAGGTAGCAATTCTCATTTGAGTCTCTCTCAGCAACCGCTCGTTGGATACAGAGTCCGATAGCCAAGGATTCTGCGAAGAGACCCGGCACCAAAGGAATTAAGTCTCCGTCTCAGATTCCTGGTCAGAGTCCAATTCTCACATCCATATATCAAGACTGGAAGCACCAAGGACCTGAAGACTTGGACTTTCATCCTCAGGTACTGGCAGTGCCACACACCATGATCCGGTGGATCCATGACTCCCCAGGCCTGAGGCAGATGTGTGTTGACCTCTGGCTCACAGCCAGCAGAGACATGAATATCACTGCCAAGATAAGTGAATCTCTCCGTGACCTCAACATCCTCAGCACAAACAGGTACGGACAAGATAGCAGCATCCCAGATGTCATTGAAAGCCTGGATATTATATTTAACCCAGGAAACACGTGATCCCTGTGGCTCCGACTCCATTCAGCACTTCTTGGGCCTCCAAAAGGATATCTTGTGTCTCCACAAAGATGACTGCAACATCTGCGACATCAAGGACAGATATCTTGACATTCCCAAACAATACACCGCAACTTGATCTCTCCGACATCCTCCCCAGAATCCAGTCCATACAAGTGCTGAAGATTGTGGGGGTCAGTACACACCCCCTGACGAACTCCAGTAACAACCGGAAATAAGTCAGAGATGGTATCACCACATCTCACAGCACTCTGTCCCAGAGTTTCATTCAGACATCAGATTGATCAGTTTTGGTGGCACCCCATGAAGACCAAGAATCCTCCAGAGGTCATCCCGATTCACTGAATTCAAACACTTTACAGAGATCAACATAGGCTGTAAGCAGCCCCTGCCGAAACTCTCATCTGCGTTCGGTGCGGACTCCCAAGAGCAAGGATACCGTCAATCGTTGACCTCTTTGGTGTACAACCAGACTGCTCTGGATAGTGGTGCTCAAGCAGATGGTGTTGAACCCTATCAAGAATTATCCGGGCAAAGACTTTTTCTGGCACTGAGAGCAGCGTCACCCCTCGGTCGATAATGCGGTCTTAGCGATCACCCTTCCCTTTCCAGAGAGGGATAAGGCCCGTCTTATCTTCCAGTCAGTTGGAATGATGCCTGTGTTCCAGGCAGAGCACAGAACTGCATGCAACGTCACGGGTACAGCATTTTCTCCTGCCTTGAGAAGTTCAGCATGGATACAATAGATCCCAGGAGCTTTTTCCCATTTCAACCAGTTCACCACTCTGTGTTTCCCCAAACTAAGGTGGACCACAGTTGATTGGAGGGTCAGCAATAGCGATAGTAACACCCCTGACATTCAACTTGACAGCTGGTGGATCAGCCTGGCACAGCCGCGGAAAGTAACCGGTCCAGCGGGCCTTCACTTCGGATTCCTCTGTCAAGAGCCCACCACCCTCTGCTCTCACTGCAGTACACCGAGGGATGGGCTTGGAGGAACGCAATGTGCGAATTCCTCTAAGTCGGATGAGAATCACTTGACCACAGGTGATGCTCTACCCCCTCACAGATTCCTCACACATTCGCTTCCTGTCCACCCTAAGTGCACGTGTAGTTTTACGCCTCAGCTCCCTGATCAGCTCAGCTTTGCCATTCAGCCTGGCCCTGTGTTTCTGGTCATTGGCATCCAGTGTCCCTTGAGAGACAAAATTCCTTTTTCGCCCCATGTTCCAAGACATCGACCGGCAACATCAAGGATGGTAGTCTTGAAGGCACTCCACAACTCTTCAGGATCCGTCAACGCATGCAGACCTCCCAAATCCCCACTCAGCCTGTTTGCAAACTCCATTCTCATCCTTGAGCTTGCCAACATCTAGCTGAGGCTGGAATGGTACCATTCTCCTAGATTTACGCTGCAACTTCAGAGTTGCTGCAACAAGCCTGTGGTCAGTATTGAGGTACTGAGCACTCCAGTAGACACTGCAATTCTGGATCATCCTCCAGAAACCATCAACGAGCACATCGTCAATCTCCTTTGCTACATCGCCAGTGTTGTGGATTTTTTAAACCCACCTTGTTGTGATCGTTGTCCTCCTGAAGGATTCTTCCTGGCCGATTGTGGAATCCTATTTGACTTCAGACAGAGTTTAACGTTTGTCCGATTTAGTTATAAAATCCTGCATAAACCCCATAACACTGAAAACCGATGTCCACACAAGTCCTTCCTTGTGAAACAATTTATTTTCTAATTATACACCATACACTTTTCACCCTCATACAATGAACTAAAGAATCCCCATTGATTGCAATATTCTTTATCTTCCGTTTCATTTATTCTTACTTTAGTTAACAGTTAGACCAACCCGATTCAATTCACTTCCTCATTACATCAGAGAGTTTTATTCTAACTTGGTACTTGGTCAGTTCCAAGGAGCACAAGCCACTGAGATTGTAATACTTTCTCAGTTACTTGCACTGAAACAATTTTACATTTCAAAGCATTTTATACTTTCATGAGAGAGTGGTGGGGGCTATTCAACCCAGACTGCAGACGTGTCCTTTAGACGAAAAGCCACGTCGTATATTTCTAAGCAAATGTTCGTTTGTTATCAGCTCGGTCACTCTGCTCCAGAACAACACATTTCTTAACATTTAGGGCAAAAGTCTTTTGGCCAGAAATGACAGCCAATTCAACTTGCAGCATAAAAGTTACATTTCTAAAACTCCATTTGTTACAATTTAGAATACATTAACATAAATTTTTACCCCACACTCCCCCGTTTTTTTTTAAAGAAAATTTGGATAATTTTTCTTGCACATGATTACCATGTCCCATTCCTTAAGGAGAAAAGATTTCCATTACTCAAGTTCAATCAACAATGGCCAGTGAGTGCTCATATCAGAAAATGAGTGAGTTTCCATTTAATTTATGGCCTGTTCATCAGCATGTGTCACACATTGAAAGCATGCTACCCGAAGTCAGAAGATAAACAGGTCAGGGTGTGGATAGAGCAGCACCCAACAGGAAACACAATCGAAGCACTCCTTGAGCTGAGGAGAAAGTAGATGTGGGCAAGTACAAGCTTGGGCCGGACACTGGGTTGAAGGAGACGAAAAGGAATACATGTTGTAAACGACTCGCAGTGTGGAACTCCAGGCCTGTCGTACATTGAAGCAACCACAGCAAGTTCATGATGTATTTGCAGAGCGGCAATCGAGAGTGTGGCTGAGAACATTCCTCCACGCAGGCACCACACAACGCCGACGTTAAGACTTTGCTCAACCTCTTCCGCAGTGGGTTTTTTCTTTCTTTTCCCACATTGCTCCATCTTATCTCCTCAGGAAGGGGCATGATCACGTGTTGAATGCTCAATCACCCAAATCTGGGTTCTCCCATCGTCCAATCTTTGTGTGGAAGTTCTTTCCAAGCTTCATTTAGACAAAATCGTACATTTCTGAAAAGACTGCTTTCAACACTCCGAAACAAACAAAGCATCACTTAAACACTAATCAATAAACGTCATGGGCACAGGTATTTCAATAAGACTAACAAAGGTTCTTAAAGAAGCAATTAACTTGCATTATATGTCATATCAATATTTTAATCCCTTTCCTTGTTATTTCCCAAAACAACATGCTAAAATATACAGAAATCCCAGTTGTACGTATGCTCAAAACATCCTTCTCATTTTCTATTTCCATTGACATTTTAAATCTCTGACATTTCTCCATCTGTCCACTTCTCTCTCACCAAAACAGAAAACATGCTGTCATTTTTCCAACTCACATACACAAACCATCTATCACTTCCTCCGACATTCTCAATTACGAATCCATTTTCCTTTATCAAAACAAATAAATCATTTTAAACAGTTGTACAAAAATTGTCAAATCACTTGTCAAATCTGTCATCACGTGAATATCATTTAAATTGCAGCTCAAACACTCTGTCTACACATGCAGCTACACCCTCCCCAAACTTTATCCCAGTTTTGGAGAAAGCATCTTAAACTTCAGACTAATAAACATCCAAACTCTCTTAAACAACTTTTTGGTCAAAACAATCAAATATTTCCTTTTAAAATCCATAATTGAAAAATTAAATCTTCAGCGTCTATCCAATTAAATCATGAATTTACCTTGACTGAATCGATCAAAGGGTTACTCTGGGTTGTTTGCCATTGCCTTCCCAGCACAAGTTCAGGTAACCTCAACATTCGCAGACGAATAAAACTATTTCAACGTCCATCCGAGGGAATCATCAATTATCTGTGAATTGCCCCACGTGCTAAACATCATCAAATCAATTTTAAATCATTCCAAATCATGTTTCTACATTTAAATCACATCTTTTAAGTACAATGGTTACAACTCAGATCAAATCTTCGAAACATTTCTGACACGTCCTCAGAGCTTGCCCAGCACTTAAACCTGCCGGGTTGTGCAATTACAAATCATCACAATGCCAGCGCGAGCTCAACTCCCAAGACTTCACCTTCCGAATACAGTATATCCACATTCACAATTGTTATTTCACAATTTATTCAAAATCCCTATGGTTTTTTAAAAAAAATAAAACTTCAACACTTTTTCCTAAATGGACTTCACTTTAAAGAGATTCAATAGAGAGGGTGCACTACAAACACCAAGGAACAAGGAACAGGAAGTTCTCTCCACATCTTGTGGGAAGAAAAAGAAAAACTCTGGGACAGGCAAAACCCACAGTTCAGCATTACTCTGTCATGGCTTCAACACACACACTAACGAGCATTGCATCTTATTTTAAAGTCATTGCCAACTTCATGCACACTTCGACAAATAGCCGCCATCCTCTTGAATCTGCATATGAATCGAATTTCACACTTAAAGCAAAGACTCGAACACAGACTAAGTGGAAAGACATGCCACCCCCCACAGATCCAGTGGAGGGGGGGGGTGTCTCACACAGTGCAGCTTGTGACCTTCGTGTGAAACCACAATGCCAAGAATGCATAACATGCCATTTCAAACAGACCCACAGCTCAACTCAGCACGAGTTCGTCCTCAGACTGTCTTGCTGAGGTGGTTTTAATTATTTAATTTATTTTATGAATGTCCATCTCTTCACGTTCTATTTGTTGCAATATTATTATTTCTAACAAGACATTCATATATCACATCGTCCAGAAATCTTTATTCTCCAGCGAGCTCACAATTGCATCCAATTCCAATTGAATTGAATTCACACACACAACTGCGACCTTCACGCGTTATCAGCACCAAACCATGGACATCCAGGCTGTTTTATTTCGACTCTCTGCCTGATATTTCTTCCTTTGTTGTTAAAATATCGTCAAAATCCCAACAGAACACGTTTCATTGCAGTTAATATTGGACTCGCACAAGTTTCATTTTTTACTCTCAGCAACACATGCAAATCACCCGCTACGCACCCAGCTGGTCAATAATCTCCTGCATCCTACAAAATTTACAGTCGACTTTCCCACATTTGGGGAAATCGCAGGGGTCACCATTCCCGCCTGAAGTGCAATGGGTAGGCCTTGCCCTGAGAATACCGCCTTACTTAACCGATGGGATATCTCTCCAATCAGGAATCAATGCAAACATATATCTCATGCGTCCTATGCGTGGTCTGTGCCATGTCACTTCGTCATGCTTATTTCATCTGACTCCTCCTCTTCTCCAGCACTTTTCTAAAACAACTACAGTACTTATCGTTTACTTTAAAACGGAATCTCTCCGCCGGATCCTCTTCTTTCTCTCAATAAAATTATCTGACAATGAACTTTTCTTTGTTCGAAATGCGTTACCTGCTGAGAGCGCTCTCCCTTACCTTCGCTCAAGCACTTGTCGTTCCTCCAGGCACTGCCTCTGGCAGATTAAGCACCTCCGGTCACGAGCACTGCACCAACATCGGTTCGAATCCGAGTCACCAGGCGCCAACTGTTGTTGATTTTTAAAACCCACCTTGTGATCGTTGTCCTCCTGAAGGATTCTTCCTGGCCGATTGTGGAATCCTATTTGACTTCAGACAGAGTTTAACATTTTTCCGATTTGGTAATAAAATCCTGCATAAAACCCCTTAACACTGAAAACCGATGTCCACACAAGTCCTTCCTTGTGAAACAATTTATTTTCTAATAATACACCATACACTTTTCACCCTCATACAATGAACTAAAGAATCCCCATTGATTGCAATATTCTTTATCTTCTATTTCATTTATTCTTACTTTAGTTAACAGTTAGACCAACCCGATTCAATTCACTTCCTCATTACATCAGAGAGTTTTATTCTAACTTGGTACTTGGTCAGTTCCAAGGAGCACAAGTCACTTAGATTCTAATACTTTCTCAGGTACTTGCACTGAAACAATTTTACATTTCAAAGTATTTTATACTTTCATGAGAGAGTGGTGGGGGCTATTCAACCCAGACTGCAGACGTATCCTTCAGACGAAAAGCCACTTCGTACATTTCTAAGCAAACGTTCGTTTGTTATCAGCTCGGTCACTCTGCTCCAGAACAACACATTTCTTAACATTTAGGGCAAAAGTCTTTTGGCCAGAAATGACAGCCAATTCAACTTGCAGCATAAAAGTTACATTTCCAAAACTCCATTTGTTACAATCTAGAATACATTAATATAAATTTTTCCCCCACACCAGCGTTGGAAAATCAAGTCCAGTGATGAGCCTATGGGTGCTGACACCATGAACCAGCCACCCTAAGTCCATGACTTCTTTCAAAGTCAAGGAACTTGGTGCTATTCTGGTTCACAGTTCCAAACCCATGTGGACCAACACATGTCTCATAACCATCCCTATCAGTTCCAGTCGATGCAATGAAATCCCCCAAGATGAGAAGTGTATCTCGCCTGGGGTAATAATCAACCACAGACCCGAGCGTGGTTTAGAATGCGTCCTTCACGGTGAGATCACTCGCCTCAGTCGGAGCATATACAGAGACCAGGGAAATGACACCCAAGGAGTGGTGAATCCTTCGTCTCATAATATGCTCATTGACCGGTGTTACCTCAATTATCATTGGAGTCAGCTTATTGGACACAGCTGCAGCAACTCCTTGGGCATGGTAACCATCAGAGCGACCAGACCAATAGTAGGTGTAGCCAGCCACCATGATCTCGCCGAATTCCTGTCTCCGAACCTCAGAGAGTGCTGCAATACCGATGTCCAAAGCTTGAGCTCAGATGATAACAGAGACAGTTGATCATCCTCTCTTAGGGATAGGACATTCCAGGCACCCACCCGAAGAGCCACAGGTTAACCCAAGGAGACCTCTGTCTGGTGGACGACACCTCAGCACCACCCCGACACATATGCCTGCAATCTGACCCGAGAAGGTTTCCCCATGGGTTCCCTCCTCTCATCAAAGATTGGGGAACCCGAAGGCTTTGCCCCAACCCTGTCATCCAGTGAGTTGCCCTGTAAAGGACAGCTGCACAGGAAGTACTCCCACAGAGTGGGTTTTCAGGTTTTTTTCTTAATGCTTTTAGTATGTTTTGTGCAATGAATGGTTTTTACGGTGGTCAGAGTGCAAATCCTGCCACCAACCTACTAACATAAAGATTACCCAACTGCAGGAGAACGTCCACAGACGCAGTTAGGCACTCGATATGGATGGCCATTGGCTCGTAAGGAGCTCCTCCGCCCTTTGACAGGTTTTGTTTTTCATCCTGCTGGGTGTCTTCCTTTCGCCCATATTATACGCCCTCCTTACCAAGATATCATATGCCCTCCTTTCCAAGAAACTAGTTGGGGGAGCCATGGTTTAGTCGCCGACAACCCGACCATGGAACAGGTTAGTGCAGATTTACATGGTACCAATAGCAAGTCAGAGATCTAATCTGACCTGATCTGACAATGTCAGTCTGGACACAGGAGAACCCAATGACTCTAAAGCTTCTTTCTTCAAGAGACATCTCCACGAAGGCTTCTGTCAATGCCTCGACATGTTGTTTCAGACATTTTGATGATGCACTCTGTTGTGAAGACAAAAAGAAAAACCTAAAGTTTTGATTTCATTGCTTTGAGAAATAACCACGATGGGAGATTAACTTCTCAAACATCCATTGTCCCTTTCATCATTTGGTGAAATTAATTAGCCAACAATAATTTACCTTGTTTTATCCTGTTATCTTATATTTGACCGATCGTCAATTCTAATTGGGCTTTAATTGGATACTTTTTGTTGATTTATTTACATATTTACATATGAACTTGTCTCGTGGAAGAGTGGGGGTGACAGAAAAAAAGGCAACAAATTGACAAACAATTTTGGATCTCATCAACTTACAGCATATTTTGACTTCATTTTTGCAATCTTGGTATTTGGTCATTTTCTTGATTTATGCGTTGTTTCGGCAAAAAATAGTTGTGTGTGCGTGTGTGTGCGTGTGCGTGTGTGCGTGTGTGTGTGTGCGTGTGTGTGTGTGTGTGTGTGTGTGTGTGTGTGTGTGTGTGTGTGTGTGTGTGTGCATGTGTGTGTGTGCGCGTGTGTGTGTGTGTGTGTGTGTGTGTGTGTGTGTGTGTGTGTGTGTGTGTGTGTGTGATTCATGAAGCATAACTCTCTCTTTTCTCTTTTCTCTTCTCTTCTGTCTTTTCTCTTCTCTTTTCTCTCTCTTTTTTCTCTCTCTTCTCTTCTATTTTCTCTCTGTCTTCTCTCTTCCCCTCCCTTGCCCCCTCTTGCCCTCTCTTGCCCTCTCTTGCCCTCTCTTGCCCTCTCTTGCCCTCTCTTGCCCTCTCCTTGCCCTCTCCTTGCCCTCCCTCTCTCTTCCCCTTCAGCAAAGCGATAATGGTATGTGTATATCAAGAAAGATGGACAAAGAGACAAAAAGAGAATGGATTTAGAAATAGAGGAATTACAAATTCATTTCATTTACAGAATTACAGAGGGGATTGAATTGCATAGATTCGCAGGAAATAATAAATTACAAAGAAGAATGACATAATTGACCTTTCTCGTGGTTTTAATCTCTTTTTTCTCACATTTCATAACTTAACGGTTGCAGTGGTAGTCGAGAGGGAGGGGTGGGATGAAGTAGGGGAATGAGTGTGGTGGGAGTCCAGAGGGGTTGGGGTGGGAGGAGGGTCCCCCTTTTCCCAGCAACGCTGACTACCTTTCCTCATGTTAAATGAGGTGGTGAGTAGGGTGAATATACTGATTCTGGCTCACTTTTCCCCATGTAAGTGAATGGGGGTATTTTCAGCGATTCATATTTTTTCCCTCAAAAATAAATCCCCTTTTTAGCCCAAGGTATATTTATTTGTCTCCCCTTTTAACCTTGGGGCACTCTATTCAAATAACCAATGCAATAAGATAAAGATTTGTTCAAGTAGCAAAGTCGTAATGTGATTTGTTAAAGGTGATTCTGAAGAAATATCTCAAACATGTAAGCCGAGGGACACTCTTTTTCAAATAACCAATGCATATTGTTTAGCTCACTCATTGAACCTATAAAGATTTGTTCATTCTCAAATTCCTTCAATAGTTTCATTTTCTTTGCACAATAATCCCCATCTAAAATATTTAAAAATAAAACATTTCAATCTTTATATTTTTCAAGATACCCCTTTTGTGTCGTTATGAAATGATAAACTTCTCTTAATGATCTCATCTGACCACCTCCTGAGTTGCATATCATTTTGAGATTGTAGTAAATTATTTTTCCATTGTTCAATTGATAACCATCAAATTTTTCAGTCCATTCAAGGATATTTATTATTTCTTTACATCCTCGAACTTATACTACGAGTTTTTATATTGATTCGCTTATTTGTTTTATCTACCTTTGTTTTAGTTATTTTTTCAAGAAGACTTATTTGATATTTTTCACATTCATTATGTTTTCCATTTATATACCAAGACTGAGATTTTCTCCACTCTTTAGTTTGATTAATACTTGGTTCGACCATTTATATATTGTGAAAAAGAAGGCGGTAGCCCTTAAAAACCCTAACCCATATTGTATTCTATATACTCTATGATTAAATATTCACTCTATCATACAATATCCATGTGGAACACAATCTATTCCATTATCTAAAAGAAATTTCTTATCATCAAAGGCTCTTAATACCTTTTTATTTACTTCTTCACTATATATCTTATGTTTATAACTTCTTATTATATTCATTTTCCTATATTCTTCTTTCTTATTCATCAAACAATTATAATAATTTCGAAAAGTTATTGATTTCTTTATTACATATTTCTTTATTCCCTTTAACCTTTTATCAATCTGATCACCATACTTAAAAGCATATGTCTTTGCTCTCAATCCAATAAACTCACTCATTACTTTTCCACCCAACTCATCCTTAAACTTACCAATAACCTTTTCATTCTTTTTTGAAAATAACTCACTCTTCTTACTAAAATTACTTGTATCATATACTCCAATATTTTTCTTCATATCTTTATAAACATCATCAGTTTTTATATCTGGGATAAAACTATCAGTGTCCATATACAACAATGAAACATTTTCACCATACTCTTTCTTTAAGCCATTATACAAACAATCATACATCAATATCTTTGATAAATCAAGAACTGCTATTCCAATATAAATTGGTCTATCCATTACAATACTTTCCTTTTTCATATGAATAGCAGAAAAGTTCTCTGAAAAAACCTCTTCTCTCTCAAAACTTGGTTTATTTATCAATCGAGAAGCTTCTTACCAAGATGTTGCGAATCTCATGTTTTGTCTGTTTTTTTTTTTTTTTTCATAGTCTTTTTCTTTCAACATTTTTCATAGTCTTTCCAAATACAGCATTATTCATTAATTTATAAAAGTCCCCTTCAAATTTTACTTTTGCATTTGCTCTCATATCTGTATTGAATTGAATATACTTCTCCATCCAAGGACTTTGTTTTAATTTTTAAACTCTATCAATTTTAGCTACTCTCAACCCAGCAGATAAATATTGTCTCAAGTTCCTTTGATGCAAAACATATCCCTCTTTATCATAGAATGTTGTTAATAACTTATCTGTTGATTTACCTTTAATATTAAAACTTTTATGATAATCACTTAACCATTCTTTCTTTGGGGGTTCTTTCTCACATGCAAAAGGAAGGTCTTTATGCTTATTATGAAGATCACTCGGGTACCTCAAATCAACTTCAAAATAATAACCTTCTTCTTCCTCATTCAATTCCTCTTGAGAATAAATAACAATATTCATTAAAGCCTTTTCATAATCCTTTTCTTCCACCCACTCTCATTTACCATAAGGCAGAGATTGAGACATTGCCCATCTATACAAATTATTAGCATCAAAATACATCAAATAATTACGATCTTTTTCACTCTCATAATTTGGAAGATATTTATTATTTGCTTTAGCATATCTTTTTGAACATACTTGTGATATTCCACCTCTCTTAGACTTCTCAATCATCAAAAGCATATCTACATCACTGATTAAATCTATATCTTGTTTTGTCATTTTCAATATTGCACTCCAAGCTAAACCCGTAGCTGTGAAATAGTGGGCAGGATCTTATCCATCACAATTTTTATTTTGACAGAGTGATCTTAAAGCTTCAAACACATCCTCTCCTCTTCTTCTTCTTTTGGCTGGTCCCGTTAGGGGTCGCCACAGCGGATCATCCGTATGATCCACATAGTGATTTGGCACATGTTTTACGCCGGATGCCCTTCCTGACGCAACCCTGGTCGCCTCTTACGACACAGGGATAGGGTACACCTATTTAACCGGGGTATACACCGGCCCAGTACACTGGTACTCATTTCGCCGACCTCGGAAGGATGACAGGCTGAGTCAACCCCCTGGTGTATTAATTCAGTGGCCCAACGGGGCTTGAACTCAGGACCTTTTGGATCCCAAGCCGCTGCCCTAACCACTGCGCCAACACCAGGCTCTAAAGCTTCAAACACATCAGCTAACAATAAAACATCTGTTTTTAGATACAAATCATGATATTCTCCAAGGTTCTTTATCTTAAATATTTTCCAAATCTCTTGTGCGTGTTTATATTCCTTATCACTTATCTCTTCTTCATAAAGGTCATTATAGAAACTTTATTTTGAAGGAAGTTGTGTTTCTTTAAATCTCATAAATGAATCCAAAAATCATAAGGATAAATTCCCTTACTTGTAAGAATTTTCTCTTTACTTTGAATTTCATTCCTTGTTTGAATTTCCTCTCTAGTTAGAATTCCTTCTTTAATCAGAATTTCATCTATAATCAGAATTTCCTCTTTTGTTAGAATTTCATTCATTGTTCGAATTTTCTTTATAATTAGAATTTCATCTTCAGGTAGAATTTCTTCATTAATTTCCTCATTAATTAGAATTTCCTCTTTACTTTGCATTCTCTCTTTAATCTGAATTTCCTCTTCAGTTAGAATTTCCTCTTTTGGAAAGAATGAATTAAGATTTGGAAAAGAGCCCGTGAAGCTGAGATTTGATGCAAGATTGGCTAGTGGTGTTCCCATAAACTTGTAAGAATCTAGAAACCGAATACGAGTGAAAGGTTTTGTGAATATCATTTTTGTAAATGAAATATACTTTTGACTTGTGTTTGTTATAGCAGAAATATTCCCTGGTGTTTTTGAAAGTTCATTTAAAAATAGATGTGTATCATAGTTGGCGCTGTTGTGAAGAAAGACTGGAATAAAAGAAGGTAATTTATACTTAAGAATGGGACCTCTATATTTATATAATGAGTTTATACTTAAGAATGTTTATACTTAAGAATACTTAAGAATGTTTATACTTAAGAATGTTTATACTTAAACAATAAGAATGTTTATACTTAAGAGTTTATACTAAAGAATTTATATAATGAGTTTATACTTAAGAATGGGACCTCTATAATTTCCGGGACCTCTATATTTACCAGTAAGATGACAGTGATCCCTAACTTTCGACTCCTCAATTTCCTCCTCACAAATATGACAGAAATTGTTCTTTCTAAATTATAATTTTTCTTATTCGGTTAATTCCATCGGTTCATTTGTTTCTTTCATTAATTTAGTTCGTCTTATACAATCCTTTTCTAATTGTTTTACAAACTCTTGTGAAGCTTTTTTTCCACTATAATATTCAAGTTTATTATACTTTTCTCCAACAGATGATTTGATCGAATTACAGAAACCACAAGGAATATGTTTTTGATATTTATTTGTATGTGATTCTTTTGGATTAGGAGAAGCAGTATTTATCTTTTTTTAGGATACATTCAAAATCAGCATATATCACAAATGGGTGCATGATAGATTTATTATAATCTTCAAAAGAAATCTTTTCACCAGGTTTAGGCATTGTAATTACAGCTGATTTATGATTACTACAATATTTTGAATGTTGTTCTAATCGTTCTTTTGTATGAAATGAATTAAGACATCGCTTACAAGGATATATTTTGTTTGCTGTTCTGAATACCTGAGAAGAGATTAATCTAGATAAATTATTGATGTATGTATAATGTGACTTGTTTCCAACACTAAAATATAAAAGATCAATGTGTGTTTCTTCATTTTTATAGTTGTTTGAAATTTTTAATACCTGAACTTTATTCTCTCGAGTTAATCCATATACATTAATAGAAAGATTATTCTTTTTCTCAAATTTAGGAATATCTGTTGGTGGCATTGTGAATTTAAAATGTTTAATGTCCAAGGTATTCTCATATTTCATATATTGTTTTACTCTTTCTGAATTACATTTTGGTGGATGAAAGTGAGCAAGAACAGACCAGAGAAAACATTTATTCCCATTCTTCTTAATATTAACAACGACCTTCTTTTGTTTTATTTCTTTTGGTAATTCAAAATAAGAAGAAGCTTTAAGAGGGTTTGATTTTAGAATGTGTATATCTAAAAATATGATTTTTAAAATATTAAATCCACTTCCTGCCACTGTATTATCAATATCCTCCTCTTGTCTTGATAGTTCTTCATAAACCCCACTATTCAAAAAATCTTGAAATGATGTTATAAAATGAAGATCTGTTCTCATTTGAAGAGTTTGTTCTTCATCTTGTCTTTTCATATTCATTTTCACTCCCAGATAAAACTTTAAAGTTTTCATTTCTTTTAATGTCTTTTTAATAACTTTTTCAACATCAGGTTTCACTATTTCAATTGATTCAGCTATTGATGATGGACCGAGTTCTCCAAATTGAAAAATCCTTATTTTTAAATGCCCTTTAAATGCCCTATCAGTGTTTTCAATAAAATAGTCTCCCTTTACTTTAAACTCATTTTTCTTGTGTTTTTGTGATTGAAGGTGATTCTTAGAACTACTTTTCAAAACATCCTTTGAGCAGATATCATAATGTTTTCTTTCTAACTCAAGAGGAGATATTTGTTTGAAAACATTGAATATGTGTTTGTTGGTTTGAAGGTGTTTTTTATAATATTTATATTCGTGATTACAAATATCGCAGGACGTTGTATTCACCATATTTAGATAATAAAACTTTGCTTAAACTAAAATTTTCTTGATGAAAATTTTGTTTAATTTAAAGGTGAATCTGTGCTTAAAACCATTTTATCCTCCAACTTTTTTCACTTAATAAATACAATGTTTCAAGATACAAAAGACAAGTTTCAATCAATCTCTTCATTTGTAAAAGATACTGAGAAATATGTCAAGGATGTAAAATTGAACAAAGATAAATATAACAACTATTGGATAAAAACAATTATGGTGGATAAGATGAGTTCTTCAATTTCCTTCAGTGGAAGGGCTTTTAGTATATCTGGAAGAACATCAATTAAGGTATCTCGAACAAAAGTTTCTCCTCTCCTTCTGGCAAAATATTCAACATGAGAAAAAGCAATGAAACAAGAAAAAGTATCAAAAAATAAAAACCTTATGGATGAAGCTTTAGAAAGAAAAGATAAGACCATCTGTAATATGCAAGGAGAAATTTGTATTTTTTTCAACAACCCTAAAGAAATAAATCCTCATGAAATAAAGGATGTTTATATAACAGGTGAAATGACATTTCGTTCAATTGCAGTTAAGGATCATTTTAAAATTACCTTTAACATAAAAAAATGTAGCAGTTGAATCTGTTTATTAAAAAAAGTATATAGATATCGATGGTAATGTTTTTTTCTCCGAATTAAATATGAGTCAATATTCAACTGAAGATTTTGAAGATTATGAGAGTGTCGAAGATGATATCGAAGATGAATTTCACTTTACGTAAAGTTTTACTTTATAAATATGAATAGTTTACTCGATTTTGAGCCTCTTGAATTCTCCGATTCTCCATATGACAAATTTGAGAATTGTCCTGCGTGTGAAAGACGGGAATTAAACACAGAGTCAAAAGCCTCTAAACAATGTATATTTTGTGATTATCTTCTAATTAATGATAATAAAAAATTTAAAAAGGAAAATAATTCTTTTAGATTTACACCAAAAATGAATTACTTCACAAGATTGATTTGAGAAGTGAATGTAAAGTATGAGGGTGATAACACACCTTTCCTTACAAGGGAAGAAACTGAATGTATTAGAGAAATGTTCAAAGGATTGTTGTTATATATTATTCATGGATGTGATTTTCAGGGAAATATCAACACAAGATATTGCATAAATAAAATAATGGATTATCTTGAAATTAAACCTGAACTTAGGATAAAATATAGAGTTTCTAAAAAAGCCAAAATAACTTAAATAACCTGTTTTCCAATTATATAAATGAATGATTTTTTTTACCCATTTGGGAAAATAAGATAAAATTTAACAATCATAAAAATCTTCCAAATTCATAAAGGTGTCTCATAGTTGGTTCAAGTGGATGTGGAAAAACCTGCTTACTTTTGAAGATGCTCCTGACTCCCAACTTGTTAGATTATGATAATTTAATAATTTTCACAAAGTCGAGTTTTCAACCAGAGTATCAACTACTCTCACAAGGTTTTAATGCTGGTCTTCAAAAAGAAGATATAATCGGTTTATTAAAACTTCAAAAAACCTAAATGATTATAACATTGAAGATATAATTGAACTATTTTGTGATACACAGAGATGTAAAAAGAAATCAAAACCGATAACTTGTATTCTTAGTGATAATGCGGATGATATACCGTCTCCCCAAGACTTGAATAAATCAAAAAAGAACCTCGTTATCTTTGATGATTGTGTTAATGAGAGAAACCAAACGGTAATGGACAGCTACTACACAAGAGGGAGACATTCTTCTTGTAGTTGTATTTATCTTAGTCAATCGTACTTTCAACTTCCTCGTCGTTCCATCAGAAACAATGCTAATACTTTTATTTTATTCAAGTTAAATTCAATAGATATAAACAATTTTTGGAGAGAC
The DNA here is from genome assembly GCF_056783735.1 of Eptatretus burgeri. Classification (NCBI taxonomy): domain Eukaryota; kingdom Metazoa; phylum Chordata; class Myxini; order Myxiniformes; family Myxinidae; genus Eptatretus; species Eptatretus burgeri. The sequence goes on from NC_140977.1 coordinate 14,139,739, forward strand.
AATTGTTCTACATTATGTCATAAAAAGGAATTTGGGGATTACTTGAAACACACGACTGAAAAATATAAATGTATTGTTGTAAAACAAGATGAGATATTAAATGATATTTTTCAACAAATAAATGGATGTGAAAGAAAGAGCAAGAAGATTTGGAGAACATCAAGAGTTGGTTTCAAAAGTTGTAAAACAACAGGAAGACAGAAAGAAGAAACGCAGACAAAAACTAACGGGTAAAGAAGCATTTCAAAGAAAACAAGAAAAAAATTTTAAAACCACCTTTAAGAACTTCCCAAGAAAAAATTATAAATGTTCCCACAGTTCCCACAATAAAATATACTCTAAGAAAGCTCCAAATGTTAAAAGATTTCAGTCAAATGACAGAGGAAGAATTAGAGCATATAGGAGATTTAGAATATGATGATGAAGGATTATTTCAACAACTGGAAGAGATGAATCGACCCCCTGATTATATTGTGAATGCTCTTCAAAACAATGAATATTCAGCGGATTCAAAAACCAAAGCAGGGCTCATTCCAACAGAACAATCAGCAATATTTCATCTTGTTCAAGAAAAGGTATTGATATTTAATGATGAATTAAGGTTGTTGAGTTCTGCTCAACCCCCTGTCAAACTAACTCCGAGATTAATGTTTCTTCTCACAAAAGATGGAAGACAAGGTTCAACTGTGAGGGATGAATCAAAGTGTATTGATAAACCATTGGATATGAAAAATAATGATGATAAAGTAAATATTGATCTGCTGAACTCTGTTCCTATGTGCCTATGTGCGAGGAATCTGTGAGGGGGTAGAGCATCACCTGTGGACAGATGATTCTCGTCCCGCTTACAGGGGAATTTGTGCATTACGTTCATCCAAGCCCATCCCTCGGAGCACTACAGTTCGAGCAGAGAGTGGTAGGCTCTTGACAGAGGAGTCTGAAGTGAAGGCCCGCTGGGCCGGTTACTTTGAGCGGTTATACCAGGCTGATCCCCCAACTGTCGAGTTGGACGTCAAGGGTGTTACAATCCCTGTTGCTGACCCTCAAATCAACTGTGGTCCGCCTACGCTTGTGGAAACACGGGCTGCGGTGAACCAGTTGAAACGGGGCAAAGCTCCAGGGATCTGTGGCATCCATGCCGAACTTCTCAAGGCTGGTGGAAATGCTGCACTCGTGTCGTTGCATGCAGTTTTGTGCTCTGCGTGGAACACAGGCATCATCCCAACTGACTGGAAGAGGGGCCTTGTTGTCCCTCTCTGGAAAGGGAAGGGTGATCGCCAAGACTGCAACAACTACCGAGGGGTGACGCTGCTCTCAGTGCCGGGCAAGGTCTTTGCTCTGATAATTCTCGATAGGGTTCGCCACCATCTGCTTGAGCACCAGCGTCCAGAGCAGTCAGGCTTTACACCAAAGAGGTCAATGATTGACCGTATCCTTGCACTTCGTGTCCTCACCGAACGCAGACGAGAGTTTCGGCAGGGGCTGCTTGCAGCCTATGTTGATCTCTGTAAAGCGTTCGATTCAGTGAATCGGGATGTCCTCTGGAGGATTCTTGGTCTTCGTGGGGTGCCACCAAAACTGATCGATCTGATGTCTGAACTCTACTCTGGTACTGAGAGTGCTGTGAAGTGTGGTGGTACCATCTCTGACTTATTTCCAGTTGTTACTGGAGTTCGTCAGGGATGTGTACTTGCCCCCACACTTTTCAGCACTTGTATGGACTGGATTCTAGGGAGGATGTCGGAGAGATCAAGTTGCGGTGCGTCATTTGGGAATGTCAAGATCTCGGACCTTGACTTTGCAGATGATGCAGTCATCTTTGCGGAGACTTTAGACATCCTCTTGGGGGCCCTCGAGGTGCTGAATGAGGAGTCGGAGCCGTTGGGATTACGGGTTTCTTGGGTCAAAACTAAGATCCAGGCTTTCGGTGACATCTTGGATGCTGCTGTCCTGTCTGTGTCTGTTTGTGGTAAGGATGTTGAGGTCGTGGAGAGATTCACTTACCTTGGCAGTGATATTCATGTCTCTGCTGGCTGCGAGTCAGAGGTCAATAGACGTCTGGGTCAGGCCTGGGGAGTCATGGATTCACTGGATCATGGGGTGTGGCGCTGCCGGTACCTGTGCGGGAGGACGAAAGTCCGAGTCTTTAGGTCCTTGGTACTTCCAGTCTTGCTCTATGGGTGCGAGACTTGGACTCTGACCAAGGATCTGAGATGGAGACTTAATTCCTTTGGTACCAGGTCTCTTTGGAGAATCCTTGGCTATCGCTGGTTGGATTTTGTGTCCAACGAGCGGTTGCTGAGAGAGACTCGGATGAGATTTGTTACTTGCATAGTCCGTGAGCGTCAGTTGCGGCTGTATGGACATGTGGCTCATTTTCCTGACTCTGATCCTGCTCACCAGATTCTCTCAGCGAGGGAGTCTCATGAGTGGAGGAGGCCAGTGGGTCGACCACGTGCCTCATGGTTGCAACAGGTTGACCATCATCTCAAGGAGATGGGGATGGGCCTGGCATCTGCCTGGGGGATGGCAAGACGGAGGCCCCTGGAGTACCGGCGGAAAGTGGACGCAGCGACGTGCTGTTCTGGCACATGCTCCCATACTTGACCTGACCTGAACTCTGTTCATTTTCGGGTTAGTCTTTCTGGTAAACGTAGCAAGAATGAGAAGGAGAAACACATTATTCAGGCTTTAAGTATCCTTGGTTCAGGTCTTAGTTTTCTTCCAAATGACCCATCACAATTAGTTAATAGACTGTTATTGTTGTTAGGCAGTAAGAAGGCTGGAAATAACAATTGTTTAAATGAAGCATCAGCCATTTTAGACCAGTTGATGAACATGAAAATAATTAATGAATATCAATATAAAGACATTTTATCTCATATTAAATAAGATGAGAAGCACAATCCTGAGTTTTAATTTCACAACAAGCGACCACACATCTTCATTCCCATACCCACTACAACTTGACACAATAAAAGAATATGAGGCATCTTTATTGTCCATGGAAACTTATAATACCTTATTTAATATAACCGAGAAAATGACAAGTTTAGTTATAATCCGGGAAGTGGATACAAAACGATAACAGTTTCACCTGGAGCATACGAGATTTATCAAATATCTTCCGAAATTGCTCGTCTTATGAAAGAACAGGGTAATGAACCAAAAAATATTGTTATAGATATTCAAAAACATACTTCAAAATCAACGATTAAACTTAAAAATAACTACAAGGTTGATTTCACAATTGATAATTCATTCAGAGAGTTATTGGGTTTCTCCTCAAAAAAGATTGAAACTAATGGGACGTTTTACAGTGATAATGTCATTCAAATATCCTCAGGAATAAATTCGGTGTTAATTCACTGTGATTTGATTGATGGTGCTTATAATGATGGAATAAAAACAAATACAATATTTTCATTCAGCGCATACTCAACCCCAATTGGTTGTAAATTCAATATGGAAGCCAAAAATTTGGTTTGTCTCCCTGTGTCAGGAAAAAAACAATACACAGAGTCAATTTTAGGATAACCGACCAAGATAATCGTATGATTTCTTTTAATGGAGAAGTTATATCCATCAGAATTCACCTCCGTGAAGTTTTCCAATAAGTAAATACGATGGTTATTGTGATGAAACACAGGTTGGGAAAATGTAAAATAATTACAGGGGATGGGATGTTCCTTTCCCCATACTACAAGGGCGAAAGTATTTATCTTGGTAGAGGATACTATAAACCTACGAGACAAAGGGGTGTCGGACATCAATTTAGAGGAGATGGGATAATTGATACTCTAATGGGTATCGATTCAACTATTCTTAAACATACAGACCTAATTGGTTCAACTGCTTCTGCTGTGGGAAATGTAGCAGGTGCTATAAAGAGTATAAAAGATGCCCAAAAGGAATCTTATAAATTACAAGCAATAAAATAAATTAAGAAAGGCAAAACCCAGTTGTCTCCCCAATAACGACAGAAAATAATTCGAATACTTAGATCATCTTTTTTCCGAAATAAATACAAGTATGGAAGCAATTGATAGTATCTATGATTTGGATGATACTATTATTATCTCAAACTCCACTAAAATAGAAGATTACTTCAAGGCAAATGCAAAAACTGGAACAGACTGGAATGCAAATAGTACAAAAAGTTTTGAAATTAATAATCAACTAACCTATTTGAATCTATCCGAAAGTTTCTTGTTGTGTAAATTTACATTCACTAAGGCTGGGAATAACACAAACGCAACACTCGTAAATGATTTCTTCTGGAAAATGTTTGATAGTGTTCGTTTGTACATTGGAACACAAGAAGTTGAAGTGGTTGATTATGTCTCTGCTGTATCTGAAATGATGAAATTTACACTATATTCATTCGGTGATAGAATGGGAAAGGGGTCTGTCGAAGGTTTCATTCCTGATATGTCACCAGGAACAAACACAGACCCTGGATATAATCAAAGGAAAGGAATGTATAATGATGATACAAAAGCAGGTAATAGTTTTACTGTGGCAGTTCCTCTTTAAGGTATATTTGGATTTTGTGATCATGATAAAGTTCTGTATGGTCTTAAAATTAGATTTCAACTACAAAGGAGTGATAATGAAAATAGATTACTTTTTGGTGTTGCTAGTGCTTTTGGTGATCAGAATAAATTTGTAATTGATGAAATGAGTTGGTATATTAGTGAATATACTCCTAATCTTAAAACAGAAGAGATGTTGAATAGAAGACTTAACTCAAAGAAACCACTCGGTGTATCATACCTCAAACGAAGATGTCAACACGTTATACTCAACCAAACCACTTACACGTGGAATTTGGGTGTTCTGGAATGGAAAGCCACGATATCTGTGGATCATTTTAAAAAAGCCAGATTGTGATACTGCGACTGATAAGAATAATGCATTGAGTGATAATGCTAAGGTGAAACAACTTCGTGTTTCTCCAGATGGACCATTTTACCCACGAGATGGATTGGAAATTAATTGGGAAAATTATGATTTTGCTGAAGCATACAAGTCTTACCAAAAGGTGTGTGAAAGTAATGGAAATAAAGAACCTATTTTGGATATGACAGCCTTTAAAAGTTTGTATACAATCTATGCGTTTGACCTGAGTGCTCAAAAGGAAACTATAAAGTCTAATCGTGTGGATGCTTCCCTGCACATTGAAAGAGGAGAGAGTGAAGAAGTTGATACATATTGTTTGCTTTTGGAAGAAACAGAATTGCAGATTAATACAGATAATGGTGTTATGATTAGTCTCACATTCTTTTTTGTTCAATACATGAGTGGCAAAGTACCAACTGGGGTATATGTTAATCAAATCAATCTTCATAAACTATCATCTTGTGTTCAAAATCAAAATAATTGATGTTTTGTTGTGTTCAACAAAGTTGTGTTCAAAATAATACAATTCAGAGAAAAGGAGCAGTAAGAATTGATGTTTTGCTCAGAAGAGAACAGATTAAAATCTTGAATTATACTGGCTCACTTCAAATTAAAATGACAAAACCATTGTTGAAAAAATATTCAACAAGAGAGAAGAGTGGAGGATTTCTCCCATTTCTAATTCCTTTATTTGCTGGTTTAAGTGCGGTTGGAGCATTGACGGGTGGTATTTCAACAGCGGTGAAAACCGCCAACGAAAGGAAGGCTCAACTCTGGGCTCAAAAAGAATTGGAAAGACATAACAAAGAGTTGGAGGAACAAATTAGTGGAAGTGGTGTCATTGTAGATTTTGCTGAAAAACTTGAAGGTCTGCCAGATAAAGCGAGATTGTTAGTTGGAGATATGCTTTCTTCCATTGCACGAGCAGGTGTAAAATTAACGAAAAGAGGTAATGGATTATATCTTTCTAATAAATAAATGAGCATTGATGAGTGGTTGAAAGAATTTGGAAAGAATACAACATCAAATTTACAACTTGTCAAATATTGCAAGAAATTTAAAATTCATAATGTGGTTATTTGTATGAGAGATGAATTAACAAACGTGCCTAAACATACAAAGAATATTATTATGAACTTAGAAGATAATAAGGGGAACGGTTCTCATTGGGTTTGTATTTTTAATAGTCAAGATAAATATTATTTTGATAGTTTCGGTCTTCCACCACCTGTTGAAGTCATAAAATTCTTACAGAATGGTGTTTATCAAACCTTTCCAGTCGAAGAATTAGATTCCAAGTGTTGTGGTCAATGATGTCTGTATGTGTTATTTCAACTCAACAAAAATAAATAATTTAATGACATTATTTTTTATCTAATATAAATGACTTATGTTGGTAAAGATGGTTCTATCTTTGGTGTATCCCAAGAACTGGATATTGATTTATCAAATTATTACACAAAGGCACAGGCTGAACGACATAAATATAATATAACCAAAAATATTAATATGAAAAATGCTTATAAATTAAAAAAATTATCCAACCCCGACTGATGCGAATGACTTGGTGAGATTAAGTGATTTATCACAATATATATCCTGAAATAAAACGGCCGTGTATTCCAAAGATACAGAAGTGTTGATTTTATCTCCAGGTCATACAGAATTCACAGGTCGAATTAAAATAAATTTTCATAAAGAAGGGCGTATCGTTTGTATGAGAATCGAACAATGGGGGTATAATTGGTCATTTAAAATTGACCTAAAAGACCTGGAACAATTAAATCAGTCTCGTAAGGAAGAATATTATCCACTTGGTATAGAGAATGAGTTTTGTGGAGCCACCATTAGTAAACAACAAATAAAAGAATTTAATAAGGGTAAATATAACAATGGTTTTGCCCTCGTTTATATCATGAAAACAGAAAAAAACAGGATTGTCTATAATAAGTAGGGAAATACAAAATGATTTAACTATGGGAAGATGGGGAGGTGTTTCGTGTCATAATATTATTCTAATACATAAATGAAGGCAAGAAGGCTTCAAGAAAATTATCATTTCTGTGTCCAAGCATACCTTCAAGAAAAGGGTATTCGGTATTTTAATAAATATGTTCTACAACATAGGAATGAGGTATTTTCAATAAAAGATTGGCATTATGCTGATGTTGATAAACCGACAACTTTGGATTTAATTAGAATGTTAAATAATGAAAAAATTATAAAGTTCAGAAAACGAAAGGCTCTTTTAGAAATTCAAAAGAAATTTTATTGGTTTCCTGTTGTAAAAAAAATTATTTTGGATACAGGAATAACAAGAAATCCCGATGAATATATGTATGATATTCTATGGGGTGTAAGTGATTCAAGGATAATAAGGGACGAGGAAGTTGAAGAGAGAGAAGAGGAGGAAAAGGAGAAGAGAGAGAAGGAGTGGGAGAAGAAAGAGAAGAGAGAGAAGAGAGAGAAGGATGAAAGAGAGGAGAGGGAGGAAAGAGTGAGAATGAATAAATATGAAAATATGGAAACCAGTGAGATTACAAAAATATTGGTGGCATTACAGAAAATAACTCAACCCACCGAGGAGGAAAACAAAGAATTGACAAGTCTATTAGCAGTATTTTCGACGAGACCGTTGACATCGTTTTCAAGGAGAGGATATTGATGTTAATTAAAGTTTTTTTTTATTTTTTCTTAAATAAATGGAGGAGAGAGTGAAGAAATTTCTACTGATTCTTTATGTTTTAAAAATTAAGATTCAAATGTGCATGTTGGAAACTAAAAAGGTTTTTGCACTCTGTCAGACTTTTTCTCATAAATACATGAGTTATTGTCTCAAATGTAAAAAGAAAACTAATACTAAAAATATCTCATATTTTAAAAGTAAAAATAACAGGGTAATACAAAAAGGTATATGTTCGGTGTGTGGTTCAAAAAAAACCCAATTTATCTCCAAACACAAACTCTGAGGAGATATCCAAGAGTTTTTATCAGGAAGTAAATTTACAACTACTGGAATACCAGGGGAATTACATCTACCAGGGTATTCTTTCTGTGGTCCAGGCACAAACTTGGATAAAAGATTAGATGAGGCAGACAATCCTAAACCATGGAGCAAACCCATCAATAGGGTTGATGAAGTGTGCATGAGGCACGATATTGATTATGGGAATACCACAACGTTGGAAGAAAAACATGAAGCTGATAGAGAAATGTTGTATAATTTGTCTCTGATACAAAATCCAACCTTGAAAGAAAAAGTTGATAGGTTCATTGTGAAGAAGATGATCAGTGCTAAATTGAAACTTGGACTTGGAAATTCAGAAAACTTATTGGCTCTAATGATGTCATTAACACTGAAGAGCAATTAGCTGATGAATTACATAAACCAATATTCACAAAGTTTCAGAGAAGGAAAGTTTATTCCAAGGAAGTTGATTTTTCTGGTCCGCTGATTTGATTGAACTCAATAATGATAAGGGGTACAAGTATGCTTTAACCGTTATTGATTTGAAGAGTAGATACGCATGGGTTGTCCCTTTAAAAAATAAAACAGGTAATACTCTTATGTTAGCCTTTCAACAGATATTTAATTAAAGTTAGAGAAAACCTAGAAAATTGTGGACTGATGAGGGTAGAGAGTTTTATAACAAGACATTTATGAATTTTCTAAAAAATAAGAGTATTACATTATACAGTACCTTTAATGAAGGGAAGGCCGTTGTTGTTGAACGTTTTAATCGTACCTTAAAAGAGAGACTATATAAAAAATTCACACAACTCGGTTCACAACAATGGTCATCTTTTATTCAGGATATTGTGGATAAGTATAATAACACGATTCACACATCAACAAATATGAAACCATCAGAAACATTTACAAAATTAAAACATGAAAAAGAGATTAATGTCAGAAAACCTAAGTTCAATGTTGGTGATATCGTAAGAATATATAGGTGGAAATCTCATTTTGAAAAAGGTTATATTAAACGATGGACGAACGAACTTTTAAAAATTGTTTATGTAATATATATATATATATATATATATATATATATATATATATATATATATATATATATATATATATATATATATATATATATGGTTCCTTGGACTTATAAGATATATGATTTCGAAGGGGAAGAGATTTTAGGTTCATTTTAATCACAGGAATTACAAAAGACAAAGATAAATTGAATTTTTTTGACTCTGCCCACACAAACCCCACCCACATAAACCCCACCTCACACAAGCTCCACACAAACCCCACCCCACACAAACCCCACACAAGCTCCACCCACATAAACCCTGCCCACACAAACCCCACCCACATAAACCCCACCTCACACAAGCTCCACACAAACCCCACCCCACACAAACCCCACACAAGCTCCAGACACAAGCTCCACCCACATAAACCCTGCCCACACAAACCCCACCCACATAAACCCCACCCCACACAAACCTCCACACAAACCTCACACAAACCCCAACACGCACAAACCCCCCACAAGCTCCACACAAAAACTCCACCCCACACAAGCTCCACACACACAAACCCCCCACAAGCTCCATCCACATTCATTATATTCACATAATTAGTGATTAGTTAATTAGTTCCCCACACACAACATGTTTATTTAATTAAAAAATTCTCCACCCATCCACACAAGTTCCACCCATCACCCATCCACCCATCTCTCCACCCATCCATTTATCCACACAAATCTCATCCACATAAGCCTCATCCACATAAACCCCTCCCACATAAACCCTGCCCACACAAACCCCACTGAAGCCCCCACCCACATAAACCCTGCCCAGACAAATCCCACCGAAGCCCCCACCCACATAAATGCCTCCCACACAAGCCCCACCCACATAAACGCCTCCCACACAAGCCCCACCCACATAAACCCCACCGAAGCCCCCACCCACATAAACCCCACCCACACAAGCCCCTCCCACACAAGCCCCTCCCAGACAAGCCCCACCCCCCTCATCCCCCCCGTGCACCCCCACCTTTGACCCACCACCTCCCTCATCCCACCCCTACCCTTCCCCACACATACGGGGAGGGAGGGGGTGGGATGAGGGGGTGATGGGTCGTTGGGGGAGCGCACCTACCCCCCCTCCCTCTCCTCTTCATGTCTTGATTCTTTTTTTGTAATTCAAACTCAAGTAATTGTAGACAAAACAAATATAATTAATCAAAATTGAAAATATTAAATATTCATTTGTGAGAATGTATTATCTTTCCCAGCAATCTTCTTCAGATGTCTTGTGATTTCAAAACTCAGACACCATATTCTGTTTTGAAACAAAAAGTGGATAATAATTAGGTTTTATAAAGATAATTACAAGGTAATATTAATAAGCCTGGTGTTGGTTCTAAGTTCAAGCCTCATTCACCACTAAATTAACACACCAGGAGGCCGACTCAGCCTGTCATCCTTCCAAGGCCAATAAAATGAATTCCAGTGTACTGGCATAACCGCGTCCAAACTAATGATGCAACCAACATAAGGCTACATTCCAAAGAGAGAGTGATATTAATAAAAGAATAAATAAACAAATAACTAAACAATAATTCAGAAACATTTACCTCCAGAAAATCATGTGTTGTACCACATTGCTTCAACAGCTTATGTTGTGTGATCGAGCTGAAAAAAAATAAAATAATGAGTCAAAGGTATAGATGGAGTGACAGACAGAGAGAGGTAGGTCGAAAGACAGACAGAGAGACAGAGAGAGATACAAAGAGACAGACAGGGAGAGATGGAGAGAGACAAACAGACAGGGACAGACGCGTGCGCACGCACGCACACACACACACACACACACACACACACACACACACACACACACACACACACACACACACACACACACACACACACACACACGTCTCACCGTTGGTTTAATTCTTTCGAGATCAGAGGCGTGATAAGACTTCGTACCAGTCATTAAAAATGTTTTTCAATTCTCTTCTAAGATCATTGACGTCTTCAATAAGAGCATTAATTTCATGCACCTCATCGTGATATGTAAACTCCACTTCTTCCAAGGACCTGCCAGGAAAAAAAAATATATCAGGATAATCACGATTTAATTTATAATCAATTGCTTCATCGTTCAAAGAGGAACTCATACACAAGTTTACCAACTTTGTTGTGAGCTGTTTTCTTCGTCGGAAGAAAGAGAGTCCATGTCTCAGTTTTTTACCATTGGTACAAGGTGGCAAAAAGATCAGAGGCTGTGATAAGACTTCCTCTTCAATAAGAGCATTAATTTCATGCACCTCGTCGTGATATGTAAAACTGCTCTTCTTCCAAGGACCTGCCAGGAAAAAAAATTTATATCAGAATTATCACAATTTAATTTATAATCAATTGCTTCATCGTTAAAAGAGGAACCCATACACAAGTTTACCAACTTTGTGGTGAGCTGTTTTGTTCGTCGGAAGAAAGATCGTTCATGTCTCAGTTGTAAAAATGAAATCCCGTCTGGCAGAAACTTTGTCTGGCGAATCACTGATACGGCAACGATGAGGAGATTGCTTAATCATTGGGTGTGGCCACAGGAAATGACACTTCGGACGAGACAGCTTGGAAAATAATTGGGCGATATTTTCTCAGAGTATGAATCATTTTCAAAACATAATTAAAATGCCCTTGAATGATTTTCATTGAACTTATGTTTAAAAGCCTGTTAGTGTTCCGATTTAAAATATAAACATGAGGCCTTGTCTCTCACAGAATAGTTCCTATTTTTTCACAGCATGACTGTCCAAAAACACTTCTCATTTTCACGGCACGAACTGAAAACATTTGAAACAAAACTTGTTTATGGCGTGGTTTATGCAAAAAAATGATATGCAACTCAGGAGGTGGTCAGATGAGATCATTAAGAGAAGTATATCCTTTCATAATGGCACAAAAGGGGTATCTTGAAAAATATAAAGATTCAAATGTTTTACTTTTAACTATTTTAGATGGGGATTATTGTGCAAAGAAAATTAAACTTTTGAAGGAATTTGAGAATGAACAAATCTTTATAAGTTCAATGAGTGAGCTAAACAATATGCATTGGTTATTTGAAAAAGAGTGTCCCGAGGCTGACATGTTTCAGATATTTCTTCAGAATCACCTTTAACAAATCACATTACTACTTTGCTACTTGAACAAATCTTTATCTTATTGCATTGGTTATTTGAATAGAGTGCCCAAAGGTTAAAAGGGGAGACAAATAAATATACTTTGGGCTAAAAAGGGGGTTTATTTTTTAGGGAAAAAAATATGAATCGCTGAAAATCCCCCATGCACTTACATGGGGAAAAGTGAGCCAGAATCAGTATACTCACCCTACTGTGGTGTATCAGGGTGGTAGTGTCGAGGCAGTTTTGGCCACCTTGAGACAGAACTTTTAGTTCAGTGTAAGCTGTTTGTTCAGTAACAAATAAAGACAAGCTTGTGCATAAGGAAGCTTAGCTTGGAGCGGTCGCCAGCAAAAATTTAATTTTACAAAGAGTACATTGAGTATACATGTGATCTTATCAGGGTGTGGTTAATACATCAAAGGAAATTAACAGATGGAACTTTATAAGGTTAAAATCACAAACGCAGGATGAGCTTGCTTCTCGGTGCTTGCTCCAGATTGTCTGGGTGAGTGGAGGAAAGAGGATGTGATTTCTTGCCCTTGCCATCTGGGCCAGCGAATCACTAGATAAGGTTTTACAAGGTCTTTTACGACTACTAAAGAATGTGTACAATGCCTCCCGACTCGCTTTCCCAGCATATATTTGTTAAATTCTTTCTTAAAGCACTAACGAAAGCAAATTGGCATATTAACTCATTATAAGTTCAATGAACAATTCAGTTTCCCAAAGTACATAAGATAATACAACGTCGATAGCACGACAGTTCCAGTTTTTTATTTGTTTTTTTTCATCAATCTTTAACATCACCTTTTTATTAATATTGAAGTATATATTTGAAGACTACTTGGGGTATTGTTTTCAATTAATTGTCTCATAAATTAAAGCAGTTTGTTTCACCCACATTTACAAAAGCTGTCAATTTAAAGGAACAAACACGTGGCTCATCATTGATAAATGGATGAATTAACCCTAAATTATGAATATCATGAGAAGAACCCAAACGTGAACACAGAATAATGTATATTTACATCAAGAATATTTTTTTTACTTTTCTGCAATACAACAAATACATGTGCAAATACAGTTGTACATGTTTGGGTACGTTTGTCAGAATAATATTACAAGTATTGTACAGAATCTGATTTTTTTTTTTTTTGAGGTAATGTGATGTTACATTTACAGGTGGATCCATTGAATCTCCAAGAGAGACTGCAGCGACTTGTGGGAACAGCTCAGACACACACCCGCAAGACCCGCCAACTGAAGCGAGCAAGAGTCCTTTTTACAAACAAGACAAACTGAATAATGAAATGTTTGCAGAGAATAATTTTCACCTGCCACACAAAGGAAAGAAAGCTCAACAAATTTATGGAAAATCGTTCACTCAGTCGTCCACCCAAAAATCACATGTGATAAGTGACACTGGAGAATGCCCACACAAATGCACAATTTGTGGAAAATCCTTCATTTATTCATTTCACCTTAAATCACACATGATGACTCACAACGCAGAACGCCCACACAGGTGCACAATTTGTGGAAAATCCTTCATTTATTCATTTCACCTTAAATCACACATGATGATTCACAACGCAGAACGCCCACACAGATGCACAATTTGTGGAAAATCCTTCATTTATTCATCTCACCTTAAATCACACATGATTATTCACAATGCAGAACGCCAATTCAAATGTACAAGTTGTGGAAAATCTTTCATTCGTTCATCTGACCTTAAAACACACATGATGATTCACAATGGAGAACGCCAATTCAAATGTACAAGTTGTGAAAAATCTTTTATTCGTTCATCCCACCTTAAAAGGCACATGATGATTCACAATGGAGAATTCCCACACAAATGCACAAGTTGTGGAAAATCATATATTTGTTCATTCGACCTTGAAACACACATGAAGATTCACAATCGAGAACGCCCACACAAATGCACAATTTGTGGAAAATCTTTTATTCGTTCATCCCACCTTAAAACACACATGAAGTTTCACAATGGAGAACGCCCATTCAGATGTACAAATTGTGGAAAATCTTTTATTCTTTCATCCCACCTTAAAACACACATGAAGATTCACAATCGAGAACGCCCACACAAATGCACAATTTGTGGAAAATCTTTTATTCGTTCATCCCACCTTAAAACACACATGATGTTTCACAATGGAGAACGCCCACACAAATGCACAAGTTGTGGAAAATCTTATATTTTTTCATCCCACCTTAAAACACACATGATGATTCACAATCGTGAATGCCCGTACAAATGCTCAAGTTGTGGAAAATGTTTTATTTGTTCATCCGATCTTAAAACACACATGATGATTCACAATGGAGAACGCCCGTACAAATGCACAGTTTGTGGAAAATCTTTTTTTTGTTCATCCTACCTTAAAAGGCACATGAAGATTCACAACGGTGAACGCCCGTACAAATGCACAATTTGTGGAAAATCTTTTATTCGATCATCCTACCTTAACAGGCACATGAAGATTCGCAATGGTGAACACCCGTACAAATGCACAATTTGTGGAAAATGTTTTATTCGTTCATCCGACCTTAAAACACACATGATTATTCACAATGGAGAATGCCCGTACAAATGCACCGTTTGTGGAAAAAAAATTTAATCAGTCATGTCGCCTTAAAACACACATGGTGATTCACAATGGAGAACGCCCGTACAAATGCACAGTTTGTGGAAAATCTTTTATTCGGTCATCAAGCCTTAAAAGGCACATGATTATTCACAAAAAACTAATCAATTGGTTTATTAACTACATTATGTTTGGTGGGGTCAGCCAATCTTTATTCGCATGAAATCTCGTGATAAATTCCATTGATTAGTTGTTTTTTGGGGGTCAAAATAGCGGTTCTTAAGAAAGCAAAGTTTGATGTTCATTAATTTTATCCCTCTTCGAGAGATGAATACAGATTTGTTCAAAATAAAGACCGTGCTGTTTATTCTCTATGTTGTGAAGTGTTGTTTTCCACACATCACGAATCCAATGACATTTTCAAACTAGAGGGGGAGCACTCGGTAGAGTGCAAAACCTCCGCCGCCAATACTGCTGGGTCACTTAAGTGAACCTGATATCCTGTTCATTGTAGGTCAAAACGGATCAGACTCTACTGAACCACGATTGAATAAACTAAACTAGATTGACGCGCGTGTAGAAATGCCTCCAAAAAAATCGAATTTTTTTTGAAAATTTTTTTTTGAAATTTTCCAAGTTTTTTTTTCTCTAACAAATTTTTTTTTTTTTGGTTGGAAATCACTTAAAACATGTAGAAATGCAAAAACAAAAATTCAAATATTTTTTCAAAATGGCCGCCATTGCGGCCATATTGGACTTTGGAACAAGTCCAAAATCTAATGGTATGATCCTTGGACCATACCTAATCCCCCCACCAAGTTTCGTCGAAATCCGTCGAGGAGTTTTTCCGTAATACTGTTCACAAACAAACAAACAAACAGACAGGGGTGAAAACAGTAACCTCCGTCCATCTTCGATGGCGGAGGTTAATAAAGCACGATAAACACTTCAAGGACGAGGCAGACAAGGAGGAGTCAATTAAACTGGCCATTGCGATGCACAGAAAGCAAAGCAGTGTCTTTACGAATGTTTGTGTCAGTAAAAATCAAGCTCCAGAGGAAAGTTACAAAATCGTAAAATGTGTTGCAAAACATGGAAAGACATTTCCAGACCGGGAATGAAAAAAAGAGGATTTCTCAGCTGTTCAGATGTTTTGTTCAACGATTTGCACAGTGAACACACGATCTTCTTCAGAATTAAAGACGTATCTATGTCTGCCAGAGCAGCGGAGAAACACATAAGCTAAATGGTAGAAAACGTCAGCAAATAACAGATGGTGGCATTAACAGATGCAATGGTATTTCGTGTCGCAATTGAAAGTGATGACATAAATAACTTACCATGGCCAACGATGTTGTGAGGTTCTGTGACTCAAACAAAGTTTGAGAAGAGGTATGCTGCCTAATACTCATGCATGGCACAGCAACAGGGGGATGTATTGTTGTGGGCCGGGTATCGGCGGCGAGCATGACCGCTAGATGCAGCAGTAGAGTCGGCTCCACCGAACACCCGGAATCCAGATCGTACCTTCCCGATAACCCCGAAGGTACGGGTCCCTTACAGGACCGTGAATCGTCAATAATCAACCGCGTGGGACAGGGTTATTTGCCAATTTCAAAATACCTGGAGGCCCACATGGCGAGCTTTCGAGGAATTCCCACCCTCGACGGAGCTCGAACGGGATGAGCCGTCACCGTGCTCGACCCATGCGTAACCCGAGCGAATGGTTACAGATGTCCCGTCGGTCCAAATGCACCACTACGGCAGCAACGGCCTTTTTAATTCCCCAACACGCTCCGTGCTAAGCCAATGAAAGAAACACAGAAACGAGCTGAAACATTCAACAAAATGGATATTTATTTACAATGGGGGGGGGGGGAGGGAACACACAAGAGCAGAGTTAAACCGACTATGCAATGCAAATAATGTACAGCAAAAGCACTTAACAATTCCTACTTATAGACAGGGCCCACGGACACACACACACGCACACGCAATTCCCCAAAAGAAGATGGACCTCAATGGTCTTTATTGAAGGCCTCCAGCTCAAGGACAGGTGAGCTGGAGACCAGAGCCTGTGCTTGCACCTGTCCACCTCGTGTGGTCTTCGGCGATCCGGCTCGGCGGGACTCGAACCCACAACACGATGCCGCTCCAAGCACCAGGTACCTCGCTCTCCAACTGGACACGCACCAATCGACCAAGGCCAAGGAGAAGATCAGAGGCGATGATGATCCAGCTCGGCGGGACTCGAATCCGCAACACGATTATGATGACCACCACTACGACTACCACGACCCTTCTCCTTCTACCCAGCCTGGGGTTCCTTTTTATTCCTTTTCCCCCCGGGGTGAGGAAATCGCCGTCTGAGGCGCTCTCTACCCTCATTTGACGGGGCGTCATGGGAAAGTCACCCTCTGAAGGAATGTCAACCCTCATTGGCCGAGGTGTCGTGGGAAAGCCGCTCACTGAAGGAATGTCAACCCTCATTGGCCAAAGTGTTGTGGGAAAGTTGCCCTCTGTACGTGATTGTACAAGGGGCACGCCCCTGCCTTTCTGGGCGGAGTCCCGTTCTGAGGCGATGGAAATCTCCGCCCACGTACGTGGCTGGACACACGTAGGCAATGGCGTTGGTGTAAGGAAGCGAGGTGAAGGCGTGTTGTTGTAAACAAATCTCCACAGCGCACACATGTAATTCCCGTTAGACACAGGTAGGGGGACCCTATCTATAAACACATACTTACCAATATAAATGTTCTATAAGGACCTGAATGTTGAGTGCAGTAAGCTTCCAAATCCGTAACTCTACCCCTCCCCCTTTTTACAGACTCGTCCCGAGTCGTCAAATTTTTGTGTGACCAGCATGTGTAAGTTCTCCCCTAGTACGATTTACCTACGGATCCCTGAGTGCGACATTTTTTTCATACATGTCCCAAAAATAAATAACCTTGTGCGCTGTGTAATAGTGCGCTATGATATGTAATTTCGTAGGATTTTTGTGCCAAAATTGATTTTTTTTGCAGTTTTGTCAACTATATGGGGTAAATTAACAGAAAAATTCGGGGTTGGATTTTTTCGTGAACTTTTAGGGTATTTGGAGCGGCCATTTAGGGGGTGACCCCCCAAATATTGCTTGGCCTATATCTTCGCTACTAGACATGCTAACTTCATAATCTTGGTGTCTCGGATAGGGTTTATGAGGGCTCTGAGTTCAATTATGATGGTTATGAGGTCAAGGTCATAGGTCCAAGGTCACCACAGGTCATAAATGGCCTCAAACGGTCAATTAGCCAAAATAATTGAACTATATCTTGTAGTACCACTTTATATATCGGTTTTTGTGGGTGTGGAATTCAATGGTGACATTCTTTTTTTATTGGAGGTCATGATCACGGTATAAAAGTCATGGTCAAGGTCATTTGGGTGGGCAATTGTAATGTATTTCAAGGAATATATATGAAACTCTCTGGGTATACCCATAATTATAATGATAAGTTTAATATCATTAATCAAGTATGATAAGGTACTTACAGATCATATTTGTTTATGGAAATAAATTCCAATTAACAGAACCAAATTGTCATTTCCCCCTAAAAAAGCAGTATCGAATTACATTTCCATTAAAACTTCCTTTAGGATAAATTTCTGTTCATCAAACATAACATTTAACTTTACCATTATAAACTTTCAAATCAAATGATTAAGGATCTACGTATTGTGTTGATCAATAAAAAAATAGTCATTATACATGTATCTTGATGTGTTAGGTCCCTTATGGGACACCATGTATTTCTGGGGAGTTCCCCATTGAACCATGCTGGTGCCAAATCCATCATGCCATGTTTTGGAAAATAACTAGAGAAAAGTGGCTCTCTTGAGAGGTATGTATGCTAAAACTTCCACCTATATCATAATGTAATACCATAGTCTCTAAATTATTATGTTATTTGGTCAAATATTCTATTTAAATTTATACTTTCATTATATTAACTAGTTTGTGTATGGTGGCCTATAAGTGCCATACATTTCTGACTAAAATTATAGCATTAAAACAGAATGATACATATATTCAAGTCCAATGAAAATAACATTCTATGTAATGTAATATTAAGGTAGACTATGATTATATGATATCAAATAATAATAAAAAATGCAAAAAGGCATTCTTAGTTAAAAATTATCAAATCTGTATTGGCAGAATAACTGAATATGAACCTAGTGGTCTGTACATCTTGCCCATTATTTTCTTCTTTATTTTCAGGTGTTTCTCTGTATCACTGTGAACGTGCCCATGCAGTCAAGCTCTGAACACTTTAACCTACTTGAAAAAATGTCCCAACAAAAAGCTGCAGAAGTGAGGACTTGCTTCATTTGCAAGGAGGGAGACTATCAATAAGAAACTTGTTGATAAACATGATATATCACTCGTGAAAGATCTAAAAGAAAAGGTGGTGGAGCAGGCTAATCTAGGTGATGTGAACCTCAAATCACTGGCAGATCATTTCATTCGCCTGTCTGAGTCAGATTTACATAATGTCTGTTATCACAGCGAGTGTTGCAAACCTCTTGCAAACAAGGCCAACTTAGAGATGTGTAGAAAACGTGCTCTTCCCCAAACACCAACTCTTTCTGATGCATCCTCTATCTCTGATGTATTGCCAGTGATTCCAAAATGTGAAAGGCCATCAAAGACAGATAAATCTGAGGCAGCAAGGCCTCTTAAGGCAGAAAGGTGCTAAAGTGCTTCCGAAGGAAAAGAAATGTATATTCTATACATGTTCTTTTTGTCCAAAATCATTACAAGGGCTGCACAGAGTAGTATCAGATCCTATGGGTCAAAGGTTTAGAGAAATCAAAGGGGCTACTGATGATGACTTAGTCAGATTGAGTCTCGCTGAACTGTCAGATCCTGGAGATGCAGCAGCATTAGAGAAACACTATCGTCGAGACTGTCTTAGGTTTGCAGACAGACGTTGCAAGGAACTTGGAGATAGCGATGCATATAGACATGTGAGAAATGTGTGTGATGCTGAATTTGTTGTGTATGTGAGAGATTCCCTAAGTGTCGATGGCTGTGTCCTTAGCATGACTGAGTTAAATGACTTTTATCTTGATCTGTTGAAGGAGAAGAAAATTCATGAGTAGAGAAGTGACAATCACAAGAAGCACTTGAAGGAGTTGATTGAACAGCATGTGCCAGATGTTGAATTTGTTGAGCCTCCAAATCGTAGGCAGAGTCACAGAGTTATGAGGAAGAAGTCAGTGGGCCAAGCTGTTGAGTTTGCAACTGCAGACATAGATGCATGGGTTATAGATCTATCTTGTGCCCTGAGGAAAGAGGTTATCGGTGCAAGAGATTGGAAATTCACAGGTGACTTCAATGACTTTAAAAAACCCCCCTATGCTAGAGTTTGTAAAAAACGCATATCATGTATGGCTCTGAAGCTAGAAGAATCTCAGGACAGCGTGAAGCAGAGGTGAAGAAGAATGTTGATGTTGTATGCCAGCTGATTGTGCAGAGCTCAAGAAGTCAGAAACAAGTCAAGTTGAAGACTTCTCATGAGTTCAAAAAGACAGTGGAGACTACAATATCAATAGGCCAGTGGTAAACCTCAATAAAGGGCTATATTTTAGGAGTTTAATCAACCGGCTTGACACAAAGCTACAACAGGTCTCATATGAAAGATGGTGATCTCAGTAACACATTTAGCCCTGTTGTCCTCATATTTTCGTGTGCGGTCCATGAAAAATATTCACATTTGAAGGATACACCCGTCTGAATATTTGGACCATTTCAGAAAATCACATAATTTCCCATAAACTACAAGACAACTTCAAGACATAAACCACAAGGCATTGTTGGCCTAATGAGAAAGGAGTCTGCACCACCTCGGTGGACAATCACACGACAAAGCTTGGGAGAATATGCATCTGCCATACGATCCAGAAGTGGGACCGTCCACAATGACGACATGGGTCATGAACAAATGCGCCCTGCAGCTCTGAACCGTGATGAACAGCATGTACAGCGATTGATTTGTCATGTCGAAGACAATGTGACACATCCGTTCCGGACCACTGATCATCCAGATGAACATCTTGTGAATATATCAAGTGGTGTCATCGCTTGCAAGGATATTCGGAAGTCCTTGTTGTCTGTCCACGACCTGGGGAAAAGACAGATGGAAGAGTACATCACATAATCTCTTTGCACTGGGGGAGGGGGGGGGGAGGGCAGAGAAGCATGTACCAGCCAATCCCCAAATCCAAACTCAAAACGTTTTCGATTTCCAAAAAGAAAACAAAAATCCTGATTTTGGGTCAGAAAGCATTGGTTGCAATCAACCGGGAAATGGTTTTCCGCCGTGCTTTGCTATTGACTCAAGTCCGCCCTGACCTGAACATGAAGCACGTCCTGAGCTATCCCATTACATCTGTTCCGCCATCTATCTTTCATGAAGATGGCGCTCCACGGAAGAACACCAAAGCAGAACTGGGTCATATTCTCGAGGGTCTAGTCGATGAAGAGCACGAAAACACTGCCAGTGATAATCAACATCGCAACGTGTACATCAGGGATGCTATGGCTGAACTCCATATCCTGGGTGGAAATGGTGGTACGTTTGGTAACTTGGCGCAGTGTTACCTAAACCAGTTGCTTCATTGCATCAAAACACACCACACCCTCATCGACGTTTTCGACCAATATGATGATGTCAATTCTGTGAAGATAGAGGAAAGAATGAGATGCCTTGCTGTTGCTGGTGGATCCCGAAGCTACCAAGTCATTGCTGGATGCCCAGTACCACAATGGACGAAATTTATGGCTCTATCATCAAACAAATCCACCCTGACACACTTCATCTGTAGTCACGTCACGCAACATACACCAGCAGCAAAAGAACTTTCAGATCACCAAGAAAAGCGGATCTATTTGGCTGGTGGCTTCTCTGATTGTTCGCTTACAGCATGCCTTTCATCTGCAGGAATGTATCATGACAGTCAACTCGCATCAATGCAGGAAGAGGCAGATTCTCGGATATTTCTTCATGTGAAGCATGCCAATGATGAGTTCAGACGTAACAATGTGCGTGGGTCCATTACAATCAAATCAGCAGACACTGATGTGCTTGTCTTAGCAGTCCACTACTTTCCACAGTTGCGGGACACTGCCGAAATATGGATAGGGAAAAGAACATCAGCAGGATGCAAGCTTATCCCGGTCCATCAGATATGTTACAGCTTGCTTCCAGAAATGTGTACCCGGCTTCCTGCGTTTCATGCCCTGACAGGATGTGACTCTGTATCAGCATTCTTCGGCTATGGTAAAAAGAAAGCATGGAAAGCTATGAAGACACTGCATCTTCAGAATAATGGTCCACACCTCGAAGCCCTCGCCACTGACGATCTCCAGGAGGCAGTGGCTGCTTCAAGACATTTAGTCTTGGCGATGACCACCACGACGACGACCACGACCCCTTTTTCACCAAGACCATGACCACCACCTTTTTTTCACCACCACTATGACGACCACGACCCTTCTCCTTCTACCCAGCCTGGGGTTCCTTTTTATTCTACCTAGCCTGGAGCGCCGTCTGAGGGGCTCTCCACCCTCATTGGACGGGGCGTCATGGGAAAGTCAACTGAAGGAATGTCAACCCTCATTGGCCGAAGTTTCATGGGTAAGCCGCCCTCTGTGCATGATTAGACAAGGTGCGCGCCCCAGCCTTTCTGGACGGAGTCCCGACCTGAGGCGATGGAAATCTCCGCCCACGTACGTGGCTGGACACGCGTAGGTAATGGTGTCGGTGTGAGGAAGCGAGGTGAAGGCGTGTTGTTGTAAACGAATCTCCGCAGCGCACACATGTAATTCCCGTTAGGCACAGGTAGGGGATCCTATCTATAAACATACACCAATATAACTGTTCTATGGGGACCTGAATGTTGAGTACAGTAAGCTTCCAAATCCGTAACAGTATTGTGAAGACGTTTGTTAATCATTTTGAGGAAAGAGGAATTGACATCAGAAACATGTTTCTGTGAAAACATATGGCACCCCTGTTGGAGTCAGAAAACAGAAGGGATTTGTTCAGGTCATTGAGGATCGAATTGGTCACTCAACGGTAAATTTTCATTGTATTATTAATCAGGAAAATCTTTGTGCCAAGAGCTCAATAATGTGATGACTGCAGTGGTGAATATAATGAATTTTCATGTTGCTCGATCTGCCTTGATGCACATAAAATTTCAAGTTCTGCTTGATGAGGTATACATACAACGATATTCCGTTTAACAGCAATGTCTGTTGGCTGAGCCGTGGAAGGTTTTGGCCTGCTTTGTGAACTGCATCGATACAATCAACATCTTTTTGTAAGAAAAAGGTCAAAATGATCCCGACCTGGATTATAACAAATAGGTCGTGCAACTAATGTTTCTCACTGATATCATTGCAGATCTCAGCAAACTCAGCCTCCATCTGCAGGGTGCAAGCCAAACTGTTATGGATCTTTTTGAAACGTGGAAAGAATTTCTTGCGGAACTTACCGGTTTTTTCTCAGGATATTGACACCTCCACTTTCCGCTATTTCCAACATCTTAAAAAAACTATCGACACATTGTACCATCGGTGTGGACGAGATTGCTGTGTGTGTGTGTGTGTGTGTGTGTGTGTGTGTGTGTGTGTGTGTGTGTGTGTGTGTGTGTGTGTGTGTGTGTGTGTGTGTGTGTGTGTGTGTGTGTGTTTTGTTATGTCTGGCTTTCTTCTTGCGATTATGGTGCAGTAATTGGTCTTTATTTTGATGAGGATGTTATTTCATTTCATTAGAAGGTTGCAGCGATGTTATCTTTTATATAAAAGTGAAAAAGACATTCTTTGGTTGTTTGGTTATGATGCTACTCATCTGAGCTCCCAAGGTAAATCACGAAGAAACTTAGTGGGATCACATCAATTACCATAATACACCTTACTAGTGGTTTTGAACTCATTTTTCTCACATTTCATAACTTACCGGTTGCAGTGGGAGTCGAGAGGGAGGGGTGGGAGAATGTGTGTGGTGGGAGGCCAGAGGGGTTGGGTTGGGAGGAGGGTCCCCCTTTTAATTTAATGTTAATACATCAAAATAAATTAACTGAACAAAGAGAGGCTTTTTGAAACAACAGCAGATGGAACTTTATAAGGTTAAAATCACAAACACAGGATGAAAAGCGGTCTCTTATCGGTGCTGGCTCCAGATTGTCTGGATGAGGGGAGGAAAGAAGATGTGATTTCTTGTCCTTGCCATCTGGGCCAGCGAATCAATAGATAAGGTTTTACAAGGTCTTTTACGACTACTAAGGAATGTGTACAATGCTTCCCTACTAGCTTTCCCAGCATATATTTATTAAATTCTTTGTTAAAGCACGAACTAAAGCAAATTGGCATTTTACCAAATTATAAATTAAATAAACAACTCAGTTTCCCACAGTACATAAGATAATACTGTGACTAATCTGGCAGCCATGAGCACTCAACATTCAGGTCCTTATCAAACAGTTATATCGGTAAGTGTGTGTTTATAGTTAGGGCCCCCCCACCTGTGTCTCATGGGAATTACATGTGTGCGCTGCGGAGTTTCTTTTACAACAAACCTCCTTCACTTCGCTTCGCACATCGCGCCATTGCCCACGTGCGTTCGACCACGTACGTGGGCGGACATTTCCATCGCCTCAGATCGGGACTCCGCCCAGGAAGGCAGGGGCATGCCCCTTGTCCAATCATGCCACAGAGGGCGACTTTCCCACGACACGCCGGCCAATGAGGGTTGAGATGGCTACAGAAGGTGACTTTTCCACGACACGCAAGCCAATGAGGGTTGAGATGGCCAGAGAAGGTGACTTTCCCACGACACGCTGGCCAATGAGGGTTGAGATGGAGGCAGAGGGTGACTTTCCCATGACACGCCGGCAAATGAGGATTGAGATGGCCACAGAGAGCAACGTTCCCATGACGCCCCATCCAATGAGGGTGGAGATCACCTCAGACAGCGATTTTCTCACCCCGGAGGAAAAAGGAATATAAAGGAACGCCAGGCTGGGAGCGTTTGTGGTTGTCGTCGTCGTCTTGGTCGTCGACGTGGTCAGTGTGATCGTCTTGGGGGTCGTGGGTCTTGTTGCTGGCTGGTTTGTCTGGTACTGGGTCATCTATTATTGTAAATAAATCCCCTATTGTTGAATTTACCAGCTCGTTTCTGTATTTCTTTTATTGGCTTAGCACGATGCGTGTTGTGAAATTTGGAGACGGTAAATTGTGCAATCGGCCCCGTGGGAATCGGTAACCATCCGCTCGGGTTATGCATGGTTCGAGCACGGTAACGGCTCGTTCGCTTGAGGCCTGCCGAGGGTGTGGTTCCCCGGTAGTTGGACCGCGTGGGTATCTAGGTAATTTGAAGTTTGGCAAAATAACCCTATCCCACGCGGTGCATTTATTGGCGATTCACGGTCCTGTAAAGGAACCATGACCTTTCGGAGTTATTTGAAAGGTACGACCTCGATCCCAGCTGTTCGGTGGAGCAGACTCTACTGCTCCATCTAGCCGTCGTGCTCGCCACCGAGACCCGGCCCCACAACAATACAACGTCGATAGCATGACAGTTCCAGATTTTTTGGGGGGTTTTTTTCAACAATCTTTAACATCATCTTTTTATTAATATTATTAATCATGGTAGAGAAGAGCTTTAATTCATGTCAAACATGTATAAGAGAGAGAGAGAGAGAGAGAGAGAGAGAGAGAGAGAGAGAGAGAGAGAGAGAGAGAGAGAGAGAGAGAGAGAGAGAGAGAGAGGGGTAAGAGAGAGAGGTAAGAGAGAGAGGTAAGAGAGAGAGGTAAGAGAGAGAGGTAAGAGAGAGAGGTAAGAGAGAGAGAGGCAAAGAGAGAGAGAGAGAGAGAGAGAGAGAGAGAGAGAGAGAGAGAGAGAGAACCCAGGAGAGGGGCGAGAGAGGGGCAAGAGAGAGGGGCAAGAGAGAGGGGCAAGAGAGAGAGAGAGAGAGAGAGAGAGAGAGAGAGAGAGAGAGAGAGAGAGAGAGAGAGAGAGAGAGAGAGAGAGAGAGAGAGAGAGAGAGAGAGAGAGAGAGAGAGAGAGAGAGAGAGAGAGAGAGAAAAAGAATGAATACCCACAATAGTCCAGCTCAATCTAACTATCCCTCACTTGGCAATTTGGCTTGCCTTATATACAATTTGCCCTGCCCCTCTTTTGGGACCATCTGTTTTGATCTTCCATTCGCAGGAAGATCTGTTTTTGGTCATTTTCGGGTAAGAAAACCTAGGGTGACAGGAAGATTATTATCACAGCATTTCTCTGCTCAACAGTAAAGCCAGATATTCAGCTTGGTAGGCAGGAAAGATAATGAATGCTTGTGGCCTTTAACAGGTTACTTTCGACTGTTTAAAAAGTAATTCTGCCAAGAATGGCTGTTTTCAGTGTTGGGAGATGTTCAATATCTCCACAATCGCTCCTCTTTTCCTTTGAAACATTTGAGTAAAAGAAATAAAACAGCTACACAATAATTTTGAGAGATGGAGCATCCATGGATCAGCAGGACTGCAGGCAGCAGTCTTCTTTGAAGGTGGTCCACTCTTATAGTCAACTCCAAGTGGCCCATGATGGTTTGGAGGTTCCCTCTGCACCTTCTAGCCTGGAAAGAGACCCCTACCTACCTCCCAACCGGCCCACCGACACCCAATCCCTCTGTAGAATAGTGGATACATTTCAGCAATTCTAAATTAAGCATAGGTTATGAGGAAGCAGAGTTACTTTCTAAAGCCACTCACACAAGGTTCTTTATGCACAATAGACAAAAATAAATTTTAACTAACTACAGTGTTCTTTATGAACAACAACTAAGAATATAATTTGGCTAACTACTGTGTTCTTTATGAACAACAAATAAGAATATAATTTTTTACTAACTGCAAGCCAGAGTAAAAATAAGAAAGTACAAAATCCCAATATTTGCCAACAAGGCAATGTTTAGATAGTATTTCTTCCGATCCTCTCCATTGGCGCAAGCAATTCGAGACACTCATCCAATGTGAGTTTGAGCACTGGGTTCTTTATGAACGACAAGGAATTCTTTAAACAGTTGTTGTCAATCCTAAAAGCACGAGTGTCTGTACTTTCATATTTCCCCAAAAAATAATACCACCATCATGGTGTCTCGACTAAATTTTAAACTAGGTTCTTCATTTTCTGGGTTTTCTGGGTCTTCAGAGATGGTTGGTCCAGGAAAACTTCATGCACCACCATTGTCGTCACTGTGGTAAATTTTCTCTCACACACGCACGCACGCACGCACGCACGCACGCACGCACGCACGCACGCACGCACGCACGCACACACACACACACACACACACCGATCATTACTTTTATGCATGCCATGATGACAATAACACTGAATATCATAAGGCCAACGATCAATATGTGGAATATCCATGTTCGCCATCCACCAAACACTTCCATTACCCATGATCTGAACCCTTCTTCCTTAAAATAGTCATGGTACTCTGCAGCTACCTTCCTTATGTGTTCCGCGAGGTCACAGAAATATACCATTTAATGATGTCTGGGATTCCGCAAGATTATATATTCGTATCCTTATATCTATCCTTGTCCCAGTTACCCCTTCATGTAACAATATGCTTTGTTTCAGGTGTACAGTTCATTTTGTCCCCTTCATCCCGTGTCACACGAGATGTATAATTGTACATTATATAAGGGCCCTATGTCTTTTCCCATATACGCCTTCCTCATGCAATTGATCCCAATGTTTACCTTTTTCATCCCTGCGTACCCTGTCACAACCCCATTCCTTGTTTCCCCTACTATTAACCTTCCAAATTTGCCCAAAATGTTGATAAATGTATTTTTTTTTTTTTTTTTTTTTTTGTATACCTTGGTCGAGGCTCGTATGAGAGCTAACACACAACTCACAGCAAGGAGGCATGAGACAAGAGGGGTGGGAGTGGAAGGGACAAAACATTGGGGAACAGACACAGGTGAACTGTGGAAGGGAGAGGGATGGGGATGGGACGGGGAACATGGCGAGGAGAAGATGGACATTACAGGGACTTTCAGGAAGGAAAGCAGGAGAATTGAAGGAAGTGGGCATGGGTGGATTATCGGGGGTAGAAAAGATCGAGGATTTGGATGGGGGAAGATAAGAGGTGGTGGTGAACAGCTGTTTTGAAAGCCTGGAGGGAAGAATGGGAAAGAATAGAGTGAGGAAGTTTATTCCAAAGGCGGGAAAAAGAGGAATGAAAGAGTGAAGATGAGCAGTGATTCGTGATTTTGGTAGTTTTACCAGAAGGGGGTTGTTGGCGGACCTTGAGCGCCCTGTGGAAATGTGGTTGGGACAAATCGCAGAGAGAGCAGGGGGCAAGGCTGGAGAGGAGTCGGTAGAAGACAGAAAGACCACCTGACCAACCTGCGGTGATTGAGTGAGAGGCCCAAAGACTCAGCTTCATTGCGGGAGATGCCAATGATCTTAAAAGCCCTGGTTTCGACAGCGTGAAGTCGAGAAAGGTGGGAGGCAGGAGCACCAGCCCAGAGGGGAGAGCAGTACTCCATCAGGCTACGGACAAAAGCTTTGTAAGTAGTCAGGAGCTCAAGAGGGCCGAGGAAGGACTTTGCAGGACGGAGGATTCCCAGTCGGCGACTGGCTTTTGAGGCAAGGTTGGAAATGTGACTTTCCCAGGAAAGGTCATGGCAGATAGTGAGACCCAGAAGCTTGAAAGAAAAGACTTCTTCCAGAGGATTGTTGAGAAAGTGGATGGGGGGGGTTTTGTAAACGGTCCTTTCGAAGAGACATAGTGAGAGTGTGAGATTTGTGTGGATTGAAAGACATGTTCCACGTGTTGGACCAGTTTGTGATTTTATCCAGATCTGCAGTGAGCGAAGAAGCTGCTGCTTGCCGGTCTGAGGGATGACAGATGGTACGGCAGAGGGTGGAGTCGTCGGCAAAGAGAAATAGAGGATTTTCCAGAGAGTCCGAGAGATCATTGATGAAAACCAGAAAAAGAACAGGGCCCAGAACGCTACCTTGAGGAACTCCAGCCTGCACAGGAAGAGGGGATGAAAGAACTCCATTTAGGGCCACACGTTGACTGCGACAGGAGAGGAAGTCTGCGAGCCATGAGTGGAGATGGCCTTGAATACCATGGGAAGAGAGTTTGGTGAGTAGGGCAGGGTGCCAGACTGTGTCAAAAGCACGTGATATGTCCAGGGATACGGCTCGGATTTCCTGTCTGGCATTGAGGACCTCCATCCATTGATGGGAGAGCAGTAGTAGCAGCACATCCAGGGTAGAGTGACCTGGTCTGAAACCAAATTGATGATTGGAAATCAAGCCATTGGAGAAGAGGAAGGATTTCATGTCTGGAAGCAATGATGGATTCCATAACCTTGCTGATGATTGGGAGAAGGCTGATTGGTCTGTAGTTACAGGGATCTGTTTTTGCACCTTTTATGCAGGGCAGTGATGTTAGCAGATTTCCAAGCAGATGGCAGATGACCTTGGGAAAATGAGAGGGTGAATAGAACAGAGAGAGGGTGAGCAAGAGCAGAAGAGCAGGCTTTGAGGACACGTGGGCTGATGCCGTCTGGACCGGTTGCAGAATCTGACTCGAGGTTTGAAAGCAAGCTCTCCACCTTGTCAGGAGAAAAGGATACAGAGTCCAGGGACAGTTGGGTGCGACTGGGTAAAAGGGGTAGAGATAGTGATGGGTTTGGGACACAAGATTTAGCTGCAAACACCGAGTTTAGACATTCAGCTTTATCACGTGTGGAATCAGCAGTGCGGCCATTTGAGGTAAGGGAGGGGATGGAGGGGGAACATACACCAGAAACAGATTTGATTAAACGCCACCAGGATTTTGAGGAGGGAGAGAGGTCTGAGAGTTCAGACTTGAGATGAGAAAGATGTTGTTTTCTGGCTCTCCTGAGGGTAGATACACACTTGTTCCGAGCTTTGTGGAAAGAACTGAGATTGCCCTCAGTTGGGTTTGCTTTCCATGAGGCAAAGGCAAGTTGTTTCAGGACAACTGCCTCGCCACAAGCTTCAGTAAACCAAGGGCGGGAGGAAGGGTAAGACAACTGAACACGAGAGGGGATAAATCTGTGCATGAGGGAGAGCAAGTTTCTTTGAAAGAATTCCCAGGATGAGTTGATGTTTGAGAAAGTAGTGATAGGAGACCAGTCTGTAAGTTTGATGGCTGCTCGGAGACCCTGCCAGTCGGCTTGAGTGAAATGCCAGACTCGACGGCGGTGTGAGGTGGTTCTCTGATGACAGCCAGAGAGATGTCCACTTTAACAAGGACGTGGTCAGAAGAACCAATTGGAGCGAAGGAAGAGCAGCAGATATTGTCAGGGAAATTTGTCAAAATCAGATCCAGAAGAGATGGAGTACCATTGGTTGAGATCCGGGTCGGGAAGTTGACCGATTGAGTCAGTCCCAATGAGTCACAGAAAGCTTTTGCTGACGTCCCATGGCAGGTGAGAGAGGTACCCACACCTGGCCAACTGGCGTGATGACAATTGAAGTCGCCACATAAGAGGAAGAGAGAGTTTGGATGAGAAGATAGAAGATGGTCCATGTTTTCGGAGAGTGAGGTGTAGATGGAGTCATCACTGTTCGGTGGACGGTACAGTACACATATAAACATGAGGTGGGAGTGGAGGGGAAGCTGAAGCCAGAGGTATTCCTGGGGGTGTGGGGGAGTGAGAGCAGTGCAGGGAGAGTGAGGAATAGAGTCTTTGATGAAGAGAGCAACACCTCCACCAGGGACGAGGCTCAGGTCTGTCATACCGTAAGAGGGAGTAACCAGGGAGAGATACTTGGGAGTCAGACACGTCTTGGGAGAGGAAAGTTTCTGTTAGGCAGATAATGTCTGGTTTGTCAGTGGCAACCTGCATGGAAAGATCTGAAAGGTTTGAGCGAAGGCCCCGGATATTTGAGGTCCACACTTTTAATGAAGAGGGTAGGGGAGGAGGCTTTGGGTGCAGGAGGTGGAGGGGGCGGGGGAGGGTAGGGACGAGGGACGAGGGGGGAGGTAAGGAGGGTTGCTGAAGGAGTGTGGGGTATTGCAGAATAGCGAGGGGGAGGGGGCCGAATGAGGAGGGAGAAAAGGCTCTGTGGTGCTGGGAGAGAGGGGACAAGAGACAAGGAAGATGGCAGTTGAGGATTTGAGGAGGGGCAGGGAAGAGATGGACCTGCGAGGGCAGTGGAGGGAGGCAGGTTGGTGGATGAGAGGGGGGGCAAGTTACAGAAGGAAGAGTGGGGGGGATGAAAGGGGGGAGGAAGGGGAGGGGGGAATTTTTGAAAGAGGTGAGAGGGAGGCTTGGAGGGAGAAGAGTGGGATGGTTGCTTTGAGAGTGAGAGTGAGGGGTGAGGGGGTGAGTTGGCACTGAAGTTGGAAAAAAAGAATGGTTGATGGAAAGCGAGCATCCATGGCAAACTGTGGTTTTTAAAAGTTTTAGGTCAGAGATGCGATTTAACACAATTCTTGATGGATGCAATGAAGGCGAATTCAGAGCATGGAGAGAAGAAGCGCTGTAATAGTTGGATTTTTTAGGCAAGGAATGAAGGAGAGGTCGAAATGAGAGCAGTCTGTTAAAATAGCAGAAGAGAAGTGCATTGTGAAACAGTAAAGAGTACCACATGTGTGAGAGAGGAAGATGAAGCATTATAAGATCGTTTTTGTTGTTAATATTAATGTATGAAAGAGTTCAACAGATTAGGTCATGGAAGTGTAAAAAAAAAAAAGAAATCGAGGAAGACGAGGAGGAAGTTAAGAGGAAGAAGAAGTAGCAGAATCGGGAGAAGGTTGTTGTTGTTATTGTTGGGTTTTTTTTTTTTTTTTTTTTTTTTTTTTTTTTTTTGAGATAAGAAAGAGATTAGTTGGGAGAATGGGGGATGTTTGGAAAGTGGGGAGGATAAAAATTGAAGGTAATGGGGAGGATAGAAATTGAAGGTAATGGGGAGAAAAAACAAACAAACAAACAAAAAAAAACGATCGAACACCGAGTGGAACCGGTAGGCCTCAAACCTAGGACTAGGCCTCAAACACCAAGTAAGAACGTCGACAAAAATACTCACAAAATAGCACGATTTTTGAAACAAAACCGAACTAGGAACACACATTAACATGTAGGTGAGAAAATTAAACAGTTAAAACGGGACAAATAACAACCGGAACTTAACTTTGAGAATGTCAGCAGGGAGCCCCGAAGGAGACCTCTTGCCGCTCAAAACCGGAACCGGAAGTCAATTGGTCTGGAGCGGTGTGACCTGAGCTGATAACAGCGAACCTTTGCCTCTAAATGTACGAAGTGGCTTCTCTTCTAAAGGACACGTCTGCAGTCTGGGTTGAATAGCCCCAACCACTCTCCCATGAAAGTATAAAATGCTTTGAAATGTAAAATTGTTTCAGTGCAAGTACCTGAGGAAGTATTAGAATCTCAGTGGCTTGTGCTCCTTGGAACTGACCAAGTACCAACTTAGAATAAAACTCTCTGATGTAATGAGGAAGTGAATTGAATCAGGTTGGTCTAACTGTTAACTAAAGTAAGAATAATTGAAACAGAAGATAAAGAATATTGCAATCAATGGGGATTCTTTAGTTCATTGTACGAGGGTGAGAAGTGTATGGTGGATAATTAGAATAATAAATTGTTTCACAAGGAAGGACTTGTGTGGACAACGGTTCAGTGTCAATGGGTTTTATGCAGGATTTTATAACCAAATCGGACAAACGTTAAACTCTGTCTGAAGTCAAATAGGATTCCACAATCGGCCAGGTAGAATCCTTCAACGATCACAATGGGGTGGGTTAAAAAAATCCACATCAGTACTTTGTAATATCTCTCCACAAGGTACTTTGTAGTATCTCTCCACAAGGTACATTGAAGTATTTCTCTACAAGGTACTTTGTAGTATTTCTCCAAAGGTACTTTGTAGTATTTCTCCACAAGGCACTTTGTAGTATTTCTCCAAAGGTACTTTGTAGTATCTCTCCACAAGGTACTTTGTAGTATCTCTCCACAAGGTACTTTGAAGTATCTCTCCACAAGGTACTTTGTGGTATTTCTCCACAAGGTACTTTGTAATATCTCTCCACAAGATACTTTGAGTATCTCTCCACAAGGTACTTTGTAGTATCTCTCCACAAGGTACTTTGTAGTATCTCTCCACAAGGTACATTGAAGTATTTCTCTACAAGGTACTTTGTAGTATTTCTCCACAAGGTACTTTGAAGTATTTCTCTACAAGGTACTTTGTAGTATTTCTCTACAAGGTACTTTGTAGTATCTCTCCAAAAGGTACTTTGTAGTATTTCTCTACAAGGTACATTGAAGTATTTCTCCACAAGGTACTTTGAAGTATTTCTCCACAAGGTACTTTGTAGTATTTCTCCACAAGGTACTTTGTAGTATCTCTCCACAAGGTACTTTGTAGTATCTCTCCACAAGGTACGTTGTAATATCTCTCCACAAGGTTCTTTGTAATATTTCTCCACAAGGTACTTTGTAGTATCTCTCCACAAGGTACTTTGTAATATTTCTCCACAAGGTACTTGGAAGTATTTGTCTACAAGGTACTTTGTAGTATCTCTCCACAAGGCACTTTCTCGTATCTCTTCACAAGGTACTTTGTAGTATCTCTCCACAAGGTACTTTGTAGTATTTCTCCACAAGGTACTTTGTAATCTCTCTCCACAAGGTACTTTGTAGTATTTCTGCAAAGGTACTTTGTAGTATTTCTCCACAAGGCACTTTGTAGTATTTCTCCACAAGGCACTTTGTAGTATTTCTCCAAAGGTACTTTGTAGTATCTCTCCACAAGATACTTTGAGTATCCCTCCACAAGGTACTTTGTGGTATCTCTCCAAAAGGTACTTTGTGGTATCTCTCCAAAAGGTACTTTGTAGTATCTCTCCACAAGGTACTTTGTGGTATCTCTCCACAAGGTACTTTGTAGTATCTCTCCACAAGGTACTTTGTGGTATTTCTCCACAAGGTACTTTGGTCTAATTCATGTAAATGTGTTATTTTGGTCATTTGTTTTTTCTTCCCCTCCCTTTCTCTGAAAATGTTCAACTTGACCGACTGCAGTCCTGACCGTGTTCTTGCAGGGGTGAGGAGAGTGAGCCACATTAAATCGAATTGTGTTAATTCCAACAAAAGCACGACACCGACGACTAATACTGCTGCTAATACTACTACTACTACTACTACTACTACTACTACTACTACTACTACTACTACTACTACTACTACTATTACCAATACTCCTACTACTACTACTACTACTACTACTACTACTACTACTACTACTACTACTACTACTACTACTACTACTACTACTACGACCTTTGTGTGGCTCCCAATAAATTACCAAGGGAGTGTATCTACTAGCTTGGCTTGTCGAATCTTCTTTTTCCTCGTTATTTGCACCTTTTGATATTTTTGTGTAGAATAATTTTAATAAGATTCTCGGCTGATAATACACGTCAGTGGGGATGAGATAACGATGGAGAGGGATTCGGGACATGTGACGTATAATTAGAGAATAAGAAGAAGAAGAAGAGTCGTGAGGATCCTTGTTCTCGGGACTCGAACAGAGAACGAAACATTTCCCGAAGCGAGTTGTGAGTCGAGGAAGTTTTGTGTTGTGAACATTTCTGGTTTTTAAACATCTTCGTGAGTAACATTAAACTAGTGTTACAGATTATAACATGTTTCTTCGCGAGATATCAGCGATCACCAAGGGTAACCACGTGACGTGACCCGCGATGTTCATGTTTTTCGGACCGTTAAGTGACCAGTGGAGGTTTTAGTCATTTGTGGACCTCATGGATCACAATGGTGGATCAGTGTAGGCCCTGTCGTTATATTAAACTTCGCAATTTAGTGTTTATGTGTCTCTGTGTGTCTGTGGTCGATGTGTTCGGAAGTTAATTATCAAATCTCAACCAAACCCGTCAGGACGAATCGTGTGAGAAGGTAAAGGGTGGATCTACTTTGTTATCCTCACACTCACACCCTCACCCCTCACCCTCACCCCTCACCCTCACCCTCACCATCTCACCATCTCACCCTCACCATCTCACCCTCACTCCTCCCCTCACATATACATATATATATATATATATATATATATATATATATATATATATATATATATATATGTCATGTTTTTCTTGAGTTCCCATGTTCCTTTTGTGCTTTGTTTAATACCACTCACAACAATATCCATTTGTATTAACACATCCTCTGTCCTTGTATGTAAGACCTCACCAAACAATGTCTACATTTCCCTGTGCTTACCAAACGAAAAGCAACGTTTGACATTTGGTTGTGTACGTATGTGGGTGTGTGGGTGTGTCTACATTTAAAAAATTCATTTTCTTGGCAACTGTTGGTCTGATTGACGCAAAATTTAACCAGAGGAGTGTCTCTGCCTGAAGAATTTTTTTGAAATAATTATGACATCATAGGTCACATGGTACAGGTGCCATCTTGGAAAAATCGAAAAAAGTTACACCTTCATCTCCAAAACTGCTCCATGGAAAAAAATTGAAACTTCGCTAATTGTCAAGTACACCCCTTGGGGAATAAGACGTGTTAATGATGTCATCAGTACCTCAATTATGACGTCATAATTCGACAGGTGCAATGCTTTATTCGATCAGTATGAATTTTATTTCTCTGCAATTATTGGTCCGATTGACATGAAATTTTCACCATAGGAGCACCTCCTCCTGTAGAATATATTAATGATAAATATGACATCTTATATCACTTGGTACAGGTGACATCTTCGAAAAACTTCGCACCTCCACATCTCTGAAATCACTCCATGGGAAAAAAATTGACACCTTGCTCATTGTCAACTACTCCCCATGTGGAATAAGATGTATTAATGAAGATGTATTCAGTGCCTTCATTACGACATAATTCGACAAGTACAACACTTATCCAATGATTATGAATTTGTTTTCTCAGCAACTATTGGTCTGATGGACACAAAATTTTCACCAGAGGATCGGCTCCTCCTGTAAAATATTTTAATGGTAATCATGATGTCATAGGTCATGTGGTACAGGTGGCGTTTTGGAAAAAAACAAAAAAACGTTGCACCTCTATATCTCCAAAACCGTTAACTGTGCTGGGTCAGTATTCTATGAATACCATCTAGTTCAAATACTGCTGAACAGGCTCAGATTTTATATCAATATCAAAACATTTGTACGTTTTATATGTCACAAAATCAAAATTTACATCAACATGGAATACAATGACAGTATTGGCTGAAGATCCTGCAACATGGACAATTTTTTTTTGAGGGGGTGGTGTCAAAAGGTGCGTGTTTGTGTGAGATGCTGTAACTGATTTAGACAAAGGATAAGGTCTCAAGTACAGCGGTAGTTCACATGTAGGTACTGTGTGGGATCAAGGTACTCATGGTGGAGCAAACATCAGGAGGAATGGTATGTTTACTACCTCTTTAGAGGTTCACCCACCGTGTACTGTACTCTCTCGTTCGCTGATTTACGGATTCCTGTCGTGTGCAGCCGGAATCGGAACAGCCGACTGTGCTCGGGTGTGAAATGAAGGTTGAAGAGCTGGAAGGATTTCCTGACATTCTACAGATAAAAATTGAGGATGAGTATTCCTTTGGTCTGGAAGAGGAGGAAAGTGACCAGCTGAATGGTGAGTTAGATGATCTTCACTTCTGATGGGATCTGTGCTTGTTTCGTTAAAAATGTTTTATTATTTTTGTACATACATGATTGAGGCTCGTGAAATACCAAGAGAAATATGGAAAAGGGGAAACAACAACAGCAGAGTAGAACGACACATCGGTGTGAACAAGATGCACACAAGTTGAATGAAATATCAGAACAAGAGGAAGTTTAAAGGTGAGATGAAACAGGAAAGTTACAAAACAACCAACTAACACATGTAAAGAGGTGAGGGAGAAGGGGAAAAAATCAGAATGACCAGAAAAAGGGATTGTTTTGGAATGCAATCCCTTTTTTCCAAGTGATATTTGCCAGAATTGAAGGACATGTTCCACATCTTTTAGCAGCTTGTGATTCCATCAATGTCTGAAGAGAGGGAGGAGGCTGCTACTTTTCTCTCTGAAAGCTGCCACGGTAGAGGGTGAAGTCATCAGCAAACAGACAATGAGGATTTTCGAGAGATTCAGAGAGAATGTTGGTGAAGAATAGGACTGGGCCCAACACACTGCCTTGGGGCACTCCAGCCTTGACAGAGAGGAGTTAAAGGATTCTGTCGGGAGGCGCGTGTTTGCTACGAGAGTAGAGGAAGTCTGTAAGCCGTGTGTGGAGGTGGCCTTGGATTCCATAGTCTGAGAGTTTGAAGAGCAAAGTGGTATGTCAGGCTGGGTATGAAGCTCGAGATATGTCTCGAGAAATGGCCATGATCTCTTGTGTGACATTGAGAACCTCCATCCTGAGTTATTGCCTTGTGTTCGCTTCATGGCTGGAGTGGTGGGCTTGGGATCCTTGGGTCCTGAGTTCAAATCCTACTTGGCTGTTGAATTGATACCAGGTGGTATTGACAGCCTGTCATCCTTCTAAGGTCGGCAAAACGAGTCCCAGCATGCTGGTATCCTTCGTCGGAGTGGCGACCTGTCCAGGGTTGTGCCCAATAGCCAAGAAGATTGCTTAGGCAACACCAACACTCTGTACAGAGTAAGGTCCCAAAGGATGGAGCCTGAGTTGGGAGAGCAGAGGCAGCATGTTCAAGTTCGAGTAACCCAGTCTGAATCTGAACTTTCAAGCGAGTTGCTCTGTATTTTGAGCCATGGGTCGATCCTCCAGTGAAAGACAATTTGTCTCGTGAGGTCAACTGCACACGCTGGAACGGCCATGTGGTGTGGAATTAGTAAAACCGTAGCATGATGGTGGATTATTCAGGCATGCACATTCACCTCTGCTCAGTGTCTTGGGAGACAATTGCTCTCCGGTGCTCTCATGCTGTTGTTTGGGAGTCCAAGTCCATTACAATTCACTTGTGTGAAAAGCCCAAATAACATCTCTCACCTGTCAATGGAGGAAACGCCAAATTGTCTCACACTTTGCAATCATTCCCAGCTGCAAATATCATGATATAGTTCGTCAACACTCGGCTATTCTAGTCAAAGAAAGCCGAATAAAGCAACCAAGATATGCCACACAAGATAAGTCCTTTGCTATTTCCAGCTCTATCTGAACTCTTCAACAGCTACAGCCATTTTGAGGGAGCAGAAGTATGAAAACTCCAATGCTACAACCTCATCTCAGCCGCTGGACTGGTTTCATTACTTATTGGTGAATCGTCAACAACAGCGTAGATGGAACGCTGGTTCTTTGGAGGAACTCAGGAACTTCAATCTTCGTTTTGTGTGCAACACTTGGCTCTTGGTTTGCAGCATTGTTGAATGTCTGGGTTTGTTCCTGATGCAGGTTTGATTAGGATTTAAAAAAAAATTTCTTCTGGTTCGGGGATAAACTCGCCGACTTTGTCAAAGACACCATGGGATCATAAAAGTCCATTAACTAATGCTAGCCAGGGTTTGAAATATGTGTTGGCCCCGGTGCCAATGTCCACCAAAAGCTTTGTCGGTCCACAAAAACCTCCAGCTGCGATGGCCCACGTGGCCACTTGTATCAAAATCTTCAAGATATGCAATGCTTACTTTTGAGAGGTGTGGTGTATTTCCCACTCTTCGGCCACGCACTGGCTTGCTCCAACAATACAGAATGGAACTTTGATATAGAAGCAAGGCCGCACTTGCAGCGTGCACGCATCACATTGTTGGCCGCATGTGGTGCAACTGTGCAATGAACAGCAATGAAAAGCAGGGATTCATCCAATTTTTTAAAATTTGATTCTCCACTGAGTATCTGCAGAAATAGTTTTCTACGAACGAAAAACACTAGCTGAGAAAACCACCTCTTCTTCCTCTTTGCTCATTTGTTCTCCTATTTTGTTATTTTTGTTAAATCTTACAAGTTATGATGTCATAATTTATAAACTTGATTTTGTACACTTAAATTTTGAAACCCGAGTATATCAGTTTGCTCAATGACCAT
Source organism: Eptatretus burgeri (assembly GCF_056783735.1). NCBI lineage: Eukaryota > Metazoa > Chordata > Myxini > Myxiniformes > Myxinidae > Eptatretus > Eptatretus burgeri. The sequence continues at coordinate 14,178,550 of NC_140977.1, forward strand.
GGAGAGCATTACTTACCGACATGAGTTGAGAAAACCTTGCATCACAAGCCTCTTTTGTGGTAGAAGTACACTTTTGAACTGTCTTTGCATTTTTTGAAGTACAAATTTTTTTTTTTTTTTTTTCACCGTGCATGAGCCCCTGTGTACCAGTTATCTGAACCCATGGATATCGTGTCAGAAATCATTGTATCGTGCATGACTTCTTCTGAGCTGACTTATTATAGGAGAGACTGGAATGACCCATTTGATCAATGGTGCTGAGACTCCATCTCAGAGAAGACGTGGACTGAGGTTTCCATCATGTGGCGTTATTCACAAAATGTATCGAACCTGAAAAAGAAACGAGCAGAGAATAGGGAGTGGGTCAAACAGGAATACAAACTTGGGAAATGGATGAGGAAGTCTCGACCGGATTGGGAGAGAGTGAGAATTTCTGTGGCTTGGTTCAGGAAGATTGGGACGTGATGTTCTTCAAGGTGCGCAGGGAGGATTTGGGAGGATCGGAGGAAGGAAACAAAATGTGTTTCACCCCGGGTGCACCAACTTCAAGAAGTGTAATGTACAAAAGCATCAGGAAATTGAAAATCACCAGCACGCAATGGCAAAGAAGAAAACTGGGGAGGCAGAACCTGGAACATCGGAAGCAGGAAAAATGACAACGAAAATGAATGAACGAACAAACAGTGCATCAACTGAAGCATCGACTCAAAAACGCTCATTAATTATTATTAATTAGGGTAGATTATTAATTAGCAGACTGTGGTGTTCTGTCATTACGAGTTATGAGGTTGCTGGTGTGAAAAGCACTGAAATTTGATCGATATGTTGTGTAAAATAGTAATTTAAACATGTATAGTGATCTTTCTGAACTCATTCACTCATCCAATATGATGTGGGCCACCAAAATATCTCTTAATGTGGCCTGGTGGAGCAAAAAAAAATTCAGCGTGACCACTGCTATCAGATGGGACACTTCATATTCATCCAATGGGCGGCAAAGGATGCACAGATGAATTCACTGCATGTGAAAACCAGGATGGCAGTTAATAGTGAGTCTAGGTTTGAACTGAGACGAGGTAGCACAAGGATGTGTGTACATACTTCCCGGGTATCTTGCAGGTTTAGTACTTCAATTCAATTTCTCAACAGATGATTTTTCCAAACCCACTCCTGTTCTTTTCTCCACTTGCTGACTTTTGATCCTTTCCATTCCCATTATCATATGGTCACATGTCTAAGCTTTAGTTTATTCCTTCCATTCTCTGAATTTGCAAATCTGTTAATGTGCCACTCTTTCTCATTTGGTTTTCCATGATGGTTGACTTTTGAGACAAAAACACAAGTCACATGTTTGATCATAGTTGTGGTTAATTTGCTAATCAATGCAGGCTTGGGAGAAAACTTTGTCTATTTTGGGTTCTCTACATTTTTCTTGGCTTCTCTCTTTTGTTTGTTGTGATTTTTGCTCGTGGTGAAATTCCCACTGAAGTTGTGGTCATGTAAGAAGCATCTTGTAACATCGAGGCAGTTTCTTTTGACCATAATGCTTTGCTATCGTAATCCTTTGATACGACGTTGTTCCTGTGGGGAAATGTTTTATTTTCTCTCTTTGTGGAAGAACTTTAGTTGATGATTTAATTCAATATTTATTATCATGGAGAGCATTACTTTCCCTCGCCTTGACAGAGAGAGCAGTTAAAGGATTCTGTCGGGAGGCACGTGTTTGCTACGAGAGTAGAGGAAGTCAGTCAGCTCTGTGTGGAGGTGGCCTTGGATTCCATCGGCAGAGAGTTTGAAGAGCAATGTGGTGTGCCAGGCTGGGTATGAAGCTCAAGATATGTCTCGAGAGATGGCCATGATCTCTTGTGTGACATTGAGGACCTCCATCCTGAGTTATTGCCTTGTGTTCGCCTCATGGCGAGAGTGGTGGGCTTGGGATCCTTCAGTGCTGAGTTCAAATCCTGCTTGGCTGTTGAATTGATACCAGTGGTATTGACAGCCTGTCATCCTGAGGTCGGCAAAATGAGTACCAGCATGCTGGTATCCTTCGTTGGAGTGGCGACCTGTCCTGGGTTGTGCCCAATAGCCAAGAAGACTGCTTCGGCAGCACCAACACTCTGTACAGAGTAATGTCCCAATGGATGGAGCCTGAATTGGGAGAGCAGAAGCAGCATGTTCAGGTTCGAGTGACCCAGTCTGAATCTGAACTTTCAAACGAGTTGCTCTGTATTTTGAGCCATGGGTCTATCTTCCAGTGAAAGACAATTTATCTCCAAACGAGAGGATATTGCAATTTGTGTCTGTCTCTGTCTGTGTTTCTTTCTGTGTGTCTGTCTGTTTTTGTTTGTCTGCACACAACGTTCGTGCTTTTCTCCGCAACCACTTGGCGGATTGAGACTTAATTTTCACCATATGTGCGACTGCTCAGGTAGACTGTCTCATGATAATTATGATGTCATAGGCCACGTGGTGTGGCAACTCGATTGGAAAAATGGAAAAAACTTTGAACCTCTGCATCTATGAAAATGCACCAAGGAAAGAATTGACTTGACACCTCGTAAGTACTCATGGGGAACGATTATGACATCATAGTTGCCTTTGTTATGACATCATAATTGCAAATGGGCGTTCCATGTCAAGTGCACACATTTTTCAGTGAAATTTTGACAAATCGGCTCAGTTTTCACTCTTTTTGTTGTGCAAGTGTTTGTATCCAGGGTAAAACATTATGTGTCAATTTTCAGACCTGGGGGCCCATCGGGGCCCATTTTATCCCCCCCCCCCCAATTTGGGTGCTCCCGGTTGACCCACAATCATCCAGTGGCCCTATCACAGGTTGTAGTGATCCGATTTGGATGATCTTGGTGTCAAAATGTTCGTAAAAGTGAGATCTTTCGAATCGCTTAAAGTAAAATCACTTTTTTACACTTTTATAAAAAGAAAAAATCACTCAAACAGTATTTCAAAAAGTTATAGTTTGGGGCGCCCTTTGACCTTGGGCCCCCGCCCCCCAGCCAAACCGATAATCCCAATATATATATATATATATATATATATATATATATATATATATATATATATATATATATTTTTTTTTTTTTTTTTTTTTTTGTGTGAGAATACCCCTTCATATACTCCAACACCTCAGCATAAATGAAAATGGGATCTCAATGCGTTCAAATGTGATGATGGTTTTATTGTTCGGGGTCCACATATCACTAATTCTTGATTCGACATTGGGCGACGTTTTCCGCCATCGTTCCAATGACGTCACCTGCTGGCAGGCGACTTTATGTCTGAAATTGACAATCATCATCTCTGGACTATTATATATATATATATATATATATATATATATATATATATATATATATATATATATATATATATATATATATATATATATATATATATATATAATGTGTGTGTACGTACAGTGGGGAGAACAAGTATTTGTTGCACTGCCGATTTTGCAGGTTTTCCCACTTACAAAGCACGAAGAGGTCTGTAATTTTTATCATAGGTACACTTCAACTGTGAAAGACTGAATCTAAAACAAAATTCCTGAAAATCACATTGTATGATTTTTAAATAATTAATTTGCATTTTATTGCATGAAATAAGTATTTGATCACCTACCAACCAGTCAGAATTCCAGCTCTCACAGACCTGTTAGTTTTGACTTTAAGAAGCCCTCCCATTCTCCACTCATTACCTGTATTAACTGCACCTGTTTGAACTCGTTACCTGCATAAAGGACAGCTGTCCACACTCAATCAATCAGACTCCCACGTATCCACAATGGGCAAGACCAGAGAGCTGTCTCAGAACATCAGGGACAAAATTGTAGACTTGCACAAGTCTGGGATGGTCTACAGGACAATAGGCAAGCAGCTTGGCGAGAAGGCAACAACTGTTGGCGCAATTATTAGAAAATGGAAGATGTTCAAGATAACAGTCAATCTCCCTCGGTCTGGGGCTCCATGCAAGATCTCACCTCGTGGAGCCTCAATGATCATGAGAAAGGTGAGGGATCAGCCCAGAACGACACGGCAGGACCTGGTCAATGACCTGAAGAGAGCTGGGACCACAGTATCAAAAAAAACCATAAGTAAGACACTACGACGTCATGGATTAAAATCCTGCAGCGCACGCAAGGCCCATCTGCTCAAGCCAGCGCATGTCCAGGCCCGTCTGAAGTTTGCCAATGACCATCTGGATGATCCAGAGGAGGAATGGGAGAAGGTCATGTGGTCTGATGAGACCAATATAGAGCTTTTTGGTTTAAACTCCACTCGCCGTGTTTGGAGGAAGAAGAAGGATGAGTACAACCCCAAGAACACCATCCCAACCGTGAAGCATGGAGGTGGAAACATCATTCTTTGGAGATGCTTTTCTGCAAAGGGGACAGGACGACTGCACCGTATTGAGGGGAGGATGGATGGGGCCATGTATCGCGAATTCTTGGCCAACAACCTCCTTCCCTCAACAAGAGCATTGAAGATGGGGCGTGGCTGGGTCTTCCAGCATGACAACGACCTGAAACACACAGCCATGGCAAAGAAGGAGTGGCTCCGCAAGAAGCATCTCAAGGTCATGGAGTGGCCTCGCCAGTCTCCAGACCTGAACCCAATAGAATATCTTTGGAGGGAGCTGAATGTCTGTGTTGCCCAGCGACATCCCCGAAACCTGAAGGATCTGGAGAAGATCTGTATGGAGGAGTGGGCCAAAATCCCTGCTGCAGTCTGTGCAAACCTGGTGAAGAACTACAGGAAACGTCTGATCTCTGTAATTGCAAACAAAGGTTTCTGTACCAAATATTAAGTTCTGTTTTTCTGATTTATCAAATACTTATTTTATGCAATAAAATGCAAATTAATTATTTAAAAATCATACAATGTGATTTTCAGGATTTTTGTTTTAGATTCTGTCTTTCACAGTTGAAGTGTACCTATGATAAAAATTACAGACCTCTACGTGCTTTGTAAGTTGGAAAACCTGCAAAATCGGCAGTTTATCAAATACTTGTTCTCCCCACTGTGTGTGTGTGTGTGTGTGTGTGTGTGTTTATATGTTTATATATATATATATATATATATATATATATATATATATATATATATATATATATATATATATATATATATATAATCATTTGCGAAAAATTATTCTGCCTATTGTGTCTATTGATTTTTAAGTGCACATTTTTTTTTTGTATAACCATCATCAAATTAAGATAGAAATGGGCTAATCTTAGTTTTTGCATATTTTGCAATAAGCAGGGCGAATGAAGACCGAAAGGAGTTCCGAAAATACTGTTGCGATCCGTTCAGCTGCCATAAAACGAAACAATGAAAAGATCTTCGCAATGTGTCAAATGATATGTTGATGAAATTTTCTTCAAAGGTGAAAAAAGATGACTGACTTTGTACTTCATGCAGAAAAAAACTTTCTCAGTTGTCACCAGAGCGTATTGAAGAATCATCTTCGACCAGTTCGAAATTATCATCAGAAGGTACTATTGAAGGCATTGCAGAATCTATTTCGACAGATGAGGACGAGGAGGTTTTGGAGCGAGAAGCAGAAGTTGACCTATTAAACTAGTCGTTATCGATGATAGGCGAAAGCCCATTCGACAAACGAAAGGCGGAAAGGCATCCAGGGTACGTTTCTGAAAAGCGAAGTAAAGTGGAAGATTCTGTGCGAAAGAAATTAGAACTGATTGCTGGACCAAGCACTGCGGAGAAAACACAAAATACAGCGTCAAAATGTGATGAGAACTGCATGCCAGAGGTGATCAAAAGCCTGAAAGAAAAAATCGTTGTTTCGAGCCGTTCAGAGCAAATACGTATACTGACAATATTTGCTTGGAATATGAGCATCAGAGGGATGATGAGTAAATTCAGTTGCTCCCAAAGAATGGCTGTGCAAGCCAAAAATTTAGAGAAAGAAAATGGTCTGCTATCGTCTCCAAATCCCAAACAGGGTAAAATATTGCCTGACGAAGTGAAATCCGCCGTAACCGAATTTTACTGAAGTGATGAAGGCAGTCGAATAATGCCGGGGAAAAAAGGACTGTGTGGTGGTCAGGATTGAACACGGAAAAGACGAAATTCAAAAGTGCCTGGTGCTGAACAATCTCAACGAACTGTTTCAGAAATTCAAAGAGAAGAACTCTGGCTTGAAAGTTGTATTCGCGAAGTTCGCTATGCTCCGTCCCTCGGAGTGTGTCCTGGCCAGTTCAGGCAGTATGGTTCAGGCGGTTCAACTCATGATGTTTGGTTCCAAAATGCCACAGATAGCCAAACTTCCTTACTGTCATCATGTGATAGCACGCATTGTTTGTAACCCAGCACAACCGGCATGTTATTTCAGAACTTGTGAAAGTTGCCCATCAATTGAAGACTTCAAAACTGTGCTACTGAGTGCTTATGAACTTGAGGATATTGATGAAATTCAGTTTAAACAGGGACATCCACCGACAGATCTGAACTGAGCTCCATGGTCCTGCCTTTGGAAGAATTCATTAATCAATTCTGTGAACGCGCGATGAAATTAGTGAGACATGACTTCATTGCCAAGGCCCAATCTCAGTTTCTGAAAAATAAGAAAGATGAAATCGGTGAAGGAGAATTTGTCATTATTGGAGACTTCTCAGAGAACTATTCGTTTGTCGTACAGGATGTGGCCCAAGGATTCCATTGGAACTGCTCTCAAGCGACAATTCACCCCTGGGTTTACTATTTCAAATCGGTTGATGGCAAATTAAACCACGATTCGTTCATGATTATATCAGAATGCAATACTCACGACGTTGTCTCAGTCCAACCCTTCCTAACAATGCTCATTGAACACTTGAAATCTAGCTTTGGAAATGTAAAGAAACTTTACTATTTCTCAGATGGTTGCGCTGGCCAATATAAGAATTGCAAAGTCTTCATAAACCTATGTCGTCACAAATCAGAGTATGGTATTGATGCGGAATGGAATTTTTTGCCACAAGTCATGGCAAGGGCCCTTGAGATGGCGTGGGAGGTACAGTCAAACGAGAAGTAACACGTGAGAGCCTGCATAGACCTTTCGACAGTCAAATTATTTCTCCAAAAGATCTTTTCGCATTTGCTGAAAATGGTTTGAATGAAATGAAGTTCGGTTACGGGATCCAAGAGGCGTATGACGAGTTTGAATGAAATCTGGAAGAATGGTTAAAAACGGCCAAAACCATAGCTGTAACTCAAAAACTTCATGCTTTCATCCCTATTTCTGAAACTGCTTTCAAGTACGCGAATTCAGCCTTAGCGAGGAACACCGCATCGAGTCAGCTATTTCAAAATCTACACCAACTTTTTACGGGAAACTCTCAGGTTATGTCACAGTGCACTATGATGGAAAATGGTGGCTTGCCTGCATTTTGGAAGCCTTTCAGGACACTCATGAAGTGAAAGTGAATTTTCTTCATCCAGACGGTCCTGCAAATAGTTTCTTTTTTCCTGACATTGAAGATCACTGCATTTTAGACATTTCTGATGTACTTCTTTCCGTAGAACCAAAAACTGCTGCAGGTACAACCGACACAATCAGTAAAAAAGAAACACAGCTGTCAAATAAAACATTGGTTGGCAAAAAATCTTGACTATAATATGCTGGGAAAAAACTCTTACTTGTACTAGTATCGCTTCCAGTTCCGGCATGTGGAAATTTTATGTACAATATACTGATATAGTGTGTTGGAAATTTGTGTTCAAATATTGTGCTATGTATTGTGGCGTATTGTGTGTCCAGCACCCGAGTCCCCGAACAATAAAACCATCATCACACTTGAACCCATTGAGATCCCATTTTCATTTATGCTGAGGTGTTGGAGTGTATGAAAGGGTATTCTCACACGAAAAAATCTGGACCATCGGTTTGGCTGGGGAGCGGGGGCCCAAGGTCAAAGGGCGCCCAAAACTATAACTTTTTGAATTACTGTTTCGGAGTGATTTTACTTTACGCGATTCAAAAGATCTCGCTTTTACGAGCATTTTGATACCAAGATCAGCCAAGTGGACCACTACAACCTGTGATATGGCCTCTGGAAGATTGTGGGGCAGCTGGGGGCGCCCAAATTTGGGGGGGCCCCTAGAATGGGCCCCGATGGGCCCACAGGTCTAAAAGTTGGTATTTTGAGTTTTTTTTCACCCAAGTGAATAAATGACCAACATATGGGGAGAAAATGAGGTATTAGTCGGGAGGGTGTGTACACTTGACATGGAATGCCTCATATGGAGAATGTTACATCCAATCAGGATGAAAATTTTTGAGGGTCATCTCGGGATAAAATGGTCCACACAAACTTTTTTAATGACATCATCGGTCATGTGATTTGGCAGCCATATTGTTTGAAAAAACAATGTTTTTAAAACCTTCAAAAATCTTTCAAAGAGCTGAACAGGTCGAGGGTTAGGGTTAGAAACATTTCACAAATGACTGCCTTTCCATGAGGAGCAAAAGTTTCACAAATATGATGTCATAGGTCACATGGTTTGGCAGCAATATTGGATTTACCCGAAAACATAAAATTCTTCTCCAGAAGGGCTGGACAGATCGAGGGGAAACTTCACACAAATGCTCCCCAAGGCATGCTTGTACAAATTTGGAAAGGAAAAATTGAAGAGTCACATGGTTTGACAGCCATATTGGATATAAGACAAATATTAAATCATGTTTTCTCTGGAACCACGATATCAATTGATGTGAAACTTCAAAATTATGATGTAGTAGTGATAGGGAGTACATGCTTTAAATTTCAACTTGATCAGGCACATTATCTGGCAGCCAAAATTATTTAATTTTTTTGAGTTGGGTTATTTTGGGGTTTTTTGATTGAAAAAAAAATTATTATTATTTTTTGAATAAGGCTCATTTGGCTCTGCTTGGATGGGTTTGAGGGAAGAGGAGCAGCAGCTGAAATGAGAATCCTATCCAGGTTCCTCCTGATTACTTCATCATAGTTTTTGCCTGTTTGGGTTCCGTCTGATTACTCCAATGCAGGACTGTACCTATTTGGTCTTCCATTTGATTTGGATTTAATTTATTTTAATCCCATTCTAAATTCAATACAATAATAACAAAAAAGCATCATGGGTCGGTGTCAAGTGTCAGATCAAAGTGGGTTTGCATCAAAGCGGGACGTCTTGGTACCCGGTCATCACTGCCAGCAGTTATAAAGTGCTATTTCTAATTATGTCTCATTAATTACGACACACACCAATACATGAAGGCCACACAAAATGCACCACACAAAACAAGTTCTGGTGAGGTGGGTCTGCAATCTCTGATTGCTCTTTTTCTTGTTTAGCTATTTTAATAGTATTGAATACACAATATTGCCAATCGTATGTGACACAAGACTGCCTGCATTTAATAAAAGTTTCATTTTCCAGATTTATTTGTGAAAGTGAAAGTGGAAGTGAAAACCGACCATGACATTAATGTCAATCTAGTCAGGTCAGTTCAGGTCAGGTATGGGCGCATGCACCGGAGCAGCGCATCGCTGTGTCCACTTTCCGCCGGTACTCCAGGGGCCTCTGTCTGACCATCCCCCAGGCAGATGCCAGGCCCATCCCCATCTCCTTGAGATGATGGTCAACCTGCTGCAACCATGAGGCATGTGGTCGGCCCACTGGCCTCCTCCACTCATGAGACTCCCTCACTGAGAGAATCTGGTGAGCAGGATCAGCGTCAGGAAAACGAGCCACATGTCCAGACAGCCGCAACTGACGCTCACGGACTATGCAGGTAACAAATGTCATCCGAGTCTCTCTCAGCAACCGCTCGTTGGATACAGAGTCCGACGAGCGATAGCCAAGGATTCTCTGAAGAGACCTGATACCAAAGGAATTAAGTCTCCGTCTCAGATCCCTGGTCAGAGTCCAAGTCTCACATCCATAGATCAAGACTGGAAGCACCAATGACCTGAAGACTTGGACTTTCATCCTCAGGTACTGGCAGTGCCACACCCCATGATCTGGTGGATCCATGACTCCCAGGCCTGACCCAGATGTGTGATGACCTCTGGCTCACAGCCACCAGAGACCTGAATATCACTACCAATATAAGTGAATCTCTCCGTGACCTCAACATCCTCACCACAAACTGGTACGGACAAGATAGCAGTATCTAAGATGTCATTGAAAGGCTGGATATTAGATTTGACCCAGGAAACACATAATCCCTGTGGCTCCAACTCCATTCAGCACTTTGAGGGCCCCCAAAAGGACATCTTGTGTCTCCACAAAGATGACTGCATCATCTGTGAAATCAAGGTCAGAGATCTTGACGTTCCCAAACAATGCACCGCAACTTGATCTCTCCGACATCCTCCCCAGAATCCAGTCCATACAAATGCTGAAAATTGTGGGGGCCAGTGCACACCCCCTGACGAACTCCAGTAACAACTGGAAATAAGTCAGAGATGGTATCACCACATCTCACAGCACTCTCAGTCCCAGAGTTTCCTTCAGACATCAGATTTATCAGTTTTGGTGGCACCCCATGAAGACCAAGAATCCTCCAGAGGGTCATCTGATTCAGTAAATCCAAACACTTTACAGAGATCAACATATGCTGCAAGCAGCCCCTGCCGAAACTCTCATCTGCATTTGGTGAGGACCCCGAAGAGCAAGGATACCGTCAATCATTGACCTCTTTGGTGTAAAACTTGACTGCTCTAGACGGTGGTACTCAAGCAGATGGTGGTGAACCCTATCAAGAATTATCCGGTCAAAGACCTTGTCCGGCACTGAGAGCAGCGTCACCCCTCGGTCGATGTTGCCGTCTTGGCGATCACCCTTCCCTTTCCAGAGAGGGCCAAAGCCCCTCTTCCAGTCAGTTGGAATGATGCCTGTGCTCCAGGCAGAGCACAGACTTGCATGCAACGACACGGGTACAGCATTTTCACTAGCCTTGATAAGTTCAGCATGTATACCACAGATCCCAGGAGCTTTATCCCATTTCAACCGGATCACCACTCTGTGCTTCCACAAATGAAGGTGGACCACAGTTGACTGGAGGATCAGCAATAGGGATAGTAACACCCCTGACAATCAACTTTACAGCTGGCGGTTCAGCCTGGCACAGCCGCTGAAAGTAACCGGCCCAGCAGGCCTTCACTTCGGACTCCTCTGTCAAGAGCCCACCACCCTCTGCTCCAACTGCAGTTCACCGAGGGATGGGCTTGGACGAACGCAATGCGTGAATTCCCCTGTAAGTAGGATGACAATCACTTGACCACAGGTGATGCTCTAACCCCTCACAGATTCCTCACACATAGGCCTCCTTGTCCACCCGAAGTGCACGTGTAGTTTTATGCCTTAGCTCCCTGAACAGCTCAGCTTTGCCATTCAGCCTGGCCCTGTGACTGGTCAATGGTATCCAGTGTCCCTTGAGAGACAAAATTCCTTTTTTGCCTGATGGTCAGTTCCAAGACATCTACCGGCAACATCAAGGATGGTGGTCTTGAAGGTACTCCACAACTCTTCAGGATCCGTCAACGCATGCAGACCTCCCAAATCCCCACTAAGCCTGTTCGCAAACTCCTCGGCTACAATTCCAATTGGTCTTTAATTGGACACTCTTTGTTGATTTATTAACCTCCGCCATTGAAGATGGACAGAGGTTACTGTTTTCACCCCTGTCTGTTTGTGAATAGTATTACGGAAAAAACTCCTGGACGGATTTCGACGAAACTTGGTGGGGGGATTAGGTATGGTCCAAGGATCATGCCAGTAGATTTTGGACTTGGTCCAAAAAAATAAAAAAAAATTTTCAAAAAAATTTCGATTTTATTTGAAAAATGTTTGAATTTTATTTTTGCATTTCTACATGTTTTAAGTGATTTCCAACCCCCCCCAAAAAAAAATTGTTAGAGAAAAAAAAACAAATTTTGCAACTTTTTTTTCAAAAGAAATTCGATTTTTTTTTTGGCATTTCTGCATGAGCGTCGATCTTGTTTAGTTTATTCAATCGTGGTGCAGTTGAGTCTGATCCATTTTGACCTTCAATGAATAGGATATCAGGTTCACTTAAGTGACCCAGCAGTATTGGCGGTGGAGGTTTTGCACTCTACCGAGTGCTCCCCCTCTAGTTTTACATTTTTACTTATGAACTTGTCTCGTTGAAGAGTGGGTGTGACAGAAAAAAATGGCAACAAATTGACAAACAATTTTGGATCTCTTCAACTTCCAAGATATTTTCACTTCATTTTTGCAATCTTGGTATTTGGTCATTTTCTTGGTGTGTGTGTGTGTGTGTGTGTTTTGTTCATGAAGCAGAACTCTCTTACTCTTCTCTTCTCTTTTCTCTCCCTTCTCTTCTATTTTCTCTCTCTTTCTTCCTCTCCCTCTCTTCCCCTCTCACTTTAAATATCCCCTTCAGCAAAGTGATGATGGTATGTATATTTCAAGAAAGATGGACAAAGAGAAAGGAAAACAAATTCATTTGAATTACAGAGGAGATTGAATTTCAATGATTCGCAGGAAATAATAAATTACATAGAAGAATTACATAATACACCTTTCTAGTGGTTTTAAACACATTTTTTTTCACATTTCATGACTTACCGGTTGCAGTGGGAGTCGAGAGGAAGGGGTGGGAAGAAGTAGGGGAATGGGTGTGGTGGGAGTCCAGAGGGGTTGGGGTGGGGTCCTCCTTTTCCCAGCAACGCTGGGTACCTTTGCTCATGTTAAATAAGGTGGTGTATTAGGGTGGTACTGTCGAGGAAGTTTCGGCCACCTCGAGACAGAACTTTTAGTTCAGTTTAAGCTGTTTGTTCCGTAACAAATAAAAGACAAGCTTGTGCATAAGGAAGCTTAGCTTGGAGTGGTCGCAAGCAAAAACTTAATTTTACAAAGAGTACATTGAGTATATATGTGATCTCACCAGGGCGTGGTTAATAATTCAAAGGAAATTAAAAGATGGAACTTTATAAGGTTAAAATCACAAACACAGGATGAGCTTGCTTATCGGTGCTTGCTCCAGATTGCCTGGGTGAGTGGAGGAAAGAGGATGTGATTTCTTGCCCTTGCCATCTGGGCCTGTGAATCAATAGATAAGGTTTTACAAGGTCTTTTACGACAACTGAGGAATGTGTACAATGCCTCCCGACCCGCTTTCCCAGCATATATGTGTTAAATTCTTTCTTAAAGCACTAACGAAAGCAAATTGGTATATTAACTCATTATAAATTCAATGAATAATTCAGTTTCCCACAGTACATAAGATAATACAACGTCGATAGCACGACAGTTCCAGATTTTTTTGTTTTCTTTCAACAATCTTTAACATCACCTTTTTATTAATATATTATTCATATTTGAAGACTACTTGGGGTATTGTTTTCAATGAATTGTCGAATAAATTAAAGCAGTTTGTTTCACCCACATTTACAAAAGCTGTCAATTTACAGGAACAAACACGTGGCTCATCATTGATAATTGGATGAATTAACCCTAAAGTATGAATATCATGGGAAGAACCCAAACTTAAACACAGAATAATGTATATTTACATCAAGAATATTTTTTTTACTTTACTGCAATACAAAAAATAGGTGTAAAAAAAACAGTTGTACATGTTTGGGTACGTTTCTCAGAATAATATTCCAAGTATTGTACAGAATCTGATTTTTTTTATAGTTAATGTGATGTTACATTTACAGGTGGATCCATTGAATCTACAAGAGAGACTGCAGCGACTTGTCAGAACAGCTCAGACACACACCCGCAAGACCCGCCAACTGAAGCGAGCAAGAGGAGTTTTTACAAACAAGACAAACCGAATAATGAAATGTTTGCGGAGAATAATTTTCACAAGTCTCACAAAGGAAAGAAAGCTGATCAAACTTATGGAAAATCGTTCACTCAGTCGTCGACCCGAAAATCGCATGTGATAATTGATACTGGAGAACACCCACACAAATGCACAATTTGTGGAAAATCCTTCATTTATTCATGTCACCTGAAAACACACATGATGATTCACAATGGAGAACGCCCATTCAAATGTTCAAGTTGTGGAAAATCTTTTATTCGTTCATCTCAACTTAAAACACACATGATGATTCACAATGTTGAACGCCCGTACAAATGCACAATTTGTGTAAAATCATTCGTTTATTCATCTCACCTTAAAACACACATGATGATTCACAATGGTGAACGCCCATTCAATTGTACAAGTTGTGGAAAATCTTTTATTCGTTCATCTCAACTTAAAACACACATGATGATTCACAATGTTGAACGCCCGTACAAATGTACAAGTTGTGTAAAATCATTCATTTATTCATCTCTCCTTAAAACACACATGATGATTCACAATGGAGAACGCCCATACAAATGCACAATTTGTGTGAAATCATTTGTTTATTCATCTCACCTTAAAACACACATGATGATTCACAATGAAGAACGCCCATTCAAATGTTCAAGTTGTGGAAAATCTTTTATTCGTTCATCTCAACTTAAAACACACATGATGATTCACAATGTTGAACGCCCGTACAAATGCACAATTTGTGTAAAATCATTCGTTTGTTCATCTCACCTTAAAACACACATGATGATTCACAATGGAGAACGCCCATTCAAATGTACAAGTTGTGGAAAATCTTTTATTCGTTCAACCGACCTTAAAACTCACATGATGATTCACAATGGAGAACGCCCATACAAATGCACAAATTGTGGAAAATCTTTTATTCGTTCATCTGACCTTAAAACACACATGAATATTCACAATGGAGAACGCCTGTACAAATGCACAGTTTGTACAAAATCTTTTAACTGGTCATCCAGCCTTAAAACACATATGAAGATTCACAATGGAGAACCCCCATACAAATGCACAGTTTGTGGAAAATCTTTTATTCGTTCATCCGACCTTAAAACTCACATGATGATTCACAATGGAGAACGCCCGTACAAATGCACAGTTTGTGGAAAATCTTTTATTCGTTCGTCTGACCTTAAAACACACATTAAGATTCACAATGCAGAACGCCCGTACAAATGCACAGTTTGTGGAAAATCTTTTATTCGTTCATCCGACCTTAAAACACACATGATGATTCACAATGATGATCGCCCATACAAATGCACAGTTTGTGGAAAAAAATTTAATCTGTCATGTCACCTTAAAACACACATGATGATTCACAATGGAGAACGCCCGTACGAATGCACAAGTTGTGGAAAATCTTTTATTCGTTCATTTGACCTTAAAACACACATGATGATTCACAATGGTGAACGCCCATACAAATGCACAAGTTGTGGAAAATCTTTTATTCGTTCAACCGACCTGAAAACGCACATGAGGATTCACAATGGAGAACGCCCATACAAATGCACCGTTTGTGGAAAAAATTTTAATCACCCATGTCGCCTTAAAACACACATGATGATTCACAATGGAGAACGCCCGTACAAATGCACAGTTTGTGGAAAATCTTTTATTCGTTCAGTCAGCCTTAAATTGCACATGATGATTCACAAAAAGCTACGATTCAATTGGTTTATTAACTCCATAACGTTTGGTGGGGTCAGCCAATCTTGATTCTCAGGAAATCTCGTGATAAATTCCACTGATAAGGTGTTTTTTGGGGGGCAAAATAGTGGTTCTTCAGAAAGCAAAGTTTGATGTTCACTAATTTTATCCCTCCTCAAGAGATGAAAACAGATTTGTTCAAAATAAAGACCGTGCTGTTTCTGCTCTATGTTGTGAAGTGTTGTTTGCCACACATCACGTATCCAATCACATTTTCAAACAAAGCACGATAAACACTTCAAGGACGAAGCGGACAAGGAGGAGTCAATTAAACTGGCCATTGCGACACACAGAAAGCAAAGCAGTGTCTTTGCAAATGTTTGTGTCAGTAAAAATGACCCACAGAGGAAAGTTACAAAATCGTAAAATGTGTTGCAAAACATGGAAAGACATTTCCAGACCGGGAATGTATAAAAGGATTTCTCAGCTGTTCAGATGTTTTGTTCAACGGTTTGCACAGTGAACACATGATCTTCTTCAGAATTAAAGACGTATCTTTGTCTGACAGATCAGTGGAGAAACACATTAGTGAAATGGCAGAAAACGTCAACAAATAACAGATGGTGACATTAACAGATGCAATGGTATTCCATGTCTCACTGAAAAGTGATGTAAATAACTGTCAAATTACAAAAGCTGTCAATTTACAGGAACAAACACGTGGCTCATCACTGATAATTGGATGAATTAACACTAAATTATGAATATCATGGGAAAAACCCAAACTTGAACACAGAATAATCTATATTTCTGTGAAGAATTTTTTATTTTTATTTTCTGCACAACAACAAATACATGTGCAAAGACAGCTTATGTTTGGGTCCGTTTTTCAGAATAATATGACGAGTACTGCACAGAATATGTTTTTTTCACAGGTCATGTGATGTTCCATTTACGGGTGGTTCCATTGAATCTACATGAGACTGCAGAGACTTGTAGGAACAGCTCAGACACACACCTGCAGGACCTTTCAACTGAAATGAGCAAGAGGACTTTTCACAAACAAGACAAACCAAATAATGAAATGTTTGCAGAGAATAATTTTCACAAGTCCCTCGAAGGAAAGAAAGCTGAACAAACTTATGGAAAATCGTTCACTCAGTCGTCCACCCTAAAATCCCACGTGATAATTAATACTGGAGAACGCCCACACAAATGCACAATTTGTGGAAAATCCTTCATTTATTCGTCTCACCTAAAAACACACATGATGATTCACAATGGAGAATGCCCATTCAAATGCATAGTTTGTGGAAAAATTTTTTAATGAGTCACGTCACCTGAAACACACATGAAGATTCACAATGATGAGCACCCATACAAGTACACAAGTTGTGGAAAATCTTTAAAACAGTCATCCAACCTTAAAACACACTTGATCAGACATAATGGGGAATGCCCACAAAATGTACAAATGGTGATGGTCGGAGCAACATGATTGATAAAGAAAACCTTCAGTGAGTATTTAAAAAGCATTCCAGGGAATATCACTACAAATGAGCTACAAGTGGAGGATGTCAGAGGTTCAGTGAAGATTTTGAAAAGAACCCTTGGAAAGAGGATTTGAGAACGAAGTTTCACGGTTTGGTTCATGAATCATGAGTCTTTACCAAAAAAGGAGGTGGAGATTTTTACGTCTGGGAGAACCCCATCGCACCTTCTGAAACCCGCAAATGGACATCATCATCAACGACACACACACACACACACACACACACACACACACACACACACACACACACACACACACACACACACACACACACACACACACACACACACACGCGCACACACACACACACACACACACACACACACACACACACACACACACACACACACACACACACACAGGATTAATGGGGCCTCTGAGGCATCCATGCAAATGAAACGGGGAAAACTCTCTGAATCAACCACGAAAAAGCCCAAAACAGGAGACTGATTCCTCCCCCTCCCATACAAATGAATGGGGAAACCTTTCAAGGCCCATCAGGTCAAAAGAGGATAATGATTTTCTCCCTCCCCCCCCCCCTTTCTGACTCTGACTCAAGGCCCATCAGGTTAAAAGAGGAGACTGATCTCTGCCCCATTGAGCAAATGTTAAACTGAGACTTACTGATTAAAGCACTTTTTTTTCCTTTTTAGGTCATCTCTTCGAGCATGACCTAATAACATGGGTGTAGATGTCCTTCGATCCGTCCGTCCGTCTGTTGCGAAAATGACGATTTTCAAATTCTATCTTCACGCCATTTCGCAAGCGATCTTGAATTTGATTGTGGCATATGAATCTTTGGGACAATATCTAAATTTTGATCGGGCCGGATTTTCGATATTCGCTTTCGTTTTCGTGTCACGTGACTTCAAAGTTGGCAAAAAATGCGAAAATGACGATTTTCAAAATCTATCTCCTCCTACATTTCTCAAGCGATCTTGAATTTGATTGTGGCATATGAATCTATGGGACAATATCTAAATTTTGTCAGGCTGGATTTTCGATATTCACTTTAGTTTTCGCATCACTTGACTTCAAAATTTGCAAAAACTGCCCTACCTTCAGGAGGCTATATATTTTCTCGCAGAGATGACCGTCACTCCCGCATGGGGGTAATTTTATATTTTCACTCCACTCAGAGTGATCCAATAAATATTTGTCCATGTTCTATTCGAGGTAATAAATTAATTTTCCGATTACATTCATCACCATCGAGTATATTCACGAATATTATTGCTCGTTCAAAACTTTGTCTATTAATTAACTTTGAAGCCTGTTTCCAAGATGTAGAAAGTCTTATGGTTTGTCAATTCCTCACATTTTCCATTGTCTTTCCAAATACATCATTATTCATTAATTTATAAAAGTCCTTCTCAAAATCTGTTTTTGCTTCTGTTCTCCTTTTTGTGTTAAAATCAATGTATTTATTTAACCAATGGCAGTTTAAATTTCAAAATTCGATGAATTTTTCTCACTTTCAACCCAGCAGATAAATATTGTCTCAAGTTCCTTTGATGTAAAACATAACTTTCTTTATCACTTAATGTTGTAAGTAGTTTTTCTGGAGATTTACCTTTTATATTAAATGACTGTTGGTAATCACTTAACCATTCTTTTCTTGGACTTTCTTTATCAGGGGCATAAGGTTGGACTTTATGTTTGTTATGAAGTTCTTCTGGGTATTTTAAATCAAGCTCAAAATAATATCCAACTTCAGCTTCATCCAATTCTTTTTGAGAGGAGATTACAATGTCAAGTAAAACTTTTTCATAATGTGTTTCATTAACCCATTTAAGTTTTCCATATGGTAAAGATTGAGACATAGCCCACCCATACAAATTGTTAGCATCATAACACATCAGGTAAGAGTTGTCCTTATTCTTATTATAATCACGAAGATATTTGATATATATATATATATAAATATAAATAAAAATATATATATATAAATATATACATATATATATATATATATATATATATATATATATATATATATATATATATATATATATATATATATATATATATATATCTTCTCAAATGAATCCATATAGTCATACGGATATATTCCCTTTTGTGAAAAGAGATCAATCTCTTCTTGATTTGAGAAATATGATTTAAGACTCGGGAAGTTTTTTCTTATTTGATACTAAGTTAGAAAATGGACTTGCCATAAACTTGTATGTGTCAAGAAATCTGATATGGGTTATGGGGGATGTATGAATTGTTTTTGTGAATAAGATGTATTTTTGATCTGTGTTAGGAATGGTAGAAATATCTCCAGATGTCTTTGAAAGTTCATTTATAAATAGATGTGTGTCATAGTGAGTATTGTGAAGAAAGACAGGAATAAAATTTGGAGGCTTGTAATTAAGATTACATCGGGAATGAGCTGGGCCTCTATATTTACCAGTAAGATGACAGTGATCCCTAACCTTGGCCTCTCCCTCAATTTTCTCCTCACAAATATGACAGATACTGTTCTTTCTAAATTCCTTTTTCCCTCCCTTTGTTAATGACATTGGTTTATAGGTTTTCACCATTATTTCTCTTAGTCTCACACAGTCTTTTTCCAATCGTCTTACAAACTCCTCTAAGGCATCTTCTCTATAAAGTTCTAACTTGTATTCATCACCAACAGCTGATTTGATATAATAACAGAAACCACAAGGAATATGTTTTTGATATTTATTTGTGGATGATTTATTTGGATTTGGAGAAACAGTATCTATCTTTTCAAGTATCCTTTCAAAATCAGCATATATCACAAAAGGATGTTTTAGAGATTTGTTAAAATCTTTGAATGGTATGTTTGAACCTGCTATTGGTAAATTGATTACGGTTGATTTATGATTACTACAATATTTTGAATGTTGATTTAATCATTCTTTTCCGTGAAAGGAGTTGAGACATCTCTTACAAGGATACATTTTACATTTTCTCTTATATAGTTGTGATTTGGTTTATCTTGAGAATTTTTTGATGAAAGCATAATGTGATTTTTCCTTTGAAGTAAAGTAGAAAAGGTCAATATGTGTTTCATCATTTTTATAGTTGTTTGAAATTTTTAATATCTGAACTTGGTTTGTATCCGTTCATCCATATACATTAACAGATAGATTATTCATTTTCTCAAATTTAGGAATATCTCTCAATGACATTGGAAACTTTAAATCTTTAACATTTAATGTATTCTCATATTTCTTATAATGTTCAACCCTTTCAGGATTCCATTGTGGAGAATGTATGTGAGCAAGAACAGACCATAGAAAACATTTATTATCTTTGTTTTGAATATTAACAACCGCTTTCTTAAGTTTTATCTCTTTTGGTAAATCAGTATAAGAAGAAGCTTGAAGAGGATCTGATTTTAAGATGTGTATATCTAAAAAGATTATTTTTGTAATAGTAAATCCACTACCTACTACAGTGTTATCAACATCTTGTTCTTGTCTCTGGAGATCATCTTAAACATCACATCTTACAAAATCTTGAAATGATGAGATAAAGTGACAGTTTGCCCTCATATAGGGAGTAGTTTCATCGTCTTGTCTTACCATTTTCAATTTTACTCCCATATAAAACTTAAAAGTTTTCATTTCACTTAATGTGTTTTTAATTATAGTTTCATTACTTTGTTTAACCATATCAACAGTTTCCATGATTGAAGATGGTCCAGGGTCTGGAAAACGAAACAATCTTATTTTTATGTGTCCTTTAAATGCCCCATCAGTGTTTTCAATGAAGAATTTAGCTTCCCTTTCTTCATTGTTCTTGTGTTTGCAGTATTGAAGGTGTTTATTATCAAAAAAATACAGAATACCATTATCACATCTATCACAATGTTTTGTTTCTTGGTCAAGTGGAGATATTTGTCTGAAAAGATTGAATGTGTTTGTTGGTTTGAAGGTGTTTTTTATAATATTTATATTCATGATTACAAACGTTGTAGTCACCATATTTATATAATAAAACTGCTCAAAATGAAATGTTCTTGATAAAAATTTCGTTTCATTTATAGGTGAATCTGTGCTTAAAACCATTTTATCCTCCAACTTTTTTCACTTAATAAATACAATGTAGAAAGACACAAAATACAAGTTTCAATCAAACTCATCATTTGTAAAAGATACTGAGAAATATGTCAAGGATGTAAAATTGAACAAAGATAAATATAACAACTATTGGATAAAAACAATTATGGTGAATAATGTGAGTTCTTCAATTTCCTTCAGTGGAAGGGCTTTTAGTATATCTGGAAGAACATCAATTAAAGTATCTCTAACAAAAGTTTCTCCTCTCCTTCTGGTAATATTGTTGCAGAAATGTCCCTAATTGGAATACTAAATATAGGATTAGCTCAGATCCCCCATTAAATGCCTGTTTAGCTCGGTTGTGTGGTAAAAGGAACATTATATGTGTGTCGGGAGGTTGTTGTTTTATTGTTTTTGCGGTGGTGGAGGACCGAGAGATCCCTCTTATTCCCACCCCATCCTGGGATAGGCCTCTCCCAGTCAGCTGAGGGGGTGTGGCCTGGAGAGAGGGTATGGCTAGAGGGAGGAAGTGACGCGAAGGGGAGGGTTTTTGTTCGGCTTCGCCGAGAGAGGCGTGCTCGTGGAACGAAAGAGAAACGAAAGGAAAAAGGAGCTCTCAGTTTGGAAAACTGCAGTCGCTGAGAGAAGGCGTCCTCGTGTGTCGAAGGAGCGAACGGGAGAGCAAGCAAGGACCTCGTGAACAACTTCAGTTTGGCAGTTTGGAAAACTGTAGTCAGTTGAGAGGCGTGCTTGTGGAACGAGAGAGAAAGACTGCCGTATGATGGCAAAACCTAGCAAGTCCGGTTTTGGTCAAATTTGAGTGAGAACCATATCTGGACTTATGAGGTTTTTCCTGTCCTCCAAGTGTACTTAAATTAAATATAGCATGAGCATTCACTTCGATAATGTTATGGCAAAACCTAGCAAGTTCACAGTTACCCTACCAATGACGCCAATGTTTTTCCTTGATAACTCAAATTGTCTGGAGCCAGACTTGCTAGGTTTTGCCATCACACGGCAGAAGAGTGTTGTGTGTGAAGAACAGTCGCTCTCGAGAGGGTGCTCGTGTTTCGAAGTGAGCGAACATAAGAGAGGCTGCCTACACGTCGAATCGGCGATCGACTCTAAGGAAAGAAAAGGTGATTCGACAGAGAGAGGAACTGAGAGGATGAAGTGGAAGTCGGGCTTCGAGGCGGGAAGGCAGGAGAGGAGACGCCGGAGCCTCTGACGGGCCCTGCTCACACCAATGGCTCGAGACGTTTGCCGATCCGCTTGCCGGAGCCCGGCTCCTCGATTTGGGCCTTGTCTGGAGAACAGGCCAGGCCTGGATTTGTTTGCTGGACCTTGAGAGAGATTGGCTGAGGCCCATCGTTGATCTGGCGGACTTGTGCCATCGACATTGCGCGGGGCCGGAACGCGCTGAGGAGAGTATGTGCACGCGGTGCCTTGAGAAGGAAGAGTACGGCGCCGTCATTTTTGCTACGCGGCGTGGTTTGAGCTGGGAGTTTGAATCCGTGGACATCCGTTTGTTACGAGCGACATTCGTGCTTTTGACACTGTCCTCTCGTCCATTAAACCTCACCAAGTACTCTGTCTTGTCTTGCATGCATGCTGTCTGTCTTTGTCTGCATGTGTTGTATAAGGCATATTTCGGTAGCGATCCCCTCAAAACCTGTAGTCCGTGGTTCCCTAGTTAAGAACGGGTTGAGGTTTGCTCATAAACCCATTGTCGTGAATTTTGCTTGTGTTGTGATCCTCAATGTTCCCCAATAAATCTGGTTAATTCGTATGAAGTTGACGCTATGGATTAATTTGTGTCGCGTCGAGGAACGATCCATTCGATTGGCAAATAAAACCAAAATGGTTACAGACTGGCAGAAAATGCTCGGCATCTGACACAACCAGTCTGTAACCAGGGGTTCTATTTCCCCAACTGGCAAGGTACAAGGATTACATTGGTATCGCGATTGAAGGCGCGTGACCCGAGGCTTGTGCTGAGCCGGCCGGCGTTATAAACCCTCGAGACGGTGGTGGTGAGGGTGGCGCCTAGGACCGGGTGAGAATCCTGCCACCCCAGATCCGCAACAATATATTCAAAACTAGAAAAAGCAATGAAACAAGAAAAAGTATCAAAAATAGAAACCTTATGGATGAAGCTTAAGAAAGAAAAGATAAGACCATCTGTAATATGCAAGGAGAAATTTGTATTTTTTTCATCAACCCTAAAGATATAAATCTTGATGAAATAAAGGATATTAATATATCAGGTGAAATGACATTTCGTTCAATAGTAGTTCAGGATCATTTTAAAATTACCTTTAATATAAAAAAAGGAGTACTTGAATCTGTTAATGAAAAAAAGTATATAGATATCGATGGTAATGTTTTTTCTACTAATTAAATACGAGTCTTTATTCAACTGAAGATTATGAGAGTGATTATGATACCACCGAGAGTTTGTGTTCAAATGACAGTTATGATACTGAGAGTTTGTGTTCAAACGATAGTTATGAAAGTAGTTTTATAGATGATTGTGAAAGTACCGAAGATGAATTTTAATTTGAGTAAAGTTTTACTTTATAAATATGAATAATTCACTAGATTTTGAGCCTCTTGAATTCCCTGATTCTCCATATGACAAATTTGAGAATTGTCCTGCATGTGATAGAGTGGGATTAAACACAGACTCAACAGCCTATAAACAATGTATATTCTGTGATTATCTTCCAACTAATGATAATAAAAAATATAAACAGGAAAATAATTCTTTTAGATTTACACCAAAAATGAATTACTTTACAAGATTGATTAGAGAAATGAATGTAAAGTAGGAGGGTGATAACACACCTTTCCTTACAAGGGAAGAAACTGAACCAGGTCTGTAGTCAGGGCTCAGTATTAAGGGGGGCATATGAACTGGATGGGGGGGGGGCACAATTATTACATTTAATATTTTTGATAACCCGGTATGCTATTGTATTCAAGCAGCATTGACACATCTATACTGAGGTTGCCGTCGCATACTAACCAAATTGATCTCAGCTAGATTTAATATGTTCCGATGTTTTTGGCCTAAAATTATTCGAATGCAGGAGAGCCGCAACAAACTGGCACATTCACAATGCAGATATTCAATGATTAGACAATTGGCACCAATCCAGGTGCACTTATATAAGGTGTTGTCAAGAATTGGCATTAGAAAATTAATATACCAGAGATACAATGACTAAACGGGGAGGTTGGCACCGGAATCAGTGCACTTTCAAATAAGATACAGTCGGCTATGACCTGCGATCATCATGTTAAACTATCAACAGCAAATACGACCAGCCTGAAGATACCACAAGGTCCGCATTTAAAGCAGTCAATTACACAGAGGTAAGGTTATGCACAAAGCACTTGATATGTGATATGCAAAGCACCAAACACAACATTTAACTTAAACATCAGAAGTACAAAGAAGCCTACCACGGCGGGTGCTGACCACAACCACACTGCAACCACAACCACACATGCATCACCAGCAGTCACACACACAATCTGAACTCCTCGTATAGTGTTTATACCACTGTACTCGCTGTCAGAAGAGCTGCAGGCGACGTGTCTCGGTGTGGAATCTTCTGAGGACCTTCTCCTTCCATTCATTCAGGCATTTACGTGTGAGGTCTCTCTCGAAGGCCAGCTGTACCAGTTGTGCCTTGCGTGCATGGCACATGGACCGTTGATGGTCAGTGAAGACATTCTTCAATGTTGAGAATGAGTTTTCACACATGGCAGTGGACGTACCAAATGTTAGTCCAAGTCTCATAGCAGTCACTACACTTGGCATGGCTTCCAGCGTTTTGTGGTATGTTGAGAGGAGTTTTTGTGTTGTCCATCTCTCGTTTGGCTGCTTTTCTGTCTGTGTGCGAATAAACTGCTTTGCAACCACACACTCTGTTTCATTGATGGTTGACTTTGTTAATGTCATGATGTGCTGGAGCAAGTGGGGATCCAAAAACGTGCCATTTTCGGGATTCAAGGCAGCGAGTGAACGGGCGAGTTGTGTGTTACGCTCACTGAAGCGCTGAGCGATCTCTCCAAGCACAGTGTCAATTGCGCTGTAAAAAAAACCCTCTGCAGTTCTGTCTTGTCATTGTCGTTGTTTTGTCCTGTAGTCTCCAAAACTACAAACTGTTCCAAGTTATTATGCATTGTGCGTCTCCGTTTTGGTGGTGCAGCTGTAGAAGTGTGAGAATCGTTGGCCTTGTTCCACAGATCAGTGAACTCATCCTCAGAGCGGAGTTTCTTCACGCACTGTGAAGCACTCGCCACCAGTTCCAACCCCATCAGCACGTCCATGTCTTCTGCCTGCAAGAGTCTGTTAGGGCCTTCTAACAACATCAGCAGTTTTTGTACAAAGATAGCAATGAACATGAAGGCAGGCCCAGAGACTTCCCGCAAAAGCCCAATAGCCTCCATCCTCATCTCTGCACCGTATGCGCGCTCTGCTTCAATCTCAGACAGTAAGGATGTGATATCCTTAAAATATCCTATGATCACAGACACGGTGGCTAAATGTCCCGTCCACCTTGATCAAGAAGTCTTTTTAACCACTCACCTTTATACTGTGCAGTAACAGTGGGCTTTCTGAAGAATTTGTACAGGCAACAACAAACCTCGAGGAAATCAGTGACAGCTTTCTCTGCTGCCAGTGCGTGGATAACTACCAGATGAAGTTGGTGATTTAAGCAGTGCACATAGGGAATTTCTCTTTCCAATATCTCTTGCAACAACTTTTGCACCCCACCGTGCTTCCCAGCCATTACCGAAGCCCCGTCGTACACCTGACTTAATATTTTTGACGTGTCAAGTCCTGTTTTTGTCAGCTCTGCAATTATTAGGTCTGTCAATGTTTTTGCATCTCCAGCGTCGGCTGTAGCTATTGTGAGTAGACGCTCTGTTGCTTCATTTGATGCCGATACAAAGCGAATGATGATTGATATGTTCTCACATTCAGTGGGGTCCCTCGTCCCATCCACCTTGATGGTAAACCACGATGTGCCTACTTCTTCCACGATGGCATCCGTCACAACATTACTCAATGTGCAGATCAGTTCATTCTGCATTTCCGGACTAGTATAGCTTGCATTTCGTGGGATATGCTTTATTATTTAGGCTAGCTCGGTGTCTTTTTTGAGTGTGTAGTTTAAAAGCAAGAGAAAGAGCCCACTGTGCCCATCTGACATATCCTCAAAATTATCAAGGCTCCCTCAAAAAGGTATCTAATTTTTGGCGAGAAATCCCACAACATCTATAAGAGCAGACACGTAGTACCGGTTTCTATTTAGCTGGTCAGCATTGAGGAGTGTGGAAATCTCCTTACCACAATCGATGCGCCTCTCATTCTCCTTCCACCTCAAAACACAAGTTAAATGTTCCTTTGAAGTTGCGTTTTTGTGGAACCCCCTGTCTTTCTCAACGGCATGTTTCCAATTCCGGTAGCCTCGCACTGTGAAAGTAGACTCCACTGGGCCACGTGCGGTGTTAAACTTCCTACATGGATAGCAGAATGCTGCATCTGTCTGCATACTGTATTCCAGCCATTCATTCGTCTGGTACCATGAGGACACAAACGAGCGATCTTGTTCTGCAACAGATGGCCAGGGTACCACTGTAGAACAACTTGATTCGGTCTCTCACTTCCAAAATCATCGGGAAGCGGCTTGACAGTCACACCCGATCCCGAGGCTGCCGCCGAGCGTGGCAACTCGGCTGCCTGCGCTGGGGCTCCAGCCGCAGGGCTGACGTTGCTGGCTTGGCCAGGTTGGCCAGCTTCTGTCGGTATTTCATCGACATGATCGTCTTCTCCTCCTCCTCCTCCTCCTCCTCCTCCTCCTCCTCCAAATCCTCCCACAACATGTCTTTCATCATCTTTATTTTCGTCGGTTGCATTTTTTCCTTTTCTGAGCCATTTTCGTATATCCATCATCCACGTCTTTTTCTCCTGCTGCGAGCTCGCGCTCTCCACGATTCGTCCCTCGTGACTCGTGTCACTAATCTCACGACTCGCGAGATTTGACGGTTGATGGTTTTATTTATTAAATGATGCATCCATCAAAAACATGTTTTATCTGCATAATTTCAAATGTAAGCACGATTGCAAACACACATTTTAAATTTTTATTATAAAATTACTTTTGTAAGATGGAGGGTTGACGGGTTGTGAAGGTCACGTGGTGCACGTGCACTTCATCTTTAATTATGTAAATTTATGTCTTTTCCTAAATCATATTATCATATTATGACTATATTACATTTATACCTAATTTACAACCAATCAGGTAACCTGCTCAATAGGGCCTCCATATCGAATACGCTGATTGGCTATTCCTTAAAACTAAATGATCTATGATAAATATAACCACCCACAACTTCAACACGAGGTCTTGCGGCTGTCTGTCGTCTTGGCTGCTGGCGTTGGTGCTTGCGTTATTATCTTTTATCTTGTGGGCTTGGACTGTATTGTCTTGCCAATTGCTTTTGGAGATGCGCTGGCAAGCGCACACTTATCTCTTGACTGTTATTCAATGAGGGATATTATTAAAGAACAGTTTATCCAAGAACACCTTATTATTCACCACGTTGAACATCTGGAATAAGGGTTTTCGTTCACACAGGTGAACTCTTAAACAGCAAGGAGTTCACAGTGGGCGCTCATCCTTAAACACTAAGTTGTTCACAGGGTGCAACAGGGCATAAATGGGTGGCGTACAAGTTGGGGGGGGGCACCAGATGCGCCATGGGGGGCATTGCACCCAAATGCCCCCCCCCCAGCGACGGGCCTGAACTGAACGTATTAGAGAAATGTTCAAAGGATTGTTGTTATATATTATTCACGATTATCATTTTCAGGGACATATCAACACAAGATATTGCATAAACAAAATAATGGATTATGTTGAAATTAAACCCGAACTAAGGTTAAAATATAGAGTTTCTAAAAAAGCCAATAAGAAATGAAATAACCTGTTTTCCAAATATATAAATGAATGATTTTTTACCCATTTGGGAAAATAAGATAAAATTTAACAATCATAAAAATCTTCCAAATTCATTAAGATGTCTCATAGTTGGTTCAAGCGGATGTGGAAAAACCTGCTTACTTTTGAAGATGCTCCTGACTCCCAACTTTTTAGATTATGATAATTTAATAATTTTCACAAAGTCGAGTTTTCAACCTGAGTATCAACTACTCTCACAAAGATTTAATGCTGGTCTTCAAAAAGAAGATATAATCAGTTTATTTAAACTTCAAAACAATCTAAATGATTATAACATTGAAGATATAATACAAATATTTTGTGATACACAGAGATATAAAAAGAAAGCAAAACCGATAACTTGTATTCTTAGTGATAATACGGATGATATACCGTCTCCCCAAGATTTGGATAAATCTAAAAAGAACCTCATTATCTTTGATGATTGTGTTAATGAGAGAAACCAAACGGTAATGGACAGCTACTACACAAGTGGGAGACATTCTTCTTGTAATTGTATTTAACTTAGTCAATCATACTTTCAACATTCCTTGTCATTCCATCAGAAACAATGCTAATACTTTTATTTTATTCAAGTTAAATTCAACGGATATAAACAATTTTTGGAGAGGTAATTGTTCTACATTATGTAGTAAAAAGGAATTTGGGGATTATATGAAGCACACGACTAAAAAATATAAATATATTGTTGTGAAACAAGATGAGATATTAAGGGATATATATATTTTTTATAAACAATGACATATATAAATGACAACTATTATAATTATAAATCTTGTGGGTAAATCTGCTTCTGGAAAAAACTTTCATAAATCAAGGTTCTTGTATAGTACAAATGAGAATATTGTAAATTTACTTAAAAAACACCCCGTGATACGCATTGTATCAACAACAACGAGAGCAATAAGACCTGGAGAAGTAAAAGGTGAAGATTATCACGATATTTCAGTGGAGGAACATGTGTGATTGAGGAATGAAGGTCAAATATTTGAGGAGGTTTCTCTTGGTACAACAAAATATTCACATTGTAAGAGTGAGTAAAAGGAACTAAAATCTGGTGGTCTTGGGATATTAGAAACTAATCCAGAAGGAACTAGAACGGGCACTCGTAGAGCGCATACCTTCGCCGCAGCCACTAGTTACCTTTGTATTAAGTTGTCCACAACGCATCTCAATACAAATATGCATTTCGTGACCCCAATGACCTTTGACCCACAACCGCTACCTCGGGTGACAATAGTACTATACCTTGTGTCATTTCAGAAGATGGGGAATTGAACACTGAACAATTTGGAGTTAATTTGATGTAAATCGGAAACATATTAACCGTTTTCATCATGAAAAAACGATGTTGACCTTTTTGTGACCTTGACCTTTGATCCGATCACTCCCAAAATCTAATGGATTTGTTCTTTCATGATGCCAAACAAATCCAAAACAATTAAAGCCTCTCTGCGTTTTGTTTTTTTTGCGTTAAGTTGTCCACAACGCTTTCCGATATAAATGTGAATTTGTGTGACCCCCTTGACCTTTGACCCCCAACCACTGCCTTGGGCGACAAAAGTACGATACCATGTGTCATATTAGAGGATGGGGAATTTAATTTTGAATATTTTGGAGTTAATTTGCTGTAAATCAAAACAAAATTGACAATTTAATCGCGAAAAAACGATTTTGACCTTTTTGTGACCTTGACCTTGACCTTTGATCCGATCGCTCCCAAAATCTAATCGATTTGTCCTCTCGTGATGCAAAACACATCC
The DNA here is from genome assembly GCF_056783735.1 of Eptatretus burgeri. Taxonomy (NCBI): domain Eukaryota; kingdom Metazoa; phylum Chordata; class Myxini; order Myxiniformes; family Myxinidae; genus Eptatretus; species Eptatretus burgeri. Next base: position 14,208,473 of record NC_140977.1, read on the forward strand.
ACAAAATTTCATGACAATCTGCGAAGTGGTTTTTGTGTAATGTTGTCCACAACGCTTCCCAATCAAAAACTCCATTTTGGTGACCCCCTTGACCTTTGACTTCCACAGACTAACTAGGGTTGCAAACACTATACCATACGCTATATCAGTGGATCGGGATTTGAATACTGAACATTTTGGACTTAATTTGATGTAAATCGGAACAAAATTGACACTTTAATCGCAAAAAAACGATTTGACCTTTTTGTGACCTTGACCTTGACCTTTGATCCGATCGCTCCCAAAAAGCTTCGCCTGGCGTCCTTGAGTAACTGCACATCATCTCTGAAAATTTCATGCAAATCGGTCTAGCAGTTTTTGCGCAATGTTGTCCGCACACATATTTACCAATAAATAAATACACAGGGGTCAATACAATACCTTCGTCAAACAAAGTTTGCGAAGGTAATGAGACAAATTATTAAACATCTGAGCGGGGTTAAGATTTTAACATTCGGTTTTGATGTTGATGAAGAAACTCAACGCAGACGTATGAAAAGCAGAAATGCAAGTATTAGTGAAGAAAAAATTACAACTCGTCTTCATGTTAAGGCCCAGTCACACCTTGACGTTTTAGCCAGCTTATGCCGATTTTTTGAAAATTTGTCTAAAACGCTGGTACACGTCGAATACGTTATGGGTAAGTTTTGATAACATTGAGAGCACACTGAAAAACACTGCCATATGTCGTACGCTGGCTTTAAACGTTGTACTTTTCGGTTGTCCTCAAATTTTCCATGCTTGAAATTTTAAGACTTATGCCAGCGTATGACTCACACGTTCCGCATAACGCTGGCCATAAGTTGTAGGCACGTCATGCGATCGTTGACACACATCGACACACGTTACTTGTAAGTTACTCAAAAGGCGAAACACGTCGAGGTAATGTTTAGCGTACCCGAAACTTATTTCTAACCTATGAGTAACGTGTTGTACTCACGTTACGCGATCGGTGAAACACATCGACACACGTTACTTGTAAGGTGCTCATAAGTCGAAACACATCAAGGTAATGGTTAGCGTCAGTGTTCCAGACTCCCTGTTTTTTTTTTCTTCCTTCTTTCGGTATGATGGTTATTTTGACACTTTTTATTTTGACAGTCTGGAACACTGATGCTAACAATTACCTTGATGTGTTTCGACTTATGAGTACCTTTCAAGTAACGTGTGTCGATGTGTGTCAACGATCGCATATCGTGCGTACAACTTATTCCCATCGCATGCGGAGCGTATGTCATACGGCAAGTACGTCGTAAAATTTTCCACATGTTTAAAATTACAAGACGTACTCCATTTAATACGACGTATGATAGCGTACTTTAGCGTTTTATTCACGCATACCAAACTTACCCATACCGTATTCGACGTGCGCCAGCGTTTTAGACGCATTTTTCAGAGGTTGGCATACGCTGGCAAGATCGCCAAGGTGTGACTGCGATGTTGACACTTCCATTTCTGCGGCGGTTATGATTTGAATCGTTGTGCAGCAGCCTTTTCATAACCTACGCCACGTCATCGTCGGCGATGCGTGCAGCGCGCTATGCCTAAGTTAGACTATCATTGGGCATAGGTTGTGAAGGCCGACAACAGGTTCAGCATTCGTTGGTATAAGTTATCTATAACACAACGAAATGTTCTGTGTCTGTTACTAATACGTTATGCATAAGACCAAGTCGTTATGTATCCGTCCGAATCTTTAAAAAAAAACGTCAAAAGTTCAACGTAAGCCAGCGTTTTACATACATTTTAATACGTTGCCATTGCTGGCTAAAACGTCAAGGTGTGACTGGGCCTTTAATAAAGAATTTGATGAAATATTTAAAGAAAAGGATTTATTTTAACACATCAACTTGAATGATGAAGAAAAGCAAAATTTCCCTGTTGATCTTTACAATGCATTAAATGATATTTTCCAAACAATAAATGGATGCGAAAGAAAGAGCAAGAAGATTTATGGAACATCAAGAGTTGGTTTCAAAAGTTGTAAAACAACAGGAAGACATAAAGAAGAAACGCAGACAGAAACTAACGGGCGAAGAAGCATTTGAAAGAAAACAAGAGAAATTTTTTAAACCACTTTTAAAAACTTCCCAAAGAAAAATTGTAGATCTTTCCACAGTTCACACAATAGAATATAGTCCTAAAAACTTCGAATGTTAAAAGATTTCAGTCAAATGACGGAGGAAGAATTAGAGTATATAGGAGAATTAGAATATGATGATGAAGGATTATTTCAACAACTGGAAGAGATTAATCAACCCCCTGATTATATTGTGAATGCTGTTCAAAACAATGAATATTCAGCGGAATCAAAAACCAAAGCAGGACTCATTCCAACAGAACAACCAGCAATATTTCATCGTGTTCAAGAAAAGGTATTGATATTTAATGATGAATTAAGGTTCTTGAGTTCTGCTGAACCCCCTGTTAAATTAACCCCCAGATTAATGTTTCTTCTCACAAAAGATGGAAGACAAGCTTCAACTGTGAGGGATGAATCAAAGTATTTTGATAAACCATTGGATATGAAAAATAATGATGATAGAGTATATATTGATCTGCTGGACTCTGTTAATTATAGGGTTAGTCTTTCTGGTAAAAGTCGGAAGAATGAGAAGGAGAAACACCTTATTCAGGCTTCAAGTATCCTTGGTTCAGGTGTTAGTTTTCTTCCAAATGACCCATCACAATTAGTTAATTAGGGTACCCTGTCATTCTGACAGGGAACCCTATTGTTTTTCTTCTGTTTATTTCCTTATTTTTTATTATTTATATTTTTCCGCCGGCAATTTTGCTGGTTCTTTCGCTTTAAAAATCATTTTCTCAGGAATGGTAAGTCCGATCGACACGAAATTTTCACCATAGTATGTATCTTTTTTGATAGCAAACTTAAGTGGTAATTGTGACGTCATAGGTCACGTGGTATGGGCGCCATCTTGAAAAAACCGAAAAACTTTGGACCTCTGTATCTCTGAAACTTTCTCAGGTAAAAATGTTTTCACTTCATACATTTGAATAAGCTCCTCAATGGGAACAGGGGTGATTTTTCGTGAGGTCATCAATCAAGAGGTGTGCCGGTCAAAATTCGTTAGGTACAACGCTGCATCGGAAAAATCTGAAATTTCTTGAGCCTCATCTGCAGAAGAATTCACCATAGAAAAAATATATTATGACGTCATAGGTCACTTGGTTCGGCAGCCATCTTGTTTTGGGAATTTTTTAAAAAAAAATCTTCTCCAGAACGGCTAAACAGATTGAGGCGAAACTTTACACACACATTCCACATGAGGTCCTTTATCAAGTTTGTTAATTTCTAATTGATTGGTCATACGGTTTGGCGGCCATCTTGAATTTACCCAAAACCTTCAAACATCTTTTCCAGAACAGCTCGTCAGATCAAGGGGAAACCACAAACCTATTGGCCACCAGTAGGGAATATAAGTTTGTCAATTTCTAATTGATAGGTCACATGGTTTGACAGCCATGTTGGATTCATGAAAAATATTAAATAATGTTTTCTCTGGAATCACATAACCTATCGAAGCGAAAATTTGCAACTATCATCCTCCATGATGTCTGCATTCACAGTAAAAATTATGACGTCACAAGTCACATGGTTTGGCAGCCATCTTGGATAGAAAAACTGACCTTATCCGATTTATACGAAACTTCACAGACTTGTTAGGGTCCCCGATGGGAAGCTGAATATAAATTTATGATGTTATAGGTCACATGGTTTGGCAGCCATCTTGGATTGAAAATGAATAAATTTTAAAAATCTTCTTCTCCAGAACGGCAAATTGAGACGAAACTTTACACATATATTCTCCATGTGGTGCTTTCTCAAGTTTGTTAATTTCTTCTTGATCGGTCACATGGTTTGGTGGCCATCTTGAATTTACCCTAAAACCTTCAAACATCTCCAGAACGGCTGATCTAATCAAGGGGAAACTTCACACACGTATTGCATATGAGTAGGGAATACAAGTTTGTTAATTTCTAATTGATAGGTCACATCGTTTGGCAGCCATGTTGGATTTAAGGAAAATATTAAATAATGCTTTCTCTGGAACGGCTTAACCTATCGAAGCGAAAATTTGCAACTGTCATCCCCCATGATGTCTGCATACATGGTATAAATTATGACATCACAAGTCACATAGTTGGGCGGCCATCTTGGATAGAAAAACGAACCTTTTCTGATTAACACGAAACTTCACAGACATGTTCCACGACACAGTTGAAAGCAGAATCTCAATTTTTTGTCATCTCATGTATCTCATGTTGTATCAAGGGCCAAGGTCTGGGTAGTGCACATGAGTAGTGAATATAACTTTGTTAATTTCGAATTGATAGGTCACATCATTTGGCAGCCATGTTGGATTTAAGGAAAATATTAAATAATGCTTTCTCTGGAACCGCTTAACCTATCAAAGAGAAAATTTGCAAATGCCATCTTCCATCAATTCTGCATACATGGTAAAAATTATTACGTCACAAGTCACATGGTTTGGCGGCCATGTTGGATTTAAGAAAAATATTAAATAATGTTTTCTCTGGAACAGCTTAACCTATCGAAGTGAAAATTTGCAACTGTCATCCCCCATGATGTCTGCATACATGGTATAAATTATGACATCACAAGTCACATAGTTGGGTGGCCATCTTGGATAGAAAAATGCACCTTTTCCGATTAACACAAAACTTCAGACATGTTCCACGACACAGTTGAAAGCAGAATATAAATTTTTTTGTCATCTCATGTATCTCATGTTGTATCAAGGGCCGAGGTCTGGGTAGTGCACACGAGTGGTGAATATAACTTTGTTAATTTCTAATTGATAGGTCACATGGTTTGGCGGCCATGTTGGATTCAAGAATTATATTAAATAATGTTTTCTCTGGAACCACATAACCTATCTAAGCGAAACTTGGCCAATATAATCTACCCCCATGCCTGCATGCACGTTAAAAATTATGATGTCACATGTCACATGGTTTGGCGGCTGTCTTGGATAGAATAATGCACTTTGTCCGATAAAGAAGAAACTTCGAAAATGTGTTCCACTACACGATTGGAAGCAGAATTTAAATTTATGATGTCATAGATCACATGGTTCGTCTGCCATCTTGGATTGAAAATTAATAAATTTTTAAAATCTTCTTCTCCAGAACAGCCAGACAGATTGAGGCAAAAATTCACACAAACTTTCCGCAAGACATCCTTTCACAAGTTTGTTAATTTCTAATTGATAGGTCACATGGTTTGGCAGCCATGTTGGACTCAAGAATTATATTAAATAATGTTTTCTCTGGAACCACATAACCTATCGAAGCAAGACTTGGCTAATATAATCTAGCCCCATGCCTGCACATATGTTTACAAGGACAAATGTGTCCAAGAGCTGCATCCTAAAGGTTTTGTCTTCACCAGAAGAGGAAGAACAAGAACTTAAGAAGAAGAAGAACAAGAACTTAAGAAGAAGAAGAAGAAGAAGAAAAAAAACAACTTCCGATATTTCATCACATGCCTTGATGGAGCCAATAGCGAGACCAGTCATGGACGTGCGTCGTTCATGACAAGAAAATAGTGTATTTACGAAATTACAATACATTAAATGGAATAATCTTTAAATAGTAATGTGAACTTTTCTTAACATTAAAGCAAATGTCCAAATATATTTAAAAGTTCATGATAGACACTCTCAAAAGGCACCCTCAATGCGAAGATGTGTACAAGTGTTTCGTATTTAAGGAGATACGGATCCTGTATATGAAATAGTCTAGTCCTAAAGGATCTGTCTTCACAAGAAGAAGAAGAAGAACAACAACAACAACAACAACACCGAGCTCTCTTAATTTTAATTTAGAAGAAGAGTAATAAAATGAAGAAGAGTAATAAAATGAGGAAGAAGAGTATAAAATGAAGAAGAAGAGTAATAAAAAGAAGAAGAAGAGTAATAAAATGGAGAAGAAGAGTAATAAAATGGAGAAGAAGAGTAATAAATGAAGAAGAAGAGAAAAAATGAAGAAGAGTAGAAATTGAACAAGCAGAGTAAATAATGAAGAAGACAAGTAAAAAATAATGAAGAAGTAGAGTAAAAAATAATGAAGAAGAAGAGTAAAAAATGAAGAAGAAGAAGAAGAAGAAGAGTAAATAATGAAGAAGAAGAAGAGTAAAAAATGAAGAAGAAGAAGAAGAGTAGAAGAATGAAGAAGAAGAAGAGTAAAAAATGAAGAAGAAGAAGAGTAAATAATGAAGAGGAAGAGAAAAATGAAGAAGAGTAAAAATTGAAGAAGAGAAAAATGAAGAAGAAGAGTAAATAATGAAGAAGAGTAAATAATGAAGAAGAAGAGTAATAAAATGAAGAAGAAGAGTAAAAAATAACGAAGAAGAAGAGTAAAAAATGAAGAATAATGAGAAGAAGAGTAAAAATGAAGAAGAAGAGTAAAAAATGAAGAAGATGAGTAAAAAAATGAAGAAGAGAAAAAATGAAGAAGAGTAAAAATTGAAGAGAAAAAATGAAGAAGAAGAGTAAATAATGAAGAACAAGAGTAAAAAATGAAGAAGAGTAAATAATGAAGAAGAAGAAGAGTAAAAAATGAATGAGAAGAAGAAGAGTTTAAAATAATGAAGAACAAGAGTAAAAAATGAAGAAGAAGAGTAAAATATGAAGAAGAAGAGTAAAAATGAAGAAGAGTAAAAATGAAGGAGAAGAGTAAAACAATGAAGAAGAAGAAGAGTAAAAAATGAAGAAAAGTAAAAAATGAAGAATAAGAGTAAAAAATGAAGAAGAATAAGAGTAAATAATGAAGTGCTAAAATTAGACATGCTAAAAATTATGATGTCGTCACATTGTGTGGCAGCCATCTTGGATAGAACAACACACCTTTTCCGATTAACACTAAACTTAACAGACGTGTTCCAACACACGGTTTGAAGCAGAATATAAATTTGTGATGTCATAGGTCACATGGTTCGTCAGCCCTCTTGGATTGAAAATTAATAAATTTTTTTAGTCTTCTTCTCCAGAACAGCCAGACAGATCGAGGCAAAAATTCACACACACTTTCCCCAAGACATCCTTTCACAAGTTTTTTAATTTCTAATCGATAGGTCACACGGTTTGGCAGCCACGTCGAATTTACCCTAAAACCCTCAAACAGCTTCTTCTCCAGAACGGCCGGTCAGATCGAGGGGAAACTTCACGTACGTATCGCACCCGAGTGGTGAATATAAGTTTGTTAATTTCTAACCGATAGGTCACACGGTTCGGCAGCCACGTCGGATGCAAGAACAACATTAAATATCGTTTTCTCCGGAACCGCTCATCCTATCGTCGCGAAACTTTGCGACCGTCGTTTAAGTCTCACGTCGTATCAAAGACATCGTTTACGGGTAACCGGTCATCACTGCCAGCAGTTATAAAGTGGAAGTTCTAGTTGACTGTTATTGTTGTTAGGTATTAAGAAGGCTGGAAATAACAATTGTTATAATGAAGCATCAGCCATTTTAGACGAGTTGATGAACATGAAAATAAGTAATAAATACTAATACAAAGACATTTTATCTCATATTAAATAAGATGAGAAGCACAATCCTGAGTTTTAATTTCACAACAGGTGACCACACATCTTCATTCCCAGACCCACTATAACTTGACACATCAACCGAATATGAGGCGTCTTTATTATCCATGGAAACTTATAATACCTTATTTAATATAACCGAGAAAAATGACAAGTTTAGTTATAATCCCGGAAGTGGATACAAAACGATAACAGTTTCACCCGGAGCATAAGAGATTTCTCAAATATCTTCGGAAATTGTTCGTCTTATGAAAGAACAGGGTGATGAACCAAAAATTATTGTTATAGATATTCAAAAACATACTTCAAAATCAACGATTAAACTTAAAAATAACTACAAGGTTGATTTCACAATTGATAATTCATTTAGAGAGTTATTGGGTTTCTCCTCAAAAAAGATTGAAACTAATGGGACGTTTTGCAGTGAAAATGTCATTAAAATATCCTCAGGAATAAATTGCAAGGATAAAATATCCTTGCACTTCGTGTCCTCACCGAACACAGACGAGAGTTTCGGCAGGGGCTGCTTGCAGCCTATGTTGATCTCTGTAAAGCGTTCGATTCAGTGAATCGGGATGTCCTCTGGAGGATTCTTGGTCTTCGTGGGGTGCCACCAAAACTGATCGATCTGATGTCTGAACTCTACTCTGGTACTGAGAGTGCTGTGAAGTGTGGTGGTACCATCTCTGACTTATTTCCAGTTGTTACTGGAGTTCGTCAGGGATGTGTACTTGCCCCCACACTTTTCAGCACTTGTATGGACTGGATTCTAGGGAGGATGTCGGAGAGATCAAGTTGCGGTGCGTCATTTGGGAATGTCAAGATCTCGGACCTTGACTTTGCAGATGATGCAGTCATCTTTGCGGAGACTTTAGACATCCTCTTGGGGGCCCTCGAGGTGCTGAATGAGGAGTCGGAGCCGTTGGGATTACGGGTTTCTTGGGTCAAAACTAAGATCCAGGCTTTCGGTGACATCTTGGATGCTGCTGTCCTGTCTGTGTCTGTTTGTGGTGAGGATGTTGAGGTCGTGGAGAGATTCACTTACCTTGGCAGTGATATTCATGTCTCTGCTGGCTGCGAGTCAGAGGTCAATAGACGTCTGGGTCGGGCCTGGGGAGTCATGGATTCACTGGATCATGGGGTGTGGCGCTGCCGGTACCTGTGCGGGAGGACGAAAGTCCGAGTCTTCAGGTCCTTGGTACTTCCAGTCTTGCTCTATGGGTGCGAGACTTGGACTCTGACCAAGGATCTGAGACGGAGACTTAATTCCTTTGGTACCAGGTCTCTTCGGAGAATCCTTGGCTATCGTTGGTCGGATTTTGTGTCCCACGAGCGGTTGCTGAGAGAGACTCGGATGAGATTTGTTACCTGCATAGTCCGTGAGCGTCAGTTGCGGCTGTATGGACATGTGGCTCGTTTTCCTGACTCTGATCCTGCTCACCAGATTCTCTCAGCGAGGGAGTCTCATGAGTGGAGGAGGCCAGTGGGCCGACCACGTGCCTCATGGTTGCAACAGGTTGACCATCATCTCAAGGAGATGGGGATGGGCCTGGCATCTGCCTGGGGGATGGCCAGACGGAGGCCCCTGGAGTACCGGCGGAAAGTGGACGCAGCAACGTGCTGTTCTGGCACATGCTCCCATTCCTGACCTGACCTGAATAAATTTGGTATTAATTCACTGTGATTTGATTTATGGTGCTTATAATGATGGAATAAGAACAAATACAATATTTTCATTTAGAGCATACTCAACCCCAATTGGTTATAAATTCAATATGGAATCCAAAAATCTGGTTCATCTCCCTGTGTCAGGAAAAACCATACACAGAGTAAATTTTGGGATAACAGGCCAAGATAATCGTATGATTTCTTTTCATGGAGAAATTATATCCATCAGAATTCACCTACGTGAAGTTTCCAATAAATAAATACGATGGTTATTTTGAGGAAACACGAGTTGAGAAAATATAAAATAATTACAGGGGATGGGATGTTCCTTTCCCCATACTACAAGAGTGAAGGTATGTATCTTGGTAGAGGATACTATAAACCTAAGAGACAAAGGGGGTGTTGGACATCAATTTAGAGGAGATGGGATAATTGATACTGTAATGGGTATAGGTTCAACTATTCTTTAACATAAAGACCTAATTGGTTCAACTGCTTCTGCTGTGGGAAATAAATCGGATGCTATAAAGAGTATAAAAGATGCCCAAAAGGAATCGTATAAATTACAAGCAATAAAATAAATTAAGAAAGGCAAAACTCAGTTGTCTCCCCAAGAACGACAGAAAATATATCAAATACTTGGGTCAGGGTTCCAAAAGCTTTAACATCTTTTTTTCCTAAATAAATACAAGTATGGAAACAATTGATAGTATCTATGATTTGGATGATACCATTGTCATCTCAAACTCCACTTAAAAGAAGATTACGTCAAGGTAAATGCAATAACTGGAACAGACTGGAATGCAAATGGTACAAAAAGGTGTTTGGGTGTTCTGGAAGGAACGCCATGATATCTGTGGATCATTTTTTTTTAAAACCAGATGGTGATACTGCTCCTGAAAAGAATAATGCATTGAGTGATAATGCTAAGGTGAAACAACTTCGTGTTTCTCCAGATGGAACATTTTATCTACGAGATCGATTGGAAATTAATTGGGGAAAAAATGATTATGCTGAAGCATTCAAGTCTTACCAAAAGGTGTGTGAAAGTAATGGAAATAAAGAACATATTTTGGATATGACAGCATTTAAAAGTTTGTATACAATCTATGCATTTGACCTGAGTGCTCAAAAGGAAACTATAAAGTCCAATCGAGTGGATACTTCCCAATACGTTGAAAGAGGAGAGAGTGAAGAAGTTGAAACATATTGTTTGCTTTTGGCAGAAACAGAATTACAGATTAATACAGATAATGGTGTTATGAATAGTCTCACATAATTTTTTTTGTTAAATTAATGAGTGGTAAATTGTCAACTGGGGTATATGTTAATCAAATCAATCTTCATAAACTATCATCTTGTGTTCAAAATCAAAAGTCTTGTACGATTAACGTTAATACAATTCAGAGAAAAGGAGCAGTCAGAATTAATGTTTTGCTCACAAGAGAACAGGTTAAAATCTTGAACGATACTGGCTCACTTAAAATTAAAATGTCAAAACCAAAGTTGAAAAAATATTCAATAAGAGAGAAGAGTGGAGGATTTCTCCCATTTCCAATTCCTTTATTTGCTGGTTTAAGTGCCGCTGGAGCATTGACGGGTGTTATTTCAGCAGTGGTGAAAGCTTCCAACGAAAGGAACGCTCAACTCCGGGCTCAAAAATAATTGGAAAGACATTACAAAGATAATGGGAACGGTTCTCATTGGGTTTGTATTTTTAATAGTCAAGACAAATATTATTTTGATAATTTTGGTCTTCCACCACCTATTGAAGTCATAAAATTCTTACAGAATGGTGTTTATCAAACATTTCAAGTCCAATAATTAAATTCCAAGTGTTGTGGTCAATTATGTCTGTATGTGTTATTTCTTTCATGATATTTCTGTTATTTATTTTCGTAACATTATATATATATATATATATATATATATATATATATATATATATATATATATATATATATATATATATATATATATATATATATCATGTTTTTCTTGAGTACCTTGTTTCTTTTGTGCTTTGTTTAATACCACTCACAACAATATCGATTTGTATGAACACATCCTCTCTCCTTGTATGTGAGGCCTTCTCACCATAAAATGTCAAGAACTCAACAAAAATAAAAATTTTGTGACATTATTTTTAATCTAATATAAATGACTTAAGTTGGTAAAGATGGTTCTATCTTTCGTGTATCCCACGAACTGGATATTGATTTATCAAATTATTACACAAAGGCACAGGCTGAATGACAGAAATAAAGTATAACAAAAAATATTAATATGAAAAATGCTTATAAATTAATAAATTATCCAAGCCTGACTGACACGAATGACTTGGTGAGATTAAGTGATTTATCACAATATATATCCTTGAATAAAACGCCCGTGTATTCCAAAGATACAGAAGTGTTGATTTTATCTCCAGGTCATACAGAATTCACAGTTCCAATTGAAATAAATTTTTATAAAGAAGGGCGTATCGTTTGTATGAGAATAGAACGATGGGGGTATGTTTGAATGATTTAGGGTATAATTGGTCATTTAAAATTGACCTAGAAGAACTGGAACAATTAAATCAGTCTCGTAAGGAAGAATTATTATCCACTTGGTGCAGAGAATGAGTTTTGTGGAAGCACGATTAGTAAACAACAAATAAAAGAATTGAATAATGGTAAATATAACAATGTTTATGCCCTAGTTTATATCACGAAAACAGAAAAAGCAGGATTATTTACAATAAGTAAGGAAATACAAAATGATTTAACTATGGGAAGATGGGGAGGTTTGTCATGTCATAATATTATTCTGTCATATATTCCTAATTCATAAATGACAGCAAGAAAGCTTCAAGAAAATTATCATTTCTGTGTCCAAGCATACCATCAAGAAAAGGGTATTCGGTATTTTAATAAATATGTTCTTCAACATAAGAATGAGGTATTTTCATTAAAAAATTGGTTTTATACTGATGTTGATAAACCGGAAACTTTGGATTTCATTAAAATGTTAAATCATGAAAAAATTATAAAGTTCAGAAAACGTAAGGCTCTTTTAGAAATTCAGAAGAAATTTTATTGGTTTTCTGTTGTAAAAAAATTATTTTGGATACAGGAAGAACAAGAAATCCTGATGAATATATCTATGATATTCTATGGGATGTAAGTGATTCAAGGATAGTAAGGGACGAGTCAGGAGTTGAAGAAACTGAGGCAGAAGAAGAGAGAGAAGACGAGGAAGAGGAGAAGAGAGAGAGGAGGAGAGGGAGAAGAGAGAGAAGGAGGAAAGAGGAAAGCGAGAGTAGGAGGAGAGGGAGGAAAGAGAGAGAGAATAAATAAATATAAAAATATGGAAACCAGTGTAATTTAAAAAAGATTGGGGGTATTACAGAATATAAATGAATCTCAATGCACTGAGGAGGAAAACAAAGAATTGACAAGTCTTTTAGAAATATTTTCGACAAGACTATTTACCTCGTTTTCAGGGAGAATATATAAATGAGAAAGTGGAGATAAAGACGATATTATTGATGATGTTGGTGTGATTGACTTCAATTAAAGTTTTTTATTTTTTTTCTTAAATAAATGGAGGAGAGAGTGAAGACATTTCTAAGGATTCTTATGTTTTAAAAATTAATATTCAAATGTGCATGTTGGAAACTAAAAAGGTTTTCGCACTCTGTAGGAATTTTTCTCATAAATAAATGAGTTATTGTCTCAAATGTAAAAAGAAAACTAACACAAAAAATCTCATATTTTAAAATTAAAAATAACAGGGTTATACAAAAAGGTCTATGTTCGGTGTGTGGATCAAAAAAGAGTCAATTTATCTCCAAACAAACTCGGAGGAGATATCCAAAAGTTTTTATCAGGAAGTAAATTTACAACTTCTGGAATACCAGGGGAATTACATCTACCAGGGAATTCTTTCTGTGGTCCAGGCACAAACTTGGATAAAAGATTAGATGAGACAGACAATCCTAAACCATGGAGTAAACCCATCAATAGGGTTGATGAAGTGTGCATGAGGCACGATATTGATTATGGGAATACCACAACTTTGGAAGAAAAGCATGAAGCCGAGAATGAAATGTTGTATAATTTGTCTCTGATACAAAATCCATCCTTGAGAGAAAAAGTTGATAGGTTCATCGTGAAGAAGATGATCAGTACTAAATTGAAACTTGGACTTGGAAATTCAAAAAACTTATTGGCTCGAATGGTGTCATTAAGACTGAAGAACAATTTGTTGATGAATTACGTAAACCTATATTCACAAAGTTTCATAGAAGGAAGGTTTATTCCAAGGAAGTTGATTATATCTGGTCCTCTGATTTGATTGAACTCAATAATGATAAGGGGTACAAGTATGCTTTAACCATTATTGATTTGAGGAGTAGATATGCGTGGATTGGCCCTTTAAAAAATAAAACAGGTAATACTTTTATGTTAGCCTTTCAACAGATATTTAATAAAAGTAAGAGAAAACCTAAAAAATTGTGGACTGATGAGGGAAGAGAGTTCTATAATAAGATATTTATGAATTTTCTAAAAAATAACAGCATTACATTTTACAGTACCTTTAATGATGGAAAAGCGGTTGGTATTGTGCGCTTTAATCGCACTTTAAAAGAGAGACTATATAAAAAAAATTCACACAAGTCAGTTCTCAACAATGATCATCTTTTATTCAGAATATTGTTGATAAGTATAATGACACGATTCACACGTCAACGAATACGAAACCATAAGATACAGTTCCTTGGACTTATAAGGTATATGATTTGAAGGGGGAAGAGATTTTAGGTTTATTTTATTCACAGGAATTACAAAAGACAAAACTAAGCAGATAATACCCATGGGAGCAATAGATTGACGCTTCACTCCCCTCTACTATACACCTTTATAGACACTCGAGGACCAAGTCTGAGGTGTATAACAGGTGGCATCTGCTGAGGGTTAAATAAAAATAAAAATAAAAAATATATATATTGTTGCGGATTCGCGCCCGCCGGCGTGCGAGCGGCCACGTAACTCGAATCGCGGCACGTCGCCCACCGGACGGACAATCCCGTCGTGACCCTCTCGGATTAACGCCGGGAACTAGTCACGGGTGGGCCTTTCGGCCTCACCACGATCGTGCCAATCGCCCCCCCGTGTGGGATAGGGTTGTTCGCCAAATTCGACCTACCTCAGTACCCACACGGAGGGTAGACCGGGCGATCGCACCTCGCCGCTGGTCGACTTCGGACACGGGCCACTTAAAGCGACCCGTTCCGTACTATCGGGATAACCGAGCGGTGTTATCGTCAACCTCGACGATTCCGATTAATTATCGGGCGTATTTAGCCCACGACTAACCCTTTACGTGAAGTAAGATGGAGATTCAATTAGAGAAAAGACGAAGCGAAACGGGAAAACAGTTCAACATAAAGCACATTTATTCCGCGGCAAACGGAAAGCACACATATACAATCACAACAATTATGCACCAAAAGCAAATGTAAAAGTAACACGACAATTCTGCACAAAAAGCAAATGCAACAAAAGAGACACAATGCAGATCTACTACCGACTACGCGAGCACACGGCAACACTTACACAGTTTTACTTCACAGACGGCGCCGACAACACATATACTCCAAGCAAAAGAAAAAGGAAGGGGCCACCCTCAACGATAAGGGGGCAGACGGGCCTGGGGCCGAGACCGCGTCGAGCCTACCCGTCTGGTGATGAGCCGCAAAATGGCGGCGGCGCCCCGACTCCGCGGGCCTCGCTGGCACTGCCTGGAATGGGGTGGGAACGGGGCCCCCTTCTCACACTATCTCAGCGCGGGGGGAAACAGGGGGGGATTGTTGATGCTCGGGGGGGGGGGTGAGGATATCTGGCTGGCTTGGGTCCCGCGACCACGCCACTGCGACCTCGACCGCGTTACCGGCCTCCCCTCTCCGCAGCTCCCCGACTCTGACACGAGCGCCGACCTCCACGAAGATTATTGGCTTCTCCAGCCTCTCCGGACCCCGACAGACACTCTCTCGACTGATTTCGCCGCTGCCACAACTCTCCAACTCTTTCCTCTTCTCAACTCTTTACTCTTCCCAACTGCCTCCTCTTCTCAACTCCCTCCAACTGCCTCGATTCGCTCCGCGCTCGGTGCTTTATAGTCCGACAGGAGAAATCATATGCAGATTTTTGGATCAGGAATGGCTCGGGGGCGGAGCCACGCTCCCCATTGGACAGAGGAAAAGTGGGCGTGAATCATTCTTGATCCGCGAATCTGCATATAGCGATTATACTCCGACGCGCCTGGAGGCGGGGCCAAATCGCCCCACGCTCGCTGATAGGACGGAACAGAAGTGGGCGTGAATCATTCTTGATCCGATTTCTCGGAAAGGCTGGTGTTTTTGCACCCGCTGCTCGGTGCGCGCTCTGTACGAGTCCAGTATCGGTGCCCACAAGCGGCGCGGGAATGGCGGTGATGCGATGGTTGCGAGGGCGAGTTGTGACGGTAAAGGTCGTGGCTGTTGGCGTTGCTGTTGTTGTGAAGCGGCGTTGCGGTTGGTGGTTGGTGTGTGAAAGCGGTTGTGGAGAAGGTGGATGTTGTGAAGGCGGTTCTGGAGAAGGTGGCTGTGGTTGTCAAGATGCGGTTGGTGGTGGTTGTGGTGGTAGTAATGGCGGTTGGTCCAAAATAAAGATAGTAAAAGAAAAACGGCTATCTAAAAGGGTCGCAGCCCGAATGAATGACATTTATTCCCTCTAAACAACGGGTTTGGGCTAACTACACATATACTTACAGAGATATCTCACCTACGGGACCTGAATGGTGGTTTGCGAATTTCGTCAACCACAACAATATATATACATATATATATATATATATATATATATATATATATATATATATATATATATATATATATATATATATATATATGATGTGTTAAGGGGGACGTTCTTAGATCTGTGAACCCCAAACACAGAATCCTCAACTGAATAGTCAGTCAAGGCATAACTTTTTTTTGTTGGACAGAATCGACTGAGGCAAACTGAGTGGTAATATTTGCCTTCTGGGCCCTCAGCTGTTCTGATCTCTGACGAGGTGTTCGAAAACTTGTCACTTTGAATTGCCTTTCGCCGTCTTGCAGCATTTTTGGCTGTTTCCCAGTTGCTGGAATTAAAACACTTCAGGGCACGTTTCTTTTCTCCTCTTTCTTTGCAAATTATACAAACGGGGGCATCATTTGCCATGATCTGTAAATAAAAAAAGGGACAGAGACCAATGCATTATTTGCCACATTGTAACAAAAGACAGAAATGGTACGACTCCAGGAGGCAACTTTCAGGGTGAACTCAACATTTTCAAGCACTAGAGTTGACATTGTAATATTTCACGATAAAAACATGGGTATTTGTGATATTACCATGCAGTGTTTTTCATTTATTAATGAAAATGTCGTTTTCCGCAATGGCGTTGCAAACTGAGTGGGTGAACTAAACATTTACACGGAAAACTATACATTTTCTAGCAATAATGCGGATGTCAGTGAAATGATCGACCATGAAAACATAAGTGTAGACACCTTATTCGTTATATTATCATGCATATTTTTCCAGATATTGAGCAAAATACGTTTATCGGTAATGGCGTCACTAATTTAGTGATTTCGGGAAGAAAACCACTGGTCAGACCCGGCAGCAATGCATCTTTGTGATGTCGCTGCATGACCCCATCGACCCATGCGGTCAAACGTTCCGGCGCTTTTCTCTCGAATAAACCTTCTGGGCTCCTGGACTATAATGCACTCAATGAACAGGGACGAAGACTGAAGTGGGAACAACAGGTTTTATTCCGGACACGGGCACAACACAGCACAGAGCAGCACCACATTGGAACATGGGCGGGTCACGTGACTCTCTGTAACCACACCCCGTGCATCAGTGCCGGATTAACCACTAGGCTCGTGAGGCCCGGGCCTTGGCCTACAAAAGATATTTGGCCTACGAAAATTTCCGACGACTTTTTTCAGTCTTAATTATGTGACTAGACATGTGCAGGAAGGCTGAACACACCGTGAGTGAAAGCGGCTGGCACGCTGCCAGACACAGTGATCGTCGACAGCTAGCGTGGGAACCATGTGATCACATTACAACTCAGCCAATCACAGGCATCGCCGCTATCGTCTGGCTGATGGGTGTGGTAACCTTGGCACTGAGTATGAACACACTGGCACCCTCTTACTTTCCTGTGAGTTATCGAGCATCCTGACGCTTGCAGTTCTTCATTTTGCTCTTATCTGTCGTTTTTTATTCTTGACTATGGCCGACGGATATATTCGGCACCACGAAAGTGGTACTTGCAAACGCGACAAAAAGAAGGGGCATGAAACAGAAACAAAAAGACTGTATGGATCCATCTTAAAAAAATTTTCACCTCACCAGAGTCGAGATGAGCAAACGGAATGTGCGCATGCAGAATCTTCTGATGTCAATGTCGAGGGATCAAGACAAGTAATCTGGCACTGCATCACATTTCGAAAGCTGATGATACCAATACCATTGCATCAAGCAACGAGAGAAGCATTGAAACAACTGCAGCCAGTGCTGCGGCTCGTAGTTTCAATCCTGATCTTGCTGAATGGACTCTTTCCGCAGGACTGGTAGATAATTTCATCTAGAATCCTCCCTGCCAGGATAGGAACGAAAATGTTTCGTATACAGTCGATTTCTCCGAAGTGATCGCGTCATTTGCCAACCAAAAGGCACAAAAGAAGGTGTTTCAGCAGGGTGGAAATTGAATATACATTCATTCCTCCGAATTTGTTTTCTGTCTCGTTCGTTTCTCAATTTCGAAGCCGAATTGGATTTTACAGGCACTTGTATATTTGAAAGTCGGACAAATCGCCATTTGCCGCAGTCTGTTCCAATTAAATTTCATGTTCAAAATCGTCGTTTTGGTCACTCTTGAATTTGGCCCACGAAATCTCAAGGGCCTTGGCCTACGAAGACCTTAATCCGGCCCTGCCATGCACCCATGTAAGCATGTATTAGCATCAACGACTGATACATCACAGTGTTTATGTGTGTTTGGTTGGTATCACCATATATGGGTTATATAAAGTGGAAAGGAGCCCTCCCAGGTCTCAGTGCGTGTGTACGTGTCGTTGATTGGTATCTACATAACATGTGTGTTTCAGAATGTGGAATGGAGTCCTCCAAGGGGGTGGGATCAAGAATCCACCTTCATTTCGTTAAGGGGTCACGATTCACGGATCCACACTCCCCCTAATTCCCCCATCTCATCCTCTCTTCCTCGTCTCGTCTCGTCTCGTCTCGTCTCGTCTCGTCTCGTCTCGTCTCGTCTCGTCTCGTCTCGTCTCGTCTCGTCTCGTCTCGTCTCGTCTCGTCTCGTCTCTCTCTCTCTCCCCTACCACACTTTATTGACCCGTAAGCAAGACGATGGCTTGTATTTGCTGGAAATTATATCACAATGTGTTGGAAGTGCTTGAGGTTTAATGAGAAAGCAAGGACGATATCGTTGCAGTCAATGAGACACGGTGTCAGGAGGAAGCCCACAAATTTCAGGATATTCTCAATCTTCCTACAAAGAGCGAGCGATATTAAATTAAATTGCGGCAATTCGAACACGATGACGACGACGACGACGTCAGGTTGTCGTCTGTGCCGTTAAACTCTCAAAATACTACCGGGGGTGTATCTTTCAGCTTGACTTGTCGGACTTTCTTTTTCCTTGGTTTTTCACCGTTAGATATTTTTTGTGTGGAATGATTTTTAATAAGATTCTCAAGTGGAAGAAATGCTCTGGTAATTCAGGTTAGTGGGGATGAGATAATGATCGAGAGGGATTGGAGAGATGTTACGTAAAACAGGAAACAGAAGAGGAAGAGGAAGAGTTGTGTGTGCATCAAGCGTCGACCGGTGTTTTTGAGACACAAACAGGAAAAGAAACATTTCTTGAAGAGAGTTGTGAGGGGAGGAAGTGTGGTGAAGATTTCTTGTTCTTAAACCTCGTGAGTAGCAATAAATTAGTGATTATAACATGTTTGTTAACTCGATACCGGCGATTAGGGTAACCACGTGACGTGACCCACGATGTTTATGTTTTTTTTTCGGATCATCACGTGACCAATGACGGCTTCAGTCATTTGTGGACCTCATGCAACACAATGGTAGAACAGTTGAGGCCCTGTCGTTATTTAAACTACGCAATTTAGTGTTTGTGTGTCTGTGGTCGATGTGTTCGGTAGTTAATTATCAAATCTTAACCAAACTCGCCAGGGGGACGAATCGTGTGAGAAGGTAAAGGGTGGATCTACTTTATTACCCTCACATCCTCACACCCCACCCCTCCCCCATCCCCAGGGTTCGTAAGTTCCCATCGATGTAATTTCTGTCCCTATTTCCGTGTGATGAAAACAAAGTGAATCTTTAGTGATTTTTTAAAAATCATTTCCACCTTCTGTTGAACGATCTTTCCCCTTTCATCCCCGTTCAGTAATTACCTTTCATCTTCATCTGCTCCAACGGACTTTTGATTAAAAAAAAAAACCACAATGTTCCACCGTGGGACAGGTGGGTTCGTCCATTTACGAATGGGGGGTGTTTTGTTCATCGTACAATAAATCGTCGTGTGGATTTACTCAACAGTATCGATTTGTATTAACATAAACCGTTTTAAACATTTTATTCTCATTCTTGTGACATTTGTGTCCATTAAACGTAGTTATTATTACACTTAACCTTCTTCATCTACCAACCTCACCCCCTGATGTAATAATCTTGTCTCGTGAAGCAAGAGGAGAAAAGTTCCCCCACACCCTTTCATCACGTGATACATATACATTCACAACAATATCGATTTGTATGAACACATCCTCTGTCCTTGTATGTGAGGCCTTCTCACCATAGAATGTCTACATTTCCCTGCGCTTGCCAAACGAAAAGCAGGTTTGGCATTTGGTTGCGTACGTGAGGCGTGTGTCTACATTTTAAAAATTCATTTTTCTTGGCAACTGTTGGTCTGATTAACACAATTTTCACCATTGGAGCGCCTCCTCCTGTAAAATATTTTAATGATAATCATGATGTCATAGGTCATGTGGTACAGGCGTCGTCTTGGAAAAAAACAAAAAACATTGCACCTCTATATCTCCAAAACCGTTAACTGTGCTGGGAAGATATTCTATGAATACCATCTCGTTCCAAAACTGCTGAACAGGCTCAGATTTTATATCAATATCAAAACATTTGTACATTTTATATGTAGCCAAACCAAAATTTACATCAACATGGAATACAATGACAGTATTCAAGGTGCGCATTTGTGTGAGATGCTGTAACTGATTTAGACAAAGGATAAGGTCTCAAGTACAGAGGGAGTTTACATGTAGGTACTGTGTGGGATCAAGGTACTCATGGTGGAGCAAACATCAGGAAGAGTGGTATGTTTACTGCCTCTTTTAAGGTTCACCCACCATGTACTGTACTCTCTCATTGGCTGATTGAGGGATTCCTGTCGTGTGCAGCCGGAATCGGAACAGCCGACTGTGCTCGGGTGTGAAATGAAGGTTGAAGAGCTGGAAGGATTTCCTGACATTCTACAGATAAAAATTGAGGATGTGTACTCCTTTGGTCTGGAAGAGGAGGAAAGTGACCAGCTGAATGGTGAGTTATATGCTCTTCACTTTTGATGGGATCTGTATTGATTTAGTTTTAAATGTTTATTATTTTTGTACACACATGATAGAGGCTCGTGAAATACCAAGAGCAGAATGGAAAGGGGAAAACAACAACAGCAGAATAGAAGGACACATCGGTGTGAACAAGATACACACAAGTTGAATGAAACACCACAACAAGAGGAAGTTGAAAGCCGGGATGAAACGGAAAAGTATCAAAGCAACCACCGAACAAATGTAAAGAGGTGAGGGAGAAGGGAAAAAATCAGAATGACCAGAAAAAGGGATTGTTTTGGAATGCAATCCCTTTTTCCAAGGGAGATTTGCCAGAATTGAAGGACATGTTCAACATCTTTTAGCAGCTTGTGATTCCATCAATATCTGAAGAGAGGGAAGAGGCTGCTACTTTTCTCTCTGAAAGATGCCACGGGAGAGGTTGAAGTCATCAGCAAACAGATAATGAGGATTTTCTGGAGAGTCAGAGAGAATGTTGGTGAAGAATAGGACTGGGCCCAACACACTGCCTTGGGGCACTCCAGCCTTGACAGAGCGAGGAGTTAAAGGATTCTGTTGGGAGGCACGTGTTTGCTACGAGACTAGAGGAAGTCAGTAATCTCTGTATTGAGGTGGCCTTGGATTCCATAGGCAGAGAGTTTGAAGAGCAATGTGGTGTGCCAGGCTGGGTACGAAGCTCGAGATATGTCTTGAGAGATGGCCATGATCTCTTGTGTGACATTGAGGACCTCCATCCTGAGTTATTTCCTTGTGTTGGCTTCATGGCTGGTGTGGTGGGTTTGGGATCCTTGGGTCCTGATTTCAAATCCTGCTTAGCTGTTGAATTGATACCAGGTGGGGTTGACAGCCTGTCATCCTTCTGAAGTTGGCAAAATGAGTACCAGCTTGCTGGTATCATTCGTCAGAGTGGCGACCTGTCCAGAGTTGTGCCCAATAGCCAAGAAGACTGCTAAGGCAGCACCAACACTCTGTACAGAGTAAGGTCCCAATGGATGGAGCCTGAGTTGGGAGAGCAGAAGCAGCGTGTTCAGGTTTGCATGACCCAGTCTGAATCTGAACTTTTAAATGAGTTACTCTGTATTTTGAGCCATGGGTCTATCCTCCAGTGACCGACAATTCTCTCCTGAGGTCAACTGCACACGCTGAAACGGCCACATGGTGTGGAGTTCGTAAAACCGTAGCATGATGATAGATTGTTCAGGCATGCATATTCGCCTCTGCTCCGTGTCTTGGGAGACAATTGGTCTCCGGTGCTCTGATGCTGTTGTTTGGGAGTCCGAGTCCATTACAATTCACTTGTGTTAAAAGCCCAAATGACATCTCTCACCTGAGTAGATGATAAATGGGGCTTCTAAGGCGTCCATGCAAATGAATGGGGTAAAGGGGGAAAACTCTTTGAATTAACCCTGGAAAAACCCCAAACAGGAGACTAATTCCTCCCCCCCCCATAGAAATGCATAGGGGGAACTCTCTGACAATCCCTAAAAACCCCAAAACAGGAGAATGATTTTCTCCCTCTCCCATACAAGCTCATGTTAAATTGAAACTGTCTCAAGGTCCAAAAACCCCAAATAGGAGAATGATTTTCACCCCCCCCCCCTTTCTTCAAAGTCCCTGTCATATCCATCATTTTAACCTGCGTTCCCCACTCCATCCCTTTCCCTTCCACATATCTCCTCATGTCTCTGTTTCACACTGTTCCCCCCCCCCCCACCCTCTCTGATTCTCGGTCCATAGGGTCAAAAGAAGAGATCGATCTCTGCCCCATTACTTACCGATTTCCTTTTATATTTTCACTCCACTCAAAGAGTGATCCAATAGATATTTGTCCATGTTCTATTCGAGGTAATAAATTAATTTTCCGATTACATTCATCACCATCGAGTATATTGACAAATATTATTTTAGAACTTAGTTCTTGGTTTATGTGTCTTTGTTGAGCATAAATAAAATGATAAACTTCTCTCAATGTTCATGTTTCATTACCTCCTGATCCACATATCATTTTGAGATTGTCGTAAATTGTTTTTCCATTGTTCAATTGATAATAGCCTGGTGTTGGCTTAGTGGTTAGGGTGGTGGCTTGGGATCCCAGGATCCTGAGTTCAAACCCCGTTGGCTACTGAATTAACACCAGGGGGTTGACTCAGCCTGTCATCCATCTGAGGTCGGCGAAGTGAGTACCAGTGTACTGGTCCTGGTATATGCCCCGGTTAGAATAGGTGTACCATATCCCTGTGTGTCGTAAGAGGCGACCAGGGTTGGCGTCAGGAAGGGCATCCGGCCATAAAAAAACATTGCCTCAAGAAAAAGCCTAACCCCTGCACAGCAGGGAAAAATGGCTGTAAAAATGGTCATTTCATTGTTCAATTGATAACCATCAAAGTTTTCAGTCCATTCAAGGATATTAATTTTTCCTTTACATCCTCCAACTTATTTGTAATTAAATTTATCCACTTATTTGTTTTATCTACCTTTACCCCGGTTATTTCTTCAATAAGACTTATTTGATATTTTTCACATTCTTTATGTTTCCCATTTAAATACCAAGGCTGATTACATCTCCACTCATTGGTTTGGTTATTGCTTGGTTCTATCATTTATAAATCAGTAAAAAGACGCCCCTTAACACTTATACTTATAACCATAAGGGACACTCTTGATTCCATTCTCTGAAATATATCTTTTATCATCAAAAGCTCCTAATGCTTTCTTATTTATCTCTTCTGTATATAATTGATGTTTATAACTTCTTATTGTATTCATTTTTCTGTATTCTTCCTTCTTTAAGGTTAAACAGTTGTAATAATGTTGAAAGTTTATTGTTTCCTTGATTATATTTTTCTTTACTCCCTTTAGCTTCTTATCACACCTTTCAAAGTTATTATTATCAATATACGTAAAAGCATAAGACTTTGATCTCAAACCCACAAATTCACTCATGACCTTTCCACCCAACTCATCCTTAAACTTACCAATAACCTTTTTATTCTTTAATGAAAACAACATACTATCAGACTTATAATTACTTGTATCAATCATATCCTCATATACATCACTTGTCTTCATTTCTAATATAAACGATCTGTATCCATAAATAACAATAACACATTATCCTTATACTTTAACTTTAAATTATTATAGTAATAGTCATACATTAATGACTTTGACAAGTCAAGAATTGATGTTCCAAAATAAATAGGTTTATCCATTTCAATACTCCTCTTTTTTTCAAATGAATAGCACAAAAGTTCTCTGAAAACACCTGCGCTCGTTCAAAACTTGGTCTATTAATTAACTTTGAAGCCTATTTCCAAGTTGTAGAAATTCTTATGTTTTGTCGATTCCTAACATTTTCCGTAGTCTTTCCAAATACAGCATTATTCATTAATTTATAAAAGTCCTTCTCAAAATCTGTTTTTGCTTCTGTTCTCCTTTTTGTGTTAAAATCCATATATTTCTTTAACCAATGACTTTGTTTAAATTTCAAAATTCGATGAATTTTTCTCACTCTCAACCCAGCAGATAAATATTGTCTCAAGTTCCTTTGATGTAAAACATAACTTTCTTCATCATTTAATGTAAGTAGTTTTTCTGGAGATTTACCTTTGATATGAAATGACTGTTGGTAATCACTTAACCATTCTTTTCTTGGACTTTCTTCATCAGGGGCATAAGGTAGGTCTTTATGTTTGTTATGAAGTTCTTCTGGATATTTTAAATCAACCTCAAAATAATATCCAACTTTAGCTTCATCCAATTCTTTTTGAGAGGAGATTACAATGTCAAGTAAAACTTTTTCATAATGTTTTTGTTTAATCCACTTAAGTTTTCCAGAAGGTAAATATTGAGACATAGCCCACCCATACAAATTGTTAGCATCATAATACATCAGGTAAGAGTTGTCCTCATTCTTATTATAATCAGGAAGATATTTGTTATTTGCTTTAGCATATCTCTTGGAACATACTTGAGATATTCCTCCTCTTTTAGCCTTCTCTATCATTAAAAGCATATCTATATCACTGATTAATTCCAAATTTTGTTTTGTCATTTTTAACATAGAACTCCAAGACAAGCCCGGGGCTGTGTAATAGTGAATGGGGTCTAATCCATAAGAATTTTTATTATGACAGACTGTACTAAAAGTTTCAAACACATCAACCAATAACAATACATCAGTTTTAAGATACAAATCATGATATTCTCCAAGATTCTTTATATTAAACTTCTCCCAAACCTTTTTAGCTTGTGTATAATCTCTATCGGAAATATGAGTTTTATTTAACTTTCCATGGAGACTTTCCCTTGAAGGAAGTTGTGTTTTGTAAACTTCTCAAATGAATCCATATAGTCATACGGATATATTCCCTTTTGTGATAAGAGATCAATCTCTTCTTGATTTGAGAAATATGATGCAAGACTCGGGAAGTTTTTAATATTTGATACTAAGTTAGATAATGGACTTGACATAAACTTGTATGTGTCAAGAAATCTGATATGGGTTATGGGGGATGGATGAATTGTTTTTGTGAATGAGATGCATTTTTTATCTGTGTTAGGAATGGCAGAAATATCTGCAAATGTCTTTGAAAGTTCATTTATAAATAGATGTGTGTCATAGTGAGCGTTGTTGTGAAGAAAGACAGGAATAAAATTTGGAGGCTTGTAATTAAGATTACAATGGGAATGAGCTGGACCTCTATATTTACCAGTAAGATGATAGTGATCCCTAACCTTGGCCTCTCCCTCAATTTTCTCCTCACAAATATGACAGATACTGTTCTTTCTAAATTCCTTTTTCCCTCCCTTTGTTAATGACATTGGTTTATAGGTTTTCACCATTATTTCTCTTAGTCTCACACAGTCTTTTTCCAATCGTCTTACAAACTCCTCTAAGGCATCTTCTCTATAAAGTTCAAACTTGTATTCATCACCAACAGCTGATTTGATATAATAACAGAAACCACAAGGAGTATGTTTTTGATATTTATTTGTGGATGATTTATTTGGATTTGGAGAAGCAGTATCTATCTTTTCAAGTATCCTTTCAAAATCAGCATATATCACAAAAGGATGTTTTATAGATTTGTTAAAATCTTTGAATGATATGTTTGAACCTGCTTTTCGTAAATTGATTATGGTTGATTTTTGATTACTACAATATTTTGAATGTTGATTTAATCGTTCTTTTGTGTGAAAGGAGTTGAGATATCTCTTACAAGGATACGTTTTACATTTTCTCGTATATAGTTGTGATTTGGTTAATCTTGAGAAATTTTTGATGAAAGCATAATGTGATTTTTCCTTTGAAGTAAAGTAGAGAATGTCAATGTGTGTTTCATCATTTTTATAGTTGTTTGAATTTTTTAATATCTGAACTTTGTTTGTATCCGTTAATCCATATACATTAACAGATAGATTATTAATTTTCTCAAAATTAGGAATATCTCTCAATGGCATTGGAAACTTTAATGTATTCTTGTATTTCTTATAATGTTCAACTGTTTCAGGATTCCATTGTGGAGGATGTAAGTGAGCAAGAACAGACCACAGAAAACATTTATTATCTTTGTTTTGAATATTAACAACCACTTTCTTAAGTTTTATCTCTTTTGGTGAATCAATATAAGAAGAAGCTTGAAGAGGATCTGATTTTAAGATGTGTATATCTAAAAAGATTATTTTTGTAATCGCAAATCCACTACCGACTACAGTGTTATCAACATCTTGTTCTTGTCTCTGGAGTTCATTGTAAACATCACATCTTGAAATGATGAGATAAAGTGAGGGGTTGTTCTCATACAGGGAGTAGTTTCATCTTCTTGTCTTACCATTTTCAATTTTACTCCCATTTTAAACTTTAAAGTTTTCATTTCCCTTAATGTGTTTTTAATTGTAGTTTCAATCTTTGTTTAACCATATCAACAGCTTCCATGATTGAAGATGGTCCAGGGTCTTGAAAACGAAACAATCTTATTTTTATATGCCCTTGAAATGCCCCATCAGTATTTTCAATGGATACTTTAGCTTCCCTTTCTTCATTGTTCTTGTATTTGCGTGATTGAAGGTGTTTATTACAATTTTTTTTTAAAGAATATCATTATCACATCTATCACAATGTTTTGTTTCTTCGTCAAGGGGAGATATTTGTCTGAAAAGATTGAATGTGTGTTTGTTGGTTTGAAGATGTTATTTGTAATATTTATATTCATGATTACAAATATTGCAGTATGTTGTATTCATCATATTTATATGATAAAACTTTGCTTAAAATAAAATGTTCTTGATTAAAATTTCGTTTAATTTGTAGGTGAATCTGCGCTTAAAACCATTTTATCCTCCACCTTTTTTACTTTATAAATACAATGTATCAAGACACAAAAGACAAGTTTCAATCAATCTCTTCATTTGTAAAAGATACTGAGAAATATGTCAAGGATGTAAAATTGAACAAAGATAAATATAACACTATTCGATAAAAACGATTATGGTGAATAATATGAGTTCTTCAATTTCCTTCAGTGGAAGGGCTTTTCGTATTTCTGGAAGAACATTAATTAAAGTATTTCTTACAAAAGTTTCTCCTCTCCTTCTGGTAATATATTCCAAACTAGAAAAAACAATGAAACAAGAAAAAGTATCAAAAAATAAAAACCTTATGGATGAAGCTTTAGAAAGAAAAGATAAGACCATCTGTAATGTGCAAGAACAAATTTGTATTTTTTTCAACAACCCTAAAGATGTAAATCCTGATGAAATAAAGGATGTTAATATACCAGGTGAAATGACATTTCGTTCAATAGTAGTTAACGATCATTTTCAAATTACCTATAATATAAAAATATAGTCGAATGTTAATGAAAAAAGTACATCAATATCGATGGTAATGTTTTTTTTCTACTAATTAAATATGAGTCATTATTGAACTGAAGATTTTGAAGATTATGAGAGTGATTAAGATACCGAGAGTTTGTGGTCAAATGACAGTAATGATACTGAGAGTTTGTGTTCAAACGATAGTTATGAAAGTAGTTTTATAGATGACTGCGAAAGTACCGAAGATGATACCGAATATGAATTTTAGTTGAAGTAAAGTTTTACTTTATAAATATGATAGATTTTGAGCCTCTTGAATTCCCTGATTCTCCATATGACGAATTTGAGAATTGTTCTGCATGTGATAGAGTGGGATTAAACACACAGTCAAAAGCCTATAAACAATGCATATTCTGTGATTAACTTCTAATTAATGATAATAACAAATATAAAAAGGAAAATAATTATTTTAGATTTACACCAAAAATGAATTACTTTACAAGATTGATTCGAGAAGTGAATGTAAAGTATGAGGGTAATAACACACCTTTCCTTACAAGGGAAGAAACTGAATGTATTCGAGAAATGTTCAAAGGATTGTTGGATATTATTCACGATTGTCATTTTCAGGGAAATATGATCACAAGATATTATATAAATAAAATAATGGATTATCTTAAAATTAAACCCGAACTTATGTTAAATTATAGAGTTTCTAATGAAGCCAATAATAAATTAAATAACCTGTTTTCCAAATATATAAATGAATGATTTTTTACCCATTTGGGAAAATAAGATAAAATTTAACAACCATAAAAATCTTCCAATTTCATTAAGATGTCTCATAGTTGGTTCAAGCGGATGTGGGAAAAACCTGCTTACTTTTAAAGATCCTCCTTACTCCCAACTTTTACATTATGATAATTTACTAATTTTCACAAAGTCGAGTTTTCAACCTGAGTATCAACTACTCTCACAAGGTTTTAATGCTGGTCTTCAAAAAGAAGATATAATCGGTTTATTTAAACTTCAAAACAAACTAAATGATTACAACATTGAAGATATGATACAACTATTTTGTGATACACAGAGACATAAAAAGAAATCAAAACCGATAACTTGTATTCTTAGTGATAATACGGATGATATACCTTCTCCCCAAGATTTGGACAAATCAAAAAAGAATGTGGATCATCAAGGAAAACTCCATTTTTCCAATTTTTATGGGTTTCGGTTATAGATCTCACATAGTATAACTGTGGATCATCAAGGAAATCTCCATTTTTCAAAATTTCTGAAATTTGTGAGTCTTCTTGGTAAGACTTGTATTCTGGTTCATCAAGGTATAACATGTTCTGTGGGTATTTTCTTGATAACTCACAATGACTCATGACTCCATTCAGCACCTCGAGTGCCCCAAAAGGATATCTTGTGTCTCCACAAAGATGACTGCATCATCTGCGAAATCAAGGTCAGAGATCTTGACATTCCCAAACAATGCACCGCAACTTGATCTCTCCGACATCCTCCCCAGAATCCAGTCCATACAAGTGCTGAAAATTGTTGGGGCCAGTACACACCCCCTGACGAACTCCAGCAACAACTGGAAATAAGTCAGAGATGGTATTCCCACATCTCACAGCACTCTCAGTCCCAGAGTTTCGTTCAGACATCAGATTGATCAGTTTTGGTGGCACCCCATGAAGACCAAGAATCCTCCAGAGGTCATCCTGATTCACTGATTTCAACCACTTTACAGAGATCAACATAGGGTGCAAGCAGCCCCTGCCAAAACTCTCATATGCGTTTGGTGAGGACCCCCAAGAGCACGGATACCATCAATCGTTGACCTCTTTGGTGTAAAACCTGACTGCACTGGACAGTGGTGCTCAAGCAGTTGGTGGTGAACCTGATCAAGAATTATCCGGGCAAAGACGTTGTCCGGCACTGAGAGCAGCGTCACTCCTCGGGAGCTGTTGCGGTCTTGGCGATCACCCTTCCCTTTCCAGAGAGGGACAAGGCCCCTCTTCCACTCAATTGGAATGATGCCTGTGTTCCAGGCAGAGCACAGAACTGCATGCAACGACACGGGTACAGCATTTTCACTATCCTTGAGACGTTAGGGATAGAACGCCCATACATTTTCACTAGCCTTCACGAGCCTGGGATACCATAGATCTCAGGAGCTTTATCCCATTTCAACCGGTTCACCACTCTGTGATTCCCCAAACGAAGCTGGACCACAGTTGACTGGAGGGTCAGCAATAGGGATAGTAACACCCCTGACATTCAACTTGACAGTTGGTGGATCAGCCTGGTACAGCCGCTGAAAGTAACTGGCCCAGCGGGCCTTCACTTTGGACTCCTCTGTCAAGAGCTCACCACCCTCTGCTCTAACTGCAGTACACCGAGGGATGGGCTTATAGGAACGCAATGTGCAAATTGCCCTGTAAGTAGGATGAGAATCACTTGACCACAGGTGATGCTCTACCCCCTCACAGATTCATCACACATAGGCCTCCTTGTCCACCCAAAGTGCACGTGTAGTTTTACGCCTTAGCTCCCTGAACAGCTCAGCTTTGCCATTCAGCCTGGCCCTGTGACTCTGGTCAATGGTATCCAGTGTCCCTTGAGAGTCAAAATTCTTTTTTGCCCTTTGATCAGTTCCACGACATCTACCGGCAACATCAAAGATGGTGGGCTTGAAGGCACTCCACAACTCTTCAGGATCCGCCAACGCATGCAGACCCCCCAAATCCCCACTCAGCCTGTTCGCAAACTCCTCGACTACCTTCTCATCCTTGAGCTTGCCAACATCGAGCCTTGGCTGGGATGGTACCATTCTCCTCGATTTAATCTGCAACTTCATAGTTGCTACAACAAGCCTGTGGTCAGTATTGAGGAACTGAGCACCCCGGTAGACACTGCAGTTCTGGATCATCCTCCAGCAACCATCAACGAGCACATGGTCAGTCTCCTTTGCCACACTACTAGCGTTGGAATATCAAGTCCAGCAATTAGCCTATGGGTGCTGAAACCATGAACCAGCCTCCTACCCTAAGTCCATGACTTGTTTCAAAGTCAAGGAACTTGGTGCGATTCTGGTTCGCAATTCCAAACCCATGGGGACCAACTGATGTCTCATAACCATCCCTATCAGTTCCATTCTATGTATTGAAATCCCCCAAGACTAGAAGTGTATCTCGCCTGGGGCACTGATCAACCACAGACCCGAGCGTGGCATGGAATGCGTCCTTCACGGTGAGATCACTCTCCTCAGTCGCAGCATATCCAGAGACCAGGGAAATGACACCCAAGGAGTGATGAATCCTTGGTCTCATAATACTCTCGTTGACCGGTGTTACCTCAATTATCATTGGTGTCAGCTTATTGGACACAGCTACAGCAACTCCTTGGGCATGGTAACCATCAGAGTGACCAGACCAATAGTAGGTGTAGCCATCCACCATGATCTTGCTGCAATCCTGTCTCTGAACCTCAGAGTGCTGCAATACCAATGTCCAAACGCTTGAGCTCAGATGATAACAGAGACAGGTGATCATCCTCTTAGGGATCGGACATTCCAGGCACCCACCCGAAGAGCCACAGGTTAACCCAAGGAGTCCTCCGTCTGGTGGACGACACCTCAGCACCACCCCGACAGACACAGCCGCAATCTGACCATCATCAAAGACTGGGGGACCCAAAGGCTTTGCACCAATTCTGTCATCTGGTGACATGCCCTGTGAAGGGCAGCTGCACAGGAAGTACTCCCACAGAGTGGGGTTTCAGATGTTTTTTTAATGCTTTTAGTATGTTTTGTGGATTGAATGGTTTTTACGGTGGTCAGAGTGCAAATCCTGCCACCAACCTCCTCATATAAAGATTACCCAACTGCAGTAGAACGTCCACAGACACAGTTGAGCACGAGATATGGATGGCCATTGGCTCGTAAGGAGCTCCTCCACCCTTTGACAGGTTTTGTTTTTCATCCTGCTGGGTGTCCATATCATACACCCTCCTCACCAAGAAACGAGATGGGGGATACGGTTTAGTCACCGACAACCTGACCATGGAACAGGTTCGTGCAGATTTACATGATACCTATCGCAAGTCACAGATCTAATCTGACCTGACCTGACAATTTCAGTCTGGATACACGAGAACCCAATGATCTGAATCTTCTTTCTTCAAGAGACATCTCCATGAAGGTTTCTGGCAATGCCTCTACATGTTGTTTCAGACATTTTGATCATGTACTCGGTAGAGGAAGAACAAAGAAAAACCCAAAGTTTAATTGCATTGCTTTAAGAAATAACCATGATAGTAGATCAACTTCTCAAACATCCATTGTCCCTTTCATCATTCGGTGAAATAAAATAGACAACAATAATGTACCTTATTTTATCCTGTTATCCTAAATTTGACCAATCGTCAATTCGAATTGGGCTTTAATTGGACTCTTTTTGTTGATTTATTTTACATGTTTACATATGAACTTGTCTCGTAGAAGAGTGGGGGTGACAGAAAAAAATGGCAACAAATTGACAAACAATTTTGGATCTCTTCAACTTCCAGGATATTTTCACTTCATTTTTGCAATCTTGGTATTTGGTCATTGTCTTGATTTATGCGTTGTTTCGGCAAAAATTGTTGTGTGTGTGTGTTTTTTGTTCATGAAGCATAACTCTCTTCTGTTCTCTTCCCTTCTCTCTCTTCCTTTCCCTCCCTCTCTCTTCCTTTTGTCTCCCTCTCTCTTCCTTTCCCACCCTCTCTCTTCCTTTCCCTCCCTCATTCTTCCCCTCCCACCTTAAATATCCCTTTCAACAAAGCGATGATGGTATGTATATCTCAAGAAAGATGGACAAAGAGACAAAAAGAGAACGGATTTCGAAATAGAAGAATTACAAATTCAATTCAATTCAATTGCAGAATTTTACAGGGGATTGAATGAAATATAACATAATACATAGAATAATTACATAGATTCGCAGGAAATAATAAATTACGTAGAAGAATTACATAATACACCTTTCTCGTGGTGTTAAACTCATTTTTCTCACATTTCATAACTTACCGGTTGCAGTGGGAGTCGAGAGGGATGGGGTGGGAGGAGGTAGGGGAATGGGTGTGGTGGGAGTCCAGAGGGGTTGGGGTGGGAGGAGGGCCCCCCTTTTCCCAGCAACGCCGGGTACCTTTGCTAATGTTAAATAAGTTGGTGTATAAGGGTGGGACTGTCGAGGCAGTTTTGGCCACCTCGAGACTGAAAGAACTTTTACAGCAATGCCAACCCTCCCGATTTCATCGGGAGGCTTCCGAAAATTCACCCAAACTCCCGCCCTTACGATCACTATCCTTATCCTCCCGAAATTTTGATATTTTTGCACTGTTCACTCATCAGAATGTACTAGTATGAGAATTGAATGAAAAGCATCGTCTGCTACGTATAGCATGTGGTAACTCCATAACGTTCGCTGCTACCAAATTGTACGTAAAAAATTGCAAATTCAAATGAGGAGCAGCGAAACATTGGGTCTGGATCTCGCTTATGCGATCATGCACTGAGATTTAGTGCATGCGGTATGTGTGCAATACAGTGCATGCGGTATGTGTGCAATACAGTGCATGCGGTATGTATGCACAGTGTATATGCATGCGATACGCTCACTGCATGCAGCTGGGCCCCGTACCAGCCCGGCGGTCGCGACCACCGTGCGGTGTTTAATTTAACAGCCGCTAGAGTTCTACGAGTCGCGCTGCAGCTGTGGAACATCGACTTCGAAGTTACCGATGCTTCAAACCCTCGATGTTGATTACGGAATGGCAGAAAAAGAAGCTTACGAAGACCAAGAAATGGTCTCAGAAGTACAAGACCGAATACAGTCTCCAATACCCGTGTATTCGAAAGTCTGAAAGAGGAATTCATCATGCGTATTGTACAGTATGCAGCGTTGATATTTCAGTTGAGCACGGAGGTCGCGATGATATTCGGAAGCACGTTGGAAACAAACGGCACACAGACATTGCAAAGGAGAGATCTTCGAGCACGAGTACCGGTACACTTCTGAATTATTTCACCAAACAAGGGACAAGCGAGGAAGAGGATGTTACCCGAGCGGAACTTCTCTTTAGTGGATTTATTGTGGAACATAACTTGCCCATATCAGTCTCAGATCATGCTGGACCTCTATTTCAAAAGATGTTTCCAGATTCAAAAGTTGCTTCAAAGTATGGATGTGCAAGAACAAAAACTTGCAAGATGTGCAAGATGTGCAAGAACAAAAAAAAAAAAAAAAAAAAAAACAAGAACAAAAAGCAAGAAAAAAAAAAAAAAAAAAAAACAAGAACAAAGAAGAAAAAAAGAACACTGGTCAACAATTTTTTACTTTCTGAATGTTGTCTAGATTTCTACAAGTGAATTAGGGTATTCTGGCACTGCTGAATCAGGAAATGGCATCCGTTTCTCTCCATCAGGTCAGGTTTTTGTGCTAAGTTTATTTGAAAAAATCAGATCTTGTGACAAAATCAATTACATTTTTGTGGCATTATCAGCTGATTTTTGTCAACACATATCATCCTAAACATGTTTTTAAGAAAAAAAATGTTTTGCCAACAACATTTATTGATTACATGATAGAAACATCGATTACTGTCATCTGAATGGTGGGCATTGATAAAGGTAAGTACAAGTAAATTGCATGTTGCGTCACCACTGTTCAAACTTCAGGGCTTGAACTTCCGTTTCTTCGAACTCCTGGAATGTTCAGCGGCAGGGAGGTCTCTCTTCAGATTCCAACAGTAGTCAGCCATCATGACTGCGTCCCAGCGACCCTGATACCTGGTCTCCATCTCCTTCATGTCCTGATGGAATCTCTCCCCTGCTCGTCACTCATTGAACCCAGGTTCTCAGGAAACCGGTTCATATGTGAAAATAGGTAGTGCATCTTGATGCTCATGTTGCAGCCCAGGTTTCTGAAAGCAGTCAGCATGTTGTTGACAAGTTCTGCGTAGTTTCTGGCCTTATTGTTGCCAAGAAAGTTCTTCACTACCAAAACAAATGTCTTCCACGCTTCCAGTTCCACTTCGTTCATTGAGTTTTTGAACTCTGGATCTCTGATGAGCTGACGGATCTGAGAACCATCAAAGATGCCAGCTTTCAACTTCTCCATGGTCAATCCTGGAAAAGCCTGGCACAAGTAAGTGAAGCAGTCACCATCTTTGTCCAGAGCCTTGGTGAACTGCTTGATTAAGCCGAGCTTGATGTGCAGCGGTGGGAAGAGTATTCTGTCTCTGTCCACCAGAGGGTCGTTGATGACGTTCCTTTCTTTGCATGGCACCAATTCCTCCCACACAGGCCAGTCCTTCTTCGTGTAATGCTGAGCACGGTCCCTACTATCCCACATGCACAGAAAACATGGGTACTTGGTGAAGCCAGACTGTTGTCCCAACAAAAGTTCACCATCTTCAGGTCAACACAAATAAACCACTTAAGCTGATCATAACCAATTTTCTCCAGCACGTACTTCACCGCTTCATACTTCTCCTTCAGTGTAGTCGAGTGAGCGATGGGTACAGAGGCAAAATGGTTGCCGTTGTGTAGCAGAACACATTTCAGTGATCGCTTGCTGCTGTCAATGAACAGTCTCCAATCTTTGGGTTCGTACTGTGGCACTCCAAGCTTGAGCAGAAGCGCATGTCATAAATTGGCGCATGTAGGTATTGTACATTCTTCAGAGTTCGTTATTTCAAGAAATACAACTTTTTTGTATCACATTATTACAAAATCTGCCCCATTAACTTTAGTTTTGATCCACGAACTTTATGCTTTGCCTCACCAATTTTTGGAAGATTTTGAGGTTTTATGACTTCAAACTGATCCCTTTTCGACATAATCACCCAGAACTATCGTACCTGAATACTTCTTGTCATATTATTTCCAATTAAAACAATTATTTGACATGATATTTTACCCCCACCAACTTCTTCTAAAATGCTCCACACATGCGTACATGTGAACAAAAATGTAAAAAACGACATGTGGCCATATCTCAAAAACTTGACCTGATTGAACAAAACTAATGTGAGTTTTGGATTCAGCGCATCAGATTCGTCCTAAATCAGCTTAAAAAATGCAGACAACAAATTTGTTGTTGACCAGTGTAATTGGTGAGTTGTCAAATGTTACTGCTTCATCTATTGCCGATATTGCTAGACTCGCTCCATTTAGCCTAGCTCCAGACGGTAGCAATGACAGTGGTGAGGCCCAGCTATATCCTGTCCTGATTTCGTACCATGACAACAGTGCTGGGATTGTGAAGCAAGGTTTGCTAAGTTTGCCTGCGTGCAAACAAGATTCCACTGGAGAAAACATTTTCAAACTGCTTGATCATGAGTTCAGTGACAGGAAAATTCCGTGGGAAAGTTGTGTTTCCTTTTGTGCTGATAATGCCTCTGTCATGGTGGGCAAGCACAAAGGAGTCGCTGCTTATATCCACAAACAAAATCCAGAGTGCTACATCATGGGATGCCCTTGCCATATGATGCACAATACGGCCAAGAACGCGGCTCAGGCCTTACCCATTGAATTAGATGACTTTCTCATCGATATTTACTACTACTTGGACAAAAGTAGTAAACGCGTCAAAGGAGTGAAAGCACTGCAAGAACTCTGTGATGCCCCGACACACAAGATTCTGAAGCATGTCGCAACAAGGTGGCTGTCCCTTGGTCAGTGCCTAGACAGGCTGATTGAACAGTGGGAGCCACTTCGCCTTCTTCAAAGAAGAAGTACGAAGAAAAATGCAACCAACTGTAGCCAAGACTCTAACAACGAGCAAGAAGGACGGCACTGTATCTACTGCCAGTACTGGCACTGCAGGATCAAGCACTAGTGGAGCAGCATTCACCACTACCACTGCAGTATCTGCTGCGAAGAAGACAGCAGGGACAGCACCAAAACCAATGCTGAGAGCAGGTAGCATCACCGGCCCTTCATCACGTTCATCTACAAAGCAGATCCCTTCAGAGTCGAGAAAGACTGTGATAGTCCCATCTACAGGCAAAGAAGGACCCAAGTTAAGTTCTGCTTTTGCCAAATCACTTGATAGAAGCTCAGCAAAACCTTCGAATCAGAGGTCTTCTTCCTTGGCTGCACCTACCTCAAGCTCTCTCCTCAAACGTAAAATTGGATCTGGTACTACGAGTCTGACCTCTTCTGCTGGCAGTAAACGCAAGTGTGATCGCCCTGCGGCTAAGTGTACTACGAGTTCTACAACTAAAAGCGCATCTTCCTCAAACACTGTGCAGGAATCTAGAGAAAAACGTGTCAACAGGATGTTCTTGTCTCCACAAACAAAACTCTATTGTTTCTTCCTTCGATATGCTAACAAGCTTTTTGAGAAGGGAATCTTCTGCTCCAAAGAGGCGAGACCCTGTATTCATCTCCTGCACGGAGAATTGAATGGTCTTCTGAAAGATATCTTCGTACGGTTTTTGGAAACCATCGGTGTCATCGGTTGCTCTGGTAAATGTACCCTTCTCTGACAGAAATCATCAGAAGAATGATGAGGACCTCATGATTGGGAACGATGCCAAACTGTATATAAGGGAACAAAGGAGTCTCCAAGAAATCCACCTTCACTCTGAGTGAGTCAGACATCCAAGGTTTCTTCAGTGCAGTTCGCTCATATTATGTGAAAGCCTGCAATTATATCTTCAAAACCTGGCCGCTAGATGATGAATTAGCCAAGCATGCTCAGGTGCTGGATGTTAA
Source organism: Eptatretus burgeri (assembly GCF_056783735.1). Lineage (NCBI taxonomy): Eukaryota > Metazoa > Chordata > Myxini > Myxiniformes > Myxinidae > Eptatretus > Eptatretus burgeri. The sequence goes on from NC_140977.1 coordinate 14,246,074, forward strand.
GCTACACCAAGAAGTGGGGTTTGACTGTGTGGAGTTTTTCATCAAGAAATTCCCCTGTCTGTTTAGTGGCGGTGATAGTGACATAGACAGTCTTGAGAGTGAATTCGCTCACTACCAAGCAGACGCCTCCATAGCTACAATTGCTACTGAGACAGTGAGAGTGGATGAGCAGTGGCATCGGATTTCACAGCTCACAGATCCCTGCACTGGTGCCAAGAAGTATCCTAATTTGAGCAAAGTGATGAAGGGAATCTTGGTCATTGCTCATTCGAACGCATCATGTGAGCGGGCACTCAGTCTTGTACGGAAGAATCATTCTGAATTTCGTCCCAATTTGAGTGTCAAAACCCTGGAAGCTCTCTTAATTGAAAAACTAGCTCATAGCACCCCCTTGCTACCAGAGAGAATACAGCAAAGACATAATCAGAAGGGCTAAAAGAGCCACACAGCTGTCACTCAGCAAAGCTGCCATGGAAAAAGCAAGCAGCAGTAGTACCAGCCAGTAAGGTAAGAAAAATATTGCTTCTTTTGTGCTTTTTGTTAATCTTTGATTGTCCCCTAACTTACTAATATTAACATACATGTAACATTAAAAAGTGCACAATTTTCCCCTTTTTTTGTTCAAAAAGTGGGAATTCTTAACATGTTAAATGCTCCAAAATAGGGCTCAGAGGGCACGAGAGAGCGTCTAGAACCCCAGAGCTTCCAGGGCCCGAAGGCGGGCCCTGGACCCCGCCGCAAGGGTCGAGCACTCCGCGCTCGAGATGTGCGCTTTGCGCACATTATTTGGTGTCGGTTGAAAATCCTCCCTAATTCTGATTTCCAAAAGTTGGCATCTCTGCTTTTAGTTCAGTTTAAGCTGTTTGTTCATTAACAAATAAGAGGCAAGCTTGTGCACATGGAAGCTAAGCTTGGAGCGATGTCGTAAGCAAAAAGTTAATTTTACAAAGAGTACATTGAGTATACTACTACGTGCCCATACGTGCATGGCCGTATGTGGAAAAAAAAAACTTTCAAACCACGAGCCACAAACAACGAAACAGGCCGTTCCTTCGCTCTTGCGTACCCATACCTGCATGGCGGTATGTGCGTGCCCGTACGTGCAAACCCCTCCAAAAAAACAAACAAACAAAAAAAACTTTCAATCCGCGAGCCAGAAGCAACCACACAAGCCGTTCCTTCGCTCTCGTAAACGACGACTGGATTGGGGCATTGTGTTTATCTATAAATGCGCATAAGAAATAGAGAAATTATTAGAATACATTGTCATCACTATCCGGAAGTGGTGTGTGCCCGTACGGAATGTTCACATGCATTCCACGAATTATCGCTTGCATTGAAGTAACAACTCCTGTGATACTTACACACACATTTAATTAAAATCCAATTTAAAATTAAGTTTACGTCCCTGTCTTTGCTTGCCATGACATTCGCTGCCATTGACGATTGCCACTCCTACGCCATGGTAACTAAGGCACCGATCCCCATCGTTACCGGCATGGCACGTGACGTCATCGGCGGCCCGCCGCGCACCGGCCAACGCAGCCACGCCGACGCAGCGATGTGTCCTTTCATTGGTTGGTAAATAAATGGCCATAACTTGGGAAGCACTTGTCCGATTAATATCAAACCTTGAAAAGTCACATCCACAGGGCCCCAGCAATATATCTGGCAAGTTTCAATTAGATCGGACCAGTGGTTATCGAGAAACAGCGGACACACACACACACACACACACACACACACACACACACACACACACACGCACACACACATTGCTGGAATTGTAGATAGATATGTGATCTCACCAGGGCGTGGTTAATACATCAAAGGAAATTCACAGATGGAACTTTATAAGGTTAAAATCATAAACACAGGATGAGAAACGGTCTCTTATCGGTGCTTGCTCCAGATTGTCTGGGTGAGGAGTGGAAAGAGAATGTGATTTCTTGCCCTGGCCATCTGGGCCAGCGAATCAATAGAAAAGGTTTTACAACGTCTTTTACAACAACGAAGGAATGTGTACAATGCCACCTCACCAGCTTTCCCAACATATATTTATGAAATTCTTTTGGCATTTTACCTCATTATAATTTCAATGAACAATTCAGTTTCCCACAGTACATTACATAATATAATGTCGATAGCATGACAGTTCCAGATTTTTTTGTTTTTTTTCAACAATCTTTAACATCACCTTTTTATTAATGTTGAAGGATGTATTTGAAGACGACTTGGGGTATTGTTTTCAATGCATTGTCAGATAAATAAAAGCAGTTTGTTTCACCCACATTTTTAAAGCTGTCAATTTACAGGAACAAACACGTGGCTCATCATTGATAATTGAATGAATTAACCCTAAATTATGAATATCATGGGAATAACCCAAACTTGAACACAGAATAATGAATATTTACATCAAGAATATTTTTTTACTTTTCTGCAATACAATAAATTCATGTGCAAATACAGTTGTACTTGTTTGGGAATGTTTGTCAGAATAATATTACAAGTATTGTGCAGAATCTGATTTTTTTTTACAGGTAATGTGATGTTACATTTACAGGTGGAGCCATTGAATCTCCAAGAGAGACTGCAGCGACTTGTCGGAACAGCTCAGACACACACCTGCAGGAGCTGTCAACTGAAACGAGCAAGAGGACTTTTTACAAACAAGACAAACCGAATAATGAAATGTTTGCAGAGAATAATTTTCACAAGTCTCACAAAGGAAAGAAAGCTGAACAAACTTATGGAAAATCGTTCACTCAGTCGTCCACCCTAAAATCCCACGTGATAATTAATACTGGAGAACGCCCACACAAATGCACAATTTGTGGGAAATCCTTCATTTATTCATCTCACCTTAAAATACACATGAGGATTCACAATGGAGAACACCCACACAAATGCACAAGCTGTGGAAAATCTTTTATTTGTTCATCCCACCTGAAATCACACATGATGATTCACAATGCAGAACGCTCACACAAATGCATAAGTTGTGGAAAATCTTTTATTCGTTCATCCCACCTGAAATCACACATGATGATTCACAATGGAGAACACCCATACAAATGCAGAAGTTGTGGAAAATATTTTATTCGTTCATTTAACCTTAAAACACACATGAGGATTCACAATGGAGAACGCCCGTACAAATGTACAAGTTGTGGAAAATCTTTTATTCTTTCATCCGACCTAAAAAGGCACATGATGATTCACAATGGAGAACGCCCATACAAATGCACAAGTTGTGTAAAATCTTTTATTCGTTCAAACGACCTTAAAAGGCACATGATGATTCACAATGGAGAACGCCCACACAAATGCACAAGTTGTGGAAAATCTTTTATTCGTTCATCCCACCTTAAAAGACACATGATGATTCACAATGGAGAACGCCCACACAAATGTCCAAATACTGATGGTCAGGGCAACATTGGTGAAAAAGAAAACCTTCAGTAGTTTATTGAGTATTTAAAAAGCATTCCAGGGTATATCACGACAATTGAGCTCCAAGTGGAGGCTGTCAGAGGTTCAGTGAAGATTTTGAAAAGAACCCTTGGAAAGTGGTGATGAGAATGAAGTTTCACACTTTGGTTCATGAATCATGATCCTTTACCAAAAAGGAGGTGGATATTTTTAGATCTGGGAGAACATCATCCCAACTTCTGAAACAAGCAAATGGAGATAATAATTAATGACACATATATATGTGGAGATACTGCATATGTCCCAAGCCATAATGGCTACTCTTGGTTAAAACTTCCTTTTAACTTGGCCAGTCTAAAAGAAAATCAAAAAGCCCTGTCTTTTCCAGTGTTGCAAAATAGACTTACCAGCTGCTGTTGCTGGGCTTAAAGGAACACCAAAGGCATGTCATCAATCAAGTATTGCTGGACATAACTAACAGCTGGCCTTTGCATTCCCTTGCCAAACATCCTTGCTTTGTCGTACCAAGGGAAAACCTTGTCATTAATCAAATGCTGCAAAGATAGAGTTTAACAGCTGTTTTTGCTATCCAAGGAACAGAACAAAGGCAGAATGTCATAGCTCTTAATCTTTCATTTGCCCTAGTTTTGCGATAGCAAGAACAGGCCTTGCTGTCAATCAACGAGAAATAGTTTCAGAGCCCAGAGGGAGAAAATAGCTCCAGGCTCTGGTTCCAGAAATGAAATTGATAATGGGAACGGAAGAAGATAGCTTTGGGCTTTAGCCTCCAAATAAAAGCTGATGATGGGAACAGGGTGAATCATGTTAGCAGGTGGTCACACAAGGGGCAGAGTAAATTGTGTATAAGACGATGCTAAACGCTGGGCTTGCCAGAGCGAGATTGGACGGACTACCGTGTGTATTCTTTGCCTCTCTCTCCATGTACATGTCTGGTGTGGGCAATAAACTCGTCTCTACCAAGATCGGTGTGGACAGAACTTGATCGCAATCAGTACGACCGCACCTGATCTACACATATATACACACATGTATGCATACATATGATTGTATGATGATGATGATGATGATTGACACAGCACCACTTCGAGCTATCACTATCAGTGACCCCGATCAAGCCATCATCATGTGGGGAAAGCCACATGATTGGCGACAATCAAATATTTCCCAATCATGGTGAACCCTCTTTAATGTAGGGCATCCTTGTGAACTCAGACTTACTAAGAAATGAAAAAGGGACACAGATCCCTCCAATTGAAAAATATTTTCCACAAGATGTTGAATTTTCATGAAAATGCCTGTTTGAATGAAGTGATATGTTGGAGCCATGGCCTCACCAATTTATTTTAATGAGATGAAAATGTACACAAGAGTTGTGAGATATGGTGTCTTTGGTGAAGAGTGAGCGAGTTATTACGGACACCTTGGGCAACTTCCAAATGGAGTTCCTTCAAAAGTATTCACATCCCTTGACTTTTGTCACATTTTGTTGTGTTACAGCCTGAATTTAAAATGCATTAACTTATAAAAAAAATTGTCACCAATCAACATAAAATAACCCATAATGACAAAGTGAAAACATGTTTTTAAATTTTTTTATAAATGAAAAGCTGAAATGTTTTACATCAATAAGTGTTCACCCCTTTTGTGATGACACTCCAAATTAATTTCAGGTGCATGCAATTTCCTTTGATCATCCGTGAGATGTCTCTGAAACTTGATTGGAGCCCACCTGTCGCCAATTCAATTTATTACACTCGCCGGAGAGGGTACTGCATTTGGGTGTGTCGAAGAAATTTTTTAAGTCATATTTTACATTTGAATAATTTATTTAATAAACAAATAGATATGCACATATGGAGTAATCTAGATTCTCGAGAAAATAACAGTCTTCCTCCAGATTCGAAAATGGATGGAAATGTTGTTTTTTATATATCGTGTTGAGTGAAACATAGCTATTTCATTTCCAAATGCTGGTGCCAGTTTATCAGGTTTTGGTATTCCCAGGTGGAGATCATTTTCAACTTTTGTGCAGCAGTCACTATAATTTTGTGAAGGATTGTAGCATATATTTCAAACCCAGATGTGTAGATTCTCTCCCGGCACAGAATGACGTCAAGACTGCAGCCCCTATGGGTACATTGATGGATTTCACATCCATCAATGTCAGTCCCCTTTTAACAGGCTGGGGAAATATATTGTTGTGGGCCAGGGGTCGGTGGCGAGGAGCGACCGCGAGGTGGAGCAGTGAGGTCGTCTCCCGCCGAAAACCCATAATTTAGGTCGTGACTCTCGGATAAGTCCAAAAGGTCACGGGTCCCTTAGCGGACTGTGGTATCCAATATTTGGATGGCGTGGGTTAGGGTTAATTGCCTAATTTCAATATACCTCAGTACCCACATCGTCTTACTACCGGGGAAAACCACACCCTCGATGGACCTCGGGTGGAACGGGCCGTTTACCGAGCCCGATCCGCGTGTAAACCGAGCGGGGATTACCAAGATCCGTCGGTCCAAATGAACAATTTATGGCACGAACGGTCTCCCTAATTCCCAATACGCACCGTTCTAAACCAACGAAAGAATGTGACAGACAACAAGCTGGTACATTGAACAATTGGGCGGTTTATTTATCATGGGGCAGGAGAGCACAAAGAGCAGAGTTAAAATCAACGATGAGAAATGTAATTTCCAAGGAACACAGGCACTTAACAATTGTACTTAACAGACTGGGTCCATGGACACACACACACACACACACACACACACACACACACACACACACACACACACACACACACACACACACACACACACACACACACACAGACACAGACACAGACACAGACACAGACACAGACACAGACACAGACACAGACACACACACACACACTGCCTTTTATTCGTATGGATAACAGCAAGGCATTAATTAAGTAGACTCGTGGGCTGGAGAAGTCAAAAAAGGAGATGGATGCTGCACGATGACAATACCTAATCTGGAATGTAAATTCCAGCTAAGCTAAAAAGTTGTTAAAAAAAATAAGTATTTGCTTTCTTCTCCGAAATTACACACAGTTTCGCTTAAACTTCACCACATCCTTCAGCACCCATTATGTACCAAAGTTTGTTCACGGCATTTCAAGGATTTGGGTCTGAGGGGGTCTATGTAGGAAGTTCATGGGGTTTGCCCCCCAAAATACGGATTCAGATGAAACTTGGTGGACATGTTGGGTGTGTGACAATGACTAATTGATTCGATTTTGGTGGATTCCAATCCAGATCCGGATACAAGAATGTCCGGGGTTGACAGTTTATTTTTAACCTTGACCAAACTTTTTACAGTCATGAGCCAATTATATACATTTCAACATTTGTTACCAAAACTTGACCAAGGCCCGTCCGATCAGAATGGAATTATCCTCTCTAGAAGGGGTAGTCACACGTATTTACACTTAATTTACATCATTCCCCTCCGAGTTAAAGTTCAGGGTCAAATGGTGGTCTGAAAAATAGCATCACTTGTTTTTGTGATTGCTCAGTTTTTGCCAATGGGGAATCTAAAAGACCACTTGGCTTTCCAACATGTTCTTCCATCGCAATAGTGAACCCAGTTTCAAGTTGTGCACCTGGAATTTGATTAGTGTCCTTGATCTACTTTTACGGAAGATAGCGTGGGTTTTAAATGATCCCACCCAGTTTTGTATGGAACACGGTGATTAACAAGAAAATATTGCTGTTTGGGCACGTTTCATTGCCCTTCTTTTCCACAAGCACTGCATTCCCTTCCCCCACCCTCCTCACTCTCCCCCTCTCTTTCACCCACACCTCTACCGCTGCCTCTCTTTTTCTCCTCCCTCTTCGTATTCCCGTCAGCAAAGTGACGGATGGTATTTGCTGGTTTTATATTGTTGTAAATTTTGGAATCGGATCCGACTCATGTATACAAACATTTTGGTCCTCAGACAGAAATTTCCCTTAATGCATGTCCAGGATAGACCCATCCCCATGTCTGGTGGGATTCTAACTTTGATGCATTGAGAAGGGTAATTAATAGATTCCCTTTCTTTTGGGAAAGCTCCTTTTTCTCTTTACGACAGACACATCCATGCACGTGAGATAGCCGTTAGCCCAACGGAGGCTCGTCTACCCCCTTTCCATCAGGACACATTGACTTGGAGGTGGACGATTTATTTACACCTTGGACTTACCAGACATTTGATTAAGCACTCCGTGGGCTTTTGCTGAGCAGTTGTCTGAAAGACAAATACGGCTGTGGATCATTCACCTCACCCATCTTTTCCCATCGACGCAAACATTTTGGTCCTCAGACAGAAATTTCCCTTAATGCATGTCCAGGATAGACCCATCCCCATGTCTGGTGGGATTCTAACTTTGATGCATTGAGAAGGGTAATTAATAGATTCCCTTTCTTTTGGGAAAGCTCCTTTTTCTCTTTACGACAGACACATCCATGCACGTGAGATAGCCGTTAGCCCAACGGAGGCTCGTCTACCCCCTTTCCATCAGGACACATTGACTTGGAGGTGAACGATTTATTTACACCTTGGACTTACCAGACATTTGATTAAGCACTCCGTGGGCTTTTGCTGAGCAGTTGTCTGAAAGACAAATACGGCTGTGGATCATTCACCTCACCCATCTTTTCCCATCGACGCTTGACATCCACCTGGTTCACTGATGTTGGCGTCCAACTTTTTCCATCGACGTTTGACGCCCCATTTGCAGCTCTGTGGATGGTTGTTGTTGACGTTTTATGCGCGCTTCACGTTTTGGCTCGGTAATTTTGGCAAATTGCTGCTTCCTGCCGTTCGTCCAGTCGCCGTTGCAATACCGTTACAATGATCGTGAGATTGGCAGTTTTGTCACGTGTAACGATGCGCCAATTGGCAAGGTGGATTTGGCTGAAGTCTGCTTGATGCTCCGCCCAGACTGGTCGCCTATAAAAAGGACAAGAGGACCGTTTTTGTGACAGTTAGCGACAGCTGTTTGCGGCTTCTTACGGCTCGAAGAGTTTTGTGACGGTTGGTGACAGCTGCGTGACGGCTATTTTCAGCTCCAGTTAGCTCCAGTCAGCTTCAATCAGTTGGTTGGTGAGCTGACGACAGTTGAGTTTGTGACAGTTGGTGACGGCCTTTGCAGCCTTGCAGCTGTGATCGCTGGTGACATCCTCACAGCGCCTTACAGCTTCTCACAGCGCCTCAAAGTTCCTGGCAGTGCCCCCAGCATCTCACACTGCCTCACTGCTCCTCACAGCGTCTCACAGCTCCTTACAGCTGTCCGTTGGTCGTGGCTCCTGATGGTGGGTGACACTTGGACCGTTAATGCCGGTTCTGCTCGAGACCTGCTCTTGGCGTACCTGATTCTTGGCGTCCCTGGTTCCTGGGGGTGATGACGTGATGTCGATTGGTGTTCGAGCCTGTTTTGCGAGTGGGTGCACGGCAAGGCAAGGTGCTGGCAATGGACCAAGGCACACTCACATATTTCGGGACATTTTATTTGACGCAGGACGACTTCCACCTTGGTGAGCGAGACGGATTTTTCTCCCCCCTGAATGATCTGCTGGGTACCCTTGTCTGTGTTTAATTGTTAAATAAGGCATGGTGATAAGCATCTGCTCTTTGTCCGTTTTTCTATCAATGCCTGATTAATACTTTATTTGCTTAAGATTATTTTGATTGATTTGAATTTACTTATTTTCACCACAAGGAAATAAAAACTTGTTTTTATTTATTTTTCCTTATTAATAAATTCCTTGACGTTTCAACCTGTCCATGCTTGTCCTTTCCTTCCATTGATCCAACATTGTCCAAACCAAGATAGGCTGGGAGGTAATTACCAAACTAATTGACCTGTCATAGTCGGCATGTACTAGCCATAAATGCTCGGCCATCCTAATTAACATCGAATCAAGATAAGATTGGTGCTTTGCCGAGGGCGTGCTCCCCATTCAGGAAGCCATGGGACCTCCAGTTAAACGGCAAAATTAGACGGTGGACACTGAAACTCGTGGTTCACTGATTGGCGTTCATGTTTGTAAAGCAACCCACCGTACCACGAAGATAATTGTGAGCGGTCGCTCCAGATCCGCCTCTTCCGAGGAGAAATGGGGATTAACCCCCTCATGATACACTCGGAACCCGTGGCCGTACCAATATGTTACATCTCTCCAATCCCTTTCGATTGTTATCTCATCCCCACTGGCGTGTATCACCAGCTGAGACTTATTAAAATTATTCTCCACAAAAACATATAATGGTCTGGTGGACGACACCTCAGCACCACCCCAACACACACGACCGCAATCTGACCCGGGCTTTCCAAAACTCCTACAGGCTTTACATCAATTAGAGTCTGGGATGAAATGATCTGAGTAAGGTTCTGCGACATGGCGAAGTTCAATGCACTGACACCAGGAGCAGGTGTGCTGTGAGAGTGATGGAGTCATTCTTTGTGATGAACATTAAACGAGACAGCGGCAAATTTACACTATATCAGTGATAGCATCGAAAATAGCACAATTGGGTGATGATGGAGAGCGAGAGAGAAAATACAGGTATCAGTGGAATGTAAAAGTGTGAGGTGAAAACCCATTAACTTCTGTGTCATATCCTCAAGGAAGACCTCACGGCCAAGTGGTTGAGAGATCTTTACATCAACACACGAACCGTGAGAAGGTGGAAAATCAAGGTGATGGAGGATGTAACGAGACGCTGCAACAGATTCCGATAAAACTTCAGTGTGGAGACAAGTTTCACAAAAAGCAATTAGAACTGGAAAGTTCAGTTTCAAGAAGGATTGGATGGCAGAGAAATTGTCACGAACCCCCCTGATATTAGCACAGTTGACATCATTCCCATAGTCTCAACGTCCATTCCCAGATAGCCAAGGTAGGGAATCTCCAGATCTTCGTGTCAGGGTCAGGCGTGTTACGATATTGTAGTATCGCTCTCTGCACAGCGTCAGTGTCAAGTTCTCCCTGCGGGCTGGTGTTGTCCGTGATAAGTCGTTTCATTGTCTTAACTCCAATCTCTGCGCGACAGTTGCTGTGAGGGAAGGCCACCGATGACAAGCGGTGGTGTACGCCCCATCTGTGCAGGAATGACCTGGTCTCGGTGGAGGTGAACTCCGGTCCCCCATCCGACGCGAGCTCTTCTGGTGTCCCGTACGTCACGAAGGCGCGACGTAAGTGGTTTATGAGTCCGGCGGCGCCACCCGTCAACTTTGAGATGATCGGCCAGTTCGAGTATCTGTCCACCGTCACAAGGTAGTGTGCACCCCTGTGTACAAAGAAGTCCGAGCACACTGCCTGAAAGGGGTAAACGACCGGAATAGGTGGAGTTGGTGGTGCTCCAGGCTGTGATGGTGCCATCCGGTGGCAGTGTTCGCAGTTTTTTTCTGAGTGGCGCTGATGTCGGCCGATATGCCTGGCCAGAATACAGAGGATTCTGCGCGGGCGGTCATCATTGATACGCCCTGGTGGGCAGCGTGTAGGGCGCTCAGCACATCGCCGCGGAGTGAGGGTGGTATGACTACTCGGTCCTTGTATAGGATCACTCCATCTGTCGATGTAATGTTCTCGCGGTACTGGTGATAGTCGCGAATTGTCTCTGGCATCTCGATTTTTGAGTCGGGGATGCCGTTCATTGTCATTCCCTCCAATATGTGCATATCGCCATCGCTGCTGGTGGCTTCCCTGACGCGATCCCATGTTACTGATCGCAATGATTCGAGGCCCGCGGCGCACCATGCCAGGTTGTCCTCCTCGACGTCGTCGTCATACTCCGGCTCAGTTTGGCGTAGGAGGGACAGGACGTCGGTGTGCGTGCTTGGTTGGAGGTGGGTCGCTATGGTGGCATTGTCATCTGGAAGGTTCATGAGTGGAGGTCGCGTGGTGCCGACCGGCCTGCGCGACATGGCATCTGCCGCCTTGTTCTTCAGGCCCGGGATATGTATGATGCGGAAGCGATAACGCAGGGTCTTCTTCTTGAGGTTCCTGAGGCGGGGGTTGGGTATGTCGTCAAGTGCTCTGTCCGAAAGGAGTTTCAGCAGTGGTTTGTGGTCTACCGCAACGATCAGGTTCTCGCAGCCCAGTACGAAGTAGCGCGCCTTGTCCAAGGCGTCCGCGACTGCGAGAGCCTCGCCCTCTATGGGCGCGTATCTGGATTCTGCCACGTGTGTAAATCTGCTGCCGACCAGGGTTATTTTCCATCCATCAGTGCAGCAGAATGGTCTAACTGGCACGCATCGGCAGTGCTTTTGAAGCAACCAGAATCCGATTCCCTCCTTCGACCAGTCCGTGGCGATGCATGTTGGCTTAGTTTTGTCAAATATGCGGACACCGTGTTCGATTTCTTGTACGATCACGTCTTTCGACTCGCGGAATATGTCCTCTAACTCCATGGACCACTGGAAGCGTTCTCCACTTTTCAGGAGCTTCCGGAATGGCTGCATTCGTTCGGCCATACTAAAGGCGTATGCCACCTGGTTGACAAGCCCGAACCACGATCTGACGTCGGTGATGTTACGCGGTTGTGGGAAATCGTGGATTGCTTCCAGGTAGCGGCTGCACGGTCGCACGTCGGTCATGGTGATGGTGAAGCCCGCGAAGTCCACCGTGGGTGCGCTGAAGACAAACTTCTCCGGGTTGAGGATGATTCCATTCCAGCTGCATATATCCAGCCATTGGACCGCCTGGAAGTAGTTCCCCTCAATCATGTCTGACCATAGTAGCGTGTCATCTACGCACTTGGTCTTGTTACCAATGTCCGCGACGATCTCATCTTATCGTGAGTAACCGTCCCCCGATGCCATATACCCTTGTGGGGCAGATAGGTACCGGTAGCGCCCCCATGGAGTGATAAAGGTCGTCTTGTGGTGGTCGTCCTCGTGTAGGCGGACGCTATGGTAACCGTTCCATGCGTCGAATACTGTCTTGCGCTTCCCGTTAGGTACGCGTCTCGCCTGGTGGAACGGGGATTGGGTGTGGTGGGTCTCGCGGAACGCATGCTTGTTCAAGGCCTGAAAGTCGACGGTGCGTCGCGGCTTGCCATTCTTTTTTGCGCAAATTACCATGCGGTGACACCATGTCACCGGCGTGCCGACGGGTACTTCCTCCAACACGCCGAGCCGAACGTCCTGGTCGAGGCCTGCTTTTACCTCATCTTGCCAATGTATGGCCACAGAGATGGGAGTGTGATGGGCAACCGGTGTCGCGTTCTCATTGAGCATAAGACGTAGTGGCGGGCCGGTCATTCTCGGTAGTGGCTGGTTTGGGCACGTGTTGAATGTGCTCTGAGCATACATCCTGAGTAAATGTGACTGTAGTGCCTCTCTGTTGGCCTCGGTCGCTGGCATGGGGAGTGCGGTCGGCTTGGTCGGCGGCTCCGCGCATCGCGGGCAGTCACACAATACCGAGGTCGTCAGATTCACCTCTCCGAGTGTCGGGAATCCGTCCGAGATCATTCCCAGGTCCATGCAGGCCGCACGGGAGAGGAATATGCGGTCTGAAGAGTCTGTCACGTACGCGATTTGGCGCGTCTCCAATCTCTGAGTGTCGTTACCGTTACCGGCGAATCTGACTACCACGGCTCCGAGGATACGAATTCCTTTGTTGTTTGCGGCTTTCATGGTCATGGATACAGGTATGAGGTCCTCAGTACTCAGGTCCATTTGTTGGACGACTTTAATGCCGATCAGGCAGCTCTGGCACCCCGTGTCTGCCATAGTGGGTAGGGTTACCGCGCGGGTGTGTTTCAGGAGGTTAAAACCCAGCGCTTTGTAATCCTCACGCTTGTTGGTGAGAGTGAGGTTGACGTATGGCTGCGGGTCGGATATGCGTTTCATCCACTTATCACACATATCATCGTACAGGTGGTGAGCGAGGGGAAGGGCGCGCATTTCGTCCTCTGTGCTGGCCATGGTGACCGTGCATAGCTCGACGAAGGCTGCCGTCTGCTCGTCGTACATCCCGTCGGTCTCCTTAGATGGGGGTCTTGCCGATCGGCCGCCCAGGCACGCCTTGTCGAGGTGATTCTGGCGGTCACACTTCCGGCACTTTTTACCGTATCCGGGGCACTCGGCGCATCTGGCGCGCCATTGAGGCGTTTTGCCGTGGCCCACCTCGCCGCAGTAGATGCATACTCCTTCGGGCTTGGCCTTCCGTTTTTCCGGCCTGGCTCCTACTCTGGCGCGGACGTCCTGTTGCTTTCCCCGCCGATACGAACTACTGATCACGTCCGTGCTCTGAGTGTCAAGCAGGCGCGATGCCGAGCGTTTTCCAGACTCTTTGGCCTCGATATACTCTATCATGTCCTTTAATGGCATGTCCTGGTTCTTCTCACCGAGTAGGTCAAGTTGTATTGCTTGGTCCGCGATGCCACGGGCAACAACGTTGCGCAATATCTCTTCCGTGAAGTCGTTAACCTGATCGCACCCCGCCTTGGTGCACTTCATTTCATACTTGCACGTGTCCGCCTACCCTTTGATGCGGGCGTGGAACGACCGGACGGGCTCCTCGTATCCCTGCCGCATGTTAGACAGGGCCACTCAAGCTACCATCGTGTTCTCCATCCGGACGGCGAGCGCCTTCATGGCGGCGAGGACGTCTTCTTCATCGCTGCCCACGAGGGTCCTACCCGCCGCGCGAATGAGGTCCTTTCTCAGCTCCTCCTCACAGCACTCCAGTCACTGCGCGACTATGTCGGGTCCGACAAGCTTAATACCTGTTTTGTATTCGCCCCAGCGGGTTATGAAGTACGACCAGGCCTCGCCCGTTCCGGCCAGTGCTATGGAGGGACGCTTGAGTTTCTCCATCTTGGCATTCGAGCTCGCCGCCCTGGGGGCGGTGACGTGCACAGTGGCGTGTATACTCAACATGGCCGCCACCACTGCCGCCTCTGCGTGTGTAGCCACATAGTCACAACCCTCGATCGGGCACTCTGCTTCCACCGGCGCCATAGGAACAGTTATTCTGGAGTAAACGTTCTACTTTCGGTGATGCACACGTGTGTACAGTGTCCTGGGGGCGAAGATTGGGTACAGGACCCGAGAAATCCAAACTCACTGTCGACGTTCTCGTGGTCCGTTTTCACCCAATCGCGTCCTCCTCAGCACCGACGATCTTTACTCGACTGCATCAAGTTGTTTGATTATAAATAAGAACAGAGTTCAATTTGTTCGACCACTTTATTAGCGTGGAACGACAATAATCAAACAAGTATTGAACAGGTTGAAACGCCCACAACATCCCTGGCTCCGGCTCAGGCTGCGCATGCGCACTGGCACAGGGGACCGTCGATATGTAGAAGTACCGTAAAGTACAATGTTCTCTATGATGTTTTCGGGTTTTTTTTCGTTCTTGTTGAATCTGAGGAGATTATTTTTTCGTTCTTGTTGTAAGTAAATTTCAACTTCTAATGCATGACGAAACACTTGTTTATGGCTAATATTAAAGAGAAGATGGCATAATAAGAACTTATCTTTCTGCATTCGGCGCGAAATGCCATGATGGATGGAAATGACGTCTTTCGTTCGTTCGTTCGTACATGAGGGGAGCGTTTCTTCGTTTTTTTTTCCATCAAGCAATTAATTAAATGTTTTTCACATATGTAACACATTAGTTTCACAAATTTCAATTGAAATACTCGGGTATTTCCGTCAATTGTCGCCATTTCCGTCGAGGTTACGCACTGCATCTACCGGACGGCCATCATTGGCTGTCTTGAGGCACGTGGGGGGGGGGGGACACCGGACCCACCGTAGATGAGGGAGACGACGCCGGGGACATTTCAAACTCGGTGCAATTGTATACAGCGCACGCGCTGTAATATGGTGGAACAGAGTTCTGTCTGATAGGCTTGTTGCGCTCACGCATTACCTCAGAATATAAGGCGGCAGAATATTGTAACACTGTTCAAAAGTTTAAGGAAACTTGGACCGCAAATGGGCACTTTGTAGTATCTCTCCACAAGGCACTTTGTTATTATTTGCATAAATGTGTTATTTTGGTATTTTGTATTTTTCTTACCCCCCCCCCACCCCACCCCCATTTTTTCTTGGTGCTTTCTATCGAAAATGCTCCACCTTACCCCTTGCAGTCCTGACCGTGGACTTGCAGGGATGAGGAAAGTGAGTGACATTAAATAGAACTGTGGCAGTTCAAACAAAAGTACTACTACTACTACTACTACTACTACTACTACTACTACTACTACTACTACTACTACTACTACTACTACTACTACTACTACAACTACTACGGCGACAACTACTACAACCTTTCTGTGTCAGATCAGGTCAGGTATGGGAGCATGCGCCAGAGCAGCGCGTCACTGCGTCCACTTTCCGCCAGTACTCCAGGGGCCTTCATCTGGCCATCCCCATCTCCTTGAGATGCCATTCAACCTGCTGCAACCATGAGGCACGTGGTCGGCCCATTGGTCTCCTCCACTCGTGAGACTCCCTCGCTGAGACAATCTGGTGAGCAGGATCAGCATCAGGAAAACGAGCCACATGTCCATACAGCCGCAGCTGACACTCACAGACTATACAGGTAACAAATCTCATTTGAGTCTCTCTCAGCAACCGCTCGTTAGACACAAAGTCCGACCAGCGATAGCCAAGGATTCTCCGAAGAGACCTGGTACCAAAGGAATTAAGTCTCCATCTCAGATCCTTGGTCAGAGTCCAAGTCTCGCATCCAGAGAGCAAGACTGCGAGCACTAAATACCTGAAGACTCAGACTTTCGTCCTCCTGCACAGGTACCGGCAACGCCACACCCCATTATCCAGTGAATCCATGACTCCCCAGGCCCGATCCATACGTCGATTGACCTCTGACTCACAGCCGGCAGAGACATGAATATCACTGCCAAGGTAAGTGAATCTCTCCACGACCTCAACATCCTCACCACAAACAGACACAGACAGGACAGCAGCATCCAAGATGTCATTGAAAGCCTGGATCTCAGTTTTGACCCAGGAAACCCATAATCCCAGCGGCTCCAACTCCTCATTCAGCACCTCGAGGGCCCCCAAAAGGATATCTAAAGTCTCCGCAAAGATGAGTGCATCATCTGCGAAATCAAGGTCAGAGATCTTGACATTCCCATAACGATGCACCGCAGCTTGATCTCTCCGGCATCCTCCCGAGAATCCAGTCCATACAAGTGCTGAAAAGTGTGGGGGCAAGTACACACCACTGACGAACTTCAGTAACAACTGGAAATAAGTCAGAGATGGTACCACCACATCTCACAGCACTCTCAGTACCAGAGTAGAGTTCAGACATCAAATCAATCAGTTTTGGTGGCACCCCATGAAGACCAAGAATCCTCCAGAGGGCATCCCGATTCACCGAATTGAACGCTTTAGAGAGATCAACATGGGCTGCCAGTAGCCCCTGCCGAAACTCTCGTCTGCGTTCGGTGAGGACCCGAAGACCAAGGATACGGTCAATCGTTGACCTCTTTGGTGTAAAGCCTGACTGCTCTGGACACTGGTGCTCAAGCAGATGATGGGGAACACTATCAAGAATTATCTGAACAAAGACCTTGCCCGGCATTGAGAGCAGCGTCACTCCTCAGTTGTTGTTGCAGTCTTGGCGATCACCCTTCCCTTTCCGGAGAGGGACAACAAGGCCCCTCTTCCAGTCAGTTAGGATGATGCCTGTGTTCCAAGCAGAGCACAGAACTGCATGCAATGACATGAGTGCAGCATTTCCATCAGCCTTGAGAAGTTCAGCATGGATGCCACAGATCCCTGGAGCTTTACCTCATTTCAACCGGTTCACCGCAGCCTGTGTTTCCACAAGCGAAGGTGGACCACAGTTGATTGGAGGGTCAGTAACAGGGATTGTAACACCCCTGACATCCAACTCAACAGCTGGGGGATCAGCCTGATGCAACCGCTCAAAGTAACCGGCCCAGCGGGCCTTCACTTCGGACTCCTCTGTCAAGAGCCTACCACTCTCTGATCTAACTGCAGTACTCTGAGGGATGGGCTTGGATAAACACAATGCGTGAATTCCTCTGTAAGCAGGACGAGAATCCCTTGACCACAGGTGATGCTCTACCGGCTACCCCTCACAGATTCCTCGCACATAGGCCTCCTTGTCCACCCCTATCGCACGTACAGTTTTACGCCTCAGCTCCCTGAACAGGTCAGCTCTGCCATTCAGCCTGGCCCTGCGACTCTGGTCAATGGTATTCAGTGTCCCTTGAGAGACAAAATTCTTCTTTGCCCGACGGTGAGTTCCAATACATCCACAGGCAACATCATGCACGGTGGTCTTGAAGGCGCTCCACAACTCTTCAGGACCTCCCAAAGCACCCAAACTCCTCAAATCTCCACTCAGCCTGTTTGCAAACTCCTCAGCTACCCTCTCATCCGTGAGCTTGCCAACATTCAGCCGAGGCTGGGATGGTACCATTCTCCTGGATTTAAGGTGCAACTTCAGAGTTGCTACAACAAGCCTGTGGTCAGTATTGAGGAACTGAGCACTCCGGTAGACCCTGCAGTTCTGGATCATCCTCCGCGACCATCAACGAGGACATGGTCAATCTCCTTTGCCACACCGCCAGCGTTGGAATACCAAGTCCAGCGATGAGCTTGTGGGCGCTGAAACCATGAACCGGCCACCCTAAGTCCATGACTTCTTGCAAAGTCAAGGAACTTTGTGCTATTCTGGTTCATAGTTCCTGACCCATGGGGACCAACAGTCCAAGTTTCTGTGGCGTTTAATCCTCTAGATACCAAGGGGGTGTATCTACTAGCTTGGCTTGTCGAACCTTCTTTTTCCTCGTTTTTTGCACCTTTTGATATTTTTGTGTAGAATAATTTTAATAAGATTCTCGGCTGTTAATACACGTTAGTGGGGATGAGATAACGATGGAGAGGGATTCGGGACATGTGATGTATAATTAGAGAAGAAGAAGAAGAGTTGGGTGGATCTGTGTTCTGTGGACTCGAACAGAGAACGAAACATTTCCCGAAGCGAGTTGTGAGTCGAGGAAGTTTTGTGTTGTGAACATTTCTGGTTTTAAACATCTTCGTGAGTAACATTAAACTAGTGATACAGATTATAACATGTTTCTTCACGAGATATCAGCGATCACCAAGGGTAACCACGTGACGTGACCCGCGATGTTCATGTTTTTCGGACCGTTAAGTGACCAGTGGAGGTTTTAGTCATTTGTGGACCTCATGGATCACAATGGTGGATCAGTGTAGGCCCTGTCATATTAAAACACACAATTTAGTGTTTGTGTGTCTCTGCGTGTCTGTGGTCGATGTGTTCGGAAGTTTATTATCAAATCTTAACTAAACTCGTCAGGAGGACGAATCGTGTGGGAAGGTAAAGGGTGGATCTACTTTGTTATCCTCACTCGCCCCGCCCCTCATCCTCACCCCATGCTCATTCCCCCCACCCCCACCCCCACCCCCACCTCCTCACCCTCACCCCACCCCCTCACCCCATCCTCATCCCCCACCCCCCCTCATCCTCACTCCCCCTCACCCTCACTCCATTCTCACTCCCCCTCACCCTCACCACATCCTCATTCCCCCCATCCTCACCCCATCCTCACCCCATCCTCATTCCCCCACCCTCATTCCCCACCACCCTCACCCTCACCCCATCCTCATTCCCCTCACCCCATCCTCATTCCCCTCACCCCATCCTCATTCCCCTCACCCCATCCTCATTCCCCTCACCCCATCGTCATTCCCCTCACCCCATCGTCATTCCCCCCTCTCACCCCCACCCCCACCCTCCCAGAGTTCGTAAGTTCCCATTGATGTAATTTCTGTCCCTCTTTCCGTGTAATGAAAACGAAGTTAATTTTTAGTGATTTAAAAATCATTTCCACCTTCTGTTGAACGATCTTTCCCTTTTCATCCCCGTTCGGTAATTACCTTTCATCTTCAGCTGATCCAACGGACTTTTGATTGAAAACCGACATGGGACAGGTGGGTTCGTCCATTTACTAATGGGGGGTGTTTTGTTCATGGTGCAATGAATCGTCGTGTGGATTTACTCAACAATATCCATTTGTATTTACACATCCTCTGTCCTTGTATGTGAGGCCTTCTCACCAAACAATATCTACATTTCCCTGCGCTTGCCAAACGGAAACCAGGGTTTGACATTTGTTTGTGTATGTGTGTACATGTGTAGCGTGTGTGGGTGTGTACGTGTGTGGCGTGTGTACGTGTGGCGCGTGTGGGTGTGTACATGTGTGGCGTGTGTACGTGTGTGGGTGTGTCGGTGTATGTGTGTAGTGTGTGTACATGTGTGTGCATGTGTGCATTTAAAAAAAAATTCATTATCTTGGCAAGCGTTGTTCTGATTGACAAAATTTTACCCGAGGAGTGCCTCTTCCTGAAGAATTGCTTTATTCATAATTATGACGTCATAGGTCACGTGGTATGGACGTCATCTTGGAAAAACGTTCCAACTCGAGATCTCCCTCACCCCTCAATGAAAAAAATTGAAACGTGGCTCATTATCAAGTACAGTAAGTCCTCGCTTTTCGCAAGGGTTGCGTTCCTGGAAAACCTTATGATAAGCGAAACTGTGTTAAACAAAACATATTTTCCCATAGAAACCAATGTGTTAAAGGGGGGATGTGTTTTTGGCTTGGAATTTTTTGGACATAAACACAAATAAACAAAACACACTCCTCGAGTCGTGGAGACTTACCCCGAGGCTGGAGGAACGGAGTTGATTGCGGTGGACAAGTCACACTTGCGGAGTGGCAGAATCGTCCCCCTCTTCACGTGACACTGTGCTGTCACTTTCTTCACCAGTGGGAACGGTCTCTTGGCAGCTGGTTGAAGGAGCATCCTGGATGGTGGATGGAGTTGGTGCTGCATCTTTTGGCTTGAAAAATGCATGGAGAGTGGGCTGGATGGCTTTATTTTTCTTTGCTGCATAAAGTTCCTTGTAGCAACAACGGGCATCATAAACAACACAGCTAAAATCAGTGCTCCTTTCAAGATTTGGATCTTGCTCGATAACAAATTCTGTGGCACTTTCTAACGAGCTGAGGATTTGGCTGAGGTTTTTCATGGTGAGATGCTTGGATGAAGGTGTCACAGCATCTTCTTCTTCCTCAAGAGCCCACTGCTGTTCCAACTCCATAAGATCTTCATTGCTTAAGGGTTCTGCATGAGACTCCAGTAAGTCATCCACGTCCTCTTCGTCAACCTCTTCAAACCAACCTCCTGCACCAGGTCTATAATTTGACTTGTAATCAACGGAACATCAGCATACCCCGTGAAATTGTGGACACACTCGGGCCACACTTTCTTTCACACAGCGTTCATTGTGGAGGCACTCGCCTCCACCCATGAATCCTTCATGTTTTCCAAAGCCATTTTTATGTTGTATGTTCGCCAAAACTCCTTGATTGATAGCTTGTCCTTATCAGTTTTTTTGATAAGCTGCAGCATGGTATGCTTAACATAATAGGCTTTAAAAGCAGCAATAACTCCCTGATCCATAGGCTGTAAAAGTGAGGTAGTATTTGGTGGTAAAAATACTACCTGCACGTTTTCACACCAGTCTTCCATTTGCTGAGGATGGGCAGGAGCATTGTCTACAAGCAGCAAAGATTTGTTGTCAATGTTGTTCTCCTTGGAGATACTTCTCAACATGATTGGGGAAGTAATTGATCACGTAATCGTGGGTCAATGGCCTAACAAACGACGCGCTTTTTCTTGTATCACAGCAAGAGATAAAGGCAAGCGACGTTTAGTTTGATCTTCTATCCACACACATAATAAACGCTCCATGTTGTGCATGGCACCATCTCTCATTCTCGTTAGTGTCGTTGCACTCGAACTGGTCGCAATCTGTGATATTTTCTTTATCTTTGCCGAACTTTGAACGATCGAATGTACAGTCGATGCAGCGATTGCTGCGCGCGGCCGATTTCCGTTGTCCCTTCACCTCGTTCATGTCTTTTAATTATATCCAATTTCACCTTCAATGTGACAGCCTTTCGTTGTCGCTTGAAACGAGGTGTGCTCGGCAAAAGACTTGCGGGTCGCTTGGGATTCATACTGGAAGGTATGCAGGCGAGCGTGAAGAGAATACGTACAGTACAGCATACAGTACATGCGCAGTAAAGTGAAAGTGTGTTTATGCGCATCCTGTGTGATTGTTGTTTTTTGCAGGCAGTTTGAAACTTTTTTTTTGCGTTTTTCCTTGCAATGACATTACGATAGGCATAAAATGTTTGCGATAATTGAAAAATTGGTCATTAAAACTAAATTACGAATAATCGAAACTACGATATGCGAACTTCCGGTTAGCGAGGACTTACTGTACTCCCAATGGGGAATAAGATATGATGATGTCATTGGTGCCTTAATTGTGACATCATTCGACAAGTACAATGCTTGATCTGATCCAAATGAAAAAAAAAATACCTCTGCAACTGTTAGTTCGATGAACACAAAATTTTCAGAATCTGAGCGGCTCCTCCTGTATAATTGTATAAAATAATTATGACGTCATAGGTCATGTGGTGCAGGTGCCATCTGGGAAAAATTGAAAAAAGTTGCACCTTCATCTCCAAAAATGCTCCATGGAAAAAATTGAAACTTCACTAATTGTCAAGTACTCCCGTTGGAGAATAAGACATGTTAATGATGTCATCAGTACCTTAATTATGATGTCATAATTCGACAGGTACAACGCTTGATTCGATCAGTATGAATTTTATTTCTCTGCAATTATTGGTCCGATTGATGTGAAATTTTCACCACAGGACTACCCCCTCCTGAAGAATATGTTAATGATAATCATGATGTCATAGGTCATGTGGTGCAGGCACCGTCTTGGAAAAAACAAAAAAGTTTCACTTCCATATCACCAAAACTGTGCTGGGTAACTGTGCTGGGTAAGTATTCTCGATGAATATCTAGTTCCAAAATTGCTGAACAGGATCAGATTTTATATCAATATCAAAACATTTGTACATTTTATATGTCGCCAAATCAAAATTTACATCAACATGGAATACAATGACAGTATTGGCGAAAGAACCTGCAACATGTACAATTTATTTTTGGGGGAGTGTCAAAAGGTGCGTGTTTGTGTGAGATGCTGTAACTGATTTAGACAAAGGATAAGGTCTCAAGTACAGAGGTAGTTCACATGTAGGTACTGTGTGGGATCAAGGGACTCATGGAGGAGCAAACATCAGGAAGAGTGGTATGTTTACTGCCTCTTTTAAGGTTCACCCACCATGAACTGTACTCTCTCGTTGGCTGATGAAAGGATTCCTGTCGTGTGCAGCCGGAATCGGAACAGCCGACTGCTTGGGTGTGAAATGAAGGTTGAAGAGCTGGAAGGATTTCCTGACATTCTACAGATAAAAATTGAGGATGAGTATTCCTTTGGTCTAGAAGAGGAGCAAAGTGACCAGCTGAATGGTGAGTTATATGATCTTCACTTCCAATGGGATCTGTGTTTGTTTCGTTTAAAATGTTTTATTATTTTTGAACACACATGATAGAGGCTCATGAAATACCAAGAGCTGAATGGAAAGGGGGAAAAAAAACAATAACAGCAGAATATAATGACACATCGGTGTGAACAAGATGCACACAAGTTGAAGGAAACACCAGAAGAAGAGAAAGTTGAAAGCCGGGATGAAACAGAAAAGTAAGAAAACAACCAACTAACAAATGTAAAGAGGTGAGGGAGAAGGGGAAAAATTAGAATCACCAGAAAAAGGGATTGTCAAAGGTTTCCAATTCCTTTTTACAAGTGATATTTGCCAGAATTGAAGGACATGTTTCACATCTTTTAGCAGCTTGTGATTGCATCAATGTCTGAAGAGAGGGAAGAGGCTGCTACTTTTCTCTCTGAAAGATGCCACGGTGGAGGGTGGAGTCATCAGCAAACAGATAATGAGGATTTTCTGGAGAGTCAAAGAGAATGTTGGTGAAGAATAGGACTGGGCCCAACACACTGCCTTGGGGCACTCCAGCCTTGATAGAGAGAGGAGTTAAAGGATTCTGTCAGGAGGCTCGTGTTTGCTACGAGAGTAGAAGAAGTCAGTAAGCTCTGTGTGGAGGTGGCCTTGGATTCCATAGGCTGAGAGTTTGAAGAGCAAAGTGGTGTGTCAGGCTGGGTATAAAGCTTGAGATATGTCTGGAGAGATGACCATGAACTCTTGTGTGACATTGAGGACCTCCATTCTGAGTTATTACCTGGTGTTGGCTTAATGGCTAGAGTGGTGGGCTTGGGATCTTTGGGTCTTGAGTTCAAATCCTGCTTTGCTGTTGAATTGATACCAGGTGGGGTTGACAGCCTGTCATCCTTCTGAGGTCGGCAAAATGAGTACCAGCTTGCTGGTATCCTTCAGAGTGGCGACCTGTCCAGGGTTGTGCCCAATAGCCAAGAAAACTTCTTAGGCCGCACCAACGCTCTGTCCAGAGGAAGGTCCCAATGGATGGAGCCTGAGTTGGGAGAGCAAAAGCAGCGTGTTCAGGTTCGAGTGACTCGGTTTGAATCTGAACTTTTATACGAGTTTCCCTGTATTTTGAGCCATGGGTCAATCCTCCAGTGAACGACAATTTCTCTCATAAGGTCAACTGCACACGCTGAAATGGCCATGTGGTGTGGAATTGGTAAAACCGTCGCATGATGGTGGATTATTCAGGCATTCACATTCACCTCTGCTCGGTGTCTTGGGAGACAATTGGTCTCCGGTGCTCTCATGCTGTTGTCTGGGAGTCCGAGTCCGTTACAATTCACTTTTGTTAAAAACCCAAATAACATCGATCACTTGTCATTGGAGGAAACACCCAATTCGCTCACACCTTACGCATGTCGCAGCGAAGTGGGAGCCACTTCGTTCCAAAAATTATCAAAAATGAACTTCATGAAATTATCAAATCATTAACTATTCCATAAACTGGAGCATATATGGAACACAAGGCAAAAAACAGTTTATCAATTCAGACAAACACAACTCATGAAAGGAACCAGACTGATAAACATTTAAATATCATGGACACTTACTATGACAATCCGTTACACTTGTGAGGCCAGGATGTCGCGACATGATGGAATCAAATTTTGGCAAATTTTCATATTTCTCGATGCACATGAATAAAAAATGAAATTTTCTTCCCTCCAAATGGTTGTCAGATAAACATTTGAGCATTATTGCTCATAGACTTGTGAAGTCGGTCTGATTCATCTATTTTATCTTTTTTTAATGTCCAAATACTGAAAACATTCACTCACCTCTATTTCAGCAATAATTCCAGAATTCCATAATCGTCGCGTAATGGCGAACAAGAAAAAAATCTCCCTTTTACTGTTGAGGGAGATTGAGGCAAACCTGTATTTTTTCCTGCAAATTGGTCATGACAGAAAAGTATCATTTGGGGTAAGAGATTTCAAATTGAATGATTCAGGTAAATTTTTATTGTGTATAATATTGATTGTCGCGTAATGGCGGACAAATTTGAAATTTTGAAACGCGTTATCAGTGAGCGGTATTTAATCAAAATATGTCTATAATGTTTGTAAAATTAGATAATATGATTTTTGTTGGTAAAATGAGCCTCATCTCAGCCACTTTCAGCACACTTCACAGAATAGCACAGTCACTTTAATTTTTTCATCCCTGAATAGGCATTCAAAGTGAAACGAGGTTAAATTTCACTATCACATGCCACTCAGCCAATTTTTGATCGATTTCCAAACTGTAACATGTTCTGGAAAGGAAAGTTCACTCTTTCTGTTGAAATAAACTTTTCAAAACCAAGTTCCAATGAATAATATCAGATAAATGAAACAACATCTGAAAATCTAAAAATGAAACTGGAAATATGACTGCTTTTTCAGCTGATACCATTTAACTTACATGAATCTTAGGATCCTGACATCTGACAGTCATTGAAGTATTTTTTTTAATAGATTTTTCAATGCTCTAACTGTCTGTGAGGGTTTCAAGAAGGCAAGTTTACTCATATTTGTGTTTATTTACTGTTATTTAAATACAAGCATTGGAACAGGGTGGCTCCCACTTTGCTGCAATAGGCCCTTAGCAATCATTCCCAGCTGCAGCTTGGATGAGATAGTTCATCAACACTCAGCTATTCGAGTCAAAGAAAGCTGAATAAAGCAACCAA
Organism: Eptatretus burgeri; assembly: GCF_056783735.1. Classification (NCBI taxonomy): domain Eukaryota; kingdom Metazoa; phylum Chordata; class Myxini; order Myxiniformes; family Myxinidae; genus Eptatretus; species Eptatretus burgeri. The sequence goes on from NC_140977.1 coordinate 14,271,705, forward strand.
GATAAGCCACACAAGATACGTCCTTTGCTGATTCCAGCTCTACCTGAATTCAACAGCAACAGCCATTTTGAAGGAGCAGAAGTATGAAAACTCCAATGCTTCCACCTCACCTCAGCTGCTGGACTGGTTTCTTTACTTATTGGTGAATCATCAACAACAATGTAGATGGAATGCTGGTTCTACGGAGGAACTCAGGAACTTCAGTCTTCGTTTCACGTGCAATACTTGGTTCTTGGTTGCAGCATTATTGAAAGTCTGGGTTTGTTCCTGATGCAGGTTTGATTCGGATTAAAAAAAAAATTGCTGATGGTTTTGGGATAAACTTGTCGACTCTTTGTGAAAGACACCATTGGATCATAAATGTCCATCAACTAATGCCAGCCAGGGTTTGAAATAAGTGTTGGCCCCGGTGCCTATGTCCACCAAAAGCTTTGTCGGGTGACTAAAACTTCCAGCCTTGGTGGCCCAGATGGCCACTTGTATCAAAATCTTCAAGATATGCAATGCTTACTTATGAGATGTGTGGTGTATTTCCCGCTGTTCGGCCATGCACTGGCTTGCTCCAACAATACAGAATGGAACTTTGATAGAGAAGCAAGTCCACACTTACAGCGTGCACACATCACATTGTTGGCTGCATGCGAGATCTACCTCGAGCATGCATGTGGTGCAACTGTACAATGGACAGCGATTCATCCAATTTTTTAAAAATTTGATTCTCCACTGAGTATCTGCAGCAATGGTTTTGAATGAACGAAAAAAACTAGCTGAGAAAACCACCTCTTCTTCCTCTTTGCTCATTTTTTTCCTTGGATCTATTTTTGTTAAATCTTACAAGTTATGATGTCATAATTTATAAACTCGATTTTGTGCACTTAAATTTTGTAATCCCAGTGTATCAGTTTGCATAATCATCATGGAGAGCATTACTTACCAACACTAGTTGAGAAAACCTTCCATCACAAGCCTCTGTTGTGGTCGGAGTACACTTTTGAACTGTCTTCACATTTTTGAAGTACAAATTTAGTTTGGTGTTTTGTGTTGTCTTTTTTTTCACAATGCATGAGCACCTGTGTACCAGTTATGTGAACCCATGGATATAGTGTCAGAAATCATTGTATCGTGCACAACTTCTTCTTGGCCGTCTAATTTTAGGAGAGACTGGAATGACCCATTTGATCACATGGTGCTGAGACTCCATCTCAGAGAAGAAGTGTACTGAGGTTTCCATCATATGGTGTTGTGTACAAAATGTATCGAATCTGAAAAAGAAACGAGCAGAAAAAAGGAAGCTGGTCAAACAGGAATACGAACTTGAGAAATGGATGAGGAAGTGTCGACCGGATTGGGAGAGAGCGAGAATTTCGGTGGCTTGGTTGAGGAAGATTGGGACGTGATGTTCTTCAAGGTGTGCAGGGAGGATTTGGGAGGATCGGTGTCAGGAAGGAAGCAAAATGTGTTTCACCCCGTGTGCACCAACTTCAAGAAGTGTAATTTTCAAAAGCACCAGGAAATTGAAAATCACCAGCACGCAATGGCAAAGAAGAAAACTGGAGAGGCAGAACCTGGAACATCAGAAGCAGGAAAAAATGACAACGATAATGAATGAACGAACAAACAGTGCATAAACTGAAGCATCGATTCAAAAACGCTCATGCGATAGCAAGAAACTGCCGTCCAAATTATGTTGCTGTGAGTCGGTGGGTAGATTATTAAATAGCAGACGGTGGTGTTCTGTGATTACGAGTTATGAGATTGCTGGTGTGAAAAGCACTGAAATTTGATCGATATGTCGTGAGAAATAGTAATTTAAACATGTATACTGATCTCTGTGAATTAATTCACTCATCAAATATGATGCGGGCCACCAAAATATCTCTTTAGGTGGCCTGGTGGAGAAAAAAAAAACATTCAGCGTGACCACTGCTGTCAGATGGGACATGGTTTATATTCATCCAATGGGCAGCAAAGGATGCACAGATGAATTCACTGCAAGTGAAAAACCAGGATGGCAGTTCATGGTGTCAAAATTTGAACTGAGACGAGGTAGCCCAAGGACGTGTGTACATACTTCCCTGGTATCTTGCAGGTTTAGAACTTCAATTCAATTTCTCAACAGATGATTTTTTCCAAACCCACTCCTGAGCTTTTCTCCACTTGCTGACTTTTGATCCTTTCCATTCCCCTTATCACATGGTCACATGTCTAAGCTTTAGTTTATTCCTTCCATTCTCTGAATTTGCCAATCTGTTAATGTGCCACTCTTCCTCATTTCGTTTTCCATGAGGGTTGAGTTTTGAGACAAAAACACAAGTCACATGTTTGATCACAGTTGTGGTTAATTTGCCAATCAATGCAGGTTTGGGAGAAAACTTTCTCTATTTTGGGTTCTCCACATTTTTCTTGGCTTCTTGCTTTTGTTTGAGATTTTTGCTCGTGGTGAAATTCCCACTGAAGTTGTGGTCGCGTAAGAAGCATCTCGTAACATCGAGGCAGTTTCTTCTGACTTATGCTTTGATATCGTAATCCTTTGATACGACGTTGTTCCCGTGGGGAAATGTTTTATTTTCTCTCTTTGTGGAAGAACTTGAGTCGATGATTTAATGCAATATTTATTACCCTCACCAAACGAGAGGATATTGCAATTTGTGTCTGTCTGTCTGTCTGTCTCTGTTTTTGTTTGTCCGCACAGAGCTTTCATATTTTTCTCCGCAACCACTTGTTGGATTGAGACAATTTTCACCATATGTGCGACAACTCAGGTAGAATGTTCTCATGATAATTATGATGTCATAAGTCACGTGGTGTGGCAGCAAGATTGGAAAAATGGAAAAACTTTGTGCCTCTGCATCTATGAAACCGCACCAAGGAAAGAATTGAGACTTAACAGCTCGCAAGCACTCATGGGGAATGAGTATGACATCATCAGTGCCTTCGTAATGACATCATAATTGCATATGGAGAATGCTACATCCAATCAGGATGAAAATTTTTGAGGGTCATCTCGGGATAAAATGGTCCACACAAACTTTTTTGATGACATCATCGGTCATGTGATTTGTCAGCCATATTGTTTTTTTTTTAAAACCTTCAAAAGAGCTGAACAGGTCGAGGTGAAATATTTCACAAATGACTGCTTTCCATGAGGAACAAAAGTTTCTCAAACATGATGTCGTAGGTCACATGGTTTGGCAGCAATATTGGATTTACCCTAAAATAAAATTCTTCTCCAGAAGGGCTGGACAGATGGAGGGGAAACTTCACACATGCTCCCCAAGGCATGCTTGGACAAATTTGGTGAGGAATTATTGAAAAGTCGCATGGTTTGACAGCCATATTTATTTCAGAAAAATATTAAATCATGTTTTCTCTGGAACCACGACATCAATTGACATGAAACTTCAAAATTATGATTTCGTACTGAAACGGAATACAAGTTTGAAATCTCAACTTAATCGGACACATGGTCTGACAGCCAAAATTATTTAATTTTTTTGAGCTGTGTTATTTTGGGAGTTTTTGATAAAAAAAATTTATATTATTATTTTTTGAATAAGGCTGATTTGGCTGTGCTTGGATGGGTTTGAGGGTAGAGGAGCAGCAGCTGAAATGAGAATCCTATCCAGGTTCCTCCTGATGACTTCATCATTGTTTTTGCTTGTTTGGGTTCCTTCTGATGACTCTTATGCAGGACTGTACCGATTTGCTCTTCCATTTGATTTGAATTTAATTTATTTTAATCCAATTCTAAATTCAACTCAATAATAATGAAAAAACATCATGGGTCAGGGTCAAGTGTCACATTAAAGCGGGGTTGCATCAAAGCGGGACGTCTTGGTACCCGGTCATCACTGCCAGCAGTTATAAAGTGCTATTTCTAATTATGTCTCTTATTAATTACGACACACACTAATACATGAAGGCCACACAAAATACACCACACAAAACAAGTCCTGGTGAGGTGGGTCTGCAATCTCTGATTGCTCTTTTTCTTGTTTAGCTATTTTAATAGTATTGAATACACAATATTGCCAATCGTATGTGACACAAGACTGCCTGCATGTCATAAAAGTTACTTTTTCCAGATTTATTTGTGAAAGTGGAAGTGAAAACCGGCCATGACATTAACGTCAATCTTGTCAGGTCAGGTATGGGCGCATGCACCGGAGCAGCGCGTCGCTGCGTCCATTTTCCTCCGGTACTTCAGGGGCCGACATCTGGCCAACCCCCAGACAGATGCCTGGCCCATTCCCATCTCCTTTAGATGCTGATCAACCTGCTGCAACCACGAGGCACATGGTCAGCCCATTGGCCTTCTCCACTAACGAGGCTCCCTCGCTGAGAGAATCTGGTGAGTTGGATCAGCATCAGGAAAATGAGCCAGATGTCCATACATCCAAAGCTGAAGCTCATGGACAATGCAGGTAACAAATCTCATTTGAGTCTCTCAGCAACCGCTCGTTGGATACAGAGTCCTACGAGCGATAGCCAAGGATTCTCCGAAGAGACCCGGCACCAAAGGAATTAAGTCTCCATCTCAGATCTCTGGTCAGGGTCCAAGTCTCACATCCATAGATCAAGACTGGAAGCACCAAGGACGTGAAGACTTGGACTTTCATCCTCAGGTACTGGCAGTACCACACCCCATGATCCGGTGGATCCATGACTCCCCAGGCCTGACCCAGATGTGTGTTGACTTCTGGCTCACAGCCAGCAGAGACATGAATATCACTCCCAAGATAAGTGAATCTCTCAGCCTGGTGTTGGCTTTGTGGTTAGGTTGGCGGCTTGGTATCCTCGGGTCCTGAGTTCAAGCCCCGTTGGCCGCTGAATTAATACACCATGAGGTTGACTCAGCCTGTCATCCTTCTGAGGTTGGCAAAATGAGTAGCAATGTACTGGTAAGGGCGACACATCAGCGGCATTGCCACGTCCCAACCAATGATGCAACCAGCTGCCATAAGGCTGAGAGAGAGAGAGAGGCGCAGAGAGAGAGAGGCGCAGAGAGAGAGAGAGAGAGAGAGAGAGAGAGAGAGAGACAGAGAGAGAGAGACAGAGAGACAGAGACACAGACAGAGACACAGACAGAGACACAGACAGAGACACAGACAGAGACACAGACAGAGACACAGACAGAGACACAGACAGAGACACAGACAGAGACACAGACAGAGACACAGACAGAGACACAGACAGAGACACAGACAGAGACACAGACAGAGACACAGACAGAGACACAGACAGAGACACAGACAGAGACACAGACAGAGACACAGACAGAGACACAGACAGAGACACAGACAGAGACACAGAGACACAGACAGAGAGACTGAGACTCTCGTGACCTCAACATCCTCACCACAAACTGGTCCGGACAAGACAGCAGCATCCAAGATGTCATTGACAGCCTGGATATTAGATTTGACCCAGGAAACACGTAATCCCTGTGGCTCCGACTCTATTCCGCACCTCGAGGACCCCAAAAGGATATCTTGTGTCTCCACAAAGATGACTGCATCATCTGCGAAATCAAGGTCAGAGATCTTGACATTCCCAAACAATGCACCACAACTTGATCTCTCTGACATCCTCCCCAGAATCCAGTCCATACAAGTGCTGAAAAGTGTGGGGGCCAGAGCACACCCCCCTGACGAACTCCAGTAACAACCGGAAATAAGTCAGAGATGGTATCACCACATCTCACAGCACTCTCAGTCCCAGAGTTTCGTTCAGACATCAGATTGATCCGTTTTGGTGGCACCCCATGAAGACCAAGAATCCTCCAGAGGTCATCTCGATTCACTGAATTCAAACACTTTCCAGAGATCAACATAGGCTGCAAGCAGCCCCTGCCGAACCTCTCATCTGCGTTTGTTGAGGACCCCCAAGAGCAAGGATACCGTCAATCGTTGACCTCTTTGGTGTAAAACCAAACTGCTCTGGATGGTGGTGCTCAAGCAGATTTTTTTTTTTTGTATACCTTGTCGAGGCTCGTGTGAGAGCTAACACACAATGCACATCAAGGGGGCATGAGACAAGAGGGTTGGGAGTGGGAGGGACAAAACGGTGGGGAACAGACACATTAGGAGATCTGTGGAAGGGAGAGGGATGGGACGGGAACATGGGGAATAGAAGACAGACATTACAGGGACTTTTAGGAAGGAAAGCAGGGAATTTGAAGGAAGTGGGCTTGGGTGGATTATCGGGGGTAGAAAAGATCGAGGATTTGGATGGGGGATGATAAGAGGTGGTGGTGAACAGCTGTTTTGAAAGCCTGGAGGGAAGAATGGGAAAGAATAGAGTGAGGGAGTTTTTTCCAAAGGCGGGAAAAAAGAGGAATGAAAGAGTGAAGGTGAGCAGTGATTCATGATTTTGGTAGTTTTACCAGAAGGGGGTTGTTGGCTGACCTTGAATTATTTTTGAGCCCGGAGTTGAGCCTTCCTTTCGTTGGCATTTTTCACCGCTGTTGAAATACCACCCGTCAATACTCCAACCGCACTTAAACCAGCAAATAAAGGAATTGGAAATGGGAGAAATCCTCCACTTGGCTGTCTTAGTGAATATTTTTTTCAACATTGGTTTTGTCATTTTAATTTTAAGTGAGCCAGTGTCATTCAAGATTTTAACCTGTTCTCTTGTGAGCAAAACATCAATTCTTACTGCTCCTTTTCTCTGAATTGTATTAACGTTAATCATACAAGGCTTTTGATTTTGAACACAAGATGATAGTTTATGAAGATTGATTTGATTAACATATACCCCAGTTGGTACTTTGCCACTCATTTATTTAACAAAAAATTATGTGAGACTAATCATAACACCATTATCTGTATTAATCTGTAATTCTGTTTCTTCCAAAAGCAAACGATATGAATCAACTTCTTCACTCTCTCCTCTTTCAATGTATAGGGAAGTATCCACTCGATTAGACTTTATAGTTTCCTTTTGAGCACTCAGGTCAAACGCATAGATTGTTCACAAACTTTTAAATGCTGTCATTACTTTCACACACCTTTTGGTAAGACTTGTATGCTTCAGCAAAATCATTTTTTTTCCCAATTAATTTCCAATCTATCTCGTGGATGAAATTTTCCATCTGGAGGAACACCAACTTGTTTCACCTTAGCTTTATCACTCAATGCATTATTCTTATCAGTAGCAGTATCGCCATCTTGTTGTTTTTTAAAATGATCCACAGATATCGTGGCTTTCCTTCCAGAACACCCAAATTCCATGTGTAAAGGCCCAGTCACACCTTGACGTTTTATCCAGCGATGGCAACATATTAAAATTTATGTAAAACGCTGGCTTACGTTGAACTTTTGATGTTTTTTTTTAAAGATTCGGACGTATTCATAGCGACTTGGTCTTATGTATAACGCATTAGTAACGGACACATAACGTTTCGTTGTGTTATAGCTAACTTATACCAACGAATGCTGAACCTGTTGTCGGCCTTCACAACCTATGCCCAACGATAGTCTAACTTAGGCATAGCGCGTTGCACACATCGCCGACGATGTCGTGACGTAGCCTATTAAAAGGCTGACGCACAACGATTCGAATCATAACTGCCGTAGAAATGGAAGTGTCAACATCGCTGTCACACCTTGGCGATCTTGTCAGCGCATGCCGACCTAAGAAAAATGTGTCTAAAACGTTGGCGCACGTCAAATACGGTATGAGTAAGTTTGGTATATGTGAGCAGAACGCTAAAGTACGCTATCATACGTCGTAGTAAGTAGAGTACGTCAAGAAATTTTAAACATGTTCAAAATTTTCCGACGTACTTGGCATATGACACACGTTCCGCATGCGATGGGGATAAGTTGTACACACGATATGCGGATGCTTACACACGTCCACAAAGGCTACTTGTAAGCTACTCATAAGTCGAAACACGTCGTGGTAATGTCTTTTTTACGCGAAGCTTGTTTCTAACTTATGTTTGACGTGCTTTGAACCAATTCTTTACGTAGTCCCAACACACATTGACGTATGTCGACGTATTCCAATGACGTCTTCCGGTCGACAAAAAAAATAAATGAACGTGTTTCTAACTTACAACTGCCATATAAAGACGTGTTCCCAGCGATTTTGGGAATTGGTATATAATAATGGTGTTCATAAAAGGGGAACCCAACAGTGTTTTCGAGTCCTTTTTGAGTCGATGTCCATGTTATCAGTATCAGTATTAGTATTAGTAGTAGTTTGTTCATGTTGGCAGTAGTAGGTGAGTCTGAGGGGGAGGGTGTGGGTTATGATGGATCCTCCTTGCGTCCGCGTGTCCACGGGTAGGAGACATCTTTGCACCATTGTTCGAAGTTCTTCGCGGCTAATTTTTATGGGGCTTTTTCAACAATGAGCTATGGCTTGTTTTTACGATTTAGGTCTATTCATAACGGGTTGGACAAATGCACAATGAACTAATAATGTGCATAGAGCGCTTCGATAACTTATAGATACGGTATACCAACGAATAATTATCGTGTAGCCGGCGTTCACAAACTATGCCCAATGATAGCCTAACTTATCCATATCGTGCGGCAGTTTATCTTTGCCGGTGACGTGGGGTTTGCTATTCATAGGCTGCCACTCAACGATTTAAATGGCTGCATCTCAACTATTGAAAGTAGACGCTTGCGCTCAACAATTGGATTTTTTTTTTTACACTCAGTGACTTTTAAACGGTACCACTCAGCTATTTTCATTGCTTACAATGAACGATTTAAATTGCTGTCACTCGCCTTTGTTTTTTTTGACGCTGGCGCTCAGAAATTTTAATCGTTTCTATTGAACGTGCTAAATCGCTCAAACTCCACAATTGAAAGTAGACGCTTGCGCTCAACAATTGGATTTTTTTTTTTACACTCAACGACTTTTAAACGGTACCACTCAACTATTTCATTGTTTACAATGAACGATTTCAATTGCTGTCACTCGCCTTTGTTTTTTGACGCTGGGGTTTGGAAATTTGAAGCGTTTCTTCTGAACGTGTTAAAACGCTCAAACTCGACTATTTTAAATAGACGCTGCCGATGGACAATTGGAATCGTAGCCAAGCTAGACATCGAAGTGTGAACATCCTCGTCATGCCGAAGAAAAGTTTGAAGAATGCTGCAAATAAGTGTCCTGGCTGTGGCCGTGGACGCCGACGCAAGGCGATCCATCATCACCAAAACCCTCCCCATCACGCTCAACCTCCGACGGAGAGGATGCTGGCTCCAACGCCTCTCGGGCATCGTCGGTGGCATCGATAGCTGCGTGCGACGCCTCCACGTCCCCTCCACAAGCCGTTGCGAAGAAGAGGGCCAAGAAGACACAGTATTGTCTCGATTTTGAAGAGGAGCAGCTCACGTGCGATTTCCTTCGCGACAATCCATGCATCTGGGACATCAAGAAGACGGACTACAGAAGGGTGGACAAGGAGGTAAAGGTCTGGGAGGATCAAGGCAAGGCCATGGGAAAGTCTGTGGAGCACCTTCAGGGATGGTTCAAGTCCCTGCGAGACACCCACACCCGTCTCGACAAGAGCAAGAACGGTGACGGCACCACCGAACTGATGGAGAGGGAGCAGTGGGTGAAGGCAAACTTCGGCTTCCTCAAGCCTGTGGTCCGTCATCGTCCTTTGCCCGTCAATAGTGTAAGTGTAAACACATTATTATGGATACTATTTTTTTTCCCCATTCCTTTTATTGTACTAAAGATCTGTAAGGAAATTCTTCATATATTAATACAAAGCATTACATTTGCCTCAAATTTTGGCATTGTCATTTAATATACACTTGTTATAATTGCAGATAAAGAAAACCATAGCGGCACACAGCGGGGACCTCGCCGCTGCAGAGGCAGCTTGTGCAGAGCTCATGGTCCATGAAGACAGCACGCCTTCCCCTGTCCCACATTCATCCGCACAGGGCAAGGGGAAGCGTGCCCACGACGATGACCAGTTGCTGCAGTCACTCGAGAAGAGGGTACACGAGTCTGGGGAGCTCCTCAAAACTCTTGCAAAACCTCAACCCATCACAGCCACTGCAGCCTACGCCAAATACCTGCATGACATCCTGCTCAGCATGTCCAAAAACAAGTTTCGGGAGGAAAGGTCAGGCATCAACGAAATCCTCAATGTGCTGCTGGATGAGGAGAGTGAAGAGGAAGAGTGTCCGACGGCCCACAACGTCCCTGCTCATGTTTTCACGCGCTCTTTTGCAGCAACAGCTACGCACCAGCCACCCCGCCACGTGTGGGGAAACAAGTCATCGACTGCGTCAGCATGGGCCTCACAGACTACCGGCAATGTGGACCCACACATGCAGCATCCACAGTGGCAGCTGATGACGCCTCGTCTCCCTCGACATGGCTTTTTGCTTCCTCCCCCTGTGAGTACACAGCAGCCAAGCTCCGCATCTGCATCTGATGCTATAGGCTCTGCTGCCCAAGAACTGAACCAGTCCCCAAACGAGTTGGACACTAGCAGTAGGAGTAATGTCGACATCTCTGGCTTCTCAGGACTGCTGAACTTGACCAGCAATCTGATTGTCGCAAGCACCTCTTGTGTGGAGCTTTACAAACCTCCACCACCTGAGAAGAACAAGTAAATACAGTGACAGTGTCGTGGTTTACTTATCAAGTTTGGCAGATACATTGTTTGGGCCATATTTGTGCCATTTTTTTATACTCGTTCGACCACTGTACTCTTTTTCAATTATTTCACAGAGCACTGAATAAAAGTTGAGCAAAGTCTTTATATTTTTGTTGAAGTTGCTTTATTAATATCTAATTCATAAACAATAATGCTAAATATAAATCCGTTAGGCGCCATCGCTGCTCGCTCTACTTTGGGAGCTGGCCGACACCACTTGCCCTTTTCATTTACATGGTATCAATCAATTTAGCACAATAAATATGTTCATCACAACCCTCTTAGTTTGCGGCCAGAAACCCGCCTTGTGAAATAATAGGCATGTATCCAAAGGGACTGTAACAAATGTCAGCCATATTGATCCCATTTGCCTATTCGCTAAAACACTTTTTATTAATAGGATTTTGTTACACTTTCTCCTTGTTCACATTTTAAGTCACGTCTCGCTTGCGAGCCGTGGTTCATGGAGAGCTTGGCGCTGTTCTTCTTCTTCTGGTGAAGACAAAACCTTTATGTCACGGCTCTTTCACATACACGATCCGGATCTCCTTAAATACCAGACACATATACATATTGTCACATTGAGGTTGCCTTTTGATAGTATCTATCGTGGACTTTTAAATATATTCGGAAATTTGCTTACAAGTATGGGAAAGTTCGCGTTACAATTAAAAGATTATTCCATTTAATATATTTAAATTACGTAAATATACTTACAACTTAAAATGAACGAAAAACGCCATTTACGGGCGTGAGGCGACGCCACGTGACTGTTTTTTTGTAGTTGTTGTTGTTTTTTCTTTCCTTCAATTAAATAAATAAATGATTTTCCCTATTGTCCTGGTGAGGACAAAACCTTTAGGATGCGGCACTTGGACACATTTGTCCTTGTTTATTTTAAAAAGACCCCTCGGAGGTCTACTTCTGGAGGTGTTTTTTATTTTGCACAGTTCACAATAACTATACGTTTTTCGATAAAGTATTTGAGCTGTTCCGAAGCAACGGAGGTGTGCAGAGCAACCATTAAATTTTGTGCACAAAAGAACAACATTGCACACCATTCACCCAGGTGCCATGAACAGCAAAATGTTTTTCTTCAACATATTAACAATTTATCATTTCTGAATTGTTAGAAATGTACTGGGCCATAACCTATGTCCTCCTTGCCCTTTTTGGGGTTAAGGCTATAAATTGGCATGAAGGGGCATAGATAGATTGCGCACAGAATCTTTTTTTTTTTCTTTTTTAAGTTATTTTTTTCGGAAAAATTTAAGGGGCCGTTGACAAGACGTTGATAGGACCCATGGTGGTATAATGGAAAGAACACGATTCACACATATATTGGGCGTACGTAACAAATTTCATAGGAATCCTTAGAGTGGTTTAGCTGTTAGGCTTGACAAAGGATTTTGGGAAAGGCGGTCATGGAAATTCCCTGAAAAAGGGTGCTGGAAGAGCAGCCAATACATTATGGTGTCTTCCCTTATGTATTGTCCTTTGTAATAAATAACAGAAACGATGTTCATTTCAAGAGGAATGTTAAATCCTCTGTGGCCCTTTATTGCATGAACTTTTGCATTAACACATATCTATAGAATTTTTTGTTGCCATGGAATTGTGCCAGCTGGGGAGTTGACCCAGTGCTTTAGGAGATTCCTCTGTTTTTTTCCCATCCTTGGAGGCAGTGTTGTTACCAGTAGCTGTCTGCGTATCCTCCAAGTGGCGTCCCTCTCGCCATGCTCCTGGAACAACATCGCATTTCCCATTGTCTTCCCGGTCAAGCTGCGGGTTCTGTAGTCCAGGGTACCTTGGATTCAAATTATATTTTATTTACTTATAAAGCGCACCTTTTATAAAAACACGTAATCAAATGCGCTGTACAATAACAAATAATATAATGATACATATAACATCGAAGGTAAGTCATAACATTTTTCGAAGGATACGCTAAAAGTTCTATTGCATTCTATACTGGTTAATATATGCTATGTAAACATGGATTACCTTGTCCGCAAGAGGTTGTGCAAGATCAAGCATGCTTTCACAATGACCTGCACATTGGAGGGTTGATGCTGCATTGCACGAAGCAGAACCTGGAATCTGTTCGTCAAAATGCCGAATGCATTTTCTGCCACCCTCCTTGCTCGGCAAAGCCTGTAGTTGAAGATGCGCTGGTCATTATTCATACCCCGGAAGCTGTATGGCTTCATCATGGTTGTTCTTAAGGAAAACGCATCGTCGCCGACGAAGAAGTACGGTACGTCCTCATTGTCGTCTGGAAGAGGCTCAGGGTCAGGGAAGCCAAGGGTACCATCTTCCACGCATTCCTTCAACTCAGAGTCATTGTAAATTTGCGCATCTGATGCGGATCCGGCACCGCCGACATCTGCCCAAATGAACTTGTAGTCAGCATCTACAAGCGCCAGAACAACAATGGAGTAGAATCCTTTATAATTGTAGAAAAGTAATCCACTCCTTGGAGGACAGCGGCAGGCCACGTGCTTCCCATCAAGTGCCCCACATGTATGGGGAAAGTTCCATCGTTTGTAGAACTTGTCGGCTATGACGCGCCAACCGTCAGGAGTTGTTGGGCAAACAAGCACCTCATCCACATATTCGTCAACAATAGCTTGACAGACGTCTCTTACCACTCGGGACAGGGTGTTATGAGGGACCCGCCATCCAAACTTCATCGAGTGATACTTGCTTCCAGAGGCAAGGTGACGCAAAGTCAGTGCCAGCCTCATGCCAGGCTCAAGCGGAGCCCTGAAGAAGGTGTGCTGCTTTGCTATCCGTGGACCCACTCTGGCCAGCAGCTCGTCGAACATCGCTGGGGCCATGCGGAGAAAGTTGGTGAAGGCTGAATGGTCCTCCTTACGGAGTTCCACCATGAGCTGGTTATACAAACCAAAATGCCGTCACCTCCCGATCCATGGTGTCACCCAGTGCCTTCTCCTCCGTTCACGTCTTCTTTTCTCGGTTCTATTGGCACGCAACTAGTGCAGTGCCAAATTGATGAGGGTATGCTGATGTTGGAGGACAGGTAGGTATTGTAGTGTCATCGTTGCCGGATACTCCATGTCTCGTAATGTCATGGACATGTACTCGCTATGTAGTCTGCAACACTGACGGGTTCCTCCTGTGAAACCCCTTTTTATTTACCAATTCCCCTAATCGCTGCCATTACATCATTATCTGGTATCTGTAGATTCGGAACTCGTTCGTTAAGTTCTGTAGTCGTCCGGTAAACGTCAAATACGTCCACATACGCCAGTATGTGCCGGAGGTGCGTTACACACAGGTGCAAAGCACGTCACTCATAGGTTTGATAAAAGCCTCTTTTGCCCTAAACAATAACTCGGCATGATTCGACGTACAAGTAACTTTCAAGCAAGGAGTGTCGAAGTGTGTCAACGATCGCGTAGCGTGTTGGCAACTTGTCACTGATAGGTTATAAATAAGTTTCAGGCAGGCTAAGCATTATACCGACGTCTTTTAGCCTATGAGTAACTTAAAAGTAACGTCTGTCGACGTGTGGCAACGATCGCGTAACGTGCCAACAACACGTTAATCATAGGTTAGAAATAAGTTTCGGGTACGCTAAACATTACCTCGGCGTGTTTAAACTTATGATTAACTTACAAGTAGCATGTGTTGACGTCTGTCAACGATCACAGACCGTGCATACAACTTGTGGCCAGCGTAGCGGAACGTGTGAGTCATACGCCGGCATACATCGTGAAATTTCAAGCCTGCAAAAAATTGAGGACAACCGAAAAGTACAACATTTAAAGCCAGCATACAACGACGTATGGCAGTGTTTTTCAGCGTGCTCTCAATGTTATCAAAACTTACCCATAACGTATTCAACGTGTGCCAGCGTTTTAGAAAAATTTTTCAAAAATCGGCATACGTTGGCTAAAACGTCAAGGTGTGACTGGGCCTTAAGTGGTTTGATTTAGTTTAACGTGTTGACATCTTCTTTTGAGGGATGATACACTGAGTGGTTTCTTTGAGTTAAGTCTTCTGTTCAACATCTCTTCTGTTTTAAGATTAGTGGTATATTCACTAATATACCAACTCATTTCATCAATTACAAATTTATTCTGATCACCAAAAGCACCAGCAACTCCAAAAAGTAATCTATTTTCATTATCATTCCTTTGTAGTTGAAATCTAATTTTAAGACCACACAGAATTTTATCATGATCACAAAATCCAAATATGCCTTTAAGAGGAATTGCCACAGTAAAACGATTAACTGCTTTTGTATCATCAGTATACGTTCCTTTCCTTTGAGTATATCCAGGGTCTGTGGTTGTTCCCGTTGACATATCAGGAATAAAACCTTCGACAGCCCCCTTTCCCTTTCTATCACTGAATGTATATAGTGTAAATTTCATCATTTCAGATACAGCAGAGACATAATCAACCACTTCAACTTCTTGTGTTCCAATGTACAAACGAACGCTATCAAACATTTTCCAGAAGAAATCATTTACGAGCGTAGCATTTGTGTTATTCCCAGCCTTAGTGAATTTAAATTTACACAAAAAGAAACTTTCGGATAGATTCAAATAGGTTTGTTGATTATTGATTTCAAAACTTTTTGAACCATTTGCATTTACCTTGAAGCAATCTTCTTTTTTAGTGTCGTTTGAGATGATAATCATAGCATCTAAATCATAGATACTATCAATTGCTTCCATACTTTTATATATTTAGGAAAAAAGATGTTAAAACTTTTGAAACTCTCACCCAAGTATTTGAATTATTTACTGTCATTCTTGGGGGGACAACTGAGTTTTGCCTTTCTTAATTTCTTTAATTGCTTGTAATTTATGAGATTCCTTTTGGGCATCTTTTATGCTCTTTACAGCACCTGCTACATTTCCCACAGCAGAAGCAGTTGAACCAATTAGATCTTTTGTTTAAGAATAGTTGAACCGATACCAATTAGAGTATCAATTATCGCATCTCCTCTAAATTGATGTCCGACACCCCTTTGTCTCTTAGGTTTATAGTATCCTCTCCCATGATACATACCTTCACCCTTGTAGTATAGGGAAAGGAATATCCCATCCCCTGTAATTATTTTATATTTTCCCAACTCGTGTTTCATCACAATAACCATCGCATTTATTTATTGGAAAACTTCACATAGGTGAATTCTGATGGCTATAACTTCTCCATGAAAAGAAATCATACGATTATCTTGGTCTGTGTATGTTTTTTTTCCTGACACAGGGAGATGAACCAAATTTTTGGGTTCCATATTGAATTTATAACCAATTGGGGTTGAGAATGCGCTGAATGAAAATATTGTATTTGTTTTTATTCCATCATTATAAGCACCATCAATCAAATCACAGTGAATTAATACCGAATTTATTCCTGAGTATATTTGAATGACATTATCACTGTAAAACGTCCCATTAGTTTCAATCTTTTTTGAGGTGAAACCCAATAACTCTCTAAATGAATTATCTATTCTGAAATCAACCTTGTAGTTATTTTTAAGTTTAATCGATGATTTTGAAGTATGCTTTTGAATGTCTAAAACAATTTTTTTTGGGTTCATCACCCTGTTCTTTCATAAGACGAGCAATTTTGGAAGATATTTGAGAAATCTGATATGCTCCGGGTGAGCCTGTTATCGTTTTGTATCCACTTCCCAGATAACTAAACTTGTCATTTTTATCAGTTATATTAAATAAGTTATTCTAAGTTTCCATGGACAATAAAGATGCCTCATATTCTTTTGTTGGGTCAACTTGTAGTGGGTATGGGAATGAAGATGTGTGGTCGCTTGTTGTGAAATTAAAATTCAGGATTGTGCTTCTCATCTTATTTAATATAAGATAAAATGTCTTTATATTGAGATTTATTAATTATTTTCATGTTCATCAACTGGTCTAAAATGGCTGATGCTTCATTAAAACAATTGTTATTTCCAGCCTTCTTACTACCTAACAACAATAACAGTCTATTAACTAATTGCGATGGGTCATTTGGAAGAAAACTAATACCTGAAACAAGGATACTTGAAGCCTGAATAATGTGTTTCTCCTTCTCATTCTTGCTACGTTTACCAGAAAGACTAACCCTCTAATCAACAGAGTTCAGCAGATCAATATCTACTCTATCATCATTATTTTTCATATCCAATGGTTTATCAAAATACTTTGATTCATTCCTCACAGTTGAAGCTTGTCTTCCATCTTTTGTGAGAAGAAACATTAATCTGGGGGTTAGTTTAACAGGGGGTTGAGCAGACGTCAAGAACCTTAATTCATCATTAAATATCAATACCTTTTCTTGAACAAGATGAAATATTGCTGGTTGTTTTGTTGGAATGAGTCCTGCTTTGGTTTTTCATTCTGCTGAATATTCATTGTTTTGAAGAGCATTCACAATATAAGCAGGGGGGTGATTCATCTCTTCCATTTGTTGAAATAATCCTTCATCATCATCATATTCTAATTCTTCCTCCGCCATTTGGTCAAAATCTTTTAACATTTGAAGTTTTTTAGGAGTATATTCTGCTGTGGGAACTGTGGAAACATCCACAATTTTTTCTTTGGAAGTTTTTAAAAGTGGTTTAAAAATTTTCTCTTGTTTTCTTTCAAATGCTTCTTCACCCGTTAGTTTCTGTCTGCGTTTCTTCTTTATGTCTTCCTGTTGTTTTACAACTTTGAAACCAACTCTTAATAAACCTTAAATCTTCTTGCTCTTTCTTTAGCATCCATTTATTGATTGAAAAATATCATTTAATGTCTCATCTTGTTTCACAACAATATATTTATATTTTTCAGTCGTGTGCTTCATGTAATCCGCAAATTCTTTTTTCCTGCATAATGTAGAACAATTGTCTCTCCAAAAATTGTTTATATCTATTGAATTTAACTTGAACAAAATAAAAGTATTAGCATTGCTTCTGATGGAACGACGAGGAAGTTGAAAGTACGATTGACTAAGATAAATACAATTACAAGACGAATGTCTCCCTCTTGTGTAGTAGCTGTCCATTACCGTTTGGTTTCTCTCATTAACACAATCATCAAAGATAACGAGGTTCTTTTTTGATTTATCCAAATCTTGGGGAGACGGTATATCATCCGTATTAACACTAAGAATACAAGTTATCGGTTTTAATTTCTTTTTACATTTCTGTGTATCACAAAATAGTTGTATTATATCTTCAATGTTATTATTATCATTTCGGTTTTTTTGAAGTTCAAATAAACCGATTATATCTTCTTTTGAAGACCAGCATTAAAACTTTGTGAGAGTAGTTGACACTCTGGTTGAAAACTCGACTTTGTGAAAATTATTAAATTATCAAAATTCTAAAAAGTTGGGAGTCAGGAGCATCTTCAAAAGTGAGCAGGTTTTTCCACATCCGCTTGAACCAACTATGAGACATCTTAATGAATTTGGAAGATTTTTATGATTGTTAAATTTTATCTTATTTTCCTAAATGGGTAAAAAATCATTCATTTATATATTTGGAAAACAGGTTATTTAATTTATTGTTGGCTTTTTTAGAAACTATATTTTATCCAAAGTTCAGGTTTCATTTCAAGATAATCCATATTTTATTCATGCAATATCTTGTGTTGATATTTCCCTGAAAATCACATCCATGAAAAATATATAAGAACAATCCTTTGAACATTTCTCGAATACGTTCAGTTTCTTCCCTTGTAAGGAAAGGTGTGTTATCACCCTCATAGTTTACATTCATTTCTCTAATCAATCTTGTAAAGTAATTCATTTTTGGTGTAAATTTAAAAGAATTATTTTCCTTTTCAAATCTTTTATTACCATTAATTAGAAGATAATCACAGAATATACATCGTTTATAGGCTTTTGACTCTGTTTAATCCCACTCTATCACACGCAGGACAATTCTCAAATTTGTCAAATGGAGAATCAGGGAAGTCTAGCATATTTATAAAGGAAAACTTTACTTAAACTGAAATTCATCTCTACTTTCAGTTGCACAGTGACTCACATTTAATAATATTACCATCGATATCTACATACTTTTTTTCATTACCAGATTCAACGACAACATTTTTTATATGAAAGGTAATTTTAAAATGATCCTTAACTACTATTGAACGAAATGTCATTTCACCTGATATTTTAACATCCTTTATTTCGTCAGGATTTTCATATTTAGGGTTGTTGAAAAAAATACAAATTTCTCCTTGCATATTACAGATGGTCTTATCTTTTCTTTCCAAAGCTTCATCCATAAGGTTTTTATTTTTTGATACTTTTTCTTGTTTCATTGCTTTTTCTCATGTTGAATATATTACCAGAAGGAGAGGAGAAACTTTTGTTGGAGATACTTTAATTGATGTTCTTCCAGGTATACTAAAAACCCTTCCACTGAAGGAAATTGAAGAACTCATCTTATCCAACATAATTGTTTTTATGCAATAGTTGTTATATTTATCTTTGTTCAATTTTACATCCTTGACATATTTCTCAGTATCTTTTACAAATGAAGAGATTATTTGAAACTTGTGTTTTGTGTCTTGCAACATTGTATTTATTAAGTGAAAAAGTTGGAGGATAAAATGGTTTTAAGCACAGATTCACCTATAAATTAAACGAAATTTTCATCAACAAAATTTTAGTTTAAGCAAAGTTTCACTATACAAATATGGTGAATACAACGTACTGTGATGTTTGTAATCACGAATATAAATATTATCAAAAACACCTTCAAACCAACAAACACAAATTTAATCTATTTCATCAAATATCTCCTCTTGAGGTGGAAAGAAAACATTATGATATCTGCTTAAAGGATGTTTTGAAGAGTAGTTATAATAGACATCTTCAATCACAAAAACACAAGAAAAATGAGTTTAAAGTAAAGGGAGACTATTGTATTGAAAACACTGATGGGGCATTTAAAGGGCATATAAAAATACGGATTTTTCAATTTGGAGAACCCGGTCCATCATCAATAGCTGAATCAATTTTTAATAGTGAAAATTGATGTTGAAAAAGTTATTAAAAAGACATTAAAAGAAATGATAACTTTAAAGTTTAATATGGGAGTGAAAATGAATATAAAAAGACAAGATGAAGAACAAACTCCTTATATGAGAACAGATCTTCATTTTATAACATCATTTCAAGATTTTTTTGAATAGTGGGGTTTATGAAGAACTATCAAGACAAGAGGAGGATGTTGATAATACAGTCGTAGGAAGTGGATTTAATATTTTTTAAAATAATCTTTTTGGATATACACATTCTAAAATCAAACCCTCTTAAAGCTTCTTGTTATATTGAATAACCAAAAGAAATAAAACTAAAGAAGGCAGTTGTTAATATTAAGAATAATGACAATAAATGTTTTCTCTGGTCTGTTCTTACTCACTGACATCCACCAAATTGTAATACAGAAAGAGTAAAACAATATATGAAATATGAGAATACCTTGGACATTAAAGATTTTAAATTCCCAATGCCACGAACAGATATTCCTAAATTTGAGAAAAAGAATAATCTTTCTATTAATGTATATGGATTAAGGGATACAAACAAAGTTCAGATATTAAAAATTTCAAACAACTACAAAAATGAAGAAACACACATTGATCTTTTATATTTCAGTGTTGGAAAGAATTCACATTACACAAACATCAATAATTTATCAAGGTTAATCTTTTCTCAGGTATTCAGAACAGCAAATAAAATATATCCTTGTAAGCGATGTCTTAATTCATTTCATACAAAAGAACGATAAGAACAACATTCAAAATATTGTAGTCATCATAAATCAGCTGTAATTACAATGCCAAAACCTGGTGAAAAGATTTCTTTTGAAGATTATAATATATATCATGCACCCATTTGTGATATATGCTGATTTTAAATGTATCCTAAAAAGATAAATACTGCTTCTCCTAATCCAAAAGAATCACAAACAAATAAATATCAAAAACATATTCCTTGTGGTTTGTGTTATTTTATCAAATCATCTGTTGGAAAAAAGTACAATAAACTTGAACATTATCGTGGAAAAAATGCTTCACAAGAGTTTGTAAAACGATTAGAAAAGGATTGTATAAGACTAACTAAATTAATGAAAGAAACAAATGAACCGATGAAATTTACCGAAGAAGAAAAATTAGAATTTAGAAAGAACATTATCTGTCATATTTGTGAGGAGGAAATTGAGTCTAAAGTTAGGGATCATTGTCATCTTCCTGGTAAATATAGAGGTCCCGCTCATTCCTGTTGTAATCTTAATGATAAATTTCCTTCTTTTATTCCAGTCTTTCTTCACAACAGCACCAACTATGATACACATCGATTTATAAATGAACTTTCAAAAACACCAGGGAATATTTCTGCCATAACAAACACAAGTCAAAAGTATATATCATTTACAAAAATGATATTCACAAAACGTTTAACTCGTATTAGGTTTCTCGATTCTTGCAAGTTTATGGGAACACCACGAGCCGACCGAGCATCAAATCTAAGCTCCACGGGCTCTTTTCCAAATCATAATTCATTCTTTCCAAAAGAGGAAATTCTAACTGAAGAGGAAATTCAAATAAAGAGGAAATTCTAATTAATGAAGAAATTCTAACTGAAGATGAAATTCTCATTATAAAGAAAATTCAAACAATGAATGAAATTCAAACTAAAGAGGAAATTCTGATTAAAGATTAAATTCTGATTAAAGAGGGAATTCTTATGAGATGAAATTCAAACAAGGAATAAAATTCAAAGTAAAGAGAAAATTCTTACAAGTAAGGGAATTTATCCTGATGATTATATGGATTCATTTATGAGATTTAAAGAAACACGACTTCCTTCAAAAGAAAGTTTCTATCATAACCTTTATGAAAAAGAGATAAGTGATAAGGAATATAAACACGCACAAGAAATTTGGAAAATATTTAAGATAAAGAACGTTGCAGAATATCATGATTTGTATCTAAAAACAGATGTTCTATTGTTAGCTGATGTGTTTGAAGCTTTAAGATCACTCTCTCATAATAACAATTGTTATGGATTAGATCCTGCCCACTATTTCACAGCTCCTGGTTTAGCTTGGAGTGCAATGTTGAAAATGACAAAACAAGATATAGATTTAATCAGTGATGTAGATATGCTTTTGATGATTGAGAAGTCTAAGAGAGGTGGAATATCACAAGTATGTTCAAAAAGATATGCTGCAGCAAATAATAAATTTCTTCCAAATTATGATAGTGAAAAAGATCGTAATTATTTGATGTATTTTGATGCTAATAATTTGTATGGATGGGCAATGTCTCAATCTCTGCCTTATGGTAAATTAGAGTGGGTGGAAGAAAAGGACTATGAAAAGGCTTTGATGAATATTATTTCTTCTCGAGAGGAATTGAATGAGGAAGAAGAAGGTTATTATTTTGAAGTTGATTTGAGGTACCCGAGTGATCTTCATAATAAGCATAAAGACCTTCCTTTTGCATGTGAGAAAGAAACCCCAAAGAAAGAATGGTGAAGTGATTATCATAAAAGTTTTAATATTAAAGGCAAATGAACAGAAAAGTTATTAACAACATTCTATGATAAAGAGGGATATGTTTTGCATCAGAGAAGCTTGAAACAGTTTTTGAGAGAAGGATTGAGAGTAGCTAAAATTCATAGAGTTTTAAAATTTAAACAAAGTCCTTGGATGAAAAAGTATATTAAATTCAATACAGATATGAGAACAAATACAAAAGTAAAATTTGAAGGGGAATTCTATAAATTGATGAATAATGCTGCCTTTGGAAAGACAAAAGAAAATGTTAGAAACAGGCAAAACATTAGATTTGCAACAAAGAAGCTTCGAGATTGATAAACCAAGTTTTAAGAGAGAAGAGGTTTTTTTAGATAACTTTTCTGCTATTCATATGGAATAGGAAAGTATTGTAATGGATAAACCAATTTATATTGGAACAGCAGTTCTTGATTCATCAAAGATATTGATGTATGATTATTTGTATAATGGCATAAAGAAAGAGTATGGTGAAAATGTTTCATTGTATCTGGACACTGATAATTTTATCCAAGATATAAAAACTGATGATGTTTATAAAGATATGAAGAAAAATATTGGAGTATCTGATGCACGTAATTTTTGTAAGAAGAGCGAGTTATTTTCAAAAAAAGAATAAAATGCTTATTGGTAAGTTTAAGGATGAGTTGGGTGGAAAAGTAATGAGTGAGTTTATTGGATTGAGAGCAAAGCCATATTCTTATAAGTATAGTGATCAGATTGATAAGAGGTTAAAGGGAATAAAGAAATATGTAATAAAGAAATCAATAACTTTTAGAAATTATTATAATTGTTTGATGAATAAGAAAGAAGAATATAGGATAATGAATACAATAAGAAGTTATAAACACAATATATTTCGTGAAGAAGTAAATAAAAAGGCATTAGGAGCCTTTGATGAAAAGAGATTTATTTTAGATAATGGAATAGATTGTGTTCCATATGGATATTGTATGATAGAGTGAATACAATAGATTGTGTTTTAACGATGGGAAGATGGGTTCGGGTTTTTAAGGGCTACCACCACATTTTTTCACAATTATATAAATGGTCAAACCAAGTATTAATCAAACTAAAGAGTGGAGAAAATCTCAGTCTTGGTATATAAATGAAAAACATTATGAATGTGAAAAATATCAAATAAGTCTTCTTGAAAAAAATAACTAAAACAAAGGTAAATAAAACAAATAAACCAATGTCACCCGCAGGGTGACCCGTATCTTGCCAAATGGTGACCACGTGACTTCTTTAATATAAGGGCACACTGAGGTGAACAGAGCTGCAATCCACCAGGAGCGACTCCTTGAGGAATATCTGCCTACGAGAGATTCCGATGAGAATCGTTCTACAGAGTAACCATGAAAAATATGTGTTTGCCTCATAACATCACCAAATGACGTCATAATGTCTCAAGCTTGACATATCGAGAAAGCACTCATCGAGGTGTTCAATTTGAGGTACGACACGATATGGTTCCTAAAACTTGAAAATTTGACCTTGGGGTCAAATATGTTTGACCTCAGGCGCTAACCATGAAGGTCAAGGCCAATCGCCACCAAAAACTAATCAGCTGAGGGCCAGACCATATACTACATTCCCATAAAGTTTGGAGACGATTTCATTAAAATTACTCAAAAAATTAGGGTTTCGTCGACTCCCCTGGTTTGCGACAAAGTGACCTTGACCTTTGACCTTGACCTTCAAAATTTTATGCACTGAAAGGGACCTCTATAGGCCTCTGATGTGCGAAGTTACAAAAATTTCCAGTGATAACTGTACTCTGCAGAGTGATTTATACGTGATTACAGACAATAAATAAATAAATAAAACATATGAAGGTCAAGGCCAATCGCCACCAAAAATTAATCAGCTGAGCGCTAGACCATGAACTATATTCCCATGACGTTTGAACACGATCCGATCAAAATTCCTCAAAAAATAAGGGTTTCGTCGACTCCCCTGATTTGCGACAGTGACTTTGACCTTGACCTTCAAAATTTTGTGCGCTGAAAGGGACCTCTATAGGCCTCTGATATGCGAAGTTACAAAAATTTCCAATGATAACTGTGCTCTGCAGAATTTTTTATACGTCATTACAGACAAACAAAAAAACAAAAACATAGAAGCTGACTAACATATCTTACAAAAAACTTTGTTTTGGCAAGATAATAAGCGAATAAATTTAAAAACAAGTAAGTTGGAGGATGTAAAGAAAAAAAAATATCCTTGAATGGACTGAAAACTTTGATGGTTATCAATTGAGCAATGGAAAACAAATTACTGTTATCTCAAAATGATATGTGGCTCAGGAGGTGGTCAAACAAGAGCATTAAGAGAAGTTTATCATTTCGTAATGGCACAAAAGGGGTATCTTAAAAAAATATAAAGATTCAAATGTTTTATTTTTAAATATTTTAGATGGGGATTATTGTGCAAAGAAAATTAAACTATTCAAGGAATTTGAGAATGAACAAATCTTTATAGGTTCAATGAGTGAGCTCAACAATATGCATTGGTTATTTCAAAAAGAGTGTCCCTCGGCTTACATGTTTCAGATATTTCTTAAGAATCACCTTTAACAAATCACATTACTACTTTACTACTTGAACAAATCTTTATCTTATTGCATTGGTTATTTGAAAGAAAGTGCCCCAAGATTAAAAGGGGAGACAAATAAATATACCTTGGAATAAAAAGGGGGTTTACTTTCTTAGGGAAAAAAATATGAATCGCTGAAAATCCCCCATTCACTTACATGGGGAAAAGTAAGCCAAAATCAGTATATTCACCCTACTCATGCTGGCATACGTCTTTGTACGCTGGCATACATCTTTGTACGCTGGCATACGTCGTAGTAATCTGGCATACGTCTTTGTACGCTAACATACATCGTAGTACGCCGAAGTGTTAGACAAATTTTCCATGCTTGAAATTTTTCGTCGTATCCCAGCGTATGACTCGCACGTTCCGCATAATGCTGGCCATAAGTTGTAGGCACGTTACGCGATCGTTGACACACGTCGACACGTTACTCATAAGTCGAAACACGTCGAGGTAATGGTTAGCGTCAGTGTTCCAGGTGTTTCCCAACAACACCGGGTACCATTGCTAATGTTAACTAAGGTGGTGCATCAAGGTGGGACTGTCGAGACAGTTTTAGCCACCTTGAGACAGAACTTTTTGTTCAGTAACAAATAAAAGACAAGCTTGTGCATAAAGAAGCATAGCTTGGAACGATTGCAAGCAAAAACTTCATTTTAGAAAGAGTACATTGAGTATATACGTGATCTCACCAGGGTGTGGTTAATACATCAAAGGAAATTAATAGATGGAACTTTATAAGGTTAAAATCACAAACACAGGATGAGAAACGGTCTCTTATTGGTGCTTGCACCAGATTGACTGGGTGAGGGGAGGAAAGAAGATGTGATTTCCTGCCCTGGCCATCTGGGCCAGCGAATCAATAGATAAGGTTTTACAAGGTCCTTTACGGCTATGAGGAATGTGTACAATGCCTCCCTGCAAGCTTTCCCAGCATATATTTATTAAATTCTTAAAGCACGAACGAAAGCAAATTGGCATTTTACCTCATTATAAATTCAATGAACAATTCAGTTTCCCACAGTACATAAGATAATACAACGTCGATAGCATAACAGTTCCAGATTTATATATTTTTTTTCAACAATCTATAACATCACCTTTTTATTAATGTTGAAGTATGTATTTGAAGACGACTTGGGTTATTGTTTTCACTGAATTGTCAAATAAATTAAAGCAGTTTGTTTCACCCACATTTACAAAAGCTGTCAATTTACAGGAACAAACACGTGGCTCATCATTGATAATTGGATGAATTTACCCGAAATTATGAATATCATGGGAAAAACCCAAACTTGAACACAGAATAATGTGTATTTACATCAAGAATATTTTTTTACTTTTCTGCAATACAACAAATACGTGTGCAAATACAGTTGTACATGTTTGGGTATGTTTGTCAGAATAATATTACAAGTATTGTGCAGAATCAGATTTTTTTTAACAGGAAATGTGATGTTACATTTACAGGTGGATCCATTGAATCTCCAAGAGAGACTGCAGCCACTTGTCGGAACAGCTCAGACACACACCCGCAAGACCCGCCGACTGAAACGAGCAAGAGGACTTTTTACCATCAAGACAAACCGAATAATGAAATGTTTGCAGAGAATAATTTTCACAAGTCTCACAAAGGAAGGAAAGCTGATCAAACTTATGGAAAATCGTTCACTCAGTCGTCCACCCTAAAATCACATGTGATAATTGATACTGGAGAATGCCCACACAAATGCACAATTTGTGGAAAATCCTTCAATTATTCATGTCACCTTAAAAGGCACATGCTGATTCACAATGGTGAACGCCCACACAAATGCACAAGCTGTGGAAAATCTTTTATTTGTTCCTCCAACCTGAAAACACACCTGATTATTCACAATGGTGAACACCCATACAAATGTACAAGCTGTGGAAAATCTTTTATTCGTTCATCCCACCTTAAAAGGCACATGATGATTCACAATGGAGAACGCCCACACAAATGCACAAGTTGTGGAAAATCTTTTATTCAAACATCCCACCTCAAAACACACATGAGGATTCACAATAGAGAATGCCCATACAAATGCACAAGTTGTAGAAAATCTTTTATTCGTTCATCCGACCTTAAAACACACATGATGTTTCACAATGGAGAACGCCCACACAAATGCACAAGTTGTGGAAAATCTTTTATTCTTTCATCCCACCTTAAAACACACATGATGTTTCACAATGGAGAACGCCCACACAAATGTACAAGTTGTGGAAAATCTTTTATTATTTCATCTGACTTTAAAAGGCACATGATGATTCACAATGGAGAACGCCCACACAAATGCACAAGTTGTGTAAAATCTTTTATTCGTTCATCCCACCTTAAAAGGCACATGATGATTCACAATAGAGAACGCCCATACAAATGTACAAGTTGTGAAAAATCTTTTATTCTTTCATCCCACCTTAAAAGGCACATGATGATTCACAATAGAAAACGCCCACACAAATGCACAAGTTGTGGAAAATCTTTTATTCGTTCATCCCACCTTAAAACACACATGATGATTCACAATGGAGAACGCCCATACAAATGCACAAGTTGTGGAAAATCTTTTGTTCGTTCAGCCGACCTTAAAACACACATGATGTTTCACAATGGTGAACGCCCATTCAAATGTACAAGTTGTGAAAAATCTTTTATTCGTTCATCCCACCTTAAAACACACATGATGATTCACAATGGTGAATTCCCATGCAAATGCACAAGCTGTGGAAAATCTTTTCTTTGTTCTTCCGACCTAAAAAGGCACATGATGATTCACAATTGAGAATGCCCACACAAATGTGCAAGATGTGGAAAATCTTTTAATCAGTCATGTCACCTTAAAAGGCACATGATGATTCACAAAAAAACGATTCAATTGGTTTATTAAATACATAACGTTTGGTGGGGTCAGGCAATCTTGATTTGCAGGAAATCTCGTCATAAATTCCACTGATTAGGTGTTAGTCAGCCACTCTTGATTCTCAGGAAATCGTGTGATAAATTCTTCTGATTAGGTGTTTTTGGGGGGGCAAAATTGCGGTTTGGAAAGAAAGCAAAGAGAGATGTTCACTTATTTTATCCCTTTTCGAGAGATGAATACAGATTTGTTCAAAATAAAGACCGTGCTGTTTATGCTCTATGTTGTGAAATGTTGTTTGCCATATCACGTATCCAATGACATTATCAAACAAAGCACGATAAACACTTCATGGACGAGGCGGACAAGGAGGCGTCAATTAAATTGGCCTTGCGATGCACAGAAAGCAAAACAGTGTCTTTACGAATGTTTGTGTCAGTAAAAATCAAGCCACAGAGGAAAGTTAAAAAATCGTTGGAAAGTGGTGATGAGAATGAAGTTTCACAGTTTGGTTCATGAATCATGATCCTTGACCAAAAAAGGAGGTGGTGATTTTTAGATCTGGGAGAACATCCCAACTTCTGAAACCCGCAAATGGAGATAATAACTAATGACACATATATATGTGGAGATACTGCATATGTCCCAAGCCATAACGGCCATTCTTGTTAAAACTTCCTTTTTAACTTGGCCAGTCTAAAGGAAAATCAAAAAGCCTTGTCATTTCCAGTGTTGCAAAATAGACTTACCAGCTGCTGTTGCTGGGCTAAAGGAACACCAAAGGCATATCTTCAATCAAGTATTGCGAGACATAATTAACAGCTGGCCTTTGCATTCCCTTGCCAAACATCCTTGCTTTGTCGTACCAAGGGAAAACCTTGTCATTAATCAAATGCTGCAAAGATAGAGTTTAACAGCTGTTTTTGCTATCCAAGGAACAGAACAAAGGCGGAATGTCATAGCTCTTAATCTTTCATTTGCCCTCATTTTGCGATGGCAAGAACAGGCCTTGCTGTCAATCAACGAGAAATAGTTTCAGAGCCCAGAGGGGGAAAATAGCTCCAGGCTCTGGTCTCCTAAAAGGAAATTGATGATGGGAACGGAAGAAGATAGTTTTGGGCTTTAGCCTCCCAATAGAAGCTGATGATGGGAACAGGGTGAATCATGTTAACAGGTGGTCACACAAGGGGCAGAGTAAATTGTGTATAAGACGAAGCTAAACGCTGTGCTTGGCAGAGCTAGATTGGACGGACTACTGTGTGTATTCTTTGCTTCTCTCTCTCCATGTAGATGTCTGCTGTGGGCAATAAACTTCTCTACCAAGATCGGTGTGGACAGAACTTGATCCCAATCAGTACGACCGCACCTGATCTCCACATATAGACACACATATATGAATACATATGATTGTATGATGATGATTGACACAGCACCACTTCGAGCTATCACTATCGGTGACCCCGATCAAGCCACCATCATGTGGGGAAAGCCACATGATTGGCTACAATCAAATGTTTCCCAATCATGGTGAATCCTCTTTAATTGAGGGCATCCTTGCAAACTCAGACTTACTAAGAAGTGAAAAAGATACACAGATCCCTCCAATTGAAAAATATTTTCAACACGATGTTGAATTTTCATGAAAATGCCTGTTTGAATAAAGTGATATGTTGGAGCCATGGCCTCACCAATTTATTTTAATGAGATGAAAATGTACCCAAGAGTTGTGAGATATGGTGTCTTTGGTGAAGAGTGAGCGAGTTATTACGGACACCTTGGGCAACTTCCAAATGGAGTTCCTTCAAAAGTATTCACATCCCTTGACTTTTGTCACATTTTGTTGTGTTACAGCCTGAATTTAAAATGCATTAGATTATAAAAAAAATTGTCACCAATCAACACAAAATACCCCATAATGACAAAGTGAAAACATTTTTTTAGAAATTTTTATAAATGAAAATCTGAAATGTTTTACATCAATAAGTGTTCACCCCCTTTGTTATGACGCTCCAAATTCATTTCAGGGCATGCAATTTCTTTTGATCATCCGTGAGATGTCTCTGAAACTTGATTTGAGCCCACCTGTCGCCAATTCAATTTATTACGCTTGCCGGAGAGGGTACTGTATTTGGGTATGTAGTAGAAATTCCTCAGTCATCCTGTACATTTGAATAATTTATTCAATAAACAAATACATATGCGCAATGCACATATGGAGTAATCTAGATTCTTGAGAAAATAACACAGTCTTCCTCCAGATTTTAAATGGATGGAAATGTTGAGTTTTTAAAATAGTTCTCAGCGAAACATAGCTATTTGATTTCCAAAATGCTGGCGCCAGTTTATCAGGTTTTGGTATTCCCAGGTCGAGATCATTTTCAACTTTTGTGCTGCAGTCAGTATAATTTTGTGAAGTATTGCAGCATATATTTCAAACCCAGATGTGTAGATTCTTTCCCGGCACAGAATGACGTCAAGACTGCATCCCCTATGGGTACATTGATGGATTTAACATAGGTCTCTGTCAGTCCCCTTTTAACAGGCTGGGGAAATATATTGTTGTGGCTCGGTGGCGAGAAGCGACTGCGAGGTGGAGCAGTCGGGTCGTCTCCGCCTGAACACCCGGAATTTAGGTCGTGACTTTCGGATAAGTCCGAAAGGTCACGGGTCCCTTAGCGGACTGTGGTCGCCAATATTTTGATGGCATGGTTTAGGGTTAATTGCCTAATTTCAATATACCTAAACACCCATGTCGTCTTACTACCGGGGAAAACCACACCCTCGACGGGCCTCGGGCGGAATGGGCCGTTTACCGAGCCCGATCCGGGTGTAAACCGAGCGGGGATTACCATGATCCGTCGGTCTAAATGAACAATTTATGACACAAACGGTGTCCCTAATTCCCAATACGCACCGTGCTAAACCAACAAAAGAAAGTGACAGACAACGATCTGGTACATTGAACAATTGGGGGGTTTATTTATCATGGGGCAGGGGAGCACAAAGAGCAGAGTTAAAACCGACTATGAGAAATGTAATTTCCAAGGAACACAGGCACTTAACAATTCTACTTAACAGACTGGGCCCATGGACACACACACACACACACACACACACACACACACACACACACACACACACACACACACACACACACACACACACACACAAAAGAAATGGACCCCTCGGGTCTTTATTCGGTCCTCCCGCTGAGGACGATAGTTCAGCTGGGGGATCAGCACCTTGTCGGGTACCTCTCCGCCTCGTGCGGTCACACCGGACTCAAACCCACCACAGTGGGTTTTGAACCCACGACCCGATGTCCACGGGCCCACGACCCTGGCTGCTCGGTCACCACCACCACGAGGAGCCACCAAAAATGACCGCAGACCACGACCGAGACCAAGCCACCACGACAGACCAAAAGCAATCGGCCACACTGACTGCAGTACTCTTGCTTTTTGAACACCCTCTCTGGACTCTTTCGACAGGGCGAACACTTCATCTCGCTATATAGAGCAGTCAATATATGGAATGTTCTCCCTGGAAAGGTAGTGGTAGCAGAAACAGTGGATACGTTTAAATTGGAATTAGATGGTACCTGGAAGTATTGGAGATAGCGGGGCTTTGGGATGTTGGCAGAACTTTTAGGTAGCTTGAACATTGATGAGTGATTGTGTGCATGTGTATGGAGTGTTGTTGGTGGGGGTCTGGTCAAGGAGTGTTGTTGGTGGGGGTCTGGTCAAGGAGTGTTGTGTGATTGATGTGTGTTTTTACCCCGTGGGGTCTTCCACCCCACAGGGTCTCATCTCCGCTCGCGTTCTCTCTTTTCTTGTGTCCAGTTCATTTGAATGTCTATTTCTCCATTATTCGTGAACAGAATTCAATGAAAATTCACAGGCATAGACTAGACACATGTGATGGCGGCCCTTCGGGCCGAGGAACGGCCCATTTAGGCCCATTTTCTTAAAATTGTTGTTTCTCGGTTATTAGTGAACGGAAACGAACCAAACTTGACAGGTATATTCCAGAGACCATTCCCCAGGCATTAACTGAGCCCATAGTACAATTCCGGCCCTTTCGGCCCATTTTCTTCAAATTATTTTAAAAAAGAAAATTAAATGCGCTGTTAAGTCGCAAATGATGTTCCGAAACTTTCCTAACTCTTGTGAGATGTTCTGGTTTCTTTTTCTGACACGATGAAAATGTTACCAAATTTTAAAACTATCTGTCGTCCATGCTGTCACCCACCTGAGAGTTGTACGAATGACTCCCACGAGGTATGTTCGTGATTCGAACTTGTTACCCAAGCCCATTCCCCCTCCCTGAATAGAAGGAAAAGAGGGGAGAAAAGATAAAAACGACACAAACCACAAAAAATAAACTTAGTTTAAAAATATATATTTTGTATTTTCATTTTTTGATCAATTGTGGTGTTGATATGGTTCAGGTATGATGGGCTGAATGGTCTCCATCTGTGTCGAATTCCCTTGTGATTCCTTGTGATCGTGTTAATCTGACTCCCTGTATCCGGGAAGTGGAAAGCTGTGACCCCTCCTGTTTTTCTGTCAACCACTGGGCAGTTCCCTCTCCAGGAGACGACTACTACTACTACCTACTACTTCGTACGACGACAACAACTACTACTACTACTACTGCTGCTGCTTCTGCTCCGAATACTCATACTACTACTACTACTACTTCGGGTTGCCACGTATTTTCGCTAATCCTTGAGTTTCCTCGACTATCGACCATTCTCGTCCTCATATTCTGGTTCTCTTCTTTTTGTTTTGTTTTGTTTTGGTTTTCTGAACCGAGTTGGTTCATTTGTTTATTATATTTTCGTGTTTTCCTTGTTTAATTCGCCCCTTTGTTTTGAGGCCTAGCTGCAAGGCGAGACGGGCCCGTGTGGGGCTAGATTTCCACGCCCGATTTGCGGCGTTATCAACATAATATCGTTTTGAATTCCTTTTGATTTTGATTAATGGACGTTTGATGTGATAAATAACACAAGATCGTTAATGAGCTCAGTGTTGTTTGTTTCAAACGAGTTCCTTTAAAAACGCCTTTCTCATCGTTGTTTATTTAGATCCTGTTTTTTTTTTTTTCAACTTTTAATTTCGTTCAGGTTAATTGCCTCTTCCTGCATTACATTAGCAAAACTTAGTCGGTTTTTTGTGTAAAAGATATATTGAGTTAATATCAACAAGTCAATGAATCGTGAATGGGCTGCAGTCGCTTCTGGCGGTTCTGGCCAAGCAAGTGTGGGCGACTCTGCACATCCGTTTAAAATGTTGACGAGGAAGCTTGGTGTGAGATGCGAACTCGGACAAAAGATTCAAATGGAGTCAGAAGTAGATGCTGTTCCTCCAGTTACAGATCATGGGAAGTTTCTGCTGCCAGATACACCCAAGGACCCGTTGAGTGAACAAAAAGATGGATCATCAATGACTGAACCTGACACGGTAAGGATGAATGACACGGAAGCATCTCCTGACCCGTCAGAGTCAAATAACATTGAGATGTCTGTCGCTAAAACAGCACATCAAGACAAACCAACAATAACTGAAATGGAGATTCAGTACAAATCAGTGAGTGATGAATCCGCTGCGGTAATTCTGCATGAAAGGAACGCCACTGAAGCTACAAAAGAAGAAACCTCAGGATCCTTTCTTGTTGTGACAGACAAGAAGAAGGCGCCGTTCTTGCAAGAAACTGAGGCACTGCCTGCCTTGAACAAGGTCTCGAGTGCTGACACTACGTCAACAGTAGATGTAGACAGTGAAAAGACATACACGGTTCGACCATAGCACCGCAAGAGGATGATCTCCCTGCCCCTACCATTGTTTTAAGTGATGACAGGGTAGAAGCTTCGGCATCAAGTGCAGATGCACCAAAGGAGAGAGACCATGAGCTCCCAGACAGCGAAGATGAGGAGAGCATCGGTGACTGGGAAAGGGATCAAGGATCATTCATTGGAATTGAATCGGAACCGCCCTCAGGGCACAATTTGTGTATTCCTGGTCATGAAATATTAGAGTTCCTTGAGCAACGTTTGTGCAGTCGGAAGAATGTTGAAACTGCTCTAAAGCGGTGGAAAGATTATAAAACACTCGTACATTCCCTGTATATACTGATGAGAGATGGACAAAAAAGCAAGACCTCAGGTTCGGCCGAGCAAGTACGAGTGACGAAGTTTCTTGCAAAATTGCGAAATTATGGGGCTAAACATGAGTTGGCTTGGATAACTCTCAAAAAAATAATGACGGCATTGTCTCTTCGCCTGGGATCATTGAATGTTAATGGGTGGAAAGATGCATTTCCTATACACCAAGTACTGTCCTTCTGCTTGAAGGCGAAACTCGGAGTAACCTTTCTGCAGGAGACCCACACAACCCAAGAGGTTGCCTTCCGATGGGAAAGTCAATGGGAAGGGTCGGCTTTTTTTAGTCACCTCACTGATACATCTTGCGGAGTGGCTATCCTCTTCTCGTCATGTGTGAAACCTGAAATACTTGTGGTTAATGAAGTCAGTTTGGGTCGTTTTTTGCATGTAAAAGTAAGATTTGAGTATTTTGTTGTGAACTTCGTCAACATCGATGCACCATGCTTGGGAGCTGCAAGGGTGCGTTTCTATGATCACATGAGGAGATTTATGCTTTCCTTGCCTGACGAAGAGTGTGTGATTCTTGGAGGAGACGTTAATTGCACTCTCATTCCCTCCCTTGATAGAGTGGGCAAAGAACCCCACAGTCCTTCTGCAAAGGAATTACAACAATTGGTAACACTGTTAAACCTGAGAGACATTTGGCATGTGCAGCACCCCACAGATAAGTCATTTACTTGTACTCCAGGGTGCCCCACAGAAAACCAGGAAATTTGGTACAGTTTATTTAAAACAAAAAAAAGCAAACTTAGATGTAGCGTAAAACAAAGATACACTTTCTTTTCAAACAAAACAAAAGCAAACGTTAGATGTAGTGTTCAAAGCGCTTTCCGTGCGCCGCTGAACAACTGCGAAGATGGTTTTACCAACTTCCAATCGCCCTTTGGATAACTTCAAGCGGGATATTGTTCCAAGCTTCCGTGAACACAGTTTTCAGGGATTGAATGTCCGTGACCTCTCTCCTCTGTAGTTGAAGTTGATGTAACAGTACACCCCAAATGCTAAAATCCATTACGTTGAGGTCTGGACTTTTGGATGGCCATTCATTAGAGTCAATACTCCTGACTTTATTGAACCTGAGCCAGGCAGCAGTGTCCGTGGCTGTGTGACCCTTTGCTCCATCCTGTTGCAATGTCCATTCATCTCCTCCCATTACTTGGTTTATGTCGTGGAACATTTGGGTGCACATTTCATCTCTATACACGAGCTGATTCATTGTTTTTTTCTTTCTTCTGTACGACGGAAGATGTTCTTGTCCAGCAGCATCCCCTTCAACAAATCGCAACTCTGTTTTACCATGCCAGGAGACTGCACTGTAGCACATGATTGAAAGCTGTTGTTTATCAATCTCCACCAGCAGATCATCCTCAGAAATGTTTGTTTTAACCTGTACAGCACGATAAATGCGATCATTTTGATGGTTGAGAGGTGCATGGAGACTGAAACTTGCTTCATCGGAAAACCACACCTGCTTCCACTTCTCGTGTCCTTCAAAACGGTTTATCAATGCCTGACATTTTTGTTCTTGTGCTTGTTGATGTGTTTTTGTAAGAATATTGCATTTAATTCTTCTATCGCACTTTAAGTCAGATTTTTGAAGAATGCGAAAGACTGTCCCTTTTGATAATCGTAGCTCCTGGCAGATTTCACGTTGACTGGAATGTCTTCGTTGATGTCTTGGTGGTGTGACAGCAAGATCCAACACAGCCAGTTTGGTAGGTGAATCAATTTTCTTGGTTGTGCCAGATCCAACTCTACGCACTTTGACAGCAGGTGACCCTTCCCTTTAAGTACAGCCGCAACACCTGTAAACTGATTTTTAGTTATCGAATTAAAAAAACTCTGGCAAAATTTCATGGCATTTCTTCAGTCCCCAAGTTGGATGTTCTTTCTCAAAGAGAACAATCACCTCAGGTTGAAAATTTGATACCCGGTTAAAGAACAGAGCAAGTCACGAGACCTCCTTGTAAATTTTATTTTAAGTTGTGGAAAAATGGTGATTTATTAAACTAGGAAGGGAAAAATGGAGAGAAATATGGTGGAACATACTTCTTTGGGTCTGATAGGCTTGTTGCGCTCACGCATGACCTCAGAATATAAGGCAACAGAATATTGTAACACTGTTCAAAAGTTTAAGGAAACTTGGACCACAAATGGGCACTTTGTAGTATCTCTCCACAAGGCACTTTGTTATTATTTGCATAAATGTGTTATTTTGGTGATTTTTCCACCCCACCCCCATTTTCTCTTGGTGCTTTCTATCGAAAATGCTCCACCTTACCCCTTGCAGTCCTGATCATGGACTTGCAGGGATGAGCAGAGTGAGTGACATGAAATAGAACTGCGGCAGTTCAAACAAAAGCACTACAACTACTACAACGGCGACAACTACCACTATACCACCTTTCTGTGGCAGGTCAGGTCAGGAATGGGAGCATGTGCCAGAGCAGCGCGTCGCTGCGTCCACTTTCCGCCGGTACTCCAGGGGATGGCCATCCCCCAGGCAGACGCCTGGCCCATCCACATCTCCTTGAGTTGTTGATCAACCTGCTGCAACCATGAGGCACGTGGTCAGTCAATTGGCCTCCTCCACTCACGAGACTCCCTCACTGAGAGAATCTGGTGAGCAGGATCAGCATCAGGAAAACGAGCCACATGTCCATACAGCCGCAGCTGATGCTCACAGATTATGCAGGTAACAAATCTCATTTGAGTCTCTCTCGGCAACAGCTCGTTGGACACAAAGTCCGACCAGCGATGGCCAAGGATTCTCCGAAGAGACCTGGTACCAAAGAAACTAAGTCTCCATCTCAGATCCTTGGTCAGATTCCAAGTCTCGCATCCAGAGAGCAAGACTGGAAGCACCAAGTACCTGAAGACTCGGAATTTCGTCCTCCTGCACAGGTACCGGCAGTGCCACACCCCATTATCCAGTGAATCCATGACTCCCTAGGCCCGACCCAGACGTCGATTGACCTCTGACTCACAGCTGGCAGAGACATGAATATCACTGCCAAGGTCAGTGAATCTCGCTACGACCTCAACATCCTCACCACAAACAGGCACAGACAGGACAGCAGCATCCAATAAGTCATTGAAAACCTGGATCTCAGTTTTGACCCAGGAAACCCGTAATCGCAGTGGCTCCGACTCCTCATTCAGCACCTCAAGGGCCGCCAAAAGGATATTTAAAGTCTCCACAAAGATGAGTTCATCTTCTGCGAAATCAAGGTCAGAGATCTTGCCATTCCCAAACGATGCACCGCAGCTTGATCTCTCCGACGTCCTCCCTAGAATCCAGTCCATACAAGTGCTGAAAAGTGTGCGGGCCAGTACACACCTCTGATGAACTCCAGTAACAACTGGAAATAAGTCAGAGATGGTACCACCACATTTCAGAGCACTCTCAGTTCCAGAGTAGAGTTCAGGCCTCAGATCAATCAGTTTTGGTGGCACACCACGAAGACCAAGAATCCTCTAGAGTGGGATTCAGCGAATCGAACGCTTTAGAGAGATCAACATAGGCTGCCAGCAGCCCCTGCCAAAACTCTCGGCTGCGTTCGGTGAGGACCGGAAGAGTAAGAATATGGTCAATCGTTGACCTCTTTGGTGTAAAGCCTGAATGCTCTGGACGCTGGTGCTCAAGCAGATGGTGGTGAACCCTATCAAGAATTATCCGAACAAAGACCTTGCCCAGCACTGAGAGCAGCGTCACTCCTCAGTTGTTGTTGCAGTCTTGGCGATCACCCTTCCCTTTCCGGAGAGGGACAACAAGGCCCCTCTTCCAGTCAGTTAGGATGATGCCTGTGTTCCAAGCAGAGCACAGAACTGCATGCAATGTCATGAGTGCAGCATTTCCATCAGCCTTGAGAAGTTCAGCATGGATGCCACAGATCCCTGGAGCTTTACCCCATTTCAACCGGTTCACCGCAGCCCGTGTTTCCACAAGCGAAGGTGGACCACAGTTGATTGGAGGGTCAGCAACAGGGATTGTAACACCCCTGACATCCAACTCGACAGCTGGTGAATCAGCCTGATACAACCGCTTAAATTAACCGGCCCAGTGGGCCTTCACTTCGGACTCCTCTGTCAAGAGCCTACCACCCTCTGCTCCGACTGCAGTACTCTGAGGGATGGGCTTGGATAAACGCAATGTGCGAATTCCCCTGAAAGCAGGACGAGAATCCCTTGACCACAGGTGATGCTCTACCGGCTACCCCCTCACAGATTCCTCGCACATAGGCCTCCTTGTCCACCCTCAGTGCACGTACAGTTTTACGCCTCAGCTCCCTGAACAGGTCAGCTCTGCCATTCAGCCTGACCCTGCGACTCTGGTCAATGGTATTCAGTGTCCCTTGAGAGACAAAATTCTTCTTTGCCCGACGGTAAGTTCCAATACATCCACCGGCAACATCAAGGACGGTGGTCTTGAAGGCGCTCCACAACTCTTCAGGACCTTCCAAAGCACCCAGACTCCTCAAATCTCCACTCAGCCTGTTTGCAATCTTTTCAGCAACCCTCTCATCCTTGAGCTTGCCAACATCCAGCCTCGGCTGGGATGGTACCATTCTCCTGGATTTAAGGTGCAACTTCAGAGTTGCTACAACAAGCCTATGGTCAGCATTGAGGAACTGGGCACTCCGGTAGACCCTGCAGTTCTGGATCATCCTCCGTGACCGTCAACGAAGACACGGTCAATCTCCTTTGCCGCACCGCCAGCGTTGGAATACCAAGTCCAGCGATGAGCTTGTGGGCGCTGAACCCATGAACCAGCCACCCTAAGTCCATGACTTCTTGCAAAGTCAAGGACCTTTGTGCTATTCTGGTTCATAGTTCCTGACCCATGGGGACCAACAGTCCAAGTTTCTGTGGCGTTTCATCCTTTCGATACCAAGGGGGTGTATCTACTAGCTTGGCTTGTCGAACCTTCTTTTTCCTCGTTTTTTTGCACCTTTTGATATTTTTGTGTAGAATAATTTTAATAAGATTCTCGGCTGTTAATACACGTTAGTGGGGATGAGATAACGATGGAGAGGGATTCGGGACATGTGATGTATAATTAGAGAAGAAGAAGAAGAGTCGTGTCGATCCGTGTTCTCGGGACTCGAACAGAGAACGAAACATTTCCCGAAGCGAGTTGTGAGTTGAGGAAGTTTTGTGTTGTGAACATTTGTGGTTTTTAAACATCTTCGTGAGTAACATTAAACTCGTGTTACAGATTATAACATGTTTCTTCACGAGATATCAGCGATCACCAAGGGTAACCACGTGACGTGACCCGCGATGTTCATGTTTTTCGGACCGTTAAGTGACCAGTGGAGGTTTTAGTCATTTGTGGACCTCATGGATCACAATGGTGGAACAGTGTAGGTCCTGTCGTTATATTAAACTTCGCAATTTAGTGTTTGTGTGTCTCTGCGTGTCTGTGGTCGATGTGTTCGGAAGTTAATTATCAAATCTTAACTAAACTCGTCAGGAGGACGAATCGTGTGGGAAGGTAAAGGGTGGATCGACTTTGTTAACCTCACTCGCCCCGCCCCCTCATCCTCACCCCACCACGTGTGTACGTGTGTACGTGTGTACGTGTGGCGTGTGTACGTGTGTATGTGTGTACGTGTGGCGTGTGTACGTGTGTACGTGTGGCGTGTGGCGTGTGTGCGTGTACGTGTGGCGTGTGTACGTGTGCGTGTGTACGTGTGTGCATGTGTACGTGTGTACGTGTGGCGTGTGTACGTGTGTACGTGTGTGCCTGTACGTGTGGCGTGTGTGCGTGTGTACGTGTGGCGTGTGTACGTACGTGTGTGCGTGTGTGCGTGTGTGCGTGTGTACGTACGTGTGTGCGTGTGTACGTGTGTGCGTGTGTACGTGTGGCGTGTGTGCGTGTGGCGTGCGCGTGTACGTGTGGCGTGTGTGCGTGTGTACGTGCGTCTGTACGTGTGGCGTGTGTTCGTGTGTACGTACGTGTGGCGTGTGTACGTGTGTACGTGTGTGCGTGTGTGGCGTGTGTGCGTGTGTACGTGTGGCGTGTGTGCGTGTGTACGTGTGGCGTGTGTACGTGTGTACGTGTGTACGTCTGTACGTGTGTACGTCTGTACGTGTGTACGTCTGTACGTGTGTGCGTGTGTACGTCTGTATGTGTGTACGTCTATACGTCTGTACGTGTGTGCGTGTGTACGTCTGTACGTCTGTACGTGTGTGCGTGTGTGCGTGCGTACGAGTGTTCGCGTGTACGTGTGTACGTGTGTACGTGTGGCGTGTGTGAGTGTGTGCGTGTGTACGTCTGTATGTGTGTACGTGCGTGTGTGCGTGCGTACGTGTACGTGTGTGCGTGTGTACGAGTGTTCATGTGGCGTGTGTACGTGTGTACGTGTGGCGTGTGTACGTGTGTACTGTGGCGTGTGTGAGTGTGTGCGTGTGTACGTGTGTGTGTGTGAGTGTGTACGTGTGTACGTGTGGCGTGTGTGAGTGTGTGCGTGTGTACGTGTGTCTGCATTTTAAAAAAATCGTTTTCTTGGCAACCGTTGTTCTGATTGACACAATTTTACCAGAGCAGTGCCTCTTCCTGAAGAATTGTTTTATTCTTAATTATGACGTCATAGGTCCG
This sequence comes from Eptatretus burgeri, assembly GCF_056783735.1. Classification (NCBI taxonomy): domain Eukaryota; kingdom Metazoa; phylum Chordata; class Myxini; order Myxiniformes; family Myxinidae; genus Eptatretus; species Eptatretus burgeri. The sequence goes on from NC_140977.1 coordinate 14,312,166, forward strand.
TGGTATGGATGTAATCTTGGAAAAAACGTTCCACCTCGATATCTCCCGAACCGCTCAATGGAAAAAATTGAAACATGGCTCATTGTCAAGTACTCCCAATGGGGAATAAGATATATTGATGATGATGTCATTGGTGCCTTAATTGTGACATCATAATTCGACAAGTGCAATGCTTGATCTGGTCCAAATGAAAAAAAAATTACCTCTGCAACTGTTAGTCCGATGGACACAAAATTTTCAGAATCTGAGCGGCTCCTCCTGCACATTTTTTTGAAATAATTATGATGTCATAGATCACGTGGTGCAGGTGCCATCTTGGAAAAATTGAAAAAAGTTCAACCTTCATCTCCAAAAATGCTCCATGGAAAAAATTTAAACTTCACTAATTGTCAAGTACTCCCCTTGGAGAATAAGACATGTTAATGATGTCATCAGTACCTTCATTGTGATGTCATAATTCGACAGGTACAACGCTTGATTCGATCAGTATGAATTTTATTTCTCTGCAATTATTGGTCTGATTGATGTGAAATTTTCACCACAGGACTACCTCCTCCTGAAGAATATGTTAATGATAATCATGATGTCATAGGTCATGTGGTGCAGGCACCATCTTGGAAAACACAAAAAAGTTGCACTTCCATATCTCCAAAACCGTGCTGGGTAACTGTGCTGGGTAAGTATTCTCGATGAATATCTCGTTCCAAAACTGCTGAACAGGCTCAGATTTTATATCAATATCAAAACATTTGTACATTTTATATGTCGCCAAATCAAAATTTACATCAACATGGAATACAATGACAGTATTGGCGAAAGAACCTGCAGCATGTACAATTTATTTTTGGGGGAGCGTCAAAAGGTGCGTGTTTTTGTGAGATGCTGTAACTGATTTAGACAAAGGATAAGGTCTCAAGTACAGAGGTAGTTCACATGTAGGTACTGTGTGGGATCAAGGGACTCATGGAGGAGCAAACATCAGGAAGAGTGGTATGTTTACTGCCTCTTTAAAGGATCACCCACCATGAACTGTACTCTCTCGTTGGCTGATGGAAGGATTCCTGTCGTGTGCAGCCGGAATCGGAACAGCCGACTGTGCTCGGGTGTGAAATGAAGGTTGAAGAGCTGGAAGGATTTCCTGACATTCTACAGATAAAAATTGAGGATGTGTACTCCATTGGTCTGGAAGAGGAGCAAAGTGACCAGTTGAATGGTGAGTTATATGATCTTCACTTCCAATGGGATCTGTGTTTGTTTAGTTTAAAATGTTTTATTATTTTTGAACACACATGATTGAGGCTCGAGAAATACCAAGAGCTGAATGGAAAGGGGAAAAAAACAATAACAGCAGAGTATAATGACACATCAGTGTGAACAAGATGCACACAAGTTGAAGGAAACACCAGAAGAAGAGGAAGTTGAAAGCCGGGATGAAACAGAAAAGTAACAAAACAACCAACTAACAAATGTAAAGAGGTGAGAGAGAAGGGGAAAAAATTAGAATCACCGGAAAAAGGGATTGTCAAAGGTTTCCAATCCCTTTTTACAAGTGATATTTGCCAGAATTGAAGGACATGTTTCACATCTTTTAGCAGCTTGTGATTCCATCAATGTCTGAAGAGAGGGAAGAGGCTACTACTTTTCTCTCTGAAAGATGCCATGGTGGAGGGTGGAGTCATCAGCAAACAGATAATGAGGATTTTCTGGAGAGTCAGAGAGAATGTTGGTGAAGAATAGGACTGGGCCCAACACACTGCCTTGGGGCACTCCAGCCTTGATAGAGAGAGGAGTTAAAGGATTCTGTCGGGAGGCACGTGTTTGCTACGAGAGTAGAGGAAGTCAGTAAGCCCTGTCTGGAGGTGGCCTTGGATTCCATGGGGTGAGAGTTTGAATAGCAAAGTGGTTTGTCAGGCTGGGTATGAAGCTCGAGATATGTCTGGAGAGATGACCATGAACTCTACCCTGGATATGCTGCTTCTGCTCTCCCATCAATGGATGGAGGTCCTCAATGCCAGACAGGAAATCCGAGCCGTATCCCTGGACATATCACGTGCTTTTGACACAGTCTGGCACCCTGCCCTACTCACCAAACTCTCTTCCCATGGTATTCAAGGCCATCTCCACTCATGGCTCGCAGACTTCCTCTCCTGTCGCAGTCAACGTGTGGCCCTAAATGGAGTTCTTTCATCCCCTCTACCTGTGCAGGCTGGAGTTCCTCAAGGTAGCGTTCTGGGCCCTGTTCTTTTTCTGGTTTTCATCAATGATCTCTCGGACTCCCTGGAAAATCCTCTATTTCTCTTTGCCGACGACTCCACCCTCTGCCGTACCATCTGTCATCCCTCAGACCGGCAAGCAGCAGCTTCTTCACTCACTGCAGATCTGGATAAAATCACAAACTGGTCCAACACGTGGAACATGTCTTTCAATCCAGACAAATCTCACACTCACTATGTCTCTTCGAAAGGACCGTTTACAAAACCCCCCCATCCACTTTCTCAACAATCCTCTGGAAGAAGTCTTTTCTTTCAAGCTTCTAGGTCTCACTATCTGCCATGACCTTTCCTGGGAAAGTCACATTTCCAACCTCGCCTCAAAAGCCAGTCGCCGACTGGGAATCCTCCGTCGTGCTAAGTCCTTCCTCGGCCCTCTTGAGCTCCTGACCACTTACAAAGCTTTTGTCCGTAGCCTGATGGAGTACTGCTCTCCCCTCTGGGCTGGTGCTCCTGCCTCCCACCTTTCTCGGCTTCACGCTGTCGAAACCAGGGCATTTAAGATCATCGGCATCTCCCGCAATGAAGCTGAGTCTTTGGGCCTCTCACTCAATCACCGCAGGTTGGTCGCTGGTCTTTCTGTCTTCTACCGACTCCTCTCCAGCCTTGCCCCCCCTGCTCTCTCTGCGATTTGTCCCCACATTTCCACAGGGCGCTCAAGGTCCGCCAACAACCCCCTTCTGGTAAAACTACCAAAATCACGAATCACTGCTCATCTTCACTCTTTCATTCCTCTTTTTTCCCACCTTTGGAATAAACTTCCTCACTCTATTCTTTCCCATTCTTCCCTCCAGGCTTTCAAAACAGCTGTTCACCACCACCTCTTATCTTCCCCCATCCAAATCCTCGATCTTTTCTACCCCCGATAATCCACCCAAGCCCACTTCCTTCATTTCTCCTGCTTTCCTTCCTGAAAGTCCCTGAAATGTCCATCTTCTCTTCGCCCTGTTCCCCGTCCCATCCCCATCCCTCTCCCTTCCACAGTTCACCTAATGTGTCTGTTCCCCACTGTTTTGTCCCTTCCACTCCCGCCCCTCTTGTCTCATGCCTCCTTGCTGTGAGTTGTGTGTTAGCTCTCATACGAGCCTCGACCAAGGTATACAAAAAAAAAAAAAAAAAAAACTTGTGTGACATTGAGGACCTCCATCCTGAGTTATTGCCTGGTGTTGGCTTAATGGCTAGAGTGGTGGGCTTGGGATCCTTAGGTCCTGAGTTCAAATCCTGCTCAGCTGTTGAATTGATACCAGGTGGGGTTGACAGCCTGTCATCCTTCTGAGGTCGGCAAAATGAGTACCAGCTTGCTGGTATCCTTTGGAGTGGCGACCTGTCCAGGGTTGTGCCCAATAGCCAAGAAAACTTCTTAGGCCGCACCAACGCTCTGTCCAGAGGAAGGTCCCAATGGATGGAGCCTGAGTTGGGAGTGCAGAAGCAGCGTGTTCAGGTTCGAGTGACCCGGTTTGAATCTGAACTTTTATACGAGTTTCCCTGCATTTGAGCCATGGGTCTATCCTCCAGTGAACGACAATTTCTATCATTAGGTCAAATGCACACGCTGAAACGGCCACATGGTGTGGAATTAGTAAAACCGTCGCATGATGCTGGATTATTCAGGCATGCACATTCGCCTCTGCTCGGTGTCTTGGGAGACAATTGGTCTCCGGTACTCTCATGCTGTTGTCTGAGAGTCCGAGTCCGTTACAATTCACTCATGTGAAAAGCCCAAATAACATCTGTCACTTGTCATTGGAGGAAACACCCAATTGGCTCACACCTTACGCATGTCGCAGCTGAGTGTGAGCCACTTCGTTCCAAAAATTATCAAAAATGAACTTCATTAAATTATCAAATCATTAACTATTCCATAAACTGGAGCATATATGGAACACAAGGCAAAAAACAGTTTATCAATTCAGACAAACACAACTCACGAAAGGAACCAGACTGATAAACATTTAAATATCATGGACACTTACTATGACAATCCGTTGTTATGGATTATCCGTTGTTAAACTTACTATGACAATCCGTTGTTATCATGGACACCACTTGTTAGGCCAGGATGTCGCGACGTGATGGTATAAAATTTTGGCAAATTTTCATATTTCTCGATGGACATGAATAAAAAATTAAATTTTCTTCCCTCCAAATGGTTGTCAGATAAATATTTGAGCATTATTGCTCATAGACTTGTGAAGTCAGTCTGATTCATCTATTTTATCATTTTTAATGTCCAAACACTTAAAACATTCACTCACCTCAATATTTCAGCAATAATTCCAGAATTCCATAATCGTCGCGTAATGGCGGACAAGAAAAAAATCTCCCTTTAACTGTTGAGGCAGATTGAGGCAAACCTGTATTTTTTTTCCTGCAAATTGGTCATGACAGAAATGTATCATTTGGGGTAAGAGATTTCAAATTCAATGATTCAGGTAAATTTTTATTGTGTATAATATTGATTGTCGCGTAATGGCGGACAAATTTGAAATTTTGAAACACGTGGTCAGTGAGCGGTATTTAATCAAAATATGTCTATAATGTTTGTAAAATTAGATAATATGATTATTGTTGGTAAAATGAGCCTCATCTCAGCCACTTTCAGCACAATTCACAGAATAGCACAGGCACTTTTACTTTTTCATCCCTGAATAGGCATTCAAAGTGAAACTAGGTTAAATTTCACGATCACATGCCACTCAGCCAATTTTTGATCGATTTCCAAACTGTAACTTGTGCTCTGGAAAGGAAAGTTCACTCTTTCTGTTGAAATAAACTTTTCAAAACCAAGTTCCAATGAAGAATATCAGATAAATTAAACAACATCAGAAAATCTAAAAATGAAACTGGAAATATGACTGCTTTTTCAGCTGATAGCATTTAACGTACATGAATCTTAGGATCCTGACATCTGACTGTCATTAAAGTATGTTTTTATAGGTTTTTCAATGCTCCAACTGACTGTGAGGGTTTCAAGAAGGCTAGTTTACTCATATTTGTGTTTATTTACTGTTATTTAAATACAAGCATTGCAACAGGGTGGCTCCCACTTTGCTGCAATAGGCCCTTAGCAATCATTCAAAGCTGCAACCAGGATGAGATGGTTCATCAACACTCGGCTATTCAAGTCAAAGAAAGCTGAATAAAGCAACCAAGATAAGCCACACAAGATACGTCCTTTGCTGTTTCCAGCTCAACCTGAACTCTTCAACAGCTACAGCCATTTTGAAGGAGCAGAAGTATGAAAACTCCAATGCTCCAACCTCACCTCAGCTGCTGGACTGGTTTCTTTACTTATTGGTGAATCATCAACAACAATGTAGATGGAATGCTGGTTCTGCGGAGGAACTCAGGAACTTCAGTCTTCGTTTCACATGCAACACTTGGTTCTTGGTTGCAGCATGATTGAAAGTCTGGGTTTGTTCCTGATGCAGGTTTGATGAGGATTAAAAAAAAATTGCTGATGGTTTTGGGATAAACTTGCCGACTCTTTGTGAAAGACACCATTGGATCAGAAATGTCCATCAACTAATGCCAGCCAGGGTTTGAAATAAGTATTGGCCCCGGTGCCTATGTCCACCAAAGGCTTTGTCGGGTGACTAAAACTTCCAGCCTTGGTGGCCCACATGGCCACTTGTATCAAAATCTTCAAGATATACAATGCTTACTTATGAGAGGTGTGGTGTATTTCCCGCTCTTCGGCCATGCACTGGCTTGCTCCAACAATACAGAATGGAACTTTTATATAGAAGCAAGGCCACACTTACAGCGTGCACGCATCACATTGTTGGCCGCATACGAGATCTACCTCGAGCATGCATGTGGTGCAACTGTACAATGAACAGCTATTCATCCACTTTTTTAAAATTTGATTCTCCACTGAGTATCTGCAGCAATGGTTTTGGATGAACGAAAAAAACTAGCTGAGAAAACCACCTCTTCTTCCTCTTTGCTCATTTTTTTTTCCTTGGATCTATTTTTGTTAAATCTTACAAGTTATGATGTCATAATTTATAAACTCGATTTTGTGCACTTAAATTTTGTAATCCCAGTGTATCAGTTTGCATAATCATCATGGAGAGCATTACTTACCACCACTAGTTGAGAAAACCTTCCATCACAAGCCTCTGTTGTGGTAGGAGTACACTTTTGAACTGTCTTCACATTTTTGAAGTACAAATTTAGTTTGGTGTTTTGTGTTGTCTTTTATTTTCACCATGCATGAGCACCTGTGTACCAGTTATGTGAACCCATGGATATAGTGTCAGAAATCATTGTATCGTGCACAACCTCTTCTTAGCTGTCTAATTTTAGGAGACACTGGAATGACCCATTTGATCACATGGTGCTGAGACTCCATCTCAGAGAAGAAGTGTACTGAGGTTTCCATCATATGGTGTTGTGTACAAAATGTATCGAATCTGAAAAAGAAACGAGCAGAAAAAAGGAAGCTGGTCAAACAGTAATACGAACTTGAGAAATGGATGAGGAAGTGTCGACCGGATTGGGAGAGAGCGAGAATTTCTGTGGCTTGGTTGAGGAAGATTGGGACGTGATGTTCTTCAAGGTGTGCAGGGAGGATTTGGGAGGATCGGAGTCAGGAAGGAAGCAAAATGTGTTTCACCCCGGGTGCACCAACTTCAAGAAGTGTAATTTTCAAAAGCACCAGGTAATTGAAAATCACCAGCACGCAATGGCAAAGAAGAAAACTGGAGAGGCAGAACCTGGAACATCAGAAGCAGGAAAAATGACAACGAAAATGAATGAACGAACAAACGTTCGATTCAAAAACGCTCATGCGATAGCAAGATACTGCCGTTCAAATTATGTTGCTGTGAGTTAGTGTGTAGATTATTAAATAGCAGACGGTGGTGTTCTGTGATTACGAGTTATGAGATTGCTGGTGTGAAAAGCACTGAAATTTGATCGATATGTCGTGATAAATAGTAATTTAAACATGTATACTGATCTCTGTGAATTCATTCACTCATCAAATATGATGCGGGCCACCAAAATATCTCCTTAGGTGGCCTGGTGGAGAAAAAAAAAAACATTCAGCGTGACCACTGCTGTCAGATGGGACATGGTTTATATTCATCCAATGGGCAGCAAAGGATGCACAGATGAATTCACTGCATGTGAAAAACCAGGATGGCAGTTAATGGTGTTAAAATTTGAACTGAGACGAGGTAGCCCAAGGACGTGTGTACATACTTCCCGGGTATCTTGCAGGTTTAGTACTTCAATTCAATTTCTCAACAGATGATTTTTCCAAACCCACTCCTGAGCTTTTCTCCACTTGCTGACTTTTGATCCTTTCCATTCCCCTTATCATATGGTCACATGTCTAAGCTTTAGTTTATTCCTTCCATTCTCTGAATTTGCCAATCTGTTAATGTGCCACTCTTTCTCATTTAGTTTTCCACGATGGTTGACTTTTGAGACAAAAAATACAAGTCACATGTTTCATCACAGTTGTGGTTAATTTGCTAATCAATGAAGGTTTGGGAGAAAACTTTCTCTATTTTGGGTTCTCTACATTTTTCTTGGCTTCTCACTTTTGTTTGTTGAGATTTTTGCTCATGGTGAAATCCCCACTGAAGTTGTGGTCGCGTAAAGCATCTCGTAACATCGAAGCAGTTTCTTCTGACCGTTATGCTTTGATATCGTAATCCTTTGATACGACGTTGTTCCCGTGGGGAAATGTTTTATTTTCTCTCTTTGTGGAAGAATTTGAGTCCATGATTTAATGCAATATTTATTACCCTCGCCAACGAGATGATATTGCAATTTGTGTCTGTCTCTCTGTCTGTGTCTCTGTCTGTCTGTCTTTTTGTTTGTCCGCACAGAATGTTTGTATTTTTCTCCGCAACCACTTGTTGGATTGAGACTAAATTTTCACCATATGTGCGACGACTCGGAGAGAATGTTCTCATGATAATTATGATGTCATAAGTCACGTGGTGTGGCAGCAAGATTGGAAAAATGGAAAAACTTTGTTCCTTTGCATCTATGAAACCCACCAAGGAAAGAATTGAGACAACACCTCCCAAGCACTCATGGGGAATGAGTATGATGTCATCGGTGCCTTTGTTATGACATCATAATTGCATATGGAGAATGCTACATCCAATCAGGATGAAAATTTTTGAGAGTCATCTCCGGATAAAATGGTCCACACAAACTTTTTTGATGACATCATCGGTCATGTGATTTGTCAGCCATATTGTTTTTTTTCAAACCTTCAAAATTTTTTGAAAGAGCTGAACAGGTCGAGGCGAAACATTTCACAAATCACTGCCTTTCCATGAGGAGCAAAAGTTTCACAAATATGATGTCACATGGTTTGGCAGCAATATTGGACTTACCCTAAAACATAAAATTCTTCTCCAGAAGGGCTGGACAGATGGAGGGGAAACTTCACACAAATGCTCCCCAAGGCATGCTTGTACAAATTTGGTAACGAATAATTGAAAAGTCGCATGGTTTGACAGCCATATTGATTTAAGAAAAATATCAAATCATGTTTTCTCTGGAACCACGACATCAATTGACATGAAACTTCAAAATTATGATGTCTTACTGAAAGGGAATACAAGTTTTAAATTTCAACTTAATCGGACACATGGTCTGACAGCCAAAATTATTTGATTTTTTTTTTGAGCTGTTATTTTGGGGTTTTTTGATGAAAAAAAATTTTTTATTATTATTTTTTGAATAAGGCTGATTTGGCTGTGCTTGGATGGGTTTGTGGGTAGAGGAGCAGCAGCTGAAATGAGAATCCTATCCAGGTTCATTCTGATGACTTCATCATTGTTTTTGCTTGTTGGGGTTCCTTCTGATTACTCCAATGCAGGACTGTTCCGATTTGGTCTTCCATTTGATTTGAATTTAACTTATTTTAATCCAATTCTAAATTCAATTCAATAATAACAAAAAAACATCATGGGTCAGGGTCAAGTGTCAGATGAAAGCGGATTTCCATCAAAGCTGGACGTCTTGGTACCCGATCATCACTGCCAGCAGTTATAAAGTGCTATTCTAATTATGTCTCATTAATTACGACACACCAATACATGAAGGCCACACAAAATACACCACACAAAACAAGTCCTGGTGAGGTGGGTCTGCAATCTCTGAGAGCTCTTTTTCTTGTTTCGCTATTTTAATAGTATTGAATACACAATATTGCCAATTGTATGTGACACAAGACTGTCTGCATTTAATAAAAGTTACTTTTTCCAGATTTATTTGTGAAAGTGGAAGTGAAAACCGGCCATGACATTAATGTCAATCTTGTCAGGTCAGGTCAGGTCAGGTATGGGCGCATGTACCGGAGCAGCGTGTCGCTGCTTCCATTTTCCTCCGGTACTTCAGGGGCCAACATCTGGCCATCCCCCAGACAGATGCCTGGCCCATCCCCATCTCCTTTTAGATGCTGATCAAACTGCTGCAACCACGAGGCAAACGGTCGGCCCATTGGCCTTCTCCACTCACTAGGCTCCGTCGCTGAGAGAATCTGGTGAGTAGGATCAGCGTCAGGAAAATGAGCCACATGTCCATACAGCCAAAGCTGATGCTCACGGACGATGCAGGTAACAAATCTAATTTGAGTCTCTCTCAGCAACCGCTCGTTGGATACAGAGTCCGACGAGCGACAGCCAAGGATTTTCCGAAGAGACCCGGCACCAAAGGAATTAAGTCTCCATCTCAGATCTCTGGTCAGAGTCCAAGTCTCACATCCATAGATCAAGACTGGAAGCACCAAGGACCTGAAGACTTGGACTTTCATCCTCAGGTACTGGCAGTGCCACACCCCATGATCCAGTGGATCCATGCCTCCCCAGGCCTGACCCAGACGTGTGTTGACCTCTGGCTCACAGCCAGCAGAGACATAAATATCATTCCCAAGATAAGTGAATCTCTCAGCCTGGTGTTGGCTTTGTGGTTAGGGTGGTGGCTTGGGATCCGAAGGTCCTGAGTTCAAGCCCCGTTGGCCGCTGAATTAATGCACCAGGAGGTTGACTCAGCCTGTCATCCTTCCGAGGTCGACAAAATGAGTAGCAGTGTACTCGTAAGGGTGACACATCAGCGGCATCGCCGCGTCCCAACCAATGATGCAACCAGCAGCCATAAGGCTGCACTCGAAAGAGATAGGGAGAGAGTGAATCTCTCCGTGACCTCAACATCCTCACCACAAACAGGTCCGGACAAGATAGCAGCATCCAAGATGTCATTGAAAGCCTGGATATCAGATTCGACCCAGGAAACACGTAATCCCTGTGGCTCCAACTCCATTCAGCACCTCGAGGGCACCAAAAGGATATCTTGTGTCTCCACAAAGATGACTGCATCATCTGCGAAATCAAGGTCAGAGATCTTGACATTCCCAAACAATGCACTGCAACTTGATCTCTCTGACATCCTCCCCAGAATCCAGTCCAGACAAGTGCTGAAAAGTGTGGGGGCTAGTACACACCCCCTGACGAACTCCAGTAACCACCGGAAATAAGTCAGAGATGGCATCACCACATCTCGCAGCACTCTCAGTCCCAGAGTTTCGTTCAGACATCAGATTGATCAGTTTTGGTGGCACCCCATGAAGACCAAGAATCCTCCAGAGGTCATCCCGATTCACTGAATTCAAACACTTTACAGAGATCAACATAGGCTGCAAGCAGCCCCTGCCGAACCTCTCATGTGCGTTTGGTGAGGACCCCCAAGAACAAGAATACTGTCAATCGTTGACCTCTTTGGTGTAAAACCAGACTGCCCAGGACGGTGGTGCTCACGCAGATGGTGTTGAACCCTATCAAAAATTATCTGGGCAAATACCTTGTCTGGCACTGAGAGCAGCGTCTCTGCTCGGTAGCTGTTGCGGTCTTGGCGATCACCCTTCCCTTTCCAGAGAGGGACAAGGCCCCTCTTCCAGTCAGTTGGAATGATGCCTGTGTTCCAAGCAGAGCACAGAACTGCATGCAATGACACGGGTACAGCATTTTCACTAGCTTTGAGAAGTTCAGCATGGATACCTTAGATCCCAGGAGCTTTATCACATTTCAACCGTTTAACCACTCTGTTTCCCCAAACGAAGGTGGACCACAGTTGACTGGAGGGTCAGCAATAGGGATAGGAACACCCCTGACATTCAACTTGACAGTTGGTGGATCAGCCTGGTGCAGCCGCTGAAAGTAACCGGCCCAGCGGGCCTTCACTTCGGACTCCTCTGACAAGAGCCCACCACCCTCTGCTCGAACTGCAGTACACCGAGCGATGGGCTTGGAGGAACGCAATGCGTGAATTCCCCTGTAAGCAGGATGCGAATCACTTGACCACAGGTGATGCTCTACCTCCTCACAGATTCCTCGCACATCGGCCTCCTTGTCCACCCAAAGTGCACGTGTAGTTTTATGCCTTAGCTCCCTGAACAGCTGAGCTTTGCCATTCAGCCTGGCTCTGTGACTCTGGTCAATGGTATCCAGTGTCCCTTGAGAAACAAAATTCTTTTTCGCCCTATGATCAGTTCCAAGACATCTCACGGCAACATTAAGGATGGTGGTCTTGAAGACACTCCACAACTCTTCAGGATCCGCCAACGCATGCAGACCCCCCCAAATCCCCACTCAGCCTGTTCGCAAACTCCTCGGCTCCCTTCTCATCCTTGAGCTTGCCAACATTGAGCCGAGGCTGGGATGGTACCATTCTCCTGGATTTAAGCTGCAACTTCAGAGTTGCTAAAACAAGCCTGTTGTCAGTATTGAGGAACTGAGCACTCCGGAAGACACTGCAGTTCTGGATCATCCTCCAGCAACCATCAACGAGCACCTGGTCAATCTCCTTTGCCACATCGCCAGCGTTGGAATATCAAGTCCAGCGAGGAGCTTATGGGCACTGAAACCATGAACCATCCACCCAAAGTCCATGACTTCTTTCAAAGTCAAGGAACTTAGTGCTATTCTGGTTCACAATTCTAAACCCATGGGGACCAACACATGTCTCATAACCATCCCTGTCAGTTCCAGTCAATACATTGAAATCCTCCAAGACGAGAAGTCTATCTCGCCTGGGGCACTGATCAACCACAGACTCGAGCGTGGCGTAGAATGCATCCTTCACGGTGAGATCACTCGCCTCAGTCAGAGCATATCCAGAGACCAGGGAAATGACACCCAAGGAGTGATGAATCCTTCGTCTCATAATACGCTCGTTCACCAGTGTTACCTCAATTATCATTGCAGTCAGTTTATTGGACACAGCTACAGCAACTCCTTGGGCATGGTAACCATCAGAGCATGGTTACCATCAGTCGGTGTCGTCATCCGCCATGATCTCGTTGCAATCCTGTCTCTGAACCTCAGAGAGTGCTGCAATACCGATGTCCAAACGCTTGAGCTCAGATAACAGAAACAGGTGATCATCCTCTCTTCGGGATAGGACATTCCAGGTAGCCACCCGAAGAGCCACAGGTTAACCCAAGGAGACCTCCGTCTGGTGGACGACACCTCAGCACCACCCCGACAGACACGGCCGCAATCTGACCCTGTGGTTTCCCTCCTATCATCAAAGATTGGGGGACCCGAAGGCTTTGCTCGAATCCTGTCATCCGGTGAGTTGCCCTGTGAAGGGCAGCTGCACAGGAAGTACTCCCATCGAATGGGTTTTCAGATTTTTTTTTTCATGCTTTTTGTGTTTTGTGGAATGAATGTTTTTTACGGTGGTCAGAGTGCAAATCCTGCCACCAACCTCGTATAAAGATTACCCAACTGCAGGAGAATGTCCACAGACACAGTTGGGCACGAGATATGGATGGTCATTGTCTCGTAAGGAGCTCCTCCGCCCTTTGACAGGTTTTGTTTTTCATCCTGCTGGGTGTCCATATCATACACCCTTCTCACCAAGAAACTAGGTGGGGGAGACGGTTCAGTCGCCGACACCCAACCCTTGGAACAGGTTCGTGCAGATTTACATGGTTCCTATAGCAAGTCACAGATCTAATCTGACCTGACCTGACAATGTCAGTCTGCATACACGAGAACCCAATGACTCTGAAGCTTCTTCCTTCAAGAGACGTCTCCATGAAGGTTTCTGTCAATGCCTCGACATGTTGTTTCAGACATTTTGATGATGTACTCTGTTGTGAAGAAAAAAGGAAAACCCAAAGTTTTGATTTAATTGCTTTTAGAAATAACCACAATGGTAGATCAACTTCTCAAACATCCATTGTCCCTTTGATCATTCGGTGAAATAAAACAGCCAACAATAATGTACCTTGTTTTATCCTGTTATCCTAAATTTGACCGATCGTCAATTCTAATTGGGCTTTAATTGGACACTTTTTGTTGATTTATTTTACATGTTTACATATGAACTTGTCTCGTAGAACAGTGGGGGTGACAGAAAAAAAGGCAACAAATTGACAAACAATTTTAGATCTCTTCAACTTCCAGGATATTTTCACTTCATTTTTGCAATTCGTCAGGCAGCAGTTGTCACCTTCTTCAAGAATTTTGCCAACTTTGATTTTTCACTTTTATTTGTTCAAGGACATCACAATGAATCACTTTCAACTTGTCTTCTAATTTTCAGTTAAGTATTTCACCATGTGAGGGCGTTTTTTCAAAATAGCTGCCAACATCATAAAAAAGCTGTTAAAAACGTAATTTTCACCAATTATTCCAGCAATTTAGAATGATATTTTCTAATGTTTTGGCCAAATGATCTTCAAGTCAGTTTAACAGTAAGCTTAAGTATCAAAAACATTGTAGTTAACTACTTAAAGAGGGCGCATTTCTCCAAGATGGTGGCCAAAATCATTTAAAAATTCCCATAAAATGTATCATTCATTATAAAGATTACCGATTTGGTTCAAATTCAACTGAAAATGTTCACTTTTATGCAGTGTCCCTAATGTTTTCACGAGTTAAAGATGATTTCCTTCAATACTTGACATATTAAGGTTTTAGTGATTTGGATACACCTTAACTCAATCAATTATTGTGTACTCACAGACAATACTGTTGTAGGCCTACAGATGAAATATGTGTGGTGGTCTGAGAAAACCCATCGGAAGTCGCGATGGACAAGTTCCTTTGTTTGTTTTGTTTGTGTTATGAGGTGCTTACAACGATGTGGTGGTGCGGTATTTTTGATAACATGGTGGTGTTTGTCCCATTGTAGGGATGTGTAGTGAGGCGAGCGTAGCGAGCCGAGCCATGCTGATATAATATGTATATATGTATATGTGTATATATGTGTATATGTATATATATATATATATATATATATATATATATATATGTATGTATATGTATGTATATGTGTATATATGTATGTATATGTGTATATATGTATATATATGTATATATATGTATATGTATATATATATATATGTGTATATGTGTATATATGTATATATGTATATATGTATATATGTATATATATATGTATATATGTATATATGTATATATGTATATATATATGTATATATATATATATGTATGTATGTGTATATGTATATGTGTATATATATATATATATATATATATATATATATATATATATATATATATATATATATATATATATATATATATATATGTATATATATTGTTGTGGTTACCAAATTCGCAAACCACCATTCAGGTCCCTTAGGTGAGGTATCTCGGTAAGTGCATGTGTAGTTAGGCCCAAACCCGTTGTCTAGTGGGAATACATGTCATTTATACGTGCTGCGACTCTTCAGGATAGCCGTTTTTCTTTTACTATCTTTATTTTGGACCAACCGCCATGATTACCACCACAACCACAACATCAACCACCAACCACAACACCGCTTCACCACAACCGCCACGACCTTCACGTCACACCTCGCAACCATAGCATCGCCACCGTTCTTGCCCCGCTGTGGGTACCGGTGTTGGACTCGTGCAGGGTGCACGTTGAACAGCGTGTACAAAATCACGGATTTTGTGCTTCAAAAACGGATCAAAAACGACACACGCCCACTTTTTGCCGTCCAATCGGTGAGCGAGGGGCGATTTGGCCCCGCCTCCAGAACGATCGATATATGCAAATTTGTGGATCAAAAAGCCTTCACGCCCACTTTTTCTCGGGCCAATGGGGAGCGAGGTGAAAGGTCAAAGGCGAAGCTACGGGGGGATAAAAGGACCGTGTTCGTCAGTCAGGGGTGTGGAAGTCTGGATCCCGAAGCCTGCAGTAGCTGGAGAAGCTGAAGAGAGTCGAACGAGGAGAGCCCAAAGAAGAGTCCAGGGTGGAGAGTCCAGAGGCGGAGAGGCGGCAGCGGCGAAGGCAGACGAGGGGGTGCTCGCGACGGTGCCGGGAGCTGCACGCCCGAGGAAGGCCGGCAGCGCGACCTGGCCGAGGTGGAGACGCACACCAGGGATAATAAAGATCCTCTATACCCCGAGCATCAGCAACCCCCTCCTGTTTCCCCCCGCGCTGAGATAGTGCGACCAAGGGGGCCCCTTTCCCACCCCCTGCCAGACACTGTCCGCGAGGCCCGCGGAGTGAGGCGCCATCGCCGCTCCGCGTCTCATCACCAGACGGGTAGGCGCGACCCGGTCTCGGCCTCAGGCCCGCCTCATTCTTGAGGGTATTCTTTTCCTTGGTTTTGGGTATGTGTTGTCGGCGCCGTCTGTGAAGTAGAATTGTATAAGTGTTGCCGTGTGCTCGGTAGTCGGTATTAGCTCTGCACTGTGTTTTCACTTTTATATTTGCTTTTTGTGTAAATGGAATTGTGTTTTCTTTTTTTGTGTGCATTTGGTGGAATTGTATTTGTGTGCTTCCCGTGTGCCGCGAATAAATGTGCTTTATTGTTGAACTGTTCTCCCGCTTCGCTTCGTCTTTTCCTCCATTGAATCCTCATCTTGCTTCACGTAAAGGGTTGGTAGTGGGCTGAATACGCCCGATAATTAATCGAACCGTCGAGGTCGACGATAACACCGCTCGGTTATTCTGATAGTACGGAACGGGTCGCTTAAGTGGCCCGTGTCCGAAGTCGACCTGCGGCGAGGTGCGATCGCCCGGTCTACCCTCCGCGTGGGTACTTAGGTAGGTCGAATTTGGCGAGCAACCCTATCCCACGCGGGGGCTGATTGGCTCGATCGCGGTGAGACCGAAAGGTCCACCCGTGACTGGTTCCCGGCGTTAGTCCGAGAGGGTCACTCACTGGATTGTCCGTCCGGTGGGCGACGTGCCGCGATTCGAGTTACGTGGCCGTCAGCACGCCGGCGGGCGCGAATACCGCAACACTGGTGTCAGGTCGTGCGATACAAATTCATCGCCCTCCTCGCGGCACTGGTATCGGAGAACAGGAAAACAGGCTCTCCTGTCTCCGGCTAAATTCACGGGAATCGGTCCAGGGGTGAGAGAAGCGACCCCCGATTCCCTCCAAATTACGAGCGAGCAAATTAACCCTTCACGAGAAGTAAGATGGCGTCTCAAGGCGAGCGGGAGCCGGAGGTATTAGAAATGTATATGTGTAGTAATGTAGAATCCATGGTCCAGGATGGAATCCCCGTGCAGGAAATGTTGATTGTGCAGGAACACGGACTCGCCCAACTGAACCCAGGGCCCGAGGTGGGTGCGGCAGCGGCCGCGGTGTATGACACCTCCCCCCCCCCTCTCCACCAAGACCCTTCCCCAACCCCTGCCGAAACGGCTCACTCAAGCGCACCCGACATGGCCCAGCTATGCGCCATGCTGGCGGCAATGAACGAAAAGATGAATGTGAAAATGATCGAAAAAATGAATGCGAATATGAATGAAGTGAAAACGAAGATGGATGCGAATACACAACAAATAAACGAAAAGATGGATACAAAAATAAATGGAATGGAAGCAAACATGAAGGAGGAAATGAAAAAGTTCCGGGGTGAGACGCAGAACATGGGCCGATGCCTGCAGGCGGGCATGAAGGCCGTGACAAAGGAAATAATAGTTGAGACAAGGGAGGTAAAGGGTGAAGAGTTGGGAGAGACACGGGAGATAGAAAAATAGAGGAAAGACTACACGAGGAAGACGGGGTAAGTGACGCACACACACACACGGAGGTAGTGGAGGATAGTGAGGGTGAGCTGGCGGACTGGGTAGAGACCCAGTGCGAGCACCTGGATGGCCTCCTCCAGGAACGAGGGGAGGGAGTCTGCCCCCTTGAGGTGAGTCACGACCAGGTGAGTTCGGTCGTGCTTTGCGAGGTTGAGGGGACGAGTGCTGTGGACGGGTGCACGGAGAGCTTGGGGGGTATAGAGGCCCCGGAAACCCTTGTGGGGACTCGAATCCCCAGTGTGGTTGTCCCTGTGTGTGTGGTGCAAGGCGTGAGTGCCCCCGCGTGTGTGGATGAGGTACCGCGGGTGAGTGCCCCCGCGTGTATGAGTGAGGCACGGTGTGTGGATGAGGGACAGCGGTTGAGTGCCCTCGCGTGTGTGGGTGAGGCACCGCGGGTGAGTGCCCCCGCGCGAGTGAATGGAGCACCACGTGTGAGTAGTATGGTTTGTGTGAGTAGTGAGGCACGCGTGAGTGAACGGCCGTGTGCAAGGTCGCTGTGTGCCAGGGAGACCGTGTGTGTGAGAGAGCGGTATGAGAGGGAGATGTCGGTTGGCATGCGGGAGCACGCAGCCGCGTCTCCCCGTGTGAATGTGATGGAGTGGACTGTGTGCGTCGTGACACGCAGGTATGCGTGTGTGGAATGGAGACGGAGACGGCGACAGAGGAGAGAAAGCCGAGTAGCGGCTGTAGTTGTTTCGGGGACCGTACCGGGTTCACCCAGCAGTGAGCACGCGGTTCGTGCTGTGCAACGCACGAGACCGCCACGTGCTCGCTTGCGAGAGTGAAGTCCCGGTCCGGAAACGCACGCGGTGGATTTGCCGATCCCGCGGACGGACAAAGTTTAGGCAGGTAAATGGATTTGGACTGGACGGGTTCTCCACGCGATCGTGTGTGTTAAGCTCCAACGGGCAAAGCACATGTGTTCGCGTGGGGAACCCCTCGAGACGTGGGGCTTGTTTTTTTTATGCGCACGGTGACGTCATGGCTGCACGTGGGGTTGGAATCCGGCAGGAGGGGTATCTCTGCCGGATGGTCCCGTCCAAGGAGGGACGAGGAACACGTGCAGCTGCATGACGTCACGGGCAGGTGCAAAGTGCGCGAGCTCTGAGTTGCCGCGCAGGTGCTGCGCATGGAAAAAAAAAAAAAAGCAAGCCTCACTTTCGGGTGTACAGGATTCCTGGGCAAGGGGTGAAAGACCCCCTTACCCGGGGCACAGGATGAAAACTAGTTAGGGGGAAGGGTTAGCTTAGTTAGACCGACTCCATGGGGCAGGGGTAAGTCCTCATGGAGTCCGTGGAATGGATTAGTTAGAGGGATTGTAGCCAGATTTAGGTGGGGAAATAAAATGATTTATTTTGGAGACAGTGACAGACTTGTGGATGTGTAGTGGGGACGTAGCTTAGCTACGTAGTGTTAAATGGAACGTGCTTTAGTGTAAGGGACGACGTGGGAGCACGAGTTAGTTAGGGGATGTAGTTAGAAGGATGGCAGAGTTCAGCGGTGTGTGTGTTGAAGAGTTGTTGGTGAGTTGTGAGGTGAGTACTTGTTGAGTGAGTGAGGCCAGCGGGTCTGTGTGAGTGGAGCGAATGGGGAATGCATGGTGCGATGAGTGATTGGGGGGAGGAGTGACTCCCGCCCAAGGGACCCCGGGGTCAGTATAAAGTGAGTTAGGGGGTTAGTCAAATTGAAAAATGGAGGTCGTTTTGTTGTTGGTGGGAAAGTAGGCTCGAGACCCATTTGGAGGGGTGCAGGAGCCCTGTTGACGGGCTTGGGAGTGTGGCTGCGAAAGGTGAGTATCGCTGAGTGGGTACCCCGGGCACCAGGCTAGTCGGCCGCGGTAGGCCATGGGCCCATGGGGGGCCGGGATAGAGTAGTGGGCACGGGTGCGCCTGCTTGGTGCGGGGGCCCGGGGCGCCATTAGCCGCGTGGGCAGTGTTGTGGGCACGGGTGACCCTCGGAAAGGGGCCCGGGAGGCCGGCCTGCCACGTGTGCGTTTCAGGGAGGTGCCATGGGGGGCACTCCCCGGTGTTAGGGAGCTGGTAGGCTCGGAGGCAGTGTAGTGCCCGGGGTGCCATAGCGGGAGATTCGGCAGAGGGTCGTGCCTGCCAAAGGGAGCCACGTGTCCCAGCCAGGAGACCGTGTGAGGGCACGGAGAGAAAATTGGGGGGCGAGGCCCGAAATTGTAAGGACACCAACACAGGCGACGGGAATCTGGGTTGTTAGAACCAATAGTTTAAGCGAGAGGCGCTTGTTGAAAGCCCCGGGGTAGTTTAGCAGTTAAATGGTTAGGGTAGATTAGGAGATGTACCCCTCCGCACCATCCATCCCCTCGCTGTCGTTGTGGGCCGCTGGACTCACTTGGTGTTAAGATCGCTGAACTCTGGGGAGGCCATTCTGAGGCTTGAGTTGGGCCTCGACACAGGACGTTAGCTCTCCCTTATTCCCCTCCGGGAAGGGAACGTAGGGGTTGGGAGTAGGCTAGGTGACAGGATAGGTTAGCCGAACAAGGACGATAAAGGGGGTTAGGGGACGATTTATAGTGGGGAAGTAAAAAAATAAAAACAACAAAAAAAATAAGTGGGGGCTAAATTGGTTTTTCACAAATTAAGGAAGTGGGTATGTACAGTGACAGGCAAAGGCGATAGGTTGGGAGGGAGACAGGTAGGTAGGTCCGAGCCCGCCTTCCAAGTGGCCAGCACCACCGCACTCCCTCCACCAACCTCCACTGAACGGCAAAGGCTGGCCAGCTTCATCTGCTGGCTGTGTTACTTCAAGGCCTGTGCCGGCCCACTTGATCGGCAGCTGTTGTGTTGCTGCAAGGCCTGTGCCGGCCGGATCATCTGCAGCTGTGGTACTTCAAGGCCTGTGCCGGCCAGTTCATCTGCCGGCTGTGTTTGCCTGCAGCGGCCTTATTCTGCGGGCTAAGTTTGCCTGCTCACCTTTGCCATGCCATGCCCACTGCCCATGTTCACCAGCCCCGTTCAATTTTTGCTTTGCCCCCCCCCTTGTTCATTGCCATGTGCGCCAGGATCGTAAAAGCAACAGTTTGCAAGCTGCGAGAACTGCCCCGTTGGCAGCTACAACACGGGCCTGCAGTGGCAGCCCGTGCACCGTGTTTTGCGTCCATCCATTCATCCATTCATTCGTTGTGCTCATTGCGTGTGCCACTTGAGCTGGCACGGAGACTACGTTTGTGCAGCCCATGCACCGTTGTGGTTCACTGCGTTCAGTTCAAAAGGGAAGGCCTTGGACTGCGTGTGAGCAGCCAGCCACGTTCCCTGTCACCTGCATTGTTTTGAGCCAGAGACTGCATGTGGGCAGCCTGGCTCCCTGCTAACTGCTTTTCTTTGCAGAGTTCAGTGATCCTGGGCCATGGTTTAGTGTAAAATTTGTAAGTTAAGGTTAAGATGTACTGTAAATATGAGTGCGCCCCCGGCATGTATGTCTTAGCGCCGGCAATTTTATTTAAGTCGTCCGTGTGAGTGAGTTTGTTTAGGTAGTTACGCAGCCCTCAGGTTATTTATTTTGGGGACACGAATACCATGAATGTCGCACTCAGGGATCCGTAGGTAAAATGT
>NC_140977.1:14343076-14460576 GCF_056783735.1 Eptatretus burgeri
GATGATTCACAATGGTGAACGCCCGAACAAATGTACAAGCTGTGGAAAATCTTTTATTCTTTCATCTCACCTTAAAAGGCACATGATGATTCACAATGGAAAACGCCCACACAAATGCACAAGTTGTGGAAAATCTTTTATTCGTTCATCTCACCTTAAAACACACATGAGGATTCACAATGGTGAATGCCCATACAAATGCACAAGTTGTGGAAAATCTTTTATTCGTTCATCCGACCTTAAAGCACACATGATGTTTCACAATGGAGAACGTCCACACAAATGCACAAGTTGTGGAAAATCTTTTCTTCTTTCATCCCACCTTAAAACACACATGATGTTTCACAAAGGAGAACGCCCATTTAAATGTACAAGTTGTGGAAAATCTTTTATTCTTTCATCCGACCTTAAAAGGCACATGATGATTCACAATGGTGAACGCCCACACAAATGCACAAGTTGTGTAAAATCTTTTATTCGTTCATCCAACCTTAAAGCTCACATGATGATTCACAATAGAGAACGCCCACACAAATGCACAAGTTGTGTAAAATCTTTTATTCGTTCATCCGACCTTAAAAGGCACATGATGTTTCACAATAGAGAACGCCCATACAAATGTACAAGTTGTGGAAAATCTTTTATTCGTTCATCCGACCTAAAAAGGCACATGATGATTCACAATAGAGAACGCCCATACAAATGCACAAGTTGTGGAAAATCTTTTATTCGTTCATCCAACCTTAAAAGGCACATGATGATTCACAATAGAGAACGCCCATACAAATGTACAAGTTGTGGAAAATCTTTTATTCTTTCATCCGACCTTAAAAGGCACATGCTGATTCACAATGGAGAACGCCCACACAAATGCACAAGTTGTGTAAAATCTTTTATTCGTTCATCCAACCTTAAAAGACACATGATGATTCACAATAGAGAACGCCCATACAAATGCACAAGTTGTGAACAATATTTTATTCTTTCATCCCACCTTAAAACACACATGATGATTCACAATGGTGAATTCCCATGCAAATGCACAAGCTGTGGAAAATCTTTTCATGAGTCATGTCACCTTAAAAGGCACATGATGATTCACAAAAAAAACGACTCAATTGGTTTATTAACTGCATAACATTTGGTGGGGTCAGCCAATCTTGATTCGCAGGAAATCTCGTGATAAATTCCATTGATTAGGTGTTTTTTGGGGGGCAAAATAGCGGTTCGAAAGAAAGCAAAGTTAGATGTTCACTTATTTTATCCCTTTTCGAGAGATGAATACAGATTTGTTCAAAATAAAGACCGTGCTGTTTTTGCTCTATGTTGTGAAGTGTTGTTTGCAACATATCACGTATCCCATGACATTTTCAAACTAGAATGGGCACTCGGTAGAGCGCATACCTTTGCCTCCGCTACTTTTTTGTTCTTGGCATGAGAGTGGGGGGAACAGAACAGTGAACATTTTGGTGTTGGTTTCATGCAAATCGGTTTTGATTTGACCGTGTTATGACAAAAACCGCATATTTTGAAAGGTCATGACCCCACTGACCTTTGACCCCCAACCGCAAACAAGGGTAATGACGTAATTGTGTCATGTCGCCCATCACAAGATTGGGCAATGAATTCTGAACATTTTGGCATCGGTTGCATGCCAATTAGATCAAAATTGACCGCGCTATGGTAAAAATACGAATTTGACCTTTCCGTGACCTTGACCTTTGACCCGATCGCTCCCAAAATCTAATCAAATGTTCCTTAGATAATAACCCATCATCCCACGAAATTTCAAGCGATTTGGTTTAATACTTTCTGAGTTTTGCGAATAACAAACACACACACACACACACACACATATTCACAAATAAATACACAGCGACCAATACATAACCTTTCGCAGAATGTGAAGGTAACAAAGCACGATAAACACTTCAAGGACGAGGTGGACAAGGAGTCAATCAAACTGGCCTTGCGATGCACAGAAAGCAAAACAGTGTCTTTACGAATGTTTGTGTCAATAAAAATCAAGCCACAGAGGAAAGTTACAAAATCGTAAAATGTGTTACAAAACATGGAAAGACATTTCCAGACCGGGAATGAATAAAAGAGGATTTATCAGCTGTTCAAATATTTTGTTCAACAGTTTGCACAGTGAACACGTGATCTTCAGAATTAAAGACGTATTATATCTATGTCTGCCAGATCAGTGGAGAAACATAAATGAAATGGCAGAAAACGTCAACAAATAACACACGGTGGCATTAAACGATGCAATAGAATTTGCTGTTGCACTTGAAAGTGATAATGTAAATGACTTACCAGGGCCAACGTTGTGAGGTTCTGTGACTCGGACAACGTTTGAGAAGAGGTATGCTGCCTAATTCCCATGAATTGCACAATAACAGGGGAATATATTGTGAAGATGTTTGTTAATTATTTTGAGGAAAGAGAAATTGACGTGAGAAAAATGTTTCCTCTGACAACAGATGGAGCCCCTGCTGTGGTCAGAAAACAAAAGGGATTTGTAAAGATCAAAGATCATTGAGGATCAAATTGGCCACTCAACGGAAATTTTCATTGTATTTTTCATCAAGAAAATCTTTGTGCCAAGAGCTCAATAATGTGATGACTGCAGCGGTGAATATAATGAATTTTCTTGTTGCTCGATCTGCGTTGACGCACATGAAATTACAAGTTGTGCTTGAGGAGATGTACATACAACGACATTCTGTTTCGCATCAATGTCTGTCGGCTAAGTCGTGGAAAGGTTTTGGCATGCTTCCTGAACTGCATTCGATGCAATCAAGATCTTTTTGTCAGAAAAAGGACAAAAACTCAACCTCAACTGGTTGATGACAAATAGGTCACACCACTATTGTTTCTAACTGACATCACTGCTCATCCAAAAGAACTCAGCCTCCATCTGCAGGTGCAAGCCAAACTGTTACGGATCGTTTTCAAACATGGAAAGCATTTCTTGCGAAACTTGCTGGTTTTTTTTCTCAGGACATTGGCACCTCGACTTTCCGCTATTTCCAACATTTAAATAACTATCCACACATTGTCCCATCAGTGTTGCCGAGATTGGAATGTACATGCGATAACTCGCATTAGAATTTTCTGTCGGATTTAAAGATTTCCAACGTTTGGCCTGATGTTTTCCCTTTTTAATTAAACCAGACAACTTTGATTCCTGTGGCATTGATTTGACAGTGTGAGGTCACTCTTCCCGACTGATGCTGCTTCTGGTCTCCCAACAATGGATGGAGATCCTCAATGCCAGACATGAAATCAGAGCCATCTCCCCAGAGTAGACTTAACGTGTGCTTTCGATATGGTCTGGCACCCTCACCCGCTCACCAAACGCTCTTCCTATGGTTTCCAAGGACATTGCCACTCATGGCTCACAGACTTCTTCTCCTGTTGCGGGCAACGTGTGACCTTTAATTGAGTTCTCTTATCACCTCTTCCTGTCCAGGCTGGATTTCAAGGCAGTGTTCTGGGCCCTGTCCTTTTTCTAGCTTTCATCAGTAATCTCTCTGACTATGGAAAATCTTCTTTATCTCTTTGCTGATGACTCCATCCTCTGCTGTACCATCAGTCATTCCTCAGATCGGCAATCACCAGCCTCTTCACTCTCTGCAGATCTGGAAAAAATCACAAACTGGTCCAACATGTGGAATATGTGTTTCAATCCTGACAAATCTCACACTCTCACTATGCCTCAAGGAAAGGACCGTCTGGAACCCCCCCCCCCCATCTACTTTCTCAACAATCCTCTTGAAGAAGTCCTTTCATTCAAGCTTCTGGGTCTCACTGTCTGCCTTGATCATTCCTGTGAAAGCCACATTTCCAAGCTGGCCTCCAAAGCCATTCACCCACTTGGCAGCCTCAGTCACACAAAGTTCTTCCTTGGCACACTTGAGCTCCTGACCACATACAAAGCTTTGGTCCGTAGCCTGATGGAGTACTGCTCTCTTCTCTGGGCTGGAGCTCCCGCCTCTCACTTTTCTCGCCTTCACGCTGTGGAAACCAAGGCATTTAGGATCATTGATATCTCCCATGGTGAGGCTGAGTCTTTGGGCCTCCCACTCTCTCACTTCAGGCAGTTCGGTGGTCTTTCTGTCTTCTGCAGTTTCCTTTCCAGTCTTGCCCCCCCCGCTCTGTCCCCCCACCCCCCCGTATTTCCGTGGGGTGCTCAAAGTTCATCAGCAACCCCCTTCTCGTAAAACTACCAAAATCATGAATCACCAATCAACGCTCACCTTCACTCTTTCATTCCTCTTTTTTCCACCTTTGGAATAAACTCTGACACTCTCTTCAATCCCATTCTTTCCTCCAGGCCTTCAAAACTGCCGTTCACCACCACCTCTTATCTTCCCCCATACAAAACCTTGATCTTTTATACCCCTGTGAACCACCCCAAACTCACCTCCTTCAAATTCCCTGCTTTCCTTCCTGAAAGTCCTCTGATGTCCATCTTGTGTTCTGATGCCCCATCCTCTGAAAGTCCTCTGATGCTCCATCCCTCTGCCTTCCACAGATCTCCTAATGTCTCTGTTCCCCACTGTTTTGTCCTTCCCTCTCCCGCCACTCTTGTCTCATGTCCCCCTTGCTGTGTGTTATGTGTTCGCTCTCATAAGAGCCTTGACAATGTATACAAAAAAAAATTACCCTATATTATGACGATCATGGGGAAAACCCAAACTTGAACACAGAATAAAGTATATTTACATCAAGGATCTTTTTTTTTTCACTTTTTTACAATATAACAAATACATGAGAAAATACAGTTGAACATGTTTGGGTAAGATTGTCAGAATAATATGACGAGTATTGTACAGAATCTGATTTATTTTTTACAGGTCACGTGATGTTACATTTCCAGGTGGATCCATCGAATGTTTCTGAAACATTCAACAATCTCAGCCAGCATCCAACATTGATTCGTGATCTTGACTTTTTTGAATTTTTTTTTTAAAATTTTTCAAAATTTGGATTTTCAAATGGCCAATCCAGCAGATTTGATTAGAATCCCCTGGAGAACAAATGTGCCAAATTTGATGTTTGTATCATCATTTGCACGATTCCTCTCAAAAAATTGCTGTTATCTGCCCCACAATACAAATGAGCTCCAAGTGGAGGCTATCAGAGGTTCAGTGAAGATTTTGAAAAGAACACTTGGAAAGTGGTGATGAGAATGAAGTTTCACAGTTTGGGTCATGAATCATGAGCCTTTACCAAAAAAGGAGGTGGAGATTTTGAGGTCTGGGAGAACATCCCAACTTCTGAAACCCGCAAATGGGGATAATAACTAATGACACATATATATATGTGGAGATACTGCATATGTCCCAAGCCA
Source organism: Eptatretus burgeri (assembly GCF_056783735.1). Lineage (NCBI taxonomy): Eukaryota > Metazoa > Chordata > Myxini > Myxiniformes > Myxinidae > Eptatretus > Eptatretus burgeri. Next base: position 14,348,439 of record NC_140977.1, read on the forward strand.
TAACGGCCATTCTTGTGAAAACTTCCTTTTAACTTGGCCAGTCGAAAATAAAATAAAAAAGGCTTGTCATTTCCAGTGTTGCAAAATAGACTTACCAGCTGCTGTTGCTGGGCTAAAGAAAAACCAAAGGCATGTCATCAATTAAGTATTGCTAGACATAACTAACAGCTGGCCTTTGCATTCCCTTGCCAAACATCCTTGCTTTGTCGTACCAAGGGAAAACCTTGTCATTAATCAAATGCTGCAAAGATAGAGTTTAACAGCTGTTTTTGCTATCCAAGGAACAGAACAAAGGCGGAATGTCATAGCACTTAATCTTTCATTTGCCCTAGTTTTGCGATGGCAAGAACAGGCCTTGCTGTCAATCAACGAGAAATAGTTTCAGAGCCCAGAGGGGGAAAATAGCTCCAGGCTCTGGTCTCCTAAAAGGAAATTGATGATGGGAACGGAAGAAGATAGTTTTGGGCTTTAGTCTCCCAATAGAAGCTGATGATGGGAACAGGGTGAATCATGTTAACAGGTGGTCCCACAAGGGGCAGAGTAAATTGTGTATAAGACGAAGCTAAACACTGTGCTTGGCAGAGCGAGATTGGACAGACTACTGTGTGTATTCTTTGCCTCTCTCTCTCCATGTAGATGTCTGCTGTGGGCAATAAACTCTTCTCCACCACGATCGCTGTGGACAGAACTTTATCCCAATCAGTACGACCGCACCACATATAGACACATGTATGCATACATATGATTGTATGATGATGATGATTGACACAGCACCACTTCGAGCTATCACTATCAGTGACCCTGATCAAGCCACCATCATGTGGGTAAAGCCACATGATTGGCTACAATAAAATATTTCCCAATCATGGTGAATCCTCTTTCATGGAGGGCATCCTTGTAAACTCAGACTTACTAATAAGTGAAAAAGATACACAGATCCCTCCAATGGAAAAATATTTTCAACAAGATGTTGAGTTTTCATGAAAATGCCTGTTTGAATAAAGTGATATGTTGGAGCCACGGCCTCACCAATTTATTTTAATGAGATGAAAATTTACCCAAGAGTTGTGAGATATGGTGTCTTTGGTGAAGAGTGAGCGAGTTATTATGGACACCTTGGGCAACTTCCAAATGGAGTTCCTTCAAAAGTATTTACATCCCTTGACTTTTGTCACATTTTGTTGTGTTACAGCCTGAATTTAAAATGCATTATATTAAAAAAAAAAATTGTCACCAATCAACACAAAATACGCCATAATGACAAAGTGAAAACATGTTTTTAGAAATTTTTATAAATGAAAAGCTGAAATGTTTTACATCAATAAGTGTTCACCCCCCTTTGTTATGACACTCCAAATTCATTTCAGGTGCATGCAATTTCCTTTGATCATCCGTGAGATGTCTCTTAAACTTGATTTGAGCCCACCTGTCACCAATTCAATTTATTATGCTCGCTGGAGAGGGTACTGCATTTGGGTGTGTCAAAGAAATTCTTAAGTCATCCTGTACATTTGAATAATTTATTTAATAAACAAATACATATGCACATATAGAGTAATCTAGATTCAAGAGAAAATAACAGTCTTCCTCCAGATTTTAAATGGATGGAAATGTTGAGTTTTTTATATAGTGCTCAGTGAAACATAGCTATTTCATTTCCAAATGCTGGTGCCAGTTTATCAGGTTTTGGTATTCCCAGGTGGAGATCATTTTCAACTTTTGTGCAGCAGTCAGTATAATTTTGTGAAGGATTGTAGCATATATTTCAAACCCAGATGTGTAGATTCTCTCCCAGCACAGAATGACCTCAAGACTGCAGCCCCTATGGGTACATTAATGGATTTCACATCGGTCTATGTCAGTCCCCTTTTAACAGGCTGGGGAAATATATTGTTGTTTGTCGCTGGCGAGGAGCGACCGCGAGGTGGATCAGTAGCGTCGTCTCCCCCCGAACACCCGAAATTTAGGTCGTGACTCTCGGATAAGTCCGAAAAGTCACGGGTCCCTTAGTGGACTGTGGTCGCCAATATTTTGATGGTATGGGTTGGGGTTAATTGCCTAATTTCAATATACCTAAGTACCCACGTCATCTAACTACCGGGGAAAACCACACCCTCGACGGACCTCGGGCGGAACGGGCCGTTTACCGATCCCGATCCGTGTGTAAACCGAGCTGGAATTACCAAGATCCGTCGGTCCAAATGAACAATTTATGGCACAAACGGTCTCCCTAATTCCCAATACGCACCGTGCTCAACCAACGAAAGAAAGTGACAGACAAGGAGCTGGTACATTGAACAATTGGGGGGTTTATTTATCATGGGGCAGGGGAGCACAAAGAGCAGAGTTAAAACCGACGATGAGAAATGTAATTTCCAAGGAACCCAGGCACTTAACAATTCTACTTAACAGACTAGGCCCATGGACACACACACACACACACACACACACACACACACACACACACACACACACACACACACACACACACACACACACACACACACACACACACACACACACACACACACGCGCACACACACAGACACGCACGCACGCGCAAAAACACACACACACACACACACACACAGAAACAAACACAGCCTTTTATTCGTATGGATAACAGGAAGGCATTAATTAAGTAGACTCGTGGGCTGGAGAAGTAGAAAAAGGAGATGGATGCTGCACGATGACAATACCTAATCTGGAATGTAAATTCCAGATAAGCTAAAAAGTTGTTAAAAAAAAAGTATTTGCTTTCTTCTCCGAAATCACAGACACAGTTTCACTTAAACTTCGCCACAACCTTCAGCACCCATTATGTACCAAAGTTTTTTCATGGCGTTTAAAAGATTTGGGTGTGAGGGGGTCTATGGAGGAAGTTCATGGGGTTTGCCCCCCAAAATACGGATTCAGATGAAACTTGGTGGACATGTTGGGTGTGTGACACTGACTAATTGATTCGATTTTGGTGGATTCAAATCCAGATCCGGATAGGAGAATATTTTTAGTGATTCTTCACTCTTGAGAGATGGGGCCAAAAACTATGTCTGGCATGACATCTCAAAAGTTGTGGACGAGTTGTGCCAAAACTTGGTGGATGAGTTGATTCGGTGACAAGAACAAGCCGATCCGATTTTGGTGAAGGTCCGCATTCAGGTCCGACTTATCAATGTAAACTGTTCAGCCTGGCGGAGGTATGCTCCCTTGCGAGTTCCGTACCGTTTTGTCAAGTGTCACTCCATGAGTAATTTTTCAATTTTATTTTCTTCTTCCTGCTCTCCCAATTTCTGAGCTGAATCAATTTCCAAGCTGTATTTTGGAAGTGGCTGAGACTTTGAGAATGAAATTTCTGATTAATAACGGGAATAATAGTCTGCGGGGTTGACACCGTTATTTTCGACCTTGACCAAACTTTTTATGGTCATGAGCCAATTATATACATTTCAACATTTGTTACCAAAACTTGACCAAGGCCCGTCTGATCAGAGTGGAATTATCCTCTCTAGAAGGGGTAGTGACACGTATTTACACTTAATTCACATCATTCCCCTCCGAGTTAAAGTTCAGTGTCAAATGGCGGTCTGAAAAATAACATCACTTGTTTTTGTGATTGCTCAGTTTTTGCCAATGGGGAATCTGAAAGACCACTTGGCCTTCCAACATGTTCTTCCATCGCAATAGTGAACCCGGTTTCAAGTTTGCACCTGGAATTTGATTAGTGTCCTTGATCTACTTTTTCGGAAGATCGCGTGGGTTTTAAATGATCCCACCCAGTTTTGTATGGAACACGGTGATTAACAAGAAAATGTTGCTGTTTGGGCACGTTTCATTGCCCTTCTTTTCCCAAAGCACTGCATTCCCTTCCCCCACCCCTCCTCACTCTCCTTCTCTCTTTCACCCACACCTCCACCGCTGCCTCTCTTTTTCTCCTCCCTCTTCGTATTCCCATCAGAAAAGTGACGGATGGTATTTGCTGGTTTTATATTGTTGTAAATTTTGGAATCAGATCCGACGAATGTATACAAACATTTAGGTCCTCAGACAGAAATTTCCCTTAATGCATGTCCAGGATAGACCCATCCCCATGTCTGGTGGGATTCTAACTTTGATGCATTGAGAAGGGTAATTAATAGATTCCCTTTCTTATGGGAAAGCTCCTTTTTCTCTTTACGACAGACACATCCATGCACGTGAGATAGCCGTTAGCCCAACGGAGGTTCGTCTACCCCCTTTCCATCAGGACACATTGGCTTGGAGGTGGACGATTTATTTACACCTTGGACTTACCAGACATTTGATTAAGCACTCAGTGGGCTTTTCCTGAGCAGTTATTCTGACGGTCAAATACGGCTGTGGATCATTCACCCCACCCACCTTTTCCCATCAACGCTCGACATCCACCTGGTTCACTGATGTTGGCGTCCAACTTTTTCCATCGACGTTTGACGCCCCATTTGGCAGCTCTGTGGATGGTTGTTGTTGATGTTTTATGAGCGCTTCACGTTTTCTCTCGGTAATTCTGGCAAATGGCTGCTTCCTGCCGTTCATCCCGTTGCCGTTGTAATACCGTTACAATGATCGTGAGATTGGCAGTTTTGTTATGCGTAACGATGCGCCAATAGGCAAGGTGGATTTGGCTGAAGTCTGCTTGAGGCTCCGCCCAGACTGGTCACCTATAAAAAGGACAAGAGGACTGTTTTTGTGACAGTTAGCGACAGCTGGTTGCGGCTTCTTACGGCTCTGAGAGTTTTGTGACGGTTGGTGACAGCTGGGTGACGGATATTTTCAGCTCCAGCCAGCTCCAGTCAGCTCCAGTCAGCTTCAGTGAGTTGGTTGGTGAGCTGACGACAGTTGAGTTTGTGACAGTTGGTGACGGCCTTGCAGCCTTGCAACTCTGATCGCTGGTGACATCCTCACAGCGCCTGACAGCTTCTCACAGCGCCTCGAAGCTCCTGGCAGTGCCCCCAGGACGTGACAGTGCCTCACTGCTCTTCACAGCTCCTGACAGCTGTCCGTTGGTTGTGGCTCCTGATGGTGGGTGACACTTGGACCGTTAACACCGGTTCTGCTCGAGACTTGCTCTTGGCATACCTGATTCTTGGCGTCCCTGGTTCCTGGGGGTGATGACGTGATGTTGATTGCTGTTCAAGCCTGTTTTGCGAGTGGGTGCATGGCAAGGCAGGGTGCTGGCAATGGACCAAGGCACACTCACATATTTCGGGACATTTTATTTGACGCACGACGGCTTCCACCTGAGTGAGCGAGACGGATTTCTCTCCCCCCTGAATGATCTTCTGGGTACCCTTGTCTGTGTTTAATTGTTAAATAAGGCATGGTGATAAGCATCTGCTCTTTGTCCGTTTTTCTATCAATGCCTGATTAATACTTTATTTGCTTAAGATTATTTTGATTGATTTGAATTTACTTATTTTCACCCCAAGGAAATACAAACTTCTTTTTATTTATTTTTCCTAATTAATAAATTTGTTGACGTTTCAACCTGTCCATGTTTGTCCTTTCCTTCCATTGATCCAACATTGTCCGAATCTAGATAGACTGGGAGGTAATTACCAAACTAATTGACCTGTCATAGTCGGCATGCACCAGCGGTAAACGCTTGGCCGTCCTAATTAAGATCGAATCAAAATAAGATTGGTGCTTTGTCGAGGGCGCGCTCCCCATTCAGGAAGCCATGTGACCTCCAGTTAAACGGCAAAATTAGACGGCAGACACTGGAACTCGTGGTAAACTGATTGGCGTTCATGTTTGTAAAGCAACCCACCGTACCACGAAGACAATTGTGAGCGGTGGTCCCAGATCCGCCTCTTCCTAGGAGAAATGGGGATTAACCCCCTCATAATACACTCGGTACTCTTGGCCGTACCAATATGTTACATCTCTCCTATCCCTTTTGATTGTTATCTCATCCCCACTGGCGTGTATCACCAGCTGAGACTCTTATTAAAATCATTCTCCACAAAAACATATAATGGTCTGGTGGACAACACCTCAGCACCACCCCAACACACACGACCGCAATCTGACCCGGGCTTTACAAAACTCCTACAAGCTTTACATCAATTAGAGTCTGGGCTGAAATGATCTGAGTAAGGTTCTGCGACACGGCGAAGTTCAATGCACTGACACCAGGAGCAGGTGTGCTGTGAGAGTGATGGAGTCATTCTTTGTGATGAACATCAAACGAGACAGCGGCAAATTTACACTATATCAGTGATAGCATCGAAAATAGCACAATTGGGTGATGATGGAGAGCGAGAGAGAAAATACGGGTATCAGTGGAATGTAAAAGTGTGAGGTGAAAACCCATTAACTCCTGTGTAATATCCTCAAGGGAGACCTCATGGCCAAGTGGTTGAGATATCTTTACATCAACACACGAACCGTGAGAAGGTGGAAAATCAAGGTGATGGAGGATGTAACGAGACGCTGCAACAGAGTCCGATAAAACTTCAGTGTGGAGACAAGTTTCACAAAGAGCAATTAGATCTGTACAGTTCAGTTTCAAGAAGGATTGGATGGCAGAGAAATTGTCACGAACCCCCCTGATATTAGCACAGTTGACACCATTCCCATAGTCTCAACGTCCATTCCCAGATAGCCAAGGGAGGGAATCTCCAGACCATTTGGTGCTGTGATCTTGAGCCATGCTGATGGAAACCCAGTCAGTGTTCTTTAAAGAAACTCTCAGTGATCATGATAATCTGACTACCTTTTGGAGCGTTCCACACAGAAGCGTCTGGGGGTGGAAATAGACATGGAAGGGAAGAAGGTAGCACGATGCCAGGTCGCTGCAGGAAGAGCAAATCAGGTTTTAGGTTGTATTCGGAGGGGGATCATTTATAAATCAAAAAAGGTGGTGTTAACTTTGTATAGGAATTTCGTGAGGGCCACATCTGGAATATTGTGTGTAGTTTTGGTCACCACAACTCAGGAAGGACATGGATGCCAAAGAAAGGGTTCAGCGCAGGGCCTCCCGATTGATTGCTGGACTCAGCTGCGAGGAGTGGCTGAAAGAGACAGGGCTTTAGACACTAGAAAGGAGGCGGTTATGAGGAGATATGACAGAGATGTTTAAGATAATGAAAGGTATCGATAAAATAACTGCAAATGAATTATTCAGCAGAGTTGATAGTCATAGGTCCTGGGGCCATAGCTTGAGAGTAAAGTGGTAGTAAGATAGAGGTCTTTCACTGATAGAGTAGTTAATATATGGATTGTTCTGCCTGGAAAGGTGGTGGTCGCAGAAACAGTGGATACGTTTAAATTGGAATTAGATGGTACCTGGAAGTATTGGAGATAGAGGAGCTTTGGGATGTTGGCAGAACTTTTAGGTTGCCTGAACATTGATGAGTGATTGTGTGCATGTGTATGGATTGTTGTTGGTGGGGGTCTGGTGAAGGAGTGTTGTTGGTGGGGGTCTGGTCAAGGAGTGTTGTTGGTGGGGGTCTGGTCAAGGAGTGTTGTGTGATTGATGTGTGTTTTACCTCGTGGGGTCTTCCACCCCACAGGGTCTCATCTCCGCTCGCGTTCTCTCTTTTCTTGTGTGCAGTTCATTTGAACGTCTATTTCTTCATTATTCGTGAACAGAATTCGATGAAAATTCACAGGCATAGACGAGACACATGTGATGGCGGCCCTTCGGGCCGAGGAACGGCCCATTTCGGCCCATTTTCTTAAAATTGTTGTTACTCGGTTATTAGTGAACGGAAACGAACCAAACTTGACAGGTATATTCCAGAGACGATTCCCCAGGCATTAACTGAGCCCAAAGTGCAATTCCGGCCCTTTTGGCCCATTTTCTTCAAATTATTTTAAAAAAGAAAATAAAATGCGCTGTTAAGTCGCAAATGATGTTCCGAAACTTTCCTCACTCTTGTGAGGTGTTCTGGTTCCTTTTTCTGACACGATGAAAATCTTACCAGATTTTAAAACTATCTGTCGTCCGTGCTGTCGCCCACCTGAGAGTTGTACGAATGACTCCCACGGGGTTTGTTTGTGATTCGAACTTGTTACCCAAGCCCATTCCCCCTCCCTGAATAGAAGGAAAAGAGGGGGGGGGAAGATAAAAACGACACAAACCACAAAAAATACACTTAGTTTAAAAATATATATTTTGTATTTTCATTTTTTGATAAATTGTTGTGGTGTTGATATGGTTCAGGCATGATGGGCTGAATGGTCTCCATCTGTGTCGAATTCCCTTGTGATTCCTTGTGATCGTGTTAATCTGATTCCCTGTCTCCGGTAAGTGGAAAGCTGTGACCCCTCCTGCTTTTTGGTTCATTTGTTTATTATATTTTCGTGTTTTCCTTGTTTAATTCGCCCCTTTGTTTTGAGGCCTAGCCGCACGGCGCGACGGGCCCGTGTGGGGCTAGATTTCCACGCCCGATTTGCGGCGTTATAAACATAATATCGTTTTGAATTCCTTTTGATTTTGATTAATGAACCTTTAACGTGATAAATAACACATGGTCGCTAATGAGCTCAGTGTTGTTTGTTTCAAACGAGTTCCTTTAAAAACGCCTTTCTCATCGTTGTTTATTTAGATCCTGTTTTTTTTTTCAACGTTTAATTTCGTTCAGGTTAATTGCCTCTTCCTGCATTACGTTAGTAAAACTTAGTCGGTTTTGTGTGTAAAAGATATATTGAGTTAATATCAACAAGTCAATGAATCGCGAATGGGCTCGAGTCGCTGCTGGCGGTTCTGGCCAAGCAAGTGTGGGCGACTCTGCACATCCGTTTAAAATGTTGACGAGGAAGCTTGGCGTGAGATGTGAACTCGGACAAACGATCCAAATGGAGGAAGAAGTAGATGCTGTTCCTCCAGTTACAGATCATGGGAAGTTTCTGCTGCAAGATGCGCCCAAGGACCCGTTGAGTGAACAAAAAGATGGATCATCCATGACCGAACCTGACACGGTAAGGATGAATGACACGGTGGCATCTCCTGACCCGTCAGAGTCAAATAAGACTGAGATGTCTGTCGCGAAAACAGCACATCAAGACAAACCAACAATAACTGAAATGGAGATTCAGTACAAATCAGTGAGTGATGAATCCTCTGCGGTAATTCTGCATGAAAGGAACGCCACTGAAGCTACAAAAGAAGAAACCTCAGGATCCTTTCTTCTTGTGAAAGACAAGAAGAAGGCGCCGGTCTTGCAAGAAACTGAGGCACTGCCTGCTTTGAACAAGGTCTCGAGTGCTGACACTACGTCAACAGTAGATGTGGACAGTGAAAAAGACAAACACGGTTCGACCGTAGCACCGCAAGAGGATGATCTCCCTGCCCCTACCATTGTTTTAAGTGATGACAAGGTAGAAGCTTCGGCATCAAGTGCAGATGCACCAAAGGAGAGAGACCATGAGCTCCCAGATAGCGAAGATGAGGAGAGCATCGGTGACTGGGAAAGGGATCAAGGATCATTCATTGGAATTGAATCGGAACCGCCCTCTTGGCACAATTTGTGTATTCCTGGTCATGAAATATTAGAGTTCCTTGAGCAAAGTTTGTGCAGTCGGAAGAATGTTGAAACTGCTCTAAAGTGGTGCAAAGATTATAAAACACTCGTACATGCCCTGTATATACTGATGAGAGATGGACAAAAAAGCAAGACTTCAGGTTTGGCCGAGCAAGTCCGAGTGAGGAAGTTTCTTGCAAAGTTGCTAAATTATGGGGCTATGCAAGAGTTGGCTTGGATAACTCTCAAAAAAATAATGACGGCATTATCTCTTCGCCTGGGATCATTGAATGTTAATGGGTGGAAAGATGCATTTCCTATACACCAAGTACTGTCCTTCTGCTTAAAGGCGAAACTCGGAGTAACCTTTCTGCAGGAGACCCACACAACCCAAGAGGTTGCCTTCTGATGGGAAAGTCAATGGGAAGGGTCGGCTTTTTTTAGTCACCTCACTGATACATCTTGCGGAGTGGCTATCCTCTTCTCGTCATGTGTGAAACCTGAAATACTTGTGGTTAATGAAGTCAGTTTGGGTCGTTTATTGCATGTAAAAGTAAGATTTGAGTATTTTGTGGTTAACTTCGTCAACATCTATGCACCTTGCTTGGGAGCTGCAAGGGTGCGTTTCTATGATCACATGAGGAAATTTATGCTTTCCTTGCCTGACGAAGAGTGTGTGATTCTTGGAGGAGACGTTAATTGCACTCTCATTCCCTCCCTTGATAGATTGGGTAAAGAACCCCACAGTCCTTCTGCTAAGGAATTACAACAAGTGGTAACACTGTTAAACCTGAGAGACATTTGGCGTGTGCAGCACCCCACAGATATGTCATTTACTTGTACTACAGGGTGCCCCACAGAAAACAAGGAAATTTGGTACAGTTTATTTAAAACAAAACAAAAGCAAACTTGTATGTAGTGTAAAACAAAGATGCACTTTCTTTTCAAACAAAACAAAAGCAAACGCGAGATGTAGTGTTCAAAGTGCTTTCCGTGCGCCGCTGAACAACGGCGTAGACGGTATAACCAACTTCCAATCGCCCTTTGGATAACTTCAAGCGGGATATTGTTCCAAGCTTCCGTCAACACAGTTTTCACGGATTGAATGTCCGTGACCTCTCTCCTCTGTCGTTGAAGTTGATGTAACAGTACACTCCAAATGCTAAAATCCATTACGTTGAGGTCTGGACTTTTGGATGGCCATTCGTTAGAGTCAATACTCCTGACTTTATTGAACCTGAGCCAGGCAGTAGTGTCCGTGGCTGTGTGACCCTTTGCTCCATCCTGTTGCAATGTCCATTCATCTCCTCCCATTACTTGGTTTATGTCGTGGAACATTTGGGTGCACATTTCATCTCTATTCACGAGCTGATTCACTGTTTTTTTTCTTTCTCTGTATGACAGAACATGTTCTTATCCAGCAGCATCCCCTTCAACAAATCGCAACTCTGTTTTTTTCCATGCCAGGAGACTGCACCGTAACACATGATTGAAGGCTGTTGTTTATCAATCTCCACCAGCAGATCATCCTCGGAAATGTTTGTTTCAACCTGTACAGCACGATAAATGCGATAATTTTGACGGTTGAGAGGTGCATGGAGACTGAAACTTGCTTCATCGGAAAACCACACCTGCTTCCACTTCACGTGTCCTTCAAAACGGTTTATCAATGCCTGACATTTTTGTTCTCGTGCTTGTTGATGTGATTTTTGTAAGAATATTGCATTTAATTCTTCTATCGCACTTTAAGTCAGATTTTTGAAGAATGCGAAAGACTGTCCCTTTTGATAATTGTAGCTCCCGGAAGATTTCACGTTGACTGGAATGTCTTCGTTGATGTCTTGGTGGTGTGACAGCAAGATCCAACACAGCCCGTTTGGCAGGTGAATCAATTTTCTTGGTTGTGCCAGATCCACCTCTACGCACTTTGACAGCAGGTGACCCTTCCCTTTTAAGTACAGCTGCAACACCTGTAAACTGATTTTTAGTTAACGAATTTAAAAACTCCGGCAAAATTTCATGGCATTTCTTCAGTCCCCAAGTTGGATGTTCTTTCTCAAAGAGAACAATCACCTCACGTTGAAAATTTGATACCCGGTTAAAGAACAGAGCAAGTCACAAGACCTCCTTGTAAATTTTATTTTAACTTGTGCAAAAATGGCGATTTATTAAACTAGGAAGGGAAAAATAGAGAAAAACAAGTGAAATCCTTCAATGCAGCGCGTGCGGTGAAGCAAATGAGTACACTAATGTTAAAATATGAAATTTATGCTTTTTCAGTTGAAAAACAATTAAAAAGTGCACTTAATATTTGAAATGTAAAAATCTTGTTATTATTATTATTGTGATAAGCACCTTTATATATAACAGAAGGAATGAAATCGTTCGATACAGCGTGGCAGGAGGCCGCAAAAGAATTATGAAACCAGGACGGCCGTTCACAGTGAGATCACATTCCCACGGAAATCAAATTTTCACAAATATCGATGAAGACTCGCGGATGAAGAAAATGTCGAAAGCTGTCACGGAAGCTTTTTAACGTTGATCAAAAAAAGAAAATCGTACAAATTAACATAAGGAGAAAAATATTATTATTAATGACGCAGTGAAGTGATTCGGGTTATGAAACAGATACCTGTGTGTTGCATGTGGATCCGAGGAGAAGAATTCCTTCCGTTCCTCCACGTTTAAACCAATCAAAACGACGCATCGCCTTTCCTCCTTGGTCATTACCATCTGTCAGAGGTTATCACCACCTCTCCACTACTTTTACCAATCAAAGCTCGCTCTGATCCTGAGCTTGTCAGAATGCAGCACGAGGTACATCGCCGAACGTGATTGGTCCAATGGTATCACGTGCCGCCGAGGATTTGCGATGCAGCATGATGTAAATCACGAACATGATTGGTCCAGTTCTGTTTACTGGAATCCTTGTGCATAACACCGCCCACACAACACACGTGGTGTCCTTTGACCAATCAGGAGCAGTGCAGTTGCAGTATCATTTCCTTCAGCTCGATTGGTCTTGTCCTGCATGTGATGTTTTCAGGTTTTTTTTCGTTCTTGTTGAATCTGAGGAGATTATTTTTTCGTTCTTGTTATAAGTAAATTTCAACTTCTAATGCATGACGAAACACTTGTTTATGGCTGATATTAAAGAGAATGATGGCATAAGAAGAACTTAGCTTTCTGCGTTCGGCGCGAAATGCCATGGTGGACGGAAATGACGTCTTTCGTTCATTCGTTCGTACATGAGGGGAGCGTTTCTTGGTTTTTTTTCTGTCAAGCAATACATTAAATGGTTTTCACATATATGACACATTAGTTTCACAAATTTCCATTGAAATACTCGGGTATTTCCATCAATTGTCGCCATTTCCGTTGAGGTTACGCACTGCATCTACCGGACGGCCGTCATTGGCTATCTTGAGGCCTGTGGGGGGGGGACACCGGACCCACCGGAGACGTGGTAGACGACGCCGGGGACATTTCAAACTCGGTGCAATTGATTACAGCGCACGTGCTGTAATATGGTGGAACATAGTTCTGTGGGTCTGATAGGCTTGTTGTGCTAACGTCTTACCTCAGAATACTAGAACGGGCATTCATAGAGCGCATACCTTCGCCGCCACTACTTTTTTTGTTCTTGGTATGAGTGTGGGGAACTGGTTTCATATGAATGGTCTTATGACACAAACCACATATCTATAATGTCATGACCCCCCCCGACTTTCGGGGGCTACGGACTAAACAACAATCAACTCACGTCGTTTTGGCGAGTCTTCACTCGCAAGCTTGGTGAATACAACGTTTCTACAAGAGAAGGTAATCTTGTTTGATGCTGGTTTCATGCAAATCGAATAAGAATTGACTGAGTTATGCCGAAAACCGCATATTTTTCAAGGGCGTGACCCCCCCCTGACATTTTACCCCAACCGGTGACATGTGTTATGACGTCATTGTGTCACAAGATTGGGCATTAAATTCTGAATATTTTGGTGCTGAGTTCATGTAAAGCGGCCAAGAATTGACCGCGATATGACAAAAACCGCATATTTTTCAAGGTCGTGACCCCCCTGACCTTTGACCCCTAACCGGTAACAAGAGTATGGGCGTCATTGTGTGATATTGCATATCACAAGATGAGGCGTTGAATTCTGAACATTTTGGCGTTAGTTGCATGCAAATTGAATAAAAATTGACCGTGTTATCGTAAAAAGACTATTTTGACCTTTTCGTGACGTTGACCTTGACCTTTGACCTGAACGATCCCAAAATCTAATCGAATGCTTCCTGGCTAATAACCAATCATCCCACCAAATTTCATGCAATTCGGTTTAATACTTTTTGAGTTATACGAATCACAAGATTACAAATAAATAAATAAATAAATACACGCCGACCAAAACATAACCTTTCGCAGAAAGCGAAGGTAATAAGGCGGCAGAATATTGTAACACTGTTGAAAAGTTTAAGGAAACTTGGACCACAAATGGGCACTTTGTAGTATCTCTCCACAAGGCACTTTGTTATTATTTGCATAAATGTGTTATTTTGGTGATTTGTATTTTTCTTACCCCCCCACCCCCACCCCCATTTTTTCTTGGTGCTTTCTATCGAAAATGCTCCACCTTACCCTTGCAGTCCTGACCGTGGACTTGCAGGGATGAGGAAAGTGAGTGACATTAAATAGAACTGTGGCAGTTCAAACAAAAGCAGGACTACTACTACTACTACTACTACTACGGCGACAACTACTACAACCTTTCTGTGGCAGGTCAGGTCAGGTATGGGAGCATGCGCCAGAGCAGCGTGTCACTGCGTCCACTTTCTGCCGGTACTCCAGGGGCCTTCATCTGGCCATCCCCATCTCCTTGAGATGCAATTCAACCTGCTGCAACCATGAGGCACGTGGTCGGCCCATTGGCCTCCTCCACTCACGAGACTCCCTCGCTGAGAGAATCTGGTGAGCAGGATCAGCATCAGGAAAACGAGCCACATGTCCATACAGCCGCAGCTGACGCTCACAAACTATGCAGGTCACAAATCTCATTTGAGTCTCTCTCAGCAACCGCTCGTTGGACACAAAGTCCGACCAGCAATAGCCAAGGATTCTCCGAAGAGACCTGGTTCCAAAGGAATTAAGTCTCCATCTCAGATCCTTGGTCAGAGTCCAAGTCTCGCATCCAGAGAGCAAGACTGGGAGCACGAAGTACCTGAAGACTCAGACTTTCGTCCTCCTGCACAGGTACCGGCAGCGCCACACCCCATTATCCAGTGAATCCATGACTCCCGAGGCCCGACCCAGACGTCGATTGACCTCTGACTCACAGCCGGCAGAGACATGAAAATCTCTTCACGACCTCAACATCCTCACCACAAACAGACACAGACAGGACAGCAGCATCCAAGATGTCAATGAAAGCCTGGATCTCAGTTTTGACCCAGGAAACCCATAATCCCAGCGGCTCCAACTCCTCATTCAGCACCTCGAGGGCCCCCAAAAGGATATCTAAAGTCTCCGCAAAGATGAGTGCATCATCTGTGAAATCAAGGTCAGAGATCTTGACATTCCCGAACTTGACATTTTGGTGGCACCCCATGAAGACCAAGAATCCTCCAGAGGACATCCCGAGTCACCGAATCGAACGCTTTCAAGAGATCAACATAGGCTGCCCAGTAGCCCCTGCCGAAACTCTCGTCTGCGTTCGGTGAGGACCCGAAGACCAAGGATACGGTCAATCGTTGACCTCTTTGGTGTAAAGCCTGACTGCTCTGGACACTGGTGCTCAAGCAGATGGTGGGGAACTGTATTAAGAATTATCCGAACAAAGACCTTGCCCGGCACAGAGAGCAGCGTCACCCCTCGGTAGTTGTTGCAGTCTTGGTGATCACCCTTCCCTTTCCAGAGAGGGACAACAAGGCCCCTCTTCCAGTCAGTTAGGATGATGCCTGTGTTCCAAGCAGAGCACAGAACTGCATGCAATGACATGAGTGCAGCATTTCCATCAGCCTTGAGAAGTTCAGCAAGGATGCCACAGATCCCTGGAGCTTTACTCCATTTCAACCGGTTCACCGCAGCCCGTGTTTCCACAAGCGAAGGTGGACCACAGTTGATTGGAGGGTCAGTAACAGGGATTGTAACACCCCTGACATCCAACTCGACAGCTGGTGTATCAGCCTGATGCAACCGCTCAAAGTAACCGGCCCAGCGGGCCTTCACTTCGGACCCCTCTGTTAAGAGCCTACCACTCTCTGATCTAACTGCAGTACACTGAGGATGGGCTTGGATGAACGCTGTTAGGCACGAATTCCCCTGTAAGTAGGACGAGAATCCCTTGACCACAGGTGATGCTCTACCGGCTACCCCCTCACAGATTCCTCGCACATAGGCCTCCTTGTCCACCCCTAGCGCACGTACAGTTTTACGCCTCAGCTCCCTGAACAGCTCAGCTCTGCCATTCAGCCTGGCCCTGCGACTCTGGTCAATGGTATTCAGTGTCCCTTGAGAGACAAAATTCTTCTTTGCCCTTCAGTGAGTTGCAATGCATCCACCGGCAACATCAAGGACGGTGGTCTTGAAGGCACTCCACAACTCTTCAGGACCTCCCAAAGCACCCAAACTCCTCAAATCTCCACTCAGCCTGTTCGCAAACTCCTCAGCTACCCTCTCATCCTTGAGCTTGCCAACATTCAGCCTAGGCTGGGATGGTACCATTCTCCTGGATTTAAGGTGCAACTTCAGAGTTGCTACAACAAGCCTGTGGTCAGCATTGAGGAACTGGGCACTCCGGTAGACCCTGCAGTTCTGGATCATCCTCCAACGACCATCAACGAAGACACGGTCAATCCACTTTGCCACACCACCAGCGTTGGAATACCAAGTCCAGCGATGAGCTTGTGGGCGCTGAAACCATGAACCGGCCACCGTAAGTCCATGACTTCTTGCAAAGTCAATGAACTTTGTGCTATTCTGGTTCATAGTTCCTGACCCATGGAGACCAACAGTCCAAGTTTCTGTGGCGTTTAATCCTCTAGATACCAAGGGGGTGTATCTACTAGCTTGGCTTGTCGAACCTTCTTTTTCCTCGTTTTTTGCACCTTTTGATATTTTTGTGTAGAATAATTTTATTAAGAATCTCGGCTGTTAATGCACGTTAGTGGGCATGAGATAACGATGGAGAGGGATTCGGGACATGTGATGTAAAATCGGGTTAGAAGAAGAAGAAGAGTCGGGTGTGTACGATCCGTGGATCCGTGTTCTCGGGACTCGAACAGAGAACGAAACATTTCCCGAAGCGAGTTGTGAGTTGAGGAAGTTTTGTGTTGTGAACATTTGTGGTTTTTAAACATTTTCATGAGTAACATTAAACTAGTGTTACAGATTATAACATATTTCTTCGCGAGATATCAGCGATCACCAAGGGCAACCACGTGACGTGACCCGCGATGTTCATGTTTTTCGGACCGTTAAGTGACCAGTGGAGGTTTTAGTCATTTGTGGACCTCATGGATCACAATGGTGGATCAGTGGAGGTCCTGTCGTATTAAAATACTCAATTTAGTGTTTGTGTGTCTCTGCGTGTCTGTGGTCGATGTGTTCAGAAGTTTATTATCAAATCTTAACCAAACTCGTCAGGAGGACGAATCGTGTGAGAAGGTAAAGGGTGGATCTACTTTGTTATCCTCACACCCACATCCCCCTCACCCTCACTCCTTACCTCCCCCACCCGCATCCTCACCCCCACTCCACTCTCCTCACCCCCTCATCCTCATCCACATCCTCATCGTCATCCTCACCTCCACCGTCACCCCCACCCTCACCCCCACCCTCATTCCCCCTCACCCCCACCCTCATTCCCCTCACCCCTCTCACCCCACCCTCATCCTCATTCCCCCCCTCACCCCCACCCCACCCCCACCCTCCCAGGGTTCGTAAGTTCCCATCGATGTAATTTCTGTCCCTCTTTCCGTGTAATGAAAACGAAGTTAATTTTTAGTGATTTTAAAATCATTTTCACCTTCTGTTGAACGATCTTTCCCTTTTCATCCCCGTTCGGTAATTACCTTTCATCTTCAGCTGATCCAACGGACTTTTGATTTAAAACCGCTATGGGACAGGTGGGTTAGTCCATTTACTAATGGGGGGGGGGGGTGTTTTGTTCATCGTACAATGAATTGTCGTGTGGATTTACTCAACAATATCGATTTGTATTGTTGAGGATTCAGCGGTGGCGGGATTCGGACAATGGCGTCATTCACTGGCCGTAAGCAGTTTGGGTTTTCGCACCCTACTCTCGACAGCCAAATGTTACAGATTCGGCACCACTTCTCACCACCGCCATCTCCGGGGTTATAATGCCGACTGGTTCAGCACAATTCTTGGGTTACGCGTCTCGAACCACGATACCAAAATACACCTGTACCTTGCCAGCTGGGGGAATATACCCTGGTTACAGACTGGTTTTGTCAGAGACCGAGCGGAGTCTACCAGTCTGTAACCATTTTCGTTTTTATATCCAAATCGAGCGGATCCTTCCTCGACGCGGCACGAATTAATTCAAAGCGGCAACTTCATACGAATTGGCCAGATTTATTGGGGACATCGGGAAACCGACAAGCAAAGCATTCACGACAATGTTATAATTAATCTATAACCGTTTCTTAACTAGGGAGCTACGGAATATGGGTTTCGTAGGGGACTAACGAGATAAGCCTTAAACGACATACAGACAAGACATGGACAGCATTCGGACAAGACAGAGTACTTGGTGATGTTTCATGGATGAGAGGAAAGTGTCAAAAGCACGAATGTGGCTCGTGACAAGCCGATGTCCACGGATTCGAGCCCCAAGCTCGAGCATGCCGCGTGACAAGATGGCGGCGCCGTACTCTTTCTTTTCAAGGCACCGCATCCGCACGCCCTCCTCAGCGCGTTCTGACCCCGCGCAATGTCGACGGCACAAGACCGTCAGATCGATGGTGGGTCTCAGCTGGTTTCTCACAAGGTCCAGCTTTTCTTTCTCGGCCGATGGCAGACTCGACCCTCAGGTTCAGCTTCTGCCGATTGCAGACTCTGCGCACTCAGGTTCAGCTTCTGCCGATCGCTTTCTCGGCACACTCAGGTTCAGCTTCTGCCGATCGCAGATGGCAGACAGACCTCATGCAGTCCCTTCCCTGCCTTGCTTTCGGCTCGTTCCTCACGAAAACGGACACAGCCGTCTTGTGTACAGCCGATCGGCGCCACCACGGCGCTCACGTCCCAGATCCACCCTGCCTTTCCTTCGTTCGCTCGCCTCGAAGCCCACTGGCTCCTCCCCCCTCAGCTTCACTTCCTTCTCTCGGCCACTCCCTCTCAACCGACTGGGCGGGGCCTCGTCCGGAGAGGGGAAGGAAGAAGAAGCTCTCAGTACACCACCACCGCACGAACGATAAACAGCCTCTTATACCTCCCGACACACATGTAACATCCATTTTACCGAACAGCCTGACTAAACATGCATTTAATGGGGGATCTGGGCTAATCCTATATTTAATAGCATCCTAAGGGCCATTTCCGCAACAGTATTAACACATCCTCTGTCCTTGTATGTAAGCCCTTCTCACCATACAATATCTTCATTTCCCTGCGCTTGCCAAACGAAAACCAGCGTTTGACATTTGGTTGCGTACGTGTGGCGTCTGTGCGTGTGTCTGCATTTTAAAAAATTCATTTTCTTGGCAACCGTTGGTCTGATTGTCACAAAATTTTACCAGAGGAGTGCCTCTGCCTGAAGAATTTTTTTATTCATAATTATGACGTCATAGGTCACGTGGTATGGACTCAATCTCGGAAAAACGTTCCACCTCGATATCTCCGGAATCGCTCAATGGAAAAAAATTGAAACATGGCTCATTGTCTCCACTAGACTAGACAGAAAATCTGAAAAGACACCTGATAAGAAAGGTTGAGGAATTTCTTGTTAAAAGTTGGTAACGAGTGTTTTTAACCTAATTCAAGTATGCTGAATTCAAAAATGCTTGTTTCCAAGCTCAATTTTGACTCTTTGTTGTTCAAATTTACATTTTAAAGTTGGTACCAAAATTTCCTCGTCAGCCCGATAATGTATTTTCTTTATCATATTCCAGCATGATCATCCTGCAATATTTTTCACTTCACAAATTACATGCTGTTAAAATTGTTTGGGTTGTTTATTATAACATTGTGATATGTTGCTATGTTCCAAAATGCGAAGATAGCATTTGAACGCCTGTAGATTTGCCACCTATGCTCAAATTAGAGCTGACTTTCTGCAAAATCTCTCCAGTGGTTTTTACTGGATCAGTGAAGGTCAGGATGTGTTGGATATGGCTTTGTTTATCAGCTGGTGCTTGTTAAAGATTCATTGGGATTTTATCAAAGTGCAGACTTGTGTTGGACCAATGAACTAGCCTTTTTAGAAAGGCTAAAGAGATCCATTTTTTTAGACTAATGAACTAGCCTTTTTTTATTTTTTATAAACTAGCGTTTCATGACCCCTTGCCTAAAAACAAGGCACGAACATTCTCAGATCTTTACAACGTCTCCAGGAAAGGTGCAGGGAAAGAACAAATACTGAAGGCAGATAGGAATATACTACAGCGGCTTGTGACGTCATATGAAGCAGGAAGACAAGTAGATTTACCAAAAATCTTGAAACATGAACTGATGCCAGTCCCCCTTTCTCTGGCAGAAACTAATGGATCTCTTCGAGTTGGAGACAAGTCCTTGCTGGTGGGTGTATTAACATCACAAACAACCTGTCCAGCAAACATCAGACCAACAGGATCTTCTTGTTTAATCATTGATGGACCAGCTCTTGTCCAGTCACTTGGTAAACCTACAGGAGCAAAAACATTTGGTGATATAGCTGATGAATATATTCAAGCTGTTTTGCGAGCAGGTCAAAATTTTGATCGAGTAGATGTCATATTCGATCGATACTATGATGTGTCAATCAAATCTGCTACATGGGAAAGGCGGAATAAATTAGCTCATCCAATACGTAAAAAAAACTTGAAGACTGAACTGTGCCTTTGCCCATCAACTGGAAAAACTTTCTGGCACTCCCACAAAGCAAAGCTGATCTTGCCAGGTTTCTTTCCCAGCAACTGGTTGAAAAGGTGCCACAAGAAAAAATCATTGTAGTTGCTGGTGGATTTGATGATGAAGATGAGATCCAGTGTACAAATCCATCAATGGATGTTTCTAGTCTCAAAGCGAAACATGAAGAAGCTGATACACGTCTCATACTTCATTGCCTTCATAGTGAATCACAGGATGTAGTTGTGTCAGCACGGGACACAGATATACTTGTGCTACTGTTGGCACATTTCAATACAATGCCATGCACCAACCTCTGGATGAAATGTGGAACAGCACTGAAACCAAAGTACATTCCAATACATGAGACCATCAATGACTTGCGTGATGTATCGTCTGCATTGGAATCGCTGCTTGCCTTCATGCCCTAACAGGCTGTGATTCAGTTTCCTGCATAGCTTCGCACAGTAAGAAGACTGCATGGAAGATCTTCCAGCAACACCATCAACTGCTGAAAGATCTGGGAAGAGGTGAACTTAATCAAGAAACAATAACAGCTGCAGAGAAATTTCTGTGCAGAATATATGGTCTAGACTCTAGAGGAGGTGGATAGTGTTGATAAGGCAAGAGTCGTATACTTCACTCGTTCACGTTCATTGTCCTCTCTTCCTCCAACAAGTGATGCCCTCTGCTACCATATCCAGCGATCACATTACCAAGCAATGGTATGGTTGCAAGCATGTTGCATATCCTAACTTACCTGAACCTACTGCATTAGGGTGGAAACTATATGATGGAAAACTTATTCCAGAGCTGATGTCCCTCCCAGCAGTGCCAGAAAGTTGCATTGAAGTAATTGCATGTTCTTGTAAAACAAGGTGTAGTACAGATTGATGCAAGTGCCGTAAGTCAAGCCTCTTATGTACTGGAGCATGCAAGTGTCATTTGCTACCAGAATCATGTCTGAATGTTGGTGAATCATAGACTAGTGATGATAATATGTTACAATTATATTTGCTGCTACAAGTTAAATTCAACAATGAGTTACCCTGAACATTCTGCTTTATTTTCTCTCTGCGATATTCATATCAATCTGCAGTAGTCATATTGAACTTCAATGAACATGATGAATGTTTTACTAAAACAAAATCAGTGATATATATCATATTCAGTTTCTTGCTCAATAAATATATGGTCATTTTCATATCTACACAAATCGCTTGTAGCAAGGTATTATGTACACATTTGGAACATGGGGGACCAAAAAATGAAAGTCATATGAAAGAGGTCAAGTCATATGAAATTAACAAATTGATCAAATTGATCAGTGTTCATTCAGGTCATAAATATACTGTATATGCACATAAACTTAACCATAGAAATACATGCTATGATGAACCAAACTAACATCTTAGGATTAAAAGTGCAGATTTCCTAAAAATGTTACGTACTTCCTAACGACCTTTGATGTTCTGTATACTGAACACAAACTGGCCTTTGGTATTGATTTTTCTATCATAGGGCCATCTTCGTAAACTTATTCTATGGTTATAAAATAAAGCTTATAGCTACCAGTAATTTTGTAGCAGCTTGGTAAATGCAATTTGTTACGTACTTCCTAACATTTTTGACCCAATCATGGAAGTGAACCTAAAAACTGGTATGTAGTAATGATCCATGTTGAAACTTGCCATTTTAAATCATCACTTTATGCAGAAGTAAATTGCTATTTAAGATGTTCTATCAGATGCATTTTAAATTTCTGGAATAAGATTTTGTAAGCTTCACTATAACTGGGGGAAAATTTGCAAAATCTGAGATTTTACACATTTGAAGGTGCCAAAATATGCAGAAGGTCATAAGAAATGTACTGTTTCGAGGAATTGTTCTATTCTTATGTATAATGATATATATCAAACAAAAAATGCATTTTCAACCATTTTGGACAACATATACAATAATACATGTAACCCATTTCTAAAAAATGAGCCATAAAAATGGAAAAAAATAGCCTGTGTTTAGATAAAAAAAAAACATGCTTTGTAAGCAACTATATCCATAGGACCCATAGCAAAGTATACATTTTCTGAAAGCACAGACACTTGGGAATTATATAACATTAAGATTGTTTATCTTATTAAAACTGGGTTCAATTTCTAAGCTTTCTCCTCATTTAGGACCACAGTGTACACAATACCATGCTACAAGCCAAATGTGATTTCAATTAAAAAAAAGATCTTTATAAGAATGTCAAATAAAACACAATAAATCTGCAGTTCCAACATGTGTCACAGTCACAGGCCCCCCTAACAAACGGATGCCAGCGTTGTCAGACGGAATGAAAACCCGTCATTCTTGTTCCAAAAACAGCTAAAATTGATGAAAAAGCAGCCAAAATTGAAACCAACATAGTAAGTACGGTCGCAATAGCAGATATAATGGAAACCAACACGTTTATTCTACACACAAGAACGGTCAATCCCGAAATAGATTGGTGGGGAACGGAAGCAAGATTGGTTATTTCCGTCGCGAAACGTCCGAGAGCGAAACAAAAGCGGTTCATTCTGGTTACTGTAGTGCGAACAAGATGGCGGATGCAGTAGAACGACCTGTTACGGTATGTAAATTTTTTGTGCTTGTGCCTCGAACATAAATGTAATATTGATAATATATAGTGGGTAGTACCTGATGTAGTTTTAACAATTTATTAAACCTAATTTTGTTGTGATGATAATGTTTGGTTTGCCTGTATTTCGAGCCCCCGAGTGAAGGATCGTTAGTTGTGTATGCCCAGTTTGGTTGGTGAACATAGGGAATTGTGTATGGGATCTTTTTACAGTTTTTACTTCATATTAACTTTGTTATTTTATTGGAATTTGCAATTTATTATTATTATCAAATTTTACCTCGTGCAAATATAAACGATCAATCGTCACTGATCGCTGCAGCATGGGGGCATGAATTTCACGAAATGTCAGCCACACATTAAGTTAAGAGGGCACATTTATCGCTGCTTGTATAATATCCTGTACCACAAACGGGTTTTCATTAACAGACATGATGTATTCAAGGCAGACTACGTTAAACTTAACTTACCATAACTTCAATAACTTTTCAAGCCGCCATGTTTCCCATGTTCTGATAACCGGAATGAATCGCTTTCGCTTCGGTCACCGCCATATCGTGACGGAAATAACCGATGTTGCTTCCATTCCCCACCGTTCTATTTCAGGATTGACCGTTCTTGTGTCCGTCACGACCGTTCTTGTGTGTAGAATAAACGTGTTGGTTTTGGTTATATTTGCTATTGCGACCGTAATTACTGTGTAGGTTTCAATTTCAGCCGCTTTTTCATCAATTTTAGCTGTTTTTGTAACAAGAATGATGGGTTTTCATACTGTCTGACAACGTTGGCGTCCGTTTGTTAGGGGGGCCTGAGTCAGTAATCATCAAAAGTACTGCAACTTCTGTAAGTTGCAGAGCACATTGGGTATTAATGAAATGTTGTTTTACCACTGCAAAATATGTTTTAGTGTAAAATATATCGATGAAATACAAATGCTGCAGTACAAGTGAAAAATCATTTTCTGGCAAAAAATATGTGTAATGTTGCAATTTTGAAGCCTTAATACTCAAAATTATGCTTGGTAACAAAGCAAATTTAGATTCAGCACACTTTATGTTAAAACAGCTTGTTAACAACTTTTAACAAAAAATGCCCTAAGGTGCTCAGTTTCTGGATTTTCTGCCCTGTCTATACTCCCAATGGGGAATAAGATATGTTGATGATGTCATTGGTGCCTGAATTGTGACATCATAATTCGACAAGTACAACGCTTGATCTGATCCAAATGAAAATCTTTTTACCTCTGCAACTGTTAGTCCGATGGACACAAAATTTTCAGAATATGAGCGGCAACTCCGGTATAATTTTTTGAAATAATTATGACATCATAGGTCACGTGGTGCAGGTGCCATCTTGGAAAAATTGAAAAAAATTGCACCTTCATCTCCAAAACTGCTCCATGGAAAAAATTAAAACTTAATTAAAAATTAAAACTCAGTACCTTAATTATGACGTCATAATTCGACAGGTACAACGCTTGATTCGATCAGTATGAATTTTATTTCTCTGCAATTATTGGTCCGATTGACGTGAAATTTTCACCACAGGAGTACCTCCCCCTGTAGAATATTTTGATGATAATCATGATGTCATTGGTCATGTGGTGCATGCACCGTCTTGGAAAAAACAAAAAAGTTGCACCTCCATATCTCCAAAACCGTGCTGGGTAACTGTGCTGGGTAAGTATTCTCGATGAATATCTTGTTCCAAAACTGCTGAACAGGCTCAGATTTTATATCAATATGAAAACATTTGTACATTTTATATGTCGCCAAAACAAAATTTACATCAACATGGAATACAATGACAATATTGGCTGAAGAACCTGCAACATGTACAATTTATTTTTGGGGGAGTATCAAAAGGTGCGAGTTTGTGTGAGATGCTGTAACTGATTTAGACAAAGGATAAGGTCTCAAGTACAGAGGTAGTTCACATGTAGGTAATGTGTGGGATCAAGGTACTCATGGTGGAGCAAACATCAGGAGGAGTGGTATGTTTACTAGCTCTTTTAAGGTTCACCCACTGTGTACTGTACTCTCTCGTTGGCTGATGATGGGATTCCTGTCGTGTGCAGCCGGAATCGGAACAGCCGACTGTACTCGGGTGTGAAATGAAGGTTGAAGAGCTGGAAGGATTTCCTGACATTCTCCAGATAAAAATTGAGGATGTGTACTCCTTTGGTCTGGAAGAGGAGGAAAGTGACCAGCTGAATGGTAAGTTATATGATCTTCACTTCTGATGAGATCTGTGTTTGTTTAGTTTAAAATGTTTTATTATTTTTGTTCACACATGATAGAGGCTCGTGAAATACCAAGAGCTGAATGGAAAGGGGGAAACAATAACAGCAGAGGAAAATGACACATTGGTGTGAACAAGATGCACACAAGTTGAATGAAACATCAGAAGAAGAGGAAGTGGAAAGCTGGGATGAAACAGAAAAGTAACAAAACAACCAACTAACAAATGTAAAGAGGGGAAGGAGAAGGGGAAAAAAAATAGAGTCACCAGAAAAAGGGATTGTCAAAGGTTTCCAATCCCTTTCTCCAAGTGAGATTTGACAGAATTGAAGGACATGTTCCACATCTTTAGCAGCTTGTGATTCCATCAATGTCTGAAGAGAGGGAAGAGGCTGCTACTTTTCTCTCTGAAAGATGCCACGGTGGAGGGTGGGATCATCGGCAAACAGATAATGAGGATTTTCTGGAGAGTCAGAGAGAATGTTGGTGAAGAATAGGACTGGGCCCAACACACTGCCTTGGGGCACTCCAGCCTTGACAGAGAGAGGAGTTTAAGGATTCTGTCGGGAGGCGCGTGTTTGCTACGAGAGTAGAGGAAGTCAGTAAGCCCTATCTGGAGGTGGCCTTGGATTCCATAGTCTGAGAGTTTGAAGAGCAAAGTGGTGTGTTAGGCTGGGTATGAAGCTCGAGATATGTCTGGAGAGATGACCATGAACTCTGTGTGACATTGAGGACCTCCATCCTGAGTTATTGCCTGGTGTTGGCTTGATGGCTTGGGATCCTTTGGTCTTGAGTTCAAATCCTGCTTCTCTGTTGAATTGATACCAGGTGGGATTGACAGCCTGTCATCCTTCTGAGGTCGGCAAAATGAGTACCAGCTTGCTGGTATCCTTCGTCAGAGTGCGAACTGTCCAGGGTTGTGCCGAATAGCCAAGAAAACTGCTTAGGCCGCACCAACGCTCTGTCAAGAGTAAGGTCCCAATGGATGGAGCTTGAGTTGGGAGAGCAGAAGCAGCGTGTTCAGATTCGAGTGACCCGGTTTGATACTGAACTTTTAAACGAGTTACCCTGTATTTTGAGCCATGGGTCTATCCTCCAGTGAACGACAATTTCTCTCATTAGGTCAACTGCACACGCTGAAACGGCCACGTGGTGTGGAATTAGTAAAACCGTCACATGATGGTGGATTATTCAGGCATGCACATTCGCCTCTGCTCGGTGTCTTGGGAGACAATTGGTCTCCGGTGCTCTCATGCTGTTGTCTGGGAGTCCGAGTCCGTAAATAGCCCAAATAACATCACTCACCTGTCATTGGAGGAAACGCGCAGTTGGCTCACACCTTGGCAATCATTCCCAGCTGCAACTAGGATGAGATAGTTCATCAACACTCAGCTATTCCAGTCAAAGAAAGCTGAATAAAGCAACCAACATAAGCCACACAAGATACGTCCTTTGCTGTTTCCAGCTCTACCTGAACTCTTCAACAGCTACAGCCATTTTGAAGGAGCAGAAGTATGAAAACTCCAATGCTCCAACCTCACCTCAGCTGCTGGACTGGTTTCACTACTTATTGGTGAATCATCAACAACAGCATAGATGGAATGCTGGTTCTGTGGAGGAACTCAAGAACTTCAGTCTTCGTTTCATGTGCAACACTTGGTTCTTGGTTGCAGCATTGTTGAAAGTCTGGGTTTGTTCCTGATGCAGGTTTGATTAGGATAAAAAAAAAATTGCTGATGGTTTTGGGATAAACTTGCCGACTCTTTCTGAAAGACACCATTGGATCATAAATGTCCATCAACTAATGCTAGCCAGGGTTTGAAATAAGTATTGGCCCCGGTGCAAATGTCCACCAAAAGCTTTGTCGGGCGACTAAAACCTCCAGCCTTGGTGGCCCACATCGCCACTTGTATCAAAATATTCAAGATATGCAATGCTTACTTATGAGAGGTGTGGTGTATTTCCCGCTCTTCGGCCATGCACTGGCTTGCTCCAACAATACAGAATGGAACTTTGATATAGAAGCAAGGCCGCACTTGCAGCGTGCACGCATCACATTGTTGGCTGCATGTGAGATCTACCTCGAGCATGCATGTGGTGCAACTGTGCAATGAACAGTGATTCATCCAATTTTTTAAAATTTGATTCTCCACTGAGTATCTGCAGAAATGGTTTTGGATGAATGAAAAAAAAACTAGCTGAGAAAACCACCTCTTCTTCCTCTTTGCTCATTTTTTTTCCTTGGATCTATTTGTTAAATCTTACAAGTTATGTCATAATTTATAAACTTGATTTTGTGCACTTAAAGTTTGAAATCTCAGTGCATCAGTTTGCATAATCATCATGGAGAGCATTACTTACCAATACGAGTTGAGAAAACCTTCCATCACAAGCCTCTGTTGTGGAAGAAGTACACTTTTGAACTCTCTTCACATTTTTGAAGTACAAATTTAGTTTTGTGTTTTGTGTTGTCTTTTTTTCACCATGCATGAACACCTGTGTACCAGTTATGTGAACCCATGGATATAGTGTCAGAAATCATTGTATTGTGCATGACTTCTTTTTTGCTGTCTAATTTTAGGAGAGACTGGAATGACCCATTTGATCACATGGTGCTGAGACTCCATTTCAGAGAAGAAGTGTACTGAGGTTTCCATCATATGGTGTTGTATTCAAAATGTATCGATTCTGAAAAAGAAACGAGAAGAAAAAAGGAGGTGGGTCAAACAGGAATACGAACTTGAGAAATGGATGAGGAAGTGTCGACCGGATTGGGAGAGAGCGAGAATTTCTGTGGCTTGGTTGAGGAAGATTGGGACGTGATGTTCTTCAAGGTGTGCAGGGAGGATTTGGGAGGATCGGAGTCAGGAAGGAAGCAAAATGTGTTTCACCCTGGGTGCACCAACTTCAAGAAGTGTAATGTTCAAAAGCACCAGGAAATTGAAAATCAGCAGCACGCAGTGGCAAAGAAGAAAACTGGAGAGGCAGAACCTGGAATATCGGAAGCAGGAAAAATGACAACGAAAATGAATGAACGAACAAACAGTGCATAAACTGAAGCATCGATTCAAAAACGCTGATGTGATAGCAAGAAACTGCCGTCTAAATTATGTTTCTGTGAGTTAGTGGGTAGATTATTAAACAGCAGACAATGGTGTTCTGTGATTACAAGTTATGAGATTGCTGGTGTGAAAAGCACTGAAATTTGATCGATATGTCATGTGAAATAGTAATTTAAACATTTATACTGATCTTTGTGTATTCATTCACTCATCAAATATGATGCGGCCCACCAAAATATCTCTTGAGGTGGCCTGGTGGAGCAAAAAAAACATTCAGCGTGACCACTGCTGTCAGATGGGACACAGTTTATATTCATCCAATGGGCGGCAAAGGATGCACAGATGAATTCACTGCATGTGAAAAAGGATGGCAGTTAATAGTGAGTCAAGATTTGAACTGAGATGAAATCGTCCAAGGACGTGTGTACATACTTCCCAGGTATCTTGCAGATTTCGTACTTCAATTCAATTTCTCAACAGATGATTGTTCCAAACCCACTCCTGAGCTTTTCTCCACTTGCTGACTTTTGATCCTTTCCATTCCCCTTATCATATGGTCACATGTCTAAGCTTTAGTTTATTCCTTCCATTCTCTGAATTTTCCTATCTGTTAATGTGCCCCTCTTTCTCATTTAGTTTTCCACGAAGGTTGACTTTTGAGACAAAAAACAAGTCACATGTTTGATCACAGTTGTGGTTAATTTGCCAATCAATGCAGGTTTGGGAGAAAACTTTCTCTATTTTGGGTTCTCTACATTTTTCTTGGCTTCTCTCTTTTGTTTGTTGTGATGTTTGCTTGTGGTGAAATTCACACAGATGTTGTGGTCACGTAAGAAGCATCTCGTAACATCGAGGCAGTTTCTTCTGACCGTAATGCTTTGATATTGTAATCCTTTGATACGACGTTGTTCCCATGGGGAAATGTTTTATTTTCTCTCTTTGTGGAAGAGCTTGAGTTGATTTAATTTTAATGCAATATTTATTACCCTCGCCAAACGAGAGGATATTGCAATTTGTGTCTGTGTCTCTGTCCTGGCCCATTTCCATCTCCTTTAGATGCTGATCAACCTGCTGCAACCACGAGGCACATGGTCGGCCCATTGGCCTTCTCCACTCACGAGGCTCCCTCGCTGAGAGAATCTGGTGAGTAGGATCAGGGTCTGTCTGTTTTTGTTTGTCCGCGCAGAACTCTCGTATTTTTCTCCGCACCCACATGTTGGATTGAGACTAAATTTTCACCATACGTGCGACTACTCAGGTAGAATGTTCTCATGATAATTGTGTTGCCACGAGTCACGTGGTGTGGCAGTGAGATTGGAAAAATGGAAAAACTTTGTACCTCTGCATCTATGAAACCGCACCAAGGAAAGAATTGAGACTTAACACCTCGCAAGCACTCATGGGGAATGAGTACGACGTCTTCCGTGCCTTCGTTATGACATCATAATTGCATATGGAGAATGCTACATCCAATGAGGATGAAAATTTTTGAGGGTCATCTTGGGATAAAATGGTCCACACAAACTTTTTTTATGACATCATCGGTCATGTGATTTGTCAGCCATATTGTTTTTTAAAAACTGTTTTTAAAACCTTCAAAAATCTTTGAATGAGCTGAACAGGTCGAGGCGAAACATTTCACAAATGACCGCCTTTCCATGAGGAGCTAAATTTTCACAAATATGATGTCATAGGTCACATGGTTTGCCAGCAATAATGGATTTACCCTAAAACATAAAATTCTTCTCCAGAAGGGCTGCACAGATCGAGGGGAAACTTCACACAAATGCTCCCCAAGGCATGCTTGTACAAATTTGTTTTGGAAAAATACCCCCAAGAGGGAGTGCCGGTCATCTCTGCCGCAGGTCGAAAGTAACTCTATGCCAGACTGGAATAGGGGCAGTTCATAAAGTACGTACGCTCTACTTCCGGGTTTCAAAACCACCCCCCCCTCTGTATGCAGGCAAGTGACAACCCACCCACCCCCCCCCCCCCTCATACATCGCAAATCGCTTGAAAAGCCAGCAATTCCTTATTAACCGATGTTTGTAAGCCATGATGATGCAGTCCCTAGCGGTGTAATTTACCTTTTTCTTTTAATATCACAGCACGTCATTTATGAAAATATAAGTACAAATTGACATTCAAAACAATGTTAATATCATAAATGAAAGTAAGTGTGCATATAAACTTGTGTTCCATTGTTTTAGTTAAATCTGACAAATGCTTCTTCTTCTTCCTCTTTCGGCTGCTCCCGTTAGGGGTCGCCACAGCGGATCATCCGTATGATCCGCATCGTGATTTGGCACATGTTTTACGCCAGATGCCCTTCCTGACGCAACCCTGGTCGCCTCTTACGACACAGGGATATTGTACACCTATTTTAACCGGGGTATACACCGGCCCAGTACACTGGTACTCATTTCGCCGACCTCGGAAGGATGACAGGCTGAGTCAACCCCCTGGTGTATTAATTCAGTGGCCCAACGGGGCTTGAACTCAGGACCTCTTGGATCCCAAGCCGCTGCCCTAACCACTGCGCCAACACCAGGCTTAAATCTGACAAATGCTTCAAATGTAATATTTGTCTCACAGTTCTGGTTCTTAATTTTGTAATACTTTTTTTTTGTATGTACATACTTTATGAACGGCCCATACGGGGAATCAGAACGAAGTTTGAAGGGCTATAAAATCGGAACGAGAGCAAATTTCAAAAAAATGGCTCGTGTTGTTCTCGATAATAGTCCGTAGTATCTGAATCACTAATAACATTTGATCTCTCTTGATAAATGAGGGAGGAGATACGATTTGAAATCGACGATTTTTCGCAACTTTGACAGCCTCGTGACGTTGACCTCGACCTTGGACGACCTTGAAAGTTATATCGTTGTGCATGTCTCATCGACCTCTACCCACTCCACTATTGGTTATTTGTCTCCACTCGGTTTGATTGTGGATGGACATACAGACGGACGGACAGACTTCGAGACTGGGGTTATTAGGTCATCTCTACTGAGATGATAGATATGACCTAATAATTGAAAAGTCGCCTAGTTTGACAGCCATATTGGATTTAAGAAAAATATTAAATCATGTTTTCTCTGGAACCACGATATCAATTGGCGTGAAACTTCAAAATTATGATGTAGTGATAGAGAATACATGTTTTAAATTTCAACTTAATCGGACACATGGTCTGGCAGCCAAAATTATTTAATTTTTTTGAGCTGGGTTCTTTTGGGGGGTTTTTGATAATTTTTTATTATTATATTTTTTTATGAATAAGGCTCATATGGGTTTGAGGGTGGAGGAGCAGCAGCTGAAATGAGAATCCTATCCAGGTTCCTCCTGATGACTTCATCATTGTTTTTGCTTGTTTGGGTTCCTTATGATTACTCCAATGCAGGACCGTATCTATTTGGTCTTCCATTTTATTTGAATTTAATTTATTTTAATCCAATTCCAAACTCTATTCGATAATAACGAAAAAACATCATTGGTCCGGGTGAAGTGTCAGATCAAAGCGGGACGTCTTGGAACCCGGTCATCACTGTCAGCAGTTATAAAGTGCTATTTCTAATTATGTCTCCTTTTAATTACGACACACACCAATACATGAAGGCCACACAAAATACACCACACAAAACAAGTCCTGGTGAGGTGGGTCTGCAATCTCTGATTGCTCTTTTTCTTGTTTAGCTATTTTAATAGTATTGAATACACAATATTGCCAATTGTATGTGACACAAGACTGCCTGCATTTAATAAAAGTTACTTTTTCCAGATTTATTTGTGAAAGTGGAAGTGAAAACCGGCCATGATATTCATGTCAATCTTGTCAGGTCAGGTATGGGCGCATGCGCCAGAGCAGTGCGTCGCTGCATCTGCTTTCCGCCGGTACTCCAGAGGCCTCTGTCTGGCCATTCCCCAGACAGATGCCTGGCCCATTCCCATCTCCTTTAGATGCTGATCAACCTGCTGCAACCACGAGGCACATGGTCGGCCCATTGGCCTTCTCCACTTACGAGGCTCCCTCGCTGAGAGAATCTGGTGAGTAGGATCAGCGTCAGGAAAATGAGCCACATGTCCATATAGCCAATGCTGACGCTCACAGATGATGCAGATAACAAATCTCATTTGAGTCTCTCTCAGCAACCGCTCGTTGAATATAAGAGTTCGACAAGCTATAGCCAAGGATTCTCCGAAGAGACCCGGCACCAAAGGAATTAAGTCTCCGTCTCAGATCCCTGGTCAGAGTCCAAGTCTCACATCCATAGATCAAGACTGGAAGCACCAAGGACCTGAAGACTTTGACTTTCATCCTCAGGTACTGGCAGTGCCACACCCCATGATCCGGTAGATCCATGACTTCCCAGGCCTGACCCAGACGTGGGTTGACCTCTGGCTCACTGCCAGCAGAGACATGAATATCACTCCCAAGATAAGTGAATCTCTCAGCCTGGTGTTGGCTCTGTGGTTAGGGTGGCAGCTTGGGATCCAAGGGTCCTGAGTTCAATCCCCGTTGGCCACTGAATTAATACACCAGGAGGTTGACTCAGCCTGTCATCCTTCCAAGGTCGGCAAAATGAGTACCAGTGCACTGGTAAAGGGGACACTGCATCAGCGACACAGCCGCGTCCCAACCAATGATGCAGCCATAATGCTGCACTCGAAAGAGAAAGAGAGAGAGAGAGACAGAGAGCGAGAGACAGAGAGAGAGAGACAGAGAGAGAGAGACAGAGAGAGAGAGACAGAGAGAGAGAGACAGAGAGAGAGAGACAGAGAGAGAGAGACAGACAGAGACAGAGACAGACAGAGACAGAGACAGAGACAGAGACAGAGACAGAGACAGAGACAGAGACAGAGACAGAGACAGAGACAGAGACAGAGACAGAGACAGAGACAGAGACAGAGACAGACAGAGACAGACAGAGACAGAGACAGAGACAGAGACAGAGACAGAGACAGAATCTCTCCGTGACCTCAACATCCTCACAACAAACAGGTCTGGACAAGATTGCAGCATCCAAGATGTCGTTGAAAGTCTGGATATTAGATTTGACCCAGGAAACGCGTTTATCCCTGTGGCTCTGACTCCATTCAGCACCTCAAAGGCCACCAAAAGGATATCTTGTGTCTCCACAAAGAAGACTGCATCATCTGCGAAATCAAGGTCAGAGATCTTGACATTCCCAAACAATGCACCGCAACTTGATCTCTCCGACATCCTCCCCAGAATCCAGTCCATACAAGTGCTGAAAATTGTGGGGGCCAATACACACCCCCTGATGAACTCCAGTAACAACCAGAAATAAGTCAGAGATGCTATCACCACATCTCACAGCACTGTCAGTCCCAGAGTTTCGTTCAGACATCAGATTGATCAGTCTTGGTGGCACCCCATGAAGACCAATAATCCTCCAGAGGTCATCCCGATTCACTGAATCAAACACTTTAAAGAGATCAACATGGGTTGCAAGCAGCCCCTGCCGAAACTCTCGTCTGCGTTTGGTGAGGACCCCCAAGAGCAAAGATACCGTCAATCGTTGACCTCTTTGGTGTAAAACCAGACTGCTCTGGATGGTGGTGCTCAAGCAGATGGTGGTGAACCCTATCAAGAATTATCCGGGCAAAGACCTTGTCAGGCACTGAGAGCAGTGTCACCCCTCGGTAGCTGTTGCGGTCTTGGACGTCTGCTTGGACGTCTCTGTCTGCTGGACGACACCTCAGCACCACCCCGACACACATGGCCGCAATCTGACCATCATCAAAGATTGGGAGATCCAAAGGCTTTGCACCAATTCTGTCATCTGGTGACGTGCCCTGTGAAGGGCAGCTGCACAGGAAGTACTCCCACAGAGTGGGGTGTCAGATGTTTAACCTCCGCCATCGAAGATGGACGGAGGTTACTGTTTTCACCCATCTGTTTGTTGCAGTTTCAAAAAAACTTTCACCCATCACCCATTTCAAAAAGTTTCACCCATCAAAAACGAAGTTTTTGCAAGATATGTTCGTCAGCTTGTATGTTTTTTTTTTTTTTTTTTTTTTTTTTTTGTCTGTAATCACGTGTAAAAAATTCTGCAGAGCACAGTTATCATTGGAAATTTTTGTAACTTCGCATATCAGAGGCCTATAGAGGTCCCTTTCATCACACAAAATTTTGAAGGTCAAGGTCAAAGGTCAAGGTCACTGTCGCAAATCAGGGGAGTCGACTAAACCCTTATTTTTTGAGTAATTTTGATCGGATCGTCTTCAAACTTCATGGGAA
Source organism: Eptatretus burgeri (assembly GCF_056783735.1). Taxonomy (NCBI): domain Eukaryota; kingdom Metazoa; phylum Chordata; class Myxini; order Myxiniformes; family Myxinidae; genus Eptatretus; species Eptatretus burgeri. The sequence goes on from NC_140977.1 coordinate 14,383,182, forward strand.
TATAGTTCATGGTCTTGCTCTCAGCTGATTAATTTTTGGTGGCGATTGGCCTTGACCTTCATGGTTAACGCCTAAGGTCAAACATATTTGACCCTAAGGTCAAATTTTCAAGTTTTAGGAACCATATCGTGTAGTACCTCAAATTGAACACCTCGATGAGTGCTTTCTAGATATGTCAAGCTTGAGACATTATGACGTCATTTGGTGATGTTATGAGGCAAACGCATATTTTTCATGGTTACTCTGTAGAACGATTCTCATCGGAATCTCTCGTAGGCAGATATTCCTCAAGGAGTCGTTCCTGGTGGATAGCAGCTCTGTTCACCTCAGTGTGACCTTAAAGAAGTCACACATGGTCACCTTTTCGCAAGATACGGGTCTTTTATTTTGAACTGTTGATCCGTTCACTTGGATCTATTTCCATTATTTATAGCTGTTGACTCGTTCACTTGTATCCTGTTTCCTTTATTTTGAACTGTTGACTCATTCACTTGTATTCTATTCCCTTTATTTCCATCTCTTGACCCATTCATTTGTATTCTATTTCCTTTATTTTGAACTGTTGATCCGTTCACTTGGATTCTATTTCCATTATTTATGGCTTTGGACTCGTTCACTTGTGTTCTATTTCCTTTATTTCAAACTGTTGCCTCGTTCACTTGTTACCATTTCCTTTATTTTTAGCGATTGATTTGTTCACTTGTATTCTAATTCCTTTAATTATTATCGCTGTTTGCTCGTTCACTTGTATTCTATTTCCTTTATTTATAGCTCTTGATTTCCTCACTTGTATTCAAATTCCTTTAATTATCACTGTTTGCTCGTTCACTTGAGTTATATTTCCATTATTTCGAACTGTTGCCTCGTTCACTTTATTACTATTTCCTGAATTTAGAACTGTTGACTCATTTACTTGTATTCTATTTCCTTTATTTTGAACTGTTGATCCTTTCACTTGGATCTAATTCCATTATTTATAGCTGTTGACTCGTTCATTTGTATTCTATTTCCTTTATTTATAGCTGTTGACTCGTTCACTTGCATTTTAATTCCTTTATTTTTCACTGTTGACTCATTCACTTTTGTTATATTTCCTTTATTTTGAACTGGTGAAGCATTTACTTGTGTTCCATTTCCTTTATTTCAAACTGTTGACTCGTTTACTTGTGGTCCATTTCCTTTATTTCAAACTGTTGACTCGTTCACTTGTTACTATTTCCTTTATTAATAGCTATTGATTTGTTCACTTGTATTCTATTTCCCTTAATTATCGCTGTTTGCTCGTTCACTTATGTTCTATTTCCTTTATTTATAGCTATTTGATTTGTTCACTTTTATTCTATTTCCTTTAATTATCGCTGTTTGCTCTTTCACTTGTATTATATTTCCTTTATTTATAGCTATTTGATTTGTTCACTTTTATTCTATTTCCTTTAATTATCGCTGTTTGCTCTTTCACTTGTATTATATTTCCTTTATTTATAGCTATTGATTTGTTCACTTGTATTCTATTTCCTTTATTTATACCAATTGATTTGTTCACTTGTATTCTATTTTCTTATTTTCTTTACTTATCGCTGTTTGCTCGTTCACTTGAATTATATTTCCATTATTTCGGACTGTGCCTCGTTCACTTGTATAATGTTTCCTTAATTTATAACTGTTGACTCATTCACTTGTATTCTATTTCCTTTATTATCTTGCCAAAACGAAGTTTTTGCAAGATATGTGAGTCAGCTTGTATGGTTTTTTTTTTGTTTGTTTGTTTGTCTGTAATCACATATAAAAAATTCTGCAGAGCACAGTTATCATTGGAAATTTTTGTAACTTCGCATATCAGAGGCCTAGAGAGGTCCCTTTCAGCGCATAAAATTTTGAAGGTCAAAGGTCAAGGTCACTTTGTCGCAAATCAGGGGAGTCGACGAAACCCTTATTTTTTGAGTAATTTTAATCGAATCATCTCCAAACTTCATGGGAATGTATTATATGGTCTGGCGCTCAGCTGACTAGTTTTTGGTGGCAATTGGCCTTGACCTTCATGGTTAGCGCCTGAGGTCAAACATATTTGACCCCAAGGTCAAATTTTCAAGTTTTAGGAACCATATCGTGTAGTACCTCAAATTGAACACCTCGATGAGTGCTTTCTAGATATGTCAAGCATGAGACATTATGACGTCATTTGGTGACGTTATGAGGCAAACATATTTTTCATGGTTACTCTGTAGAACGATTCTGATCGGAATCTCTCGTAGGCAGATATTCCTCAAGGAGTCGCTCCTGGTGGATAGCAGCTCTGTTCACCTCAGTGTGACCTTAAAGAAGTCACACGTGGTCACCTTTTGGCAAGATACGGGTCACCCTGTGGGTGACATTGGTTTGTTTGTGAACAGTATTACGGAAAAAACTCAACGGATTTCGACGAAACTTGGTGGGGGCATTAGGTATGGTCCAAGGATCATGCCATTCGATTTTGGACTTGGTCCAAAATCCAATATGGCGGCCATTTTGAAAAAATATTAGAATTTTTGTTTTTGCCTTTCTTCATGTTTTAAGTGATTTCCAACCCCCCCCAAAAAAAATTGTTAGAGAAAAAAAAATAGAAAATTTTGCAACTTTATTTTCAACAAAATTTCGATTTTTTTTATTTTTATTTTTTTTGCATTTCTACATATTAGAAGTGATTTCCAACAAAAAAAACATGCCAAAATTATAATTGCGGCTGATTTTGGAACTTCAGGTGGATATACCCACGTAAAATCAATTTATGTCTCAAGGAATCTAGTTATCACGAATGAATTGAGTATGTAAAAGTTAAAAGTAAAAGGGAAAGTTGCAAACTATAACTCTGTGAGCACTGACGTCAAATTGAATTAATAGGATATCAGGTTCACTTGAGTGACCTTGCAGTATTGGCGGCACAGGTTTTGCACTCTACCGAGTGCTCCCCCTCTAGTTTCGCTTGTTTTATCCTGCTCTCATAAATTTGACCGATCGTCAATTCTAATTGGGCTTTAATTGGACACTTTTTGTTGATTTATTTTACATCTTTACATATGAACTTGTCTCGTTGAAGAGTGGGGGTGACAGAAAAAAATGGCAACAAATTGACAAACAATTTTGGATCTCTTCAACTTCCAGGATATTTTCAATCCATTTTTGCAATCATGGTATTTGGTCATTTTCTTGATTTATGCGTTGTTTCGGCAAAAATCGTTGTGTGTGTGTGTGTGTGTGTGTGTGTGTGTGTGTGTGTGTGTGTGTGTGTGTGTGTGTGTGTGTGTGTGTGTGTGTGTGTGTGTGTGTGTGTGTGTGTGTGTGTGTGTGTGTGTGTGTGTGTGTTTTTTTTTTTGTTGTTGTTTCTGTTCATGAAGCATAACTCTCTTCTCTTCTCTTCTGTCTTTTCTCTTCTCTTCCCTTCTCTCTCTTTTCTCTTCTCTTTTCTCTCTCTTCTCCTCTCTTTTCCCTCTTCCTCTCTCCCCTCTCCCTCTCTCTCCCCCCCCTTCCCCCTCCTCCCACCTTCTCCTGCCTCTTCCCGCTCCTCGCTCCCCTTGCTCCCCTTCTCTTCCCCTCCCTCTCTCTCTCCCCCTCTCTCTCTCTCTTCCCCTCCCTCTCTTCCCCTCTCTCTTCCTTTCCCTCCCTCTCCCTTCCTTTCCCTTCCTTTCCTTTCCCTTCCTTTCCCTTCCTTTCCTTTCCCTTCCTTTCCCTCCCTCTCCCTTCCTTTCCCTTCCTTTCCCTTCCTTTCCCTCCCTCTCCCTTCCTTTCCCTCCCTCTCCCTTCCTTTCCCTCCCTCTCCCTTCCTTTCCCTCCCTCTCCCTTCCTTTCCCTCCCTCTCCCTTCCTTTCACTTCCTTTCCCTCCCTCTCTCTTCCTTTCCCTCCCTCTCTCTTCCTTCCCCCCTCTCTCTTCCTTTCCCTCCCTCTCTCTTCCTTTCCCTCCCTCTCTCTTCCTTTCCCTCCCTCTCTCTTCCTTTCCCTCCCTCTCTCTTCCTTTCCCTCCCTCTCTCTTCCTTTCCCTCCCTCTCTCTTCCTTTCCCTCCCTCTCTCTTCCTTTCCCTCCCTCTCTCTTCCTTTCCCTCCCTCTCTCTTCCTTTCCCTCCCTCTCTCTTCCTTTCCCTCCCTCTCTCTTCCTTTCCCTCCCTCTCTCTTCCTTTCCCTCCCTCTCTCTTCCTTTCCCTCCCTCTCTCTTCCTTTCCCTCCCTCTCTCTTCCTTTCCCTCCCTCTCTCTTCCTTTCCCTCCCTCTCTCTTCCTTTCCCTCCCTCTCTCTTCCTTTCCCTCCCTCTCTCTTCCCCTCCCACCTTAAACATCCGTTTCAGCAAACCAATGATGGTATGTATATATCAAGAAAAATGGACAAAGAGACAAAAAGAGAATGGATTTAGAAAAGAGGAATTAAAAATTCAAATCAATTATAGAGGGGATTGAATTCCATATATTGCATCATACATCGAATAATTACATAGATTCGTAGGAAATAATAAATTACATAATACACCATTCTCGTGGTTTTAAACTCATTTTTCTCACATTTCATAACTTACCGGTTGCAGTGGGAGTCGAAAGGGAGGGGTGGGAGGAGATAGGGGAATGAGTGTGGTGGGAGTCCAGAGGGGTTGGCGTGGGAGGAGGGCCTCCCTTTTCCCAGAAACGCCGGGTACCTTTGCGAATGTTCAATAAGGTGGTGTATAAGGGTGGTACTGTCCAGGCAGTTTTGGCCACCTTGAGACAGAACTTTTAGTTCAGTTTAAGCTGTTTGTTCAGTAACAAATAAAAGACAAGCTTGTGCATAAAGAAGCTTAACTTGGAGCGGTCGCAAGGAAAAACTTAATTTTACAAAGAGTACATTGAGTGTATATATATATATATATATATATATATATATATATATATATATATATATATATATATATATATATATATATATATATATATATATATATATATATATGTGATCTCACCAGGGCATGGTTAATACATCAAAGGAAATTAACAGATGGAACTTTTATAAGGTTAAAATCACAAACACAGGATGAGAAACGGTCTCTTATCGGTGCTTGCTCCAGATTGTCTGGGTGAGGGGAAGAAAGGATGTGATTTCTTGCCCTGGCCATCTGGGCCAGCGAATCAATAGATAAGGTTTTACAAAGTCTTTGCAACTTGCCGCCTCCTTTGCAAATGTGTACAATTTCTCCCTATTAGCTTTGCCAGCATATATTTATTAAATTCTTTCTTAAAGCACGAATTAAGCAAATTGGCATTTTACTCATTATAAATTCAATGAACAATTCAGTTTCCCACAGTACATAAGATAATACTGTTACGGATTTGGAAACCTTGTGCACACAAACAGCCAGAGTCCATGTCGTTCAGTTATTTCAATAAGTATGTGTTTTTAGTTGGAATCCTTCCTTCTGTCTAATGGGAATTTCGTGTGTGCGCTTCGAGTTATTTTTTAGCTAGGTTTTTCCTCATCAACAACAACAACTACTGCTACTACTACATCCACTACAACAACGCCACTGTCCCACACTCGACCGGTCGCCATTGCCCACATGTTTTCGGCTGAAGGCGTGGGCGGAGCCTCCAACGCCTCAGATTGAGTCTCCGCCCCAAGGAAGGGCATGGACCATTTCCTCCAGCCAATGAGCGAAGGGCAAGCATGACACGCACACCCAGCCAATCAGGAGGTGACCACGAGTCACCCGACAACCCCTCGTCCAATCAGGAGGCGCGTGGGAGGAGAAGAGACCCCCTCCCACCTCAGAAGAGTAGAGTAGTTGTCTGGACCAGTGTTGTGCAGATAATGGTGCGTTCTGCAGGATCGTGGCGATTGCGGTCTGCGGTCTTGGTGGCGAGTGCGGCTTGGTCTGGGTCGTGGGTTCGAGTCCCACCGTGGTGTTTTGCGTTGGAGCGCTCGAGCTGGGATCCCCGTTCCCGTCCTCAGACTCCGAGCTCCACAAGTGCGGGTCCGGTGAAACCGCACGAGGCTGGGAGGTACCTGGCTCTACTGAAAATACACCCACGAGGTCCATTTCTTTTTTTGTGCGTGCGTGCGTGACCGTCCTGTAAGTGCTTTCGTTTGCTAGTAAATTACATTTTCTTTATTTGTGATAACTCTGCTCTGTGTCTCCCTACCGACTCGTGCAAAATAAACCCCTGTTAAATGTATCAGCTCGTTTTCTGTGCTTTCCTCATTGGCCAAGCATGGTGCATATTGTGAATTAGTAAGGCCGTTCATGCCGTAAATTGTTCATTTGGTCCGGCGCGGCTTTGGTATCTTCCGTTTGGTTACGCCGGATCCGAGTCGGTGATAGCAACTCGATTCGGACAAAGTCGGCCGAGGGTGTGGTTTCCCCTGTAGTTGGACGGCGTGAGTACTTAGGTAAATTGGAATTAGACAAGTAGACCCTACCTTACGCCGTCAAAATATTGGTGGCCACAGTCCTCAAAGGGACCCGTGACCTTCGAACTTATCCGAGAGTCACGACCTAAATTCCGGTGTTCGGTGGGAGACGACTCCTCTGCTCCACCTCGTGGTCGTTTATCGCCACCGACCCCCTGTCCCACAACAAATTGGTGTCAGTAGTGGAGATACGAACCCCTCCGCCCCCATAGAAGGGTTACAGGATTCAAACCCACAACAAATTGGTGTTCAGGAGTGAGATTCGGCCCCTCCGCCTCTGTAGAGAAATTAATGGGATTCGGATCAGGGGTGTACGGAGCAAACCCTCCGTTCCCTCCAAATTTAGAGCGTTATAAATATTTCTCATACGCACTATGGCGGGCCAAAATGAGCTGCAGCAGGTGGGTTTTGAGGTAGGTTTAGAGGAACTGATGTCCCCGGACGAAACCCCCATGCAAGAACTTTCCCCACAGCCAAACCCAGAAGGGTATTGGGAGTGGCAGGGGCAGCGTATGACACCTCCCCCGTCAAATTGCCCTCCCCCCGATCCCTGCCGGTTCCGCACACCATCATGGTGGATCAGCTGCGCCGAGTCCATTTGACATGGGCCAGTTGATGGCAATGCTGGCAGGAATGGAAAGCCGAATGAGGGGTGATGTGCAACGAATGAACGACAAAATAGATGAGATGATGGGTGATATGCGAACATGGCGAAGGGAAATGCAGAGCATGGGGTTGAATCTGCAGGCAGGCCAAGACGCGATGAAGGCGATTATTAAGGAGGTGAAAGGCAAAATGGCACCTGCATGTGGGGGAATGATCGAACCAACAGGGAGTACAAATTGTGTCCGGCCCGCAAGGGAGACGGGTGAGGTCGGGATGACGAGAGACGCCACCACAATTATCGGGGAAACTAAAAAAACTCGGACATGAGGGGACGACGGAAGAATTAAAGGAGGTGTGGAATTATTAGGAAAAGGAATTTTTTGGGAATTAAAGGAAAAGCCAGGCATTAACGGAAATAATAAACGAGGTGACGGAGACTCAGAAATCAAAAGAGTGGGACGAATTGCATGAAACTGAACAGGGCACACACGAGTATAGTTAGTGAGGGGCAATGGGGTTGAGCTGGTGGAATGTATCGGGACCCGGTGAGAGCATCAGGATAGCCTCCCTCAGGAACAGAGGGAGACGGTATGCTCCCTCGAAGTGGACTGCGACCAGGTGACTCAGGTCGATCCGTGCGAGGTAGGCCGGGTGTATGGTGCGAATGAGTGCATGTGGAGCTTGGGGGGGGGTATGGAAACCCCAGGATTTCTTGTAGTGACATGAATCTCCGATGTGATTGTCCCGGAGTGTGTGTTGAAATGTGTGCCAGAAGGTAAGTATGATGTGAGTAACATGGCATGCGTGAGTGCATGCATGGAAATGGATGATGGACCGATGTAGATGGGAGACTTCAATGGCAACCCTGATAGGTCGTACAATGTTGTTTGGGTGACCGTGCCGGTTCCGCCGGACGCTGCGTGTGAGGTCCGTTATGTGTATTACGAACAGCCCAAGCGCGCATGTTTGCACGATTGGAAGCCGGCGCCGGAACGTCTTGGGCGTGGTACAAAATCGGCACTTGCACGGTTAAAAGGAAGGTTGTTTGAATTCGGGAAATGCTGGCGTGTGTGTGGAGCTCCACGTGCTGCACGCCGTGTGCTCTGTTCGCGGAACGTGCAGAGCGAGTCCCCGGGACGATACGCTCGGGCTTGCCTGCATGGGAAACCACGCAGGTTCAGTGTCCGAGTGACGTCACCGGGCACTTCGCGGCGTGAGAGGCGTTTGCGAGACGCGCGGAGCCGGTTCCCGGGACGATGCGCTCGTGCGGACCTACACGGGAAACTGCACAGGGTCAGTGTGCGAGTGACGTCACTGCGGACCACACGGTGTGAGTTACGTGTGAGCGGCGCGTTTGGCTCACATGGCGGACCCCTCGGAAGCGAGCGCTTGTTGCGATGCGCACGGCGACGACAAGGCTGCAGTATTGCCCGATGGAAGGGACGAACGAGCGATTCGCATACTGCCGCCCTGGCGGTGCAAGGAAAAAAAAAAAAAGGCCTCTCTCCAAGTACACGGCCCAGCCAGGATGTGGCAAGCATCCTGCCCGGGCAAAGGAGCATTAGTTAGTGGGAAGGGTTTAGTGATAGACCGGCCTCATGGGGCAGTAATAGTTCCTCATGGGGCCCTTGGAACGAGTTAGATGTAATGTTAGGTTAGATTTAGAAATGGATTTGGAGACACGGACAGACATGGAATGTGTAGTGGGGACGTAGCTTAGCATTAGAGTTAAAATGAATGTGCATTAGTGTAAGGGATGACGGGGAGCACGAGTTAGGGGAATTTAGTTAGCAGAATGACAGTGTTGAGTGATGCGAGTGAATTGGAAGAGTGAAAAATGTACAATGAGTGAATGTGGGACAGTGGGCCCGAGTGTGTGAATGGAGTGAATGTGGAATGCATGGTGCGAATGAATTATTGGGGGGAGGAGTGAATCCCACCCAAGGGACCCCAGGGTCAGTGTAATGTATGTTAGTGTGTTAGTCAAATTTACCAAAAGGAGGTCCTTTTGTTGTTGGTGTGGGAAGAAGGCTCGAAACCTTTTTGAAGGTTGCAGGAGTCCATTGACCGGCTGGGATCGTGGCTGTTGAAAGGTGAGTATTGAGTAGAGGGAACCCAGGGCACGGGACTCGTCAGCCAGGGTAGGCCATGGGTACAAGGGACCGGGATAGTGTACTCGGCATGGGGTGGCCATGGGAAACGGGACCCGTAGCACTGAATGCCACGTGGGCATATACGGGGGAGTAGCCGGGAAGGGCACTCCCCGCGTTTATTTGGAGCAGGTAGGCTCGGAGACAGCCTCAGGGCCCAGGGGTGCTGTAGTTAGAGTTTGGCAGATGGGAATCCCTGCCAAGTGAGCCACGCTGCCCAGCCACGAAATTGTGCAAGGGCACGAGAGAATTTGTGGGCAGGGCTCAAATTAATGATGGACACCAATACAGTCGATGGGAATTGTGGTTGTTAGAACCGATAGTTTAACGTCACAGGCGTGTTGAAAAGCGCCGTGGATAGCTTAAAGTGTAATAAATGCTAGGGTAGTTAGAAAAAAATGTCCCCCTTCGCACCATCCATCCCTTAGTGGAGATACGAACGTTCGCTCTCCGTAGGCCGCTGGATGCACCTTGGGAAAGAATGCTGAACTCTGTGGAGGCTATTCTGAGGCTTTGTTAGGCCTCGAGGCAGGATGCTGGTCTCTCTTATTCCCCTCCAAAAAGGATGTCAGGGGTTGGGAGTAGACGGACAAGATAGGTTAGCCGGACAAGGACAGTAGGAGGGTTAGGGACAAGCCATTATAAAGAAAAACATAAAAAAATAGAATAAAATAAAAAGCGGCCTAAATTTTGTTGTTTTCTTGTTGCAAACTAAGGGAGTGGGTATGGACAAAGACGGGCAAAGGCAATAGGTTGGCGGGAGACAATAGGGTAGGTCCGAGCCCGTTTCTGGACCAGCCGGCACCACCGCACTCCCCCCACAACCTCACGGCACCATACCAGAGGCCGGCCAGCTTCATATGCCTGCCTGTTGTGCTGTATTTGTGGGTCCGCACTTGCCTTGCCTCACTTGCCTGCCTTTGCCTTGACCACATGCCTGCTTGCCCTTGGTTGCATTGCCCCCCCCCATGTCACCAACTCACCATGTGTGCCAGGACCATCCTTCCGTGTTTTGCAAGGACTGCCCTGCAGGCAGCCGCACCACGAGGACTGCATTGTGCAGCCTGTGTGCCCATCTTTTGTGTTCATTCCAGCCCCAATGACTTCTTTCTTTTCTCTCCACAGATCACAAGACCTGAACCATGGTTACTGTAAATAGATAAGTTAAAAATGGAAATAAGTTTTGCAACCCACCTGTGTGTCTGTCTTCGCGCTGGCAATGTCATTAAGTTGTCCGTGTGAGTCTGTTAGTTTAGTTATGTAGCGCACTAGCTTATTTATTTTTGGGACATGAATACAAATGTCGCCCTCAGGGGTTGGTAAAACGTACTAGGGGAAAAACCTACACCTGCATGGCACACGAAAATTTCACGACTCAGGACGAGTCTGTAAAAAGGTGAGGGGGTAGTCTTACGGATTTGAAACCTTGTGCACACAAGCGGCCAGAGTCGCTAAGCTTAGTTATTTTGATAAGTATGTATCTTCAGTTAGATCCTTCCTTCCGTCTAATGGGAATTTTGTGTGTGCGCTACGAGTTATTTTTTAGCAAGGTTTTTCCTCATCAACAACAACAACTACTGCTACTACTACATCCACTACAACGATGCCACTGTCCCGCACTCGACCGGTCGACATTGCCCACGTGTTTTCGGCTGAAGGTGTGGGCGGAGCCTTCAATGCCTCAGATCAAGGCTCTGCCCCAAGCAAGGGCATGGACTGTTTCCTCCAGACAATGAGCGAAGGGTGAACATGACACGCATGGCCCAGCCAATTGGGCGGTGACCACGAGTCACCCGACAACCCCTCGTCCAATCAGGAGGCGAGTGGGAGGAGAAGAGACCACTCCCACCTCAGAAGAGTAGAGTGGTTGTCTGGACCAGTGTTGGGCAGACAAGGGTGCGTTCTGCAGGATCGTGGCAATTGCGGTCTGTGGTCTTGGTGGTGAGTGCGGCTTGGTCTGGGTCATGGGTTTGAGTCCCACCGTGGTGTTTTGTGTTGGAGCGCTTGAGCTGGGATCCCCGTTCCCGTCCACGGACTCCGAGCTCCACAAGTGTGGGTCCTGTGAAACCGCACGAGGCGGGGAGGTACCCGGCCCTCCCCACAATAGACCCACGAGGTCGTGTGTGTGTGTGTGTGTGTGTGTGTGTGTGTGTGTGTGTGTGTGTGTGTGTGTGTGTGTGTGTGTGTGTGTGTGTGTGTGTGTGTGTGTGTGTGTGTGTGTGTGTGTGTGTGTGTGTGTGTGTGTGTGTGTGTGGTGCCGTCCTGTAAGTAGAAATTGTGTAAGTGCTTTCCTTTTGCTTGTGAATTGCATTTTCTTTATTCGTGATAACTCTGATTTGTGTCTCCCTCCCGATTAATGTAAAATAAACCCCTGTTAAATGTACCAGCTTGTTTTCTGTGCTTTCCTCTATTGGCCTAGCATGGTGCCGATTGCGAATTAGTAAGGCCGTTTGTGTCGTAAATTGTTCATTTGGTCCGGCGCGGCTTTGGTAACTTCCGCTGGGTTGCGCCAGATCCGAGTCGGTGATAGCGACTTGATTCGGCCGAGGGTATGGTTTCCCCGGTAGTTGGACGGCGTTAGTACTTAGGTAAATTGGAATTCGACAAGTGACCTGACCTCATGCTGTCAAAATATTGGTGACCACGGTCCTCCAAGGCAGTGCTTCTCAAACTATCTGATGTGGCGGATCGGCAGGTTTTTTTCCAATGTGCCAGGGACCGGTACCATATTTGTGCCACATTATTATTTGTTTATGATCTGAGAAAATATTGTTTGAACATCCGTAGTAATATTAATTTATACCGGAAAAATATAAAAATATAATAAAACACATTTTTTTAGATCCTCGTGGAGGATCTTCTCTAAGTCTTACTCACGTTGTTGTTCTTCTTCTTGTGGACTTTTTTGTTTCACAGCCTACAGTTTTCATCGAAACTTCCTGAAACTTGGCATATATATGTGAAAATACCCTGCGCAGACAGTAACCATCTCCGATTTTGAAAATTCCTCCTATAAAAAAGTAATGACTTCAAAATATCTCCGCTAATGGAAATCGCCTAAAAAGTTATCTCCGAAACTTGGCAAGCTTTTTGAATTCTGTTTGCGGGAATCGAACAAGGCATTAGCAGAGATGAATTACTGCACATATGATACATCGCTATGACGTCATATTCGTTTTATGACGTCATCATTAAGAGGATGAGGATCTTAGCTCATTTGAGCTTGTTTATATATTTTGTAAACGAATAATGCAGTATTACAATATTTAAAAAAAAATCAAACGAGCAAAGCCTTCAAACATAGTTATTATAAACGTATGTATTCTGTCTACTTTTCTGTTTCACGGACTCCAAGCCTAAAATGAAAAATTATAATGAATGAAGAAGGTTGGAAAAATTTTATATTTTGGTTATCTTACACTCCAGTGAATAAAGACATTAAAAGAAAGATTGAAAGGAAATAGGTAACATTACATTGAAGACAACTTTGAAAATGTCGTAATGTTAAAATATGAAATTGATGATATAGGCATGTTAAATCCTTAACTTTTACTCATGTGAAAGGTGAGCCTGCTTCTTCTTTGTCAGCTTATCCAATCGTGGTTCAATTGAGGACAGTGCCACGTGTAATGGAGAATGAATATCCACACTATTCCTGTACTTTGTCTTAATGATGCTCATGGTTGAGAAGCCAGTCTCGCATAAGTAGCTTGAAGGAAATGGGAGAAGAGTTTTCAGAGCAATTTCAGTACGCTCAGGATATTCTGCTTTCATTTTTATCCAGAAAGAAGCAAGTGCTGTTGTAGTTTCGAAACTCCTCTTCAATCCTTCGTCAGCAGACAGCTCCAACAATTTATCCTCCATCGTGACACCTAAGTCATCTCTCAATGGCATAAGCGGATTTCGGATCCATTCATTCCCTTTCCATGGATCTTCTTCTTCAGGAAAGTAATGCTGAAAACGTTCTGCCAAATTCTTCAAGTGTTCTCTGATGACATTTCGTAGAGATGTAACATTAAGGTCTTCTCCTGCATCAGCAATGACTGCCGCAAATTGGTGAAACATGTCGTAACAATCTCTTGACACTCGACTGTTCCATGCTACGAGCTTTCGTTTTTGTCCATCGATCTTGTCTGTCATTGTAAAACACGAAGCCGTCCTTCCCTGCATGGAGGTGTTGAGATCATTAAAGATGACAAAGATATCAGCCAAATAAGCCAGCTTGGCGAGCCAATTCACATCTCGGAACAATTGTGACCAGTTCGGTTTTTTGTCCTGAAGAAACTCTGCCAGTTTGTTTCATAGTTCAAATACTCTTGACAGTACTTTTCCCCTTGATAACCAACGTACATTGGCATGCAATAGGAGCTGTTTATGATCAGCTCCCATATCATCACATAATGCAGTGAATACTCTCGAATTTAGAGCATTTGCCTTTACAAGATTCACAATTTTTACAACCTCGCTGAGCACACTGTTTAGTTCTGTTGACATTTTTTTGTTGCAAGACTTTCTCGGTGAAGGAAGCAGTGCATTGACTTGCTTTCTGGGGCAAGCGCCTTGACCTGGGTAACCACTCCTGAATGCCGTCCTATCATTGCGGCAGCACCATCAGAACATATGCTTACGCAAAACTTCATATCCAACCCACATTTGTTAACGATGTAGTTGCTCACAGTCTTGAACACTTCAGAACTAGTTGTTTTTGTTGGTAGTGAAGCAGAGAAAAAAAACTCTTCCTTAAAATCACCCTCATGTTCAAAGCGCACATACACCATCAGAATTGCCATATTAGCAACGTCTGTACATTCATCAAGCTGCAAGGAAAAGTACTTTGCTAACTTAATCTGTCCTATGAGTTGATCTTCCATATCCTGAGACAGATCGTGAATTCGTCGAGCTATAGTGTCATTTGAAAGTGGCAGCTGAGCCACTTTCCTTGCAGCCGCCTCACCCAGCATTTCCATGCAGACATCTTTAATACAGCCTATCACAAGCGTCCCACCGATTGTGTATGGCTTTTTATCCTTAGCTACTCGAAGTGCTGCTTTGTAAGAAGCCCGCAAAGCACAAGTATTTATGTGTGACACTTCAAAGATCTGTTTCTGATGGCCTTTAAATCAACATGCTTTCTTCGATTTTGAACTCTTTCGATTTTGAACTCATTTCTTTATGTTTTGTATTTAAATGCCTCTTGAGGTTTGACGGCTTCATTGAGTCGTTAGCCAACACATCTCCACAAATAACACTGCCGTTTTGGCATTCCCCCATCATTCGTGGCTACAAAACCGAATTGAATGTATGAGGAGTCGTATTTCCGAGTAAAGCTAGTACGAATTATTTTTGCTGGCAATACTTCAGCTTCATTTACATCATCGTCATCTGATTCAGAATTACTTGTGTGGTCAGCAACCGGATTTCTCGGCTTGATAAACATGTCCATTGGGCCTCGCTTCGCCATCTGTAAATTAGAGATGAAAATGATTAATATAAATTCCATAACCCTGGAATGATGGACTGAAATAATGCTTATTTGTAATATTTGAGCTAATATTTGAACTGTATATAGTAGAATCAGTGCAAATAAAATATTAAAAATGAACAATACAATAAAATTCGAAACAAAAGATAATTAAACAACCTCTAGTGATAATAGCTTCAGAAATCAATATTTCCATTAAACCTATGTTATTTTCCAACCTTTACCTGAGTCCCACAGTCAATGCGCGTGAAATTATAATAAAATACCAAGAGTCCCGATTGGACAGGTCCTTCATGGGTCTGCCCCTTTCTGGGCGGGATCTCGGCCAGGCCAGGAAAGCCTGCCCACTCCACGCATGTTTGAGGAAGGTAAACGGTGGGACAGCCAAGAAGAAATTGGAACGTTTGGGGAAGCCGAGGAACTGGAACTGCTGCAAGATTTTGCCTCGGAAACACGAGGCTCCAAAGACGCAGGTGGACAGTGGATCGTGATGGGGGATGGGATATAAAGATTTATTACCCTTACTAAAAAAACATCGCAACGCACTCCAGTGTCTTCCCACTAAACACAAGGAAGGGATCTGTCTACACATATACTTAACAGCATAACTGACTTTGGGACAACTGTATGTTTGGATGCTTATGGTTCCAAGAACCATAACACATGAATAACTGAACTACTTTTGGTATTAAGAGTTTGTTTTAAGCAGTTTTTCAATAATATAAAGAAACAATACGAATATTTTAAAACTTTCATGACAACTGTACAATTATAATTACACCCATTTTGGCAAAACAAAAGAGCATCACCTGCCAACTCCACTGAAATTCACATTATATTACCCTCACGTTCGGTTCTGGTATAACTTCCAACGTTGACAAACTTCTCCCTCTCTCGTATTTTGAATATGTCGGCTGAAATATATTATTTTTCAAGATTTTATACATTTTCATTTTATACATTACATGTTATATATTATGATAATGTGAAACTAGAAACTCGCTGCGGACCGGCAGTCAATGATTCACGTACCGGCACCTGTCCGCGTACCACCACTTTGAGTAGCAGTGCTCTCAGGGACCCGTGACCTTTGGACTTATCCGAGAGTCACGACCTAAATTCCGGGTGTTCGGTGGGAGATGACTCCACTGCTCCCCCTAGTGGTCGTTTATCGCTACCGACCCCCTCCGGCCTACAACAATACAATGTCGATAGCATGACAGTTCCAGATTTTTTTGGGGTTTTTTTTCAACCATCTTTAATATCACCTTTTTATTAATATTGAAGTATGTATTCGAAGACGACTTGGGGTATTTTTTTCAATGAATTGTCTAATAAATGAAAGCGGTTTGTTTCACCCACATTTACAAAAGCTGTCAATTTACAGGAACAAACACGTGGCTCATCATTGATAATTGGATGAATTTACCCTAAATTATGAATATCATGGAAAGAACCCACACTTGAACACAGAATAATGTATATTTCCATCAAGAATATTTTTCTACTTTTCTGCAATGTAACAAATGTGTGTGCAAATACAGTTGTACATGTTTGGGTATGTTTGTCAGAATAATATTACAAGTATTGTACAGAATCTGATTTTTTTTTTTTACAAGTAATGTGATGTTACATTTACAGGTGGATCCATTGAATCTCGAAGAGAGACTGCAGCGACTTGTAGGAACAGCTCAGACACACACCCGCAAGACCTGCCAACTGAAGTGAGCAAGAGGACATTTTTCAAACAAGACAAACCGAATAATGAAATGTTTGCAGAGAATAATTTTCACAAGTCTCACAAAGGAAAGAAAGCTGATCAAACTTATGGAACATCGTTCACTCAGTCATCCACCCGAAAATCACATGTGATAATTGATACTGGAGAACGCCCAGACAAATGCACAATTTGTGGAAAATATTTTATTTGGTCATCCCACCTTAAATCACACATGATAATTCACACTGTAGAACGCCCACACAAATGCACAAGTTGTGGAAAATCTTTTATTCGTTCATCCGACCTTAAAACACACATGATGATTCACAATGGAGAACGCCCATATAAATGTACAATTTGTGGAAAATCTTTTATTCGTTCAGCTCACCTTAAAACACACATAATGATTCACAATGGAGAACGCCCATTCAAATGTACAACTTGTGGAAAATCTTTTATTCGTTCATCCTACCTTAAAACACACATGATGATTCACAATGGAGAACGCCCATACAAATGTACAATTTGTTGGAAATCTTTTATTCGTTCATCCAACCTGAAAACACACATGATGATTCACAATGGAGAACGCCCATACAAATGTACAAGTTGTGGAAAATCTTTTATTCGTTCATCCGACCTTAAAACACACATGATGATTCACAATGGAGAACGCCCATACAAATGTACAATTTGTGGAAAATCTTTTATTCGTTCAGCTCACCTTAAAACACACATGATGATTCACAATGGAGAACGCCCATTCAAATGTACAAGTTGTGGAAAATCTTTTATTCGTTCATTCGACCTTAAAACACACATGATGATTCACAATGGAGAACGCTCACACAAATGCACAAGTTGTGGAAAATCTTTTAATCAGTCAGGTCACCTTAAAAGGCACATGATGATTCACAAAAAAACAATTCAATTGGTTTATTAACTGCATAACGTTTGGTGGGGTCAGCCAATCTTAATTCGCAGGAAATTTCGTGATAAATTCCACTGATTAGGTGTTTTTTGGGGGTTAAAATAGCGGTTCGAAAGAAAGCAAAGTTAGATGTTCACTGATTTTATCCGTCTTCGAGAGATGAATACAGATTTGTTCAAAATAAAGACCGTGCTGTTTATGCTCTATGTTGTGAAGTGTTGTTTGCCACACATCACGTATCCAATGACATTTTCAAACAAAGCACGGTAAACACTTCAAGGATGAGGCAGACAAGGAGGAATCAATTAAACTGGCCATTGCGACGCACAGAAAGCAAAGCAGTGTCTTTACGAACGTTTGTGTCAGTAAAAATCAAGCCACAAAGGAAAGTTACAAAATCGTAAAATGTGTTGCAAAACATGGAAAGACATTTCCAGATTGGGAATGTATGAAAGAGGATTTCTCAGCTGTTCAAATGTTTTGTTCAACGGTTTGCAGAGTGAACACATGATCTTCTTCAGAATTAAAGACGTATCTATGTCTGCCAGATCAGTGGAGAAACACATCAGTGAAATGGCAGAAAACGTCAACAAATAACAGATGGTGGCATTAAAAGATGCAATGGTATTTCGTGTCTCACTTGAAAGTGATGATGTAAATAACTTACCACAGCCAACGTTGTTGTGAGGTTCTGTGACTCGGACAAAGTTTGAGAAGAGGTATGCTGCCTGATTCCCATGCATGGCACAACAATAGGGGAATATGTTGTGAAGATGTTTGTTAATCATTTTGAGGAAAGAGAAATTGACATCAGAAAAATATTTATTTCGACAACAGATGGAGCCCCTGCTGTGGTCAGAAAACAAAAGGGGTTTGTAAAGATCAAAGATCATAAAAATCTTTGTGCCAAGAGCTCAATAATGTGATGACTCCAGTGGTGAATATAATGAATTTTATGTGGCTCGATCTGCCTTGATGCACAGGAAATTACAAGTTCTGCTTGAGGAGATGTACATACAATGGTATTCCATTGAACAGCAATGTCTGTTGGCCAAGCCGTGGAAGGTTTTGACACGCTTTGTGAACTGCATGGATGCAATCAAGATCTTTTTGTTAGAAAAAGGTCAAAACGATCTCCTCAAAGGGCGGAGGAGCTCTTTGTGAGCCAAAGACCATCCATATCTAGTGCCCAACTGTGTCTGCGGACGTCCTCCTGCAGTTGGGTTACTTTTTATTAGGAAGTTGGTGGCAGGATTTGCACTCCGGCCACCGTAAAACCCTTCATTCCGCAAAACACAAAAACGCAAAAAAAATCTGAAAACCTACTCCGTGGGAGTTCTTTCCCTTCGCAGGGCAGCTCACCGGATGACGGGATTGGGGCAAAGCCTTCGGGACCCCCAATCTTTGATGAAAGAAGGGAAACCACAGGGTAACATCCCTGGGTCAGATTGTGGGAGAGTGTGTTGGAGTGGTGCTGAGGTGTCGTCCACCAGACGGCGGTCTCCTTGGGTGAACCTGAGGCGGTCCCTTTGGGTGGGTGCCTGGAATGTCCTATCCCTAAAGGCCCTGTCACACCTTGACGTATGCAAAATTTGGCTAAAACGCTGGCACACGTCAAATACGTTATGGGTAAGTTTGTATACGTTAAGAGCACGCTGGCATACGTCGTAGTACGCTGGCTTTTTTTTGTAGTACGCTAGCATACGTCTTTGTATGCCAAGGTGTTAGACAAATTTTCCATGCTTGAAATTTTTCGACATATGACACACGTTCCGCATAATGCTGGCTATAAGTTGTAGGCACGTTACGCGATCGTTGACACACGTCGACACATGTTACTTGTAAGTTACTCGTAAGTCGAAACACATCGAGGTAATGTTTAGCGTACCCGAAACTTCTTTCTAACCTATGAGTAACATGTTGTAGGCACGTTACGCGATCGTTGACACACGTCGACACACACGTTACTTGTACATTACTCATAAGTCGAAGCACGTCAAGGTAATGTTTAGCGTCAGTGTTCCAGACTCCCTGGTTTTTTTTTTCTTCAGTATGACGGTGATGTTGACACTTTGATTTCTAGTGCGGTTATAATATAATATAATTAATAGGCTGCCGCTCAACGACTTAAATCATAACCGCACGAGAAATCGAAGTGTCAACATCACCGTCGTACCAAACAAAAAAAAAACCAGGGAGTCTGGAACACTGACGCTAACCATTACCTCGACGTGTTTCGACTTATGAGTAACGTACAAGTAACGTGTGTCGATGTGTGTCAACGATTGCGTAGCATGCCTACAACTTATGCCAGTGTATGCGGAACGTGTGTCATACGTCAAGAAATTTTCAACATGCTGAAAATTTCTCGACGTACTCTGCGTATGACGACGTATGCCAGAAAACTACGTTGTATGCCAGCGTGCTCTTAACGTATACAAAACTTACCCATAACGTATTCGACTTCTGCCAGTTTGGTTCGGCAAATTTTTCATAAGTCGGCATACGCTGGCTAATATGTCAAGGTGTGACAGCGGCTTCACACTTCGATGTCGAGTGCTGTTATGGTTTGAATCGTCGAATCGCAGCCAATGAATAGCCTACGACAAGTGATCGTCGGCGATACGCTGCTGCGCGCTATGCATAAGTTAGACTATCCTTGGGCATAGGTGGTGAACGCCAACAACACGCTCAGCATTCGTTGGTATAAGTTATCTATATGTGATTAAAACGATCTGTGTATGTTACTAATACATTATGCATACGTCAGTAGGGTGAATATACTGATTCTGGCTCACTTTTCCCCATGAAAGTGAATGGGGGATTTTCAGCGATTCATTTTTTTTCCCCCAAAAAATAAACCCCCTTTTTATCCCAAGGTATATTTATTTGTCTCCCCTTTTAACCTAGGGGGCACTCTTTTCAAATAACCAATGCAAGAAGATAAAGATTTGTTCAAGTAGTAATGTGATTTGTTAAAGGTGATTCCAAAGAAATATCTGAAACATGTAAGCCTCGGAGTACTCTTTTTCAAATAACCAATGCATATTGTTTTGCTCACTCATTGAACCTATAAAGATTTGTTCATTCTCAAATTCCTTAAATAGTTTAATTTTCTTTGCACAATAATCCCCATCGAAAATATTTAAAAATAAAACATTTGAATCTTTATATTTTTTAAGATACCCCTTTTGTGCCATTACCAAATGATAAACTTCTCTTAATGCTCTTGTTTGACCACCTCCTGAGCCACATATCATTTTGAGATTATAGTAAATTGTTTTTCCATTGTTCAATTGATAAACATCAAAGTTTTCAGTCCATTCAAGGATATTTTTTTTTCTTTGCATCCTCTAACTTACAAGTGTTTAAATTGATTCACTTATTTGTTTTATTTACCTTTGTTTTAGTTATTTTTTCAATAAGACTTATTTGATATTTTTCACATTCATTATGTTTTCCATTTATATACCAAGACTGAGATTTTCTCCACTCTTTAGTTTGATTAATACTTTGTTTTACCATATATGTATTGTGAAAAAACGCGGCGGTAGCCCTTAAAAACCCTAAACCATCTTCCTCGAAGACCAGGAATATGACCAGGAAGACCATCTTCCCATCCTTCCTCAAAAACCCTAACCCATCTTCCTTATCAATCTTGAAGCTTCTTTCGAAGATGTTGCAAATCTTATGTTTTGCCTGTTTCTAACATTCTCCATTGTCTTTCCAAAGACAGCATTATTCATCAATTTATAGAATTCCCCTTCAAATTTTACTTTTGTATTTGTTTTCATATCTGTATTGAATTTAATATACTTTTTCATCCAAGGACTTTGTTTAAATTTTAAAACTATGAATTTTAGCTACTCTCAATCCTTCTCTCAAAAACTATTTTAAGCTTCTCTGATGCAAAACATATCCCTCTTTATCATAGAATGTTGTTCATAACTTTTCTGTTGATTTGCCTTTAATATGAAAACTTTTATGATAATCACTTAACCATTCTTTCTTTGGGGTTTCTTTCTCACACGCAAAAGAAAGGTCTTTATGCTTATTATGAAGATCACTCGGGTACCTCAAATAAACTTCAAAATAATAATCTTCTTCTTCCTCATTCAATACCTCTTGAGAAGAAATAACAATATTCATCAAAGCCTTTTCATAATCCTTTTCTTCCACCCACTCTAATTTACCATAAGGCGGAGATTGAGACATTGCCCATCCATACAAATTATTAGCATCAAAATACATCAAATAATTACTATCTTTTTCACTATCATTATTTGCTTGAGCATATCTTTTTGAACATACTTGTGATATTCCACCTCTCTTAGACTTCTCAATAATCAAAAGCATATCTATATCACTGATTAAATCTATATCTTGTTTTGTCATTTTCAACATTGCACTCCAAGCTAAACCAGGAGCTTTGAAATAGTGGGCAGGATCTAATCCATAACAATTTTTATTATGACAGAGTGATCTCAAAGCTTCAAACACATCAGCAAACAATAAAACATCTGTTTTTAGATACAAATCATGATATTCTCCAAGGTTCTTTATCTTAAATATTTTCCAAATTTCTTGTGCATGTTTATATTCCTTATCACTTATCTCTTCTTCATCAAGGTTATTATAGAAACTTTCTTTTGAACGAAGTTGTGTTTCTTTAAATCTCGTAAATGAATCCATATAATCATGATGAATTCCCTTACTTGTAAGAATTTTCTCTTTACTTTGAATTTCCTCTCTTGTTAGAATTCCATCTTGAATCAGAATTCACCTTTAATCAGAATTTCCTCTTTAGTTAGAATTTCATTCATTGTTTGAATTTTCTTTATAATTAGAATTTCATCTTCAGTTAGAATTTCTTCATTAATTTCCTCATTAATTAGAATTTCCTCTTTTGTTAGAATTTCCTCTTTTGGAAAGAATGAATTAAGATTTCGAAAAGACCCCGTGGAGCTGAGATTTGATGCTCGGTAGGCTCGTGGTGTTCCCATAAACTTGTAAGAATCTAGAAACCTAATACGAGTTAAAGGTTTTGTGAATATCATTTTTGTAAATGAAATATACTGTTGACTTGTGTTTGTTCTGGCAGAAATATTCCCTGGTGTTTTTGAAAGTTCATTTATAAATAGATGTGTATCATAGTTGGTGCTGTTGTGAAGAAAGACTGAAATAAAAGAAGGAAATTTATAATTAAGATTACAACAGGAATGAGTGGGACCTCTAAATTTACCAGTAAGATGACAATGATCCCTAATTTTAGACTCGTCAACTTCCTCCTCACAAATATGACAGATATTGTTCTTTCTAAATTCTAATTTTTCTTCTTTGGTTAATTTCATCGGTTCATTTGTTTCTTTCATTAATTTAGTTAGTCTGATACAATCCTTTTCTAATCATTTTACAAACTCTTGTAAAGCATTTTTTCCACTATAATGTTCAAGTTTATTATACTTTTCTCCAACAGATGATTTGATATAATAACAGAAACCACAAGGAATATGTTTTTGATATTTATTTGTATATGATTCTTTTGGATTCGGAGAAGCAGTATTTATCTTTTTTAGGATACATTCAAAATCGGCATATATCACAAATGGGTGCATGATACATTTATTAAAATCTTCAAAATAAATCTTTTCACCAGGTTTAGGCATTGTAAATACAGCTGCTTTATGATTACTACAATATTTTGAATGTTGTTCTAATCGTTCTTTTGTATGACATGAATTAAGACATCGCTTTCAAGGATATATTTTCTTTGCTCTTCTGAATACCTGAGAAGAGATTAATCTTGATAAATTATTGATGTATGTATAATGTGAATTCTTTCCAACACTAAAATATAAAAGATCAATGTGTGTTTCTTCATTTTTATAGTTGTTTGAAATGTTTGAACTTTGTTTGTATCTGTTAATGCATATACATTAATAGAAAGATTATTATTTTTCTCAAATTTAGGAATATCTGGTAGTGGCATTGGGAATTTAAAATCTTTAATGTCCAAGGTATTCTCATTATTTCATATATTGTTTTACTCTTTCTGAATTACAATTTGGTGGATGTAAGTGAGCAAGAACAGACCAGAGAAAACATTAATTATCATTGTTCTTAATATGAACAACTGCCTTCTTTAGTTTTATTTCTTTTGGTATTTCAATACAAGAAGAAGCTTTAAGAGGGTTTGCTTTTTGAATATGTATATCTAAAAAGATGATTTTTTAAATATGAAATCCACTTCCTACCACTGTATTATCAACATCCTCCTCTTGTCTTGATCGTTCTTCATAAACCCCACTATTCAAAAAATCTTGAAATGATGTTATAAAATGAAGATCTGTTCTCATATAAGGAGTTTGTTCTTCATCTTGTCTTTTCATATTCATTTTCACTCCCATATAAACTTTAAAGTTTTCATTTCTTATAATGTCTTTTTAATAACTTTTTCAATATCAGGTTTCACCATTTCAATTGATTCAGCTATTGATGATGGACCGGGTTCTCCAAATTGAAAAATCCTTATTTTTATATGCCCTTTAAATGCCCCATCAGTCTTTTCAATATAAATGTCTCCCTTTACTTTAAATTCATTTTTCTTGTGTTTTTTGATTGAAGGTGATTCTTTTAACTCCTCTTCAAATCATCCTTTGAGCAGATATCACTATGTTTTCTTTCCATCTCAAGAGGAGATATTTGATGAAATAAATTAAATGTGTGTTTGTTGGTTTCGAAGGTGTTTTTTATAATGTTTATATTCGTGATTACAAACATCGCAGTACGTTGTATTCACTATATTTATATAATAAAACTTTGCTTAAACTAAAATTTTCTTGATGAAAATTTCGTTTAATATATGGGTGAATCTGTGCTTCAAACCATTTTATCCTCCAACTTTTTTCACTTAATATATACAATGTTTCAAGAGGCAAAAGACAAGTTTCAATCAACCCCTTCATTTGTTAAAGATACTGAGAAATATGTCAAGGATGTAAAATTGAACAAAGATAAATATAACAACTATTGCATAAAAACAATTATGGTGGATAAGATGAGTTCTTCAATTTCCTTCAGTGGAAGGGCTTTTAGTATACCTGGAAGAACATCAATTAAAGTATCTCTAACAAAAGTTTCTCCTCTCCTTCTGGTAATATATTTAAAACTAGAAAAAGCTATGAAACAAGAAAAAGTATCAAAAAATTTAACCATTTGGATAAAGCTTCAGAAAGAAAAGATAAGACCATCTGTAATATGCAAGGAGAAATTTGTATTTTTTTCAACAACCCTAAAGATGTAAATCCTGATGAAATAAAGGATGTTGATATATCAGGTGAAATGACATTTCGTTCAATAGTAGTGAAGGATCATTTTAAAATTACCTTTAATATAAAAAAATGTTGTAGTTGAATCTGGTAATGAAAAAAAGTAGATAGATATCAATGGTAATGTTGTTTCTACTAGTTAAATATGAGTCAGTATTCAACTGAAGATTTTGAAGATTATGAGCGTGATTATCATAGTTTTATAGATGATTCTGAAGATGAACTTTAGTTTAAGTAAAGTTTTACTTTGTAAATATGCTCGACTTCCCTGATTCTCCATATGACAAATTTGAGAATTGTCCTGCGTGTGATAGAGTGTGATTAAATACAGAGTCAAAAGCCTATAAACAATGTATATTCTGTGATTATCTTCGAATTGATGATAATAATAAATATAAAAAGGAAAATAATTCTTTTTGATTTCCACCAAAAATGAATTACTTTACAAGATTGATTAGAGAAATGAATGTAAAGTATGAGGGTGATAACACACCTTTCCTTACAAGGGAAGAAACTGAATGTATTAGAGAAATGTTCAAAGGATTGTTGTTATATATTATTCATGGATGTGATTTTCAGGGAAATATCAACACAAGATATTGCATAAATAAAATCATGGATTATCTTGAAATTAAACCCAAACTTAGGATAAAATACAGAGTTTCTAAAAAAGCCAATAATAAATTAAATAACCTGTTTTCCAAATATATAAATGAATGATTTTTTACGCATTTGGGAAAATAAGTTAAAATTTAACAACCATAAAATCTCCCAAATTCATCAAGATGTCTCCTAGTTGGTTCAAGCAGATGCGGAAAAACCTGCTTTCTTTTGAAGATGGTCCTGACTCCCAACTTTTTATATTATGATAATTTAATAATTTTCACAAAGTCGAGTTTTCAACCAGAGTATCAACAACTCTCACAAGGTTTTAATGTTGGTCTTCAAAAAGAAGATATAATCGGTTTCTTTAAACTTCAAAAAACCAAAATGATTATAACATTGAAGATATAAAACAACTATTTTGTGATACACAGAGATGTAAAAAGAAATCAAAACCGATATCTTGTATTCTTAGTGATAATACGGATGATATACCGTCTCCCCAAGATTTGGATAAATCAAAAAGAACCTCGTTGTCTTTGATGATTGTGTTAATGAGAGAAACCAAACGGTAATGGACAGCGACTACACAAGAGGGAGACATTCTTCTTGTAATTGTATTTATCTTAGTCAATCGTACTTTCAACTTCCTCGTCGTTCAATCATATACAATGCTGATACTTTTATTTTATTCAAGTTATATTCAATAGATATAAACAATTTTTGGAGAGATAATTGTTCTACATTATGTAGTAAAAAGGAATTTGGGGATTACATGAAGCACACAACTGAAAAATATAAATATATTGTTGTGAAACAAGATGAGATATTAAATGATATTTTCCAATAAATAAATGGATGCGAAAGAAAGAGCAAGAAGATTGAAGGAATATCAAGAGTTGGTTTGTGAAGTCGTAAAACAACAGGAAGACATAAAGAAGAAACGCAGACTGAAACTAACGGGTGAAGAAGCATTTGAAAGAAAACAAGAGAAAAATTTTAAACCACTTTTAAAAACTTCCAAAGAAAAAATTATCGATGTTTCCACAGTTCTCACAATAGAATGTACTCCTAAAAAACTTGAAATGATAAAAGATTTCAGTCAAATGACGGAGGAAGAATTCGAGCATATGGGAGAATTAGAATATGATGACGAAGGTTTATTTCAACAACTGGAAGAGATTAATAAATGAATTAAGGTTCTTGAGTTCTTCTCAACCCCCTGTGAAACTAACTCCGAGATTAATGTTTCTTCTTACAAAAGAATGAAGACAAGGTTCAACTGTAAGGGGTGAATCAAAGTATATTGATAAACCATTAGATATGAAAAATAATGATGACAGAGGATATATTGATGTGCTGAACTCTGTTAATTATAGGGTTAGTCTTTCTGGTAAACGTGGCAAGAATGAGAAGGAGAAACACATTATTCAGGCTTTAAGTATCCTGAGTTCAGGTGTTAGTTTTCTTCCAAATGACCCATCACAATTGGTTGATAGACTGTTATTGTTGTTAGGTAGTAAGAATGGATGGAAATAACAATTATTTTAATGAAGCATCAGCCATTTTAGATCAGTTGATGAACATGAAAATAATTAATAAATATCAATATAAAGACATTTTATCTCATATTAAATAAGATGAGAAGCACAATCCTGAGTTTTAATTTCACAACAAGCGACCACACATCTTCATTCCCATACCCACTACAACTTGTCCCAACAAAAGAACATGAGGCATCTTTATTGTCCATGGAAACTTATAATACCTTATTTAATATTACTGAGAATAATGACAAGTTTAGTTATAATCTGGGAAGTGGATACAAAACGATAACAGTTTCACCCGGAGCATATGAGATTTCTCAAATATCTTCCGAAATTGTTCGTCTTCTGAAAGAACAGGGTGATGAACCAAAAAATATTGTCATAGATATTCAAAAACATACTTCAAAATCATTGATTAAACTTAAAAAATAACTACAAGGTTGATTTCACAATAGATAATTCATTTAGAGAGTTATTGGGTTTCTCCTCAAAAAAGATTGAAACTAATGGGACATTTTACAGTGATAATGTCATTCAGTTATCCTCAGGAATAAATTTGGTATTAATTCACTGTGATTTGATTGATGGTGCTTATAATGATTGAATAAAAACAAATACAATATTTTCATTCAGTGCACACGAAACCCCAATTGGTTATAAATTCAAGATGGAACCCAAAAATCTGGTTCATCTCCCTGTGTCAGGAAAAACCATACACAGAGTAAATTTTGGGATAACAGACCAAGATAATCGTATGATTTTTTTTAATGGAGAAATTATATCCATCAGAATTCACCTACGTGAAGTTTCCAATAAATAAATATGATTGTTATTTTGAGGAAACATGAGTTGGGAAAATTTAAAATAATTACAGGGGATGGGATGTTCCTTTCCCCATACTACAAGAGTGAAGGTATGTATCTTTGTAGAGGATACTATAAACCTAAGAGACAAAGGGCTGTCGGACATCAGTTTAGAGGAGATGGGATAATTGATACTCTAATGGGTATCGGTTCAACAATTCTTAAACAAAAGATCTAATTGGTTCAACTGCTTCTGCTGTGGGAAACGTAGCAGGTGCTATAAAGAGTAGAAAAGATGCCCAAAAGGAATCTCATAAATTACAAGCATGAAAAGAAATTAAGAAAGGCAAAACTCAGTTGTCTCCCCAAGAACGACAGAAAATACGTCAAATACTTTGGTCAGGGTTTCAAAATTTTTAACATCTTTTTTTCCTAAATTAGTACAAGTATGGAAGCAATTGATAGTATCTATGATTTGGATGATACATTATCATCTCAAACTCCACTAAAAAAATAAGATTACTTCAAGGTAAACGCAATAACTGGAACAGACTGGAATGCAAATGGTACAAAAAAGTTTTGAAAAAATTATCAACAAACTTATTTGAATCTATCCGAAAGTTTCTTGTTGTGTAAATTTAAATTCACTAAGGCTGGGAATAACACAAACGCTGCACTTGTAAATGATTTCTTCTGGAAAATGTTTGATAGTGTTCGTTTGTACATTGGAACACAAGAAGTTGAAGCGGTTGATTATGTCTTTGCTGAATCTGAAATGATGAAATTTACACTATATTCATTCAGTGATAGAATGGGAAAGGTGGCTGTCGAACGTTTTATTCCTGATATGTCAACGGGAACAAACAAAGACCTGGGATATACTCAAAGGAAAGGAACGTATAATGATAATGCAAAAGCAGTTAATAGTTTTACTGTGGCAGTTACTCTTAAAGGTATATGAGGATTGTGTGATCATGATGAAGTTCTGTATGGTCTTACAATTAGATTTCAACTCCAAAGGAATGATAATGAAAATAGATTACTTTTTGGTGTTGCTCGTGCATTTGGGGAACACAATAAATTTGTAATTGATGAAATGAGTTGGTATTGTTGTAGATTTCGCGCCTGTCGGCGTGCGAACGATCGCATCTAACCAATAGCAGCCGATTCGCCCACCGAACGGACAATCCAGCCGTGACTTTCTGCAATGGTGTCAGAAACCAGTCACGGGTGGGTTTTTAATCCCACCACAACCTTGTTCACACTCGACCCGCGCGACAGGGTCCGATCGCCAAATCTTCGATTTACCTAATTATTCGCGCAGGTAGGTTACCGAGAGATTGTACCTTAACGGGACCGCTTGGAAGCGAGCCGCTCAAGCAGCTCGCTTCCTTTTGGGATAACCGAGCGGGGTGATATCGCGCAGTCCCGTTGGACCCGATCACTTTACCGGCTATTTGAAAACCAACTAATATTCCGCAATACAAGATGGCATTTCAATGGGGGAATGGACGCAACAAACAGGTTTACATTCACACAAGGACATTTATTATAATAAAGCACGTATGCAATTAAACAAGGCAAAACACGTATGCAATTATCCAAGCAACAAAAGCACAACAAAAGAACTACGACCGTCTACTTATTATGAACAGTCACTTGCACTTAACAGCAGTTCCTACTTATTAGACAGGCCCACGGACACACGTACGCATACACACACCCAAGAGATGGTGGCAGAGGCCTTTAATAACGAGCTCCAGCTCGGAGGACAGGTGAGCTGAAACCCAGAGCTTATCTCGAACCTCTCCACCTCGTGTGGTCTTCAAGTTGTTCGGACCCGGGCTCCCGTGAATCCTCCCGCGCTTCTCAACACTTGCTGGTGAGACGAGGCGCCGATCCTTCCCGTCGATGCGTCGCTTCCCCGAAGAACCACCTCCCGCGCTTCTCAACACGTGCTCGTGAGATGAGGGGCCGATCCTTCCCGTCGATGCGCCGCTTCCCCGAGGAACCACCTCCCGCGCTTCTCAACACGTGCTCGTGAGACGAGGTGCCGATCCTTCCCGTCGATGCGTCGCTTCCCCGAGGAACCACGTCCACGCTTCTCAATATGTGCTCGTGAGACGAGGTGCCGATCCTTCCCGTTGATGCGTCGCTTCCCTGAGGAACCTCCTCCACGAAGAGGTCGATGAGTCGCACCAAGCCGGGAACCAAAATGGAGAACAAAGGGCTCCATGAACCAAGAAGAAGAAGCCACCACTCGCAGCTGGAGCCGAGCGACCGGCTTAACTTCCTTCCAAGCAAAAGCAGCTCGAAGCAAAAAGCCTCCTCCCGAGCCAGGCCTCAGCCGAAGCTCACTGAGCCAGCCGAAGCAAAAAGCTTCCGAAGGCCTCAACCCTAACCCAAGCCAAACAGGACCCGAAGGTCTGCTGAACGGCTACTCTCTGCCGAAGCAAAAAGCTTACTACTCAAGAACAAAGAAAGGATCTCGCTCTCATCCTTCTCCGCACCCCTCCTCCACGCCCTGGTGACTCATGCCCTCGTGATCCTTCCCCCCTGCTCAACCACGGGTGGGAGGGAGTTGTTGAAATCATGAGTCACGGGACGACAGGATTCTTCTTGCTCTTTGCAGAAGAGGGGAAGGCATGTCTCCATTGTTTGTTCCCTAACTATTAAATCGATCCGCAGCGCATCTAATCGATTTCTGAACATTTCCACAATGGAAGGTGAGCTATCTTGGGAACAAGCACTTATCAACATTGCTGACTCAAGGAACCTGTATGTTGTGTGCAATTGAATTCCCAAATTCGTAACACTACCCCCTCCCCTTTTTACAGACTCATCCCGAGTCATCAAATTTTCGTGTGACCAGTATATGTAAATTTTCCCCGAGTACGTTCTACCTTCGGATCCCTGAGTGCGACATTTCTTTATACATGTCCCAAAAATAAATAACTTAATGCGCTGCATAACTAACTAAACAAACTCTCAGACCCATTCGGACAACTTAACTAAAATTGCCGGCGCTAAAACAAACATGCAGGCGGGGTTCCACGTATTTACAATTTTCACTCAACTTATCCATTACTTAACCATGGCCCAGGACTTGTGATCTGTGAAAGGGGAGAAGGTAAAAGTCATTACAAAGTCATTGGTGCAGGGGATGGTCGCAAAACACAAATGAGCATGATGGATGCACAGGCTGCCTGCAGGGCAGTCCTTCAAAACTGGATGTTCCTGGCGCACATGGTGATGGATGGACACAGGGGCAAATGCAAACAAGGGCTTGCAGGCATGGGGTCATGGCAGAGGCAGGCAAACGAGGCATGGCAAGGCAAGTCCATGCAGAACAGGCAGCTGCAGCACAACAGGCCTGCAGGTGAAGCTGGCCGGCCTCTGGTGTGGTTCCATCAGGTCCGGAGGGAGTGCAGTGGTGCCGGCCGCTCTGAAGGCGGTCTCGGATCTAGCCTACTGTCTCCCCCCACTCTATCATCTTTGCCTGTCTCTGTACATACCCATTACCCACTCCCTTAATTTTCCACAAAACACAAAAAAATTTGCCCCTCTTTGTTTTTATTATTTTTATTTCCTTTTATAATTGCCTCCCAAACCCCCTTTATCGTCATTGTCCGGCGAACCTATCGTGTCAACCTAGCCTACTCCCAACCCCTACGTTCCCTCTCTGGAGTGGAATAGGGAGAGGCTAGCGTCCTGTCTCGAGGCCCAACGAAGCCTCAGAATGGCCTCCTCAGAGTTCAGCGATCTACCAAGGTGAGTCCAGCAGCCTACAACAAGTGAAGGGATGGATGGTGCGAAGGGGTACATCTTCTATCTACCCGAACATTCATTACACCTGAAACTACCCTGGGGCTTTCCAAAAATGCCTCACACTTTTAAACTATCGGTTCGAAAAACCATGATTCCGGTCGCCTGTGTTGGTGTCCATTATAAATTTGGGCCTTGCCCTCATTTTCATTCATGCCCTCGCACAATTTCCTGGCTGGGCAGCGTGGCTCAACCCAGCAGGAACTCCCCCTCTGCCGAACTCTAACCATGACACCGCCAGGCCTGCAGGCTGCCTCCGAGCCTTGCTGCTTCCTACAACGCGGGGGGTTGCCCTCTCTGGCATTGCCCCCGTCCGATGCCCAAGTGGCGTGTTGATGCGCCGAGTCCCTTTCCGAGGGTCGCCCGTGCCCACTACACTGCCCCCGTGGAATTCTGGCGCTACGGGTCCCGTTTCTGACGGGTCGCCCGTGTCCACTACACTAACCCGGCCCGTCTTGGGCCCTTGGCCTACTCTGGCCAACTTGTCCGGTGCCCGGGGTGCCCACTAAACAAAACTCACCCTTCCACAGCCACGCTCCCAGCCAGTCCATGAACTCTTGCACCTCTCCAAACGGGTTTCTTGCCTTCTCTCGACACCAACAAAACGACCTCCTGTGAGTAAATTTGAATTACCCACTAACTAACATTAAACTACTGACCCCATGGTCACTTGGGTGGGAATCACTCCTCCCCCCAATCGGTCATCGCACCATGCATACCACATTCGCTCCACTCGCACACTTGGGCCCACTGTCCCACACTCATTCCTCACACACTTTCCATTTCACAACTCACACCAACACTCTATACTGCCATCCTTCCTAATTAAATCCCCTAACTAACTCGTGCTCCCTCGTCATCCCTTAAAACTCATGCACGTTCCATTTACTCTACGTAGCTGAGCTACGTCTCCACTATACATTTCCAGTCTGTCCGTGTCTTCAAAAATCCAACAATTCCCATTACCTAAATCTGAACTACAATCTCTCTAACTAATCCATTCCACGGGCTCCATGAGGAACAACCAACCCATGTCCCCATGAAGCTGGTCTAACTATCGCTAACCCATCCTCCTAACTAGTAGTTAATGTGCCTCCTGACAGGGGGGTCTTCCACCCCTTGCCCAGGGAATCCTGTTCACCCGAAGCGAGGCTTGCTTTTTTTTTCATGCACGCACCAGCACGGCAACTCGCAACCTGCGCTCTTTCCCCGTGACGTCATGGCAGCTGTTCGCGCATCTCGCACCTCGTCCTTTATCTGACGGCACCATCCGGCAGGGATTTCCCTCCTGCCGGATTCCAACCATGCAGCCATGACGTCACCCTGCGCATCCAAAGCAAACCTCGCGTTTCGATGGGTTCCTCATGCGAACACGTGTGCCATGCTCGTCGGAGCTTCACACACATGCCCGCCTGGAGAACCCATCTGGTCCAAATTCACAATCCAGCCTAGCTTCTGTCCGTCCGCTGGATCGGCTAATCCAACGCGTGCGTTTAAGGACCGGGCTTCACCCCTGCAGGCGCACACGTGGCGGCCTCATGCGTTGCACAGCACGGACCCCGCACGCGCTGCCGTGCAAACCCGGCACGGTCCCCAAAACAGCTACGGCCACGACACGGCCTTTGTCCCTCATCTGTCGCATTCGTCGTCGCCATTCAACATGCACACTCATGCGTGCCACGACGCTCACACAACTCACCATTACACTAGGACATGCGGTTGCAGTCTCCCGCTTGCTAACCGCCATCTCCCTCTCATACCGCCACCTCACACACGCGGTCCCTGTCACACGCGGTGCTTCATCCACACGTGGCGTTTCATCCACACACGGTCCCTTATCCACACGCGGTGCCTCATCCACACGCGGTGCCTCATCCACATGCGGTGTTTCATCCACACGCGGTGCCTCATCCACACGCGGTGCCTCATCCACATGCGGTGTTTCATCCACACGCGGTTCCTCATCCACACGCGGTTCCTCA
Source organism: Eptatretus burgeri (assembly GCF_056783735.1). Lineage (NCBI taxonomy): Eukaryota > Metazoa > Chordata > Myxini > Myxiniformes > Myxinidae > Eptatretus > Eptatretus burgeri. The sequence continues at coordinate 14,416,558 of NC_140977.1, forward strand.
TCCACATGCGGTTCCTCATCCACATGCGGTGTTTCATCCACACGCGGTTCCTCATCCACATGCGGTTCCTCATCCACACGCGGTGCCTCATCCACACGCGGTGCCTCATCCACACGCGGTTCCTCATCCACACGCGGTGTTTCATCCACACGCGGTTCCTCATCCACACGCGGTTCCTCATCCACACGCGGTTCCTCATCCACACGCGGTTCCTCATCCACACGCGGTTCCTCATCCACACGCGGTTCCTCATCCACACGCGGTTCCTCATCCACACGCGGTGCCTCATCCACATGCGGTGTTTCATCCACACGCGGTGCCTCATCCACACGCGGTGCCTCATCCACACGCGGTGCCTCATCCACACGCGGTGCCTCATCCACATGCGGTTCCTCATCCACACGCGGTGCCTCATCCACATGCGGTGTTTCATCCACACGCGGTTCCTCATCCACACGCGGTTCCTCATCCACATGCGGTTCCTCATCCACACGCGGTTCCTCATCCACACGCGGTGCCTCATCCACACGCGGTTCCTCATCCACACGCGGTGTTTCATCCACACGCGGTGTTTCATCCACACGCGGTTCCTCATCCACACGCGGTTCCTCATCCACACGCGGTTCCTCATCCACACGCGGTGCCTCATCCACACGCGGTGCCTCATCCACACGCGGTGCCTCATCCACACGCGGTGTTTCATCCACACGCGGTGTTTCATCCACACGCGGTGCTTCATCTACACGTGGTTCCTCATCCACACGCGGTGCCTCATCCACATGCGGTGCTTCATCCCCACCATGCGTTCTGGAAAGCACGCATTTCGGCACACTCGCAAACACACATTTCGACACCACACACACCGGATCAACCATGCCGGGAATTAGTACCACCACAAGGGGTCCCGGTGTTTCCATAACCCCCAAGCTCCACGTGCACCTCTTCGCAGCACTCGCCCCCTCGACCTCGCAAGGCTTTTCCGGACTCTCGTCGCGATCCTCCTCAAGGGGGCACAGTCCCTCCCCTCGTTCCTGAAGGAGGCCATCCTGCTGCTTGCATCGGGTCCCAATACATTCCACCAGCTCACCTCCATTGTCCTCCACTGTGTGTGTGTGTGTGTGTGTGTGTGTGTGTGTGTGTGTGTGTGTGTGTGTGTGTGTGTGTGTGTGTGTGTGTGTGTGTGTGTGTGTGTGTGTGTGTGCGTTTTTAGTTTCTTCCACCCCAATTAGTTCCAATTCATCCGCTATCTCCCGTGTCTCTGTTTCCGTGACTATTTACGTTTCTGTCACCTTGTTCGTTTCCTTCGTCTCCACTATTATTTCTGCCGTCGTCACCTCGTATCTCGTCTTACACGTTTCGGTCTCCCCTTTTAATTTTTCCCTCTCCGTCACGTTCACTCTCTCTGCCTTTAGGAGTCTCGTCCAACACGTCTCCCGTATTATTTTGTCCTCCACCGCGGGGCCGACAGTCCACACTCCCCCTCAGCTCGCTCGCTGCAGCACGTTGTGCCGCCATTATGCCCGCCTGCAGGCATCGCCCCACGCGCCGCATTTCCTCCCGCATTTCTTTCATTTAGTTTTTCATTTCGTTTTTCATCTCGAGTCCGTTTTCATCCATTTTTGCCAGCAATATTTCTAATAGCTAGCCCATGTCAGGTGGCCCGGTGGCAGTCGCTTCGCCATTATCGGGCGCGGATCCGCCGGGGACCGAGGAGGGATTTTTACAGAGGAGGGAAGGGGGGGTGTCATACACTGCGGCCCCCGCCGCTGCGCCCATTGCGGACTCTGCATTGGTTTGTGGGGGGGGGTGTTCAACCTGCATAATGGGCATGTTCTGCATGGTCATTTCGTCCTGAGCCATGATTTCTAACATTTCTAAATTCATTACCCCCTGCTCCCGTTCGCCTTGAACCGCCATCTTGCTTAACGGAAATAATTTAAAAGCTCGTTTTTTTTTTATGGAACCGGAGGGTCGCCTCGCACACCCTTGATCCGGTTCCGTTAATTTTGTTGGAGGCGGGAGAGTTTGTCATCCCGCTCCTCGACACCAGTGTTGTAGAATTCGGACGTTCCGGATCAAATTGCCGTTTATATCGCAACGGAGCCTCATCGCTTCGTTGGATCCGATTATCTTTATCGTGTATTTAAAAACCAACTAATATTCCGCAATACAAGATGGCATTTCAATGGGGGTAATGGACGCAGCGAATAGGTTTACATTCACACAAGGACATTTATTATAATAAAACACGTATGCAATTATACAAGCAACAAAACAACTACAACCGTCTACTTCTTATGTACAGTCACTTGCACTTAACAGCTGTTCCTACTTATTAGACGGGCCCGCGGACACACGGACACACGTACGCACACACAAACACCCAAGAGATGGTGGCAGATGCCTTTAATAACGAGCTCCGGCTCGGAGGACAGGTGAGCTGAAACTCAGAACTTATCTCGAACCTCTCCACCTCATGTGGTCTTCAAGTTGTTCGGACCCGGGCTCCCGCGAATCCTCCCGTGCTTCTCAACACGTGCTGGTGAGACGAGGCGCCGATCCTTCCCGTCGATGCGTCGCTTCCCCGAGGAACCACCTCCCGCGCTTCTCAACACGTGCTCGTGAGACGAGGTGCCGATCCTTCCCGTCGATGCGTCGCTTCCCCGAGGAACCACCTCCACGAAGAGGTCGATGAGTCGCACCAAGCCGGGAACCAAAATGGAGAACAAAGGGCTCCACGAACCAAGAAGGAGAAGCCACCACTCGCAGCTCGAGCCGAGCGACTGGCTTAACTTTTTTTTCCAAGCAAAGCAGCTCGAAGCAAAAAGCCTCCTCCCGAGCCAGGCCTCAGCCGAAGCTCACTGAACCAGCCGAAGCTCACTGAACCAGCCGAAGCAAAAAGCTTCCGAAGGCTTCAACCCTAACTCAAGCCAAACAGGACCCGAAGGTCTGCTGAACAGCTACTCTCTCCGAAGCAAAAAGCTTACTGCCCAAGAACAAAGAAAGGATCTCATCCTTGTCCTTCTCCGCACCCCTCCTCCAAGCCCGGCGTGACTCCTGCCCTCGTGATCCATCCCCCCTGCTCAACCACGGGTGGGAGGGAGTTGTTGACATCATGAGTCACGGACGGCAGGGTGGTTCTTGCTCTTTCCAGAAGACAGGGAGGGATGTCTCCATTGTTCATTCCAAATTAAATCGATCCGCAGTGCATCTAATCGATTTCTGAACATTTACACAATGGAAGGTGAGCTAACTAGGGAACAAGTTAGCATATCGACACTTATCGACATAGCCGACTAAAGAAACCTGTATGTTGTGTGCAATTGAATTCCCAAATTCGTAACAATATATATATATATATATATATATATATATATATATATATATATATATATACACATATACATACATACATACATACATACATACATACATACATACATACATACATACATACATACATTTGTGTGTCGTTCGTGATTATCTCCATTTGCGGGTTTCCGAAGGTGGAATGATGTTCTCTCAGAACTCAAAATCTCCACCTCCTTTTTTGGTAAAAGCACATGATTCATGAACGAAACTGTGAAACTTCGATCTCAAAGCCTCTTTCCAAGGGTTCTTTTCAAAATCTTCACTGAACCTCTGACAGCCTCCACAAGAGCTCATTTGCAGTGATATTTCCAGGAATGCTTTCTAAATACTCACTTAACGTTTTCTTTATCACTCATGTTGCTCCGACCATCACTATTTGTACATTTGTGTGGGCATTCACCATTACGTATGATCAAGTGTGTTTTCAGGTTGGATGAATGTTTAAAAGATTTTCCACAACTTGTGTATTTGTTCGGGTGCTCATCATTGTGAATCATCATGTGTGTTTTAAGGTTACATGACTCATTAAAAATTTTTCAACAAACTATGTAATTGTGTGGGCATTCTCCATTGTGAATCATCATGTGTGTTTTAAGGTGAGATGAATAAATGAAGGATTTTCCACAAATTGTGCATTTGTTTGGGCGTTCTCCAGAATCAATTATCACATGTGATTTTTGGGTGGATGACTGAGTGAATGATTGTCGATAAGTTTGTTCAGCTTTCTTTCCTTTGTGGGACTTGTGAAAATTATTCTCTCCAAACATTTCATTATTAGGTTTGTCTTGTTTGTGAAAAGTCCTCTTGCTCATTTCAGTTGACAGGTCCTGCAGGCGTGTGTCTGAGCTGTTCCCACAAGTCGCTGCAGTGTCTCCAAGATTCATTGGATCCACCTGTAAACGTAACATCACATTACCTGCAACAAAAAAAAACAGATGCTGTACAATACTTGTAATATTATTCTGAGAAACGTACCCAAACATGTACAACTGTATTTGCACACATATTTGTTGTCGTGAAGAAAAGTAAAATAAATATTCTTGATTTAAATGTACATTATTCTGTGTTCAAGTTTGGGTTTTTCCCATGATATTCATAATTTAGGGGTAATTCATGCAATTATCAATGATGAGCCACGTGTTTGTTCCTGTAAATTGACAGCTTTTGTAAATGTGGGTGAAACAAACTGCTTTAATTGATTGAACAATTCATTGAAAACATCACCCCAAGTAGTCTTCAAATCATAGACTCCAATATAGAAGGACTGGAACCTCACAATCTCGGGGTTTGTAACTTGAGTCTGAAGGATTAACTTGAGTCCGGGGCTAAAATGACTTCTAGAAGGGCTAGAGACATGATCTCGGGATCCATATAGGGGTTTTTGAGGACGACGAGTTCAGTAGTGTCATTTTCAACACCACCTGAGGTCATCTTCAAGGTCAAATTGCTGAATTTTTGTATTTTATGCCCGTTTTTTGTCTAACTCATAGAGGAAAACTTTTGTAAAGACTATGACAAAACATGACATTGTGCACCTACTGCACCTACTTGCTGATTTCTATCATCGTTAACTTATGTATGTTTTGTTTTTTTTCTCTTTCAGAAACTGTCCAGCTGGTGATCTCACAGGATCTTTGTGTTGTTTCCTGCTTTGGTGACAATATGCCACGTCGTTGCAGCTGCTTTTGTTGTAGAGGTAACTATGATGGGACGCCTTATGTAAAGATCATATCCTTCCCAAAAGATCCTGAGGCGAGGGAGAGATGGATATTGACAATGCCAAATGAGAAAGAAAGCTTGAGGTGCTTAAAGGAGATATATATTTGTGAGACATTTAAATTGTGATTGGGTGTCAGTTAGGGGTGGAAAACGACCCAATGAACCCCCATCAATAATTCCTGGAGTACCGAAATCAGCTTTGAAGTTGCCAAATGCTGTCAATTCAAGAGCAATGTATGTTCTTAGTGTACGACTACGTGCACATCTTCAAAAATGTTCGCAACAACTGGATAACTGTTGATGGCAAGACACTCATTTGTCGTTGATGCTAATGAGTACAAAGCTTACTGGAGTGATATTCAGAAGGTTTATGAGATCGACCGGGTACTCCTATTCGCTTAACCAAGCTGACGCACACCGCTGTTTTCCCCAAGCCCCTTCAACGCCAGAGCGTACCATTGGTATGCCAAGTGTTCAATGACAAGACTGTTGCTGCTTTAAAGACCTTCAAGGATTCACTGGGCATCAGCGAAGGCACAATCATCCTCACCCAGATAATGAGTGAGTGGTTCAAGATGATGAACGTGAAAGACCGTTTCTCAGCTATCCATCTGCGCGACGAATCCAGATAGCCTTGGACAGCAGACTGCACAAGTTTCACCAGGCTGGAGCAGGCCTGTCAAATTATATCTACCTGCGCATGGCAAGGAGGTGGTGGTCGTAAGCTGAAGCGAACTGAGCAAACTGCTGATGCCTTCACTGTGTCCACACGTAATAATGTGGATGCTGCCAAATTGCTTCTGGCAGAGAAAGACTTTGACTACGTTTTTCCTGCTATATTTGCAGATGAAGCCTTGGAAATGTTTTTCGGCCAAGCCAGGCAAAGAAGCGGTGGAAACTTCTACATTGACGTAGTTGACATTATGGCTGCAGCTAAAATTGTAAATTTGCAAACACTCATTAAGCATGACATTATGCCCAAATCTAGTTCTCGTGTGATTGATTGCGACAAGAACTGTACAACTTCCATAAATCCAGATGAGCGAAGTGAACTCATTGACGAGATTACTCCTCAAGACACTCAGGATCTCTTGGGGTCTGACGATGCCCTTAAGCATAAATAGTTTATTTGGCCGGACACCTTGTTCATAAATATGGCGATAGCACTAGTATGGAGGATCATTGATGATGAAGATGGTAACGAGGTGTCATCTGAGTTTCTAGATAATTTGAATAGAGGTGGATTGAGTGTGCCGACTATGTCAACTGTCTTTTTTGTACATAATGCCTATAATTTGTATGACAAGACTAAAATGCGTGGCCGATTTCATTTTGCTGAGCTGTTAGCCTCTGTAGATGCACCTTTAGCTAGTAGTAATGCTGCATGTACTACTTTAGCTAACATTCTATTGAATGCTCATGTCCTCAATGTAAGTGACAAAGAAAAGACTTTGGGATGCCTCAGGAGGCAAGAAAAGCTCTCCAACTAGTGATAGAAATAGACATAGTTGTAATCGGCATAGTGTTGTGACATGCATATAATGTTTATGTCATACGATATATGACTGAATATCAAAGTTTGACAGCTCTTCACACTTGCATCTTATTGCAATCAGCCATCTCTCATCGTTTTTGAGTTAGACACAAAAACGGGCAAACAATACCAAAATTCAGTAATTTGACCTTGAAATATGACCTTTTGACCTTGAAGATGACCTCAAGTGGTGTTGAAAATGACACTATTGAACTCGCCGTCCTCAAAAACCCCAATATACAGTAGACTAGGTGTAAGTCGGCAGCGTGTAACTCGTCACTTCGCCTAATTCGGCAGCGTCAAAAAGTCCCGAATTTATCTCATGTTAAATCCCTTTGAATAAAGGGTCATCCCTCTGTAAGTCGTCATCTCTAAGTCGTCACTTCGTCTAAGTCGTCAGATGTTGTCCATTCCCACGTAATGGAAACTCAAGTAAATTACCACTAACTCGTCACATGGAACTGCTGCCTCATGAGAAGCCCGATTTCATGGAATCGTGATGCTCGCTCATTGGTGTACACTGCCAGTGATAGGCTATTTATAACTGCGGACACACGTTGATCACACTGCAGGCAGGACAATGGCGACTAAGCGTAAGCTTACAACTAAAACCTACCAAGAAAAATACGACATTATCCAGTTTTGCGAGGCAAATCCACTGATGAAGAAAACAGACATAGCTGAGAAGTTGGACATCAAACGGCAGACATTGAACGATATCTTGAAGAATAAGGGCAAGATATTTGGACAAGTGGAGAAGATCGTGAGGCCGGTGGGAAGTGTGAAATGCGTGAAATGTGTGTCCTTTGAAGATGTCGATGACGCGCTCATCATCTGGTTTCGGCAAATGTCGGCTCAGCCAAATATTCGGATTCGGCCGATTCGGCCAAATATTCGGCCCATACTGTCTTTCGGTGGAGGATTGCCCAGCCAACATCATGGAATACAATGACCGGTTTGAATCCTTTCTCATGCACCAGATGCCCAAGAGTTTGAGGCAGTCAAACATAACGGATTACTTCGCGAAGAAGTAAAGGATCGATCGAGCTTAGTGTTGAAGTCCGATCATGGTTTTATATTGGCTTGTTTTGTACATTACCGCACTCACTTACACATAGGCATTGAGTGGTAATCATCACCACGATGACTGTGTGTCATGTAATTTGTCACCATACCATCACCGATGGTATACGAGTTGTCTTACAGAGTTGTTCATTATCTTTACTTTTGATAAACTGATTCATGAATTCCATCTTTGCTTGATCACTTTCCAACTCACCAACTCACCCCCACATATGCCCCGAGGATTGTGTTTTCCTTTTGGTACAATAGCCGGCTCTCACACAGATGTGTCCAGGCCACGCGCGACTTCATCCTTCACCCCACAGTCATCATGAATGTTCGCATACGCGTAAGTCGTCACATTTCTAAGTCGTCACTTTTTTCTCTGTCCCGATGGTGACGACTTACGCCTAGTCTACTGTATATATATATCCCGAGATAGTGTCTCTCGCCCTTCAAGAAGTCATTTTAGTTCCGGACTCAAGTTAATCCTTCAGACTCAAGTTACAAACCCCGAGATTGTGAGGTTCCAGTCCTTCTCTATAGGAGTTGATGCTTCAAATACATACTTCAATATTAATAAAAAGGTGATGTTACAGATTGTTGAAAAAAAACAATAAAAATATGGAATTGTCACGCTATAGATGTTGTATTGTCTTCTGCACTGTGGGAAACTGAATTGTTCATTGAATTTATCATGAGGAAAAATGCCAATTTGCTTTACTCCATGCTTTAAGAAAGAATTTAATAAATATATGCTGGGAAAGCTAGTCCGGAGGCAATAAAAGACCTTGTAAAACCTTATCAATTGATTCGCTGGCCTAGATGGGAAGGGCAAGAAATCGCATCCTCTTTCCTCCCCTCACCCGGACAATCTGGAGCAAGCACCAATAAGAGACCACTTCTCATCCTGTGTTTGTGATTTTAACCTTGTAAAGTTCCATCTGCTTCTGCTTCAAAAAGTCTCTCTTTGTTCAATTAATTTCTTTTGATGTATTCGCCACGCCCTGGTGAGATCACACACACACACACAAACACACAAACACACAAACACACAAACACACAAACACACAAACACACAAACACACAAACACACAAACACACAAACATATATATATATATATATATATATATATATATATATATATATATATATATATATATATATATATATATACTAAATGTACTCTTTGTAAAATTAACATTTTGCTTGTGACATCGCTCCACGCTACCCTTCTATGTGCACAAGCTTGTCTTTTATTTGTGACTGAACAAACAGCTTAAACTGAACTAAAAGTTATTTCTGTCTCGAGGTGGCCAAAACTGCCCCCACAATACCACCCTGATACACCACCTTATTTAATATTAGCAAAGGTACCCGGTGTTGCTGGGAAAAGGGGGGGCTCTCCTCCCACCCCAACCCCTCTGGCCTCCCACCACACCCATCCCCTCCCTCATCCCACCCCTCCCTCTCGACTCCCACTGCACCCGGTAAGTTATGAAATGTGAGAAAAATGAGTTTAAAACCACGAGTAAGGTGTATTATGGTAATTGATGCGATCCTATAAAGTTTCTTCGTGATTTACCTTGGGAGCTCAGATGAGGAGCATTGTAACTAAACAACCAAAGAATGCCTTTTTCACTTTTATATAAAAGATAACATCGCTCCAACCTTCCAATGAAATGAAATAACATCCTCCTCACAATAAAGACCAAGTCTGTAGACGGCAATGGTTCACGAGAGGTATTTGACGATGTAGATTGTTTCAGAAGTCAAGGATGAGACAATGTGATAATTTTTTACCAAGTTCTGAAAATGATCAACATGATGTGGTACGAGTGACAGGATATTAGCTGCAAAATGTTGAAAACCCGGTTTCGTTCAACAACTTTCAAAATTTGACCTTTGCATAACCTTTAAAGGTCACAAAACAATGTTGTGGACATTAAAATAAGGAAACAGGAGACGTGCTATAGCTTATTGGAGTTAGTTCATCAAAGAAGGTCGAAAACCCGGTTCGATTCCCACAACTTTGAAAATTTGACCTTTGTGAACTTTAAAGGTCAAAGGTCAAGGATTATGACCTTTGGTGCAAAACTTCCTCTGGAACATTCCAGGAACAATATAACGTCATATAGGCTATATGGCATTTCACACTCCTCGGATTATCCATACTTTGATGAAATCAGCGTAAAAAACAAACTTGAAGGGGGCGCCACAGGCAAGGTGTTCGAGATAGAGCAAAATGGTTTCAAGAATTTAGGTGGGGAATGACCTCAAGCTTATGCATAAAAATATTGTCATCCTAGCTCTCAAAGTTTGGGCGGTCGTATGATTTTTATGTCAAAATTCGCAATTTTCTAAGTTCGTGACCTTGTGACCTTGACCTTGGGACGAGAATGAAAAATCGAGCTCTGTGGGACTATGCAGGTGCCATTGGGCTAACCAAATACTGAAACCCCTGCCAGATTCCACAAACCCCCTCGGAGAAGATGCAAATTGAAATTGGCTACCCCTTAAAAACACATTTTTTTGGCGTGGCTCCGTCCATAATGGGCGCACCACGCCCATTCTCAGGAAAACACACCGAGATCATGATATAAACCTCCCACCAAAATTTTATCAGGATCGGATCAAAACCCACAGAGCTTTGCTCCGGACAGACAAACAGACAGACAGACAGACACACACACACCAACAACGAATATGGTGGTCACTTATTTTTTCGTGAACCAATTACTGCACCATCGTCGCAAGAAGACAGCCAAACATAACAATACACACACACACACACACACACACACACACACACACACACACACACACACACACACACACACACACACACACACACACACACACACACACACACACACACTCCAATCTTGTCAACACTGATGGTACAATGTGTCGATAGTTATTTAAGATGTTGGAAATAGCGGAAAGTCGAGGTGTCAATATCCTGAGAACAAAAAGTTTCGCAAGAAATGCTTTCCACATTTCAAAAAGATCCATAACAGTTTGGCTTGCACCCTGCAGATGGAGGCTGAGTTCGTTTAGATGTGCAATGATGTCAGTTAGAAACATTAGTTGCACGACCTATTTGTTATAAATCAGGTCGGGATCGTTTTTGACTTTTTTCTAACAAAAAGATCTTGATTGCATCCATGCAGTTCACAAAGCGTGTCAAAACCTTCCACGGCTAGGCCAACAGACATTGCTGTGAAAAGGAATGTCATTGTATGTACATCTCCTCAAGCAGAACTTGTAATTTCCTGTGCATCAAGGCAGATCGAGCAATATGAAAATGAATTATATTCACCACTGTAGTCATCATATTATTGAGCTCTTGGCACAAAGATTTTTTTATGATCTTTGATCTTTACAAATCCCTTTTGTTTTCTGACCACATCAGGGGCTCCATCTGTTGTCGAAGGTAACATTTTTCTGATGTCAATTTATCTTTCCTCAAAATGATTAACAAACATCTTCACAATATATTCCCCTGTTGTTGTGCCATGCATGGGAATTAGGCAGCATACCTCTTCTCAAACTTTGTCTGAGTCACAGAACCTCACAACAACGTTGGCCATGGTAAGTTATTTATATCATCACTTTCAAGTGCGACACGAAATATCATTGCATCTTTTAATGCCACCATCTGTTACTTGTTGACATTTTCTGCCATTTTGCTTATCTGTTTCTCCACTGATCTGGCAGACATAGATACGTCTTTAATTCTGAAGAAGATCGTGTGTTCACTGTGCAAACTGTTGAACAAACATTTGAACAGCTGAGAAATCCTCTTTTATACATTCCCCATCTAGAAATGTCTTTCCATGTTTTGCAACACATTTTACGATTTTGTAGCTTCCCTCTGTTGCTTGATTTTTACTGACGCAAACATTCGTAAAGACACTGCTTTACTTTCTTTGCATTGCAATAGCCAGTTTAATTGACTCTTCCTTGTCCGCCTTGTCCTTGAACTGTTTATCGTGCTTTGTTTGAAAATGTCATTGGATACGTGATGTGTGGCAAACAACACTTCACAACATAGAGCATAAACAGCACGGTCTTTATTTTGATCCGTATCCGTATTCATCTCTCGAAGAGGGATAAAATTAGTGAACATCCAACTTTGCTTTCTTTCGAACCGCTATTTTGCCCCCTCAAAAACACCTAATCAGTAGAATTTATCACGAGATTTCCTGAGAATCAAGATTGGCTGACCCCACCAAACGTTATGCAGTTAATAAGCCAATTGAATCGTTTTTTTTGTGAATCATCATGTGCGTTTTAAGGTGACCTGACTGATTAAAAGATTTTCCACAACTTGTGCATTTGTGTGAGCGTTCACCATTGTGAATCATCATGTGTGTTTTAAGGTCGGATGAACGTATAAAAGATTTTCCACAACTTGTGCATTTGAATGGGCGTTCCCCATTGTGAATCATCATGTGCCTTTGAAGGTCAGATGAACATATAAAAGATTTTCCACAGCTTGTGCATTTGTATGGGAATTCTCCATTGTGAATCATCATGTGTGTTTTAAGGTGGGATGAACGAATAAAAGATTTTCCACAATTTGTACATTTGAATGGGCGTACTCCATTGTGAATCATCATGTGTGTTTTCAGGTTAGATGAATAAATGAATGATTTTCCACAAATTGTGCATTTGTTCGGGCGTTCTCCATTGTGAATCATCATGTGTGTTTTAAGTTCAGATGAGCGAATAAAAGATTTTCCACAACTTGTGCATTTGAATGGGCGTTCATCATTGTGAATCATCATGTGCCTTTGAAGGTCGGATGAACAAATAAAAGATTTTCCACAAATTGTGCATTTGTGTGGGCGTTCTCCATTGTGAATCATCATGTGTCTTTTAAGGTGGAATGAACGAATAAAAGATTTTCCACAACTTGTGCATTTGTGTGGGCGTTCTCCATTGTGAATTATCATGTGTGATTTCAGGTGGGATGAACGAATAAAAGATTTTCCACAACTTGTACATTTGTGTGAGCGTTCTCCATTGTGAATCATCATGTGTGATTTAAGGTCAGATGAACGAATAAAAGATTTTCCACAACTTGTACATTTGAATGGGCGTTCTCCATTGTGAATCCTCATGTGTGTTTTAAGGTGAGATGACCAAATAAAAGATTTTCCACAAATTGTGCATTTGTGTGGGCGTTCTCCAGTATCAATTATCACACGTGATTTTCGGGTGGATGACTGAGTGAAAGATTTTCCAGAAGTTTTTTCAGCTTTCTTTCCTTTGTGAGACTTGTGAAAATTATTCTCTGCAAACATTTCATTATTCGGTTTGTCTGGTTTGTAAAAAGTCCTCTTGCTCGCTTCAGTTGGCAGATCTTGCAGATGTGTGTCTGAGCTGTTCGTACAAGTCGCTGCAGTCTCTCTTGGAAATTCAATTGATCCACCTGTAAATGTAACATCACATTACCTGTAAAAAAAATCAGATTCTGTACAATACTTGTAAAATTATTCTGACAAATTTACCCAAACATGTGCAACTGTATTTGCACACGTAATTGTTGTATTGCAGAAAGTAGAAAAATATTCTTGATGTAAATATACATTATTCTGTGTTCAAATTTCGGTTCTTCCCATGATATTCATAATTTCGGCTAAATTCATCCAATTATCAATGATGAGCCACGTGTTTGTTCCTGAAAATTGACAGCTTTTGTTAATGTGGGTGAAACAAACTGCTTTACTTTTTAAGACAATTCATTGAAAACAATACCCCAAGTAGTCTTCTAATACATTCTTCAACATTAATAAAAAGGTGATGTTAAATATTGTTGAAAAAAATCAAAAAAATGTGGAACTGTCGTGCTATCGACATTGTATTATCTTTTGTACTGTGGGAAACTGAATTGTTCATTGAATTTATGATGTAAAATGCCGATTTGCGTTTGTTCATGCTTTCAAAAAGAATTTAATAAATATATGCTGGGAAAGCTGGTATGAGGCATTGAACACATTCCTTCGTAGTCGTATAAGACCTTGTTAAACCTTATCTATTGATTTGCTGGCCCAGATGGCGAGGGCAAGAAATCACATCCTCTTTCCTCCCCTCACCCGAACGATCTGGAGCAAGCACCGATAAGAGACCGTTTCTCATCCTGTGTTTGTGATTTTAACCTTATAAAGTTGCATCTCTTAATTTCCTTTGATGTATTAACCATGCCCTGGTGAGATCACATGTAAGTAGAAGATAAATGGGGTTTCTAAGGCATCGATTCGAATGAATGAGGAAAAATACACCCGTGCGGGAGTGACGGTCATCTCTGCGCGAAACAAGGTCAACTGCTATGCAATGACACCATTCACTAACTTTTACCATGCCCAGTCGAGAATATATATCCTCCTGAAGGTCGGGCAGTTTTTGCAAACTTGGAAGTCACGTGATGCAAAAGCGAAATTCGAAAATCCGTCCCGACCAAATTTAGATATTGTCCCATACATTAATATGCCACAATCAAATTCAAGATCGCTTGAGAAATGTAGGAGGAAATAGATTTTGAAAATCGTCATTTTCGCATTTTTTGCCAACTTTGAAGTCACGTGACACGAAAGCGAATATCGAAAATCCGGCCCGACCGAATTTAGATATTGTCCCATACATTCATATGCTACAATCAAATTCAAGATCGCTTGAGAAATGTAGGAGGAAATGGAGTTAGAAAATCGTCATTTTCGCATTTTTTGCCAACTTTGAAGTCACGTGACACGAAAACGAAAGTGAATATCGAAAATCCGGCCCGACCAAATTTAGATATTGTCCCATAGATTTATATGCTACAATCAAATTCAAGATTGCTTGAGAAATGGCGGAGGAGATAGAATTTGAAAATCGTCATTTTCGCAACTTCAAAGGCCTTGTTACCTTGACCTTGACCTTCGGTGACCTCGAAAGTCATACCATCGTGTACGTTTCATCGACCTCTTTCAGGATCACTAATGACCAGATCTCCCGCTTTAACTTCATTGTGAACAGATGGACGGACGGACGGATCGAAGGACATCGACACCCATATTATTAGTTCATGTTCGAAGAGATGACCTAAAAAGGGGAAAAAAAAAACTCTGAATCAATGCCGAAAAAGCCCAAAACAGGAGACTGATTCCTCCCTCTCCCATACAAATAAATGTAAAATTGAGACTGTCTCAAGGCCTATAAGGTCAAAAGAGGAGAATGATTTTCTCCCCCCCCCCCCGACTTTCTGACTCAAGCCCCATACGGTCAAGAGGAGACCGATCTCTGCCCCATTGAGCAAATGTTATTAAACTGAGACTTACTGATAAAAGCACTTTTTCCTTTTATATTTTCATTCCACTCAAAGAGTGATCCAATGAATATTTGTTCATGTTCTACTCTGTGCAATAAATTAATTTTTCTATTGCATTCATCACCATCGAGTATATTCACCAAGATTATTTTAGAACTTAGTTCTTGGTTTAAATGTCTTTGTTGAGCAGAAATAAAATGAAAAACTTCTCTCAATGCTCTTGTTTGACCACCTCCTGATCCACATATCATTTTGAGATTGTCGTAAATTGTTTTTCCATTGTTCAATTGATAACCATCAACGTTTTCAGTCCATTCAAGGATATATTTTTTTTTTCTTTACATCCTGCAACTTGTTTCTAATTAAATTTATATTTTGGTTTTACTCGTAGACATTAAAATTATATAGAGTCTGATATGTTCTAAAATATGTTCAAAAATACTTTCCACACATCCTGTAAGCTGTAAAACAGTGCAGCTGAAAAACAGGAAGCTGTCTGACACTGAAACACAGCTGCCCCCATTGTTTTCAAGTCCAGGAAAATTTTCAAGATTACGTAATCATACTTCCTCAAAGCAGCTGTAAAAGTTAGCTTTCAATCGAAAATCTTGTCTGACTGCTTTTTCATTTTTCTCATCTTGTCCCAATGGTAAATGACTGAGACATGAACTATCTTTCATCCGATGAAAAAGAGAACCCATCACAATATTGGTAAGTGTGTGTGTGTGTGTGTGTGTGTGTGTGTGTGTGTGTGTGTGTGTGTGTGTGTGTGTGTGTGTGTGTGTGTGTGTGTGTGTGTGTGTTGTTAAGTCTGGTTTCCTCTGAGAATGACAGTGAAGCAACTGATTATTAATTAAAATCACTAAACGACCAATAATTATTTTATATCTTTTTCTAACAGGTTTCTCCAATCAAGGCATCTTTCATTACAAATATAGAAAATAAATTATTTGAATATCACGAGGAATGGATAAAAATGAATGACTTTCTTGAAGATATTTATTCCTTTCGAAATCAACTGAATGATATCATTGTTGATTTGAAACAAGTACTCTCATGCCCTGTAATCTTGAAAGACCCGACTTCAAGGTAAGAAACGCACACACATATATGTGTCTATTTGTGTGAGTGTGTGTGTGTGTTTGTGTGTCTGTCTCTCTATCTCTATCTGTTTGTCTCTGTCTCTCTCTCTTTGTCTCTGTCTATCAATCTGTCTCTCTGTCCATTTGTCTCTTTCTCTCTGTTGGGTAGGTGCTAGACTACCCTTATTCTCAGGTTTTCCGTCTGTCTATGTTGGGTGGTCGCTAGACTACCCTTATTCTCAGGTTTTCCATCTGTCTGTATGGCTGTCTGTTTGTATGTAATGGACAGCTCTGGAGGCCAGAGGAGTCAATGGATTTTGATGAAACTTGACTGGTACATTCATACCAGGATCTAGTTGTATGCGTTTTAGCACCGTTGCTATGGACACCACCGTTGCCCAGCAATGGGACTTTGAAATTTTGAAAAAAATCCGATTTTTTTTTTTCCGAAAATCAAAAATCAGCGTCCACGCTTTTATGCGCACTATAATTTTTAGGTTTTCTCTTACTTTTATTAAATATCTGTTGAAAGACTAACATAAGAGTATTACCTGTTTTGTTTTTTAAAGGGACAACCCACACATATCTACTCCTCAAATCAATAACGGTTAAAGCATACTTGCACCCCTTATCATTATTGAGTTCATTCAAATAAGCGGACCAGATATAATCAACTTCCTTGGAATAAACCTTCCTTCTATGAAACTTTGTGATTATTGGTTGATGTAATTCATCAGCTAATTGTTCTTCAGTCAAAATGACATCATTATAGCCTATACGTTTTTTGAATATCCAAACCCAAGTTTCAATTTAGTACTGATCATCTTCTTCACGATGAACTTATCAACTTTTTCTCTCAAGGTTGGATTTTGTATTTACAACATTACACAACATTTCTCTATCGGCGTTATGTTTTTCTTCCAAAGTTGTGGTATTCCCATAATCAATATTGTGCCTCATGCACACTTCATCCACCCTATTGATGGGTGTACTCCATGGTTTAAGATTGTATGCCTCATCTAATCTTTTATCCAAGTTTGTTCCTGGACCACAGAAAGAATACCCTGGTAGATGTAATTCCCCTGGTATTCCAGTCATTGTAAATTTACTTCCTGATAAAAACTTTTGAATATCTCCTCCAGGTTTGTGTTTGGAGACAAATTTAGTCTTTTTAGAGCCACACACCAAACATGCACCTTTTTGTATAACCCTATTACTTTTACTTTTAAAATACGAGATATTTTTAGTGTTAGTTTTCTTTTTACATTTGAGACAATAACTAATTTACAGAGTGTGAAAACCTTTTTAGTTTCCAACATGCACATTTGAATCTTAATTTTTAAAACATAAATAATCCTCAGAAATGTCTTCACTCTCTCCTCCATTTATTTAAGAAAAAAATGGAAAACTTTAAGTAAAGTCAATCACACCAACATCATCAATAATATAATCTTTATCTCCACTTTCTCGTTTATATCTTCTCCCTGAAACTGATGTTAATAGTCTTGATGCAAATATTTATAATGGACTGGTCAATTCTCTGTTTTCCTCCTCAGTGCGTTGAGATTTATTTATTTTCTGTAATACACCCAATCTTTTTCTAATCTCACTGGTTTCCATATTTTTATATTTATTTATTCTCTCTCTTTCATCCCTCTCATTCTCCTCCCTCTTCTTTCTTCTCCTTTTCCTCCTTCTCTCTCTCTCTTCTCCATCTCCTCTTCCTCATTCTCTCTCTTCTCCTTTTCCTCCTTTTCCTCCTTCTCTCTCTTCTCTCTTTCCTCCTTCTCTCTCTTCTCCTTTTCTCTCTTCTCCCTCTCCTTCTCTCTCTTCTCCTTTTCCTCCTTTGTCTCAGTTTCTTCAACTCCTTCCTCGTCCCTTACTATCCTTGAATCACTTACACCCCATAGAATATCAAACATATATTCATCAGGATTTCTTGTTATTCCTGTATCCAAAATAATTTTTTTTTACAACAGGAAACCAATAAAATTTCTTCTGAATTTCTAAGAGCCTTGCGTTTTCTTAACTTTATAATTTTTTCATTATTTAACATTTTAATTAAATCCAAAGTTGTTGGTTTATTAACATCAGAATAAAGCCAATCTTTTATTGAAAATACCTCATCCTTATGTTGTAGAACATATTTATTAAAATATTGAATACCCTTTTCTTGAAGGTATGCTTGGACACAGAAATGATAATTTTCTTGAAGCCTTCTTGATGTTATTTATGTATGAGAAATATATGACAGATTAAAATAATGACAGGAAACACACCCCCCATCTTCCGATAGTTAAATCATTTTGTATTTCCTTACTTATTATATATAATCCTGTTTTTTTCTGTTTTCATGATATAAACTATGGCATAACCATGATTAAATTTACCCTTATTAAATTCTTTTATTTGTTGTTTATTAATCGTGCTTCCACAAAACTCATTCTCAGCACCAAGTGGATAATATTCTTCCTTACGAGACTGATTTAATTGTTCCAGATCTTCGAGGTCAATTTTAAATGACCAATTATACCCTAAATCATTCATATCATACCCCCATTGTTCTATTCTCACACAAACAATACGAGTAGGGTGAATATACTGATTCTGGCTCACTTTTCCCCATGTAAGTGAATGGGGGATTTTCAGCGATGCATATTTTTTCCCCCTAAAAAGTAAACCCCCTTTTTATCCCAAGGCATATTTATTTGTCTCCCCTTTTAACCTAGGGACACTTTTTTTACAATAACCAATGCAATAAGATAAAGATTTGTTCAAATAGTAAAGTAGTAATGTGATTTGTTAAAGGTGATTCTGAAGAAATATCTGAAACATGTAAGCCTCGGGACACTCTTTTTAAAATAACCAATGCATATTGTTTAGCTCACTCATTGAATCAATAAAGATTTGTTCATTCTCAAATTCCTTCAATAGTTTAACTTTCTTTGCACAATAATCCCCATCTAAAATATTTAAAAATAAAACGATTGAATCTTCATATTTTTTAAGATACCCCTTTTGTGCCATTATGAAATGATAAACTTCTCTTAATGCTCTTGTTTGACCACCTCCTGAGCCTCAGATTATTTTTTGCATAAGCCCCGCCCACCTTTTCATAAGCCCCACCCACTTTTCCTAAACCCCGCCCACTTTCACGAGGTGTTTTTATAAGCCACGCCCACTTTTCCTCAGCCTCGCCTACTCTTACATCATTTCCAGTTCATCTCTGACTCTCAAAGAAATCACGAGAAAATTCTGGAATGTTATGGTTTTGAAAAAAATTTCCAAGGCTTGTCTGGGCTGTTAGGCAATTTTTTTCAAACAATCCTCCATTTTGATAACATAATTTCTCCATTCTCACAAGGCTTGCCTGGGCTTGCCCAGGGAATTTTCAAAGAATCCTCCATTTTGAAAAAAAAATTCTCCATTCTCACGAGGCTTGCCTGGGGTTGCCCAGGGAAACAATGCCCAACAGTCTTTCTCTATAAAAGGTTCAACCCAGATTCCATTAAAAAAAAAATTCTGACAATGGAGTGCTGTACTGAG
This sequence comes from Eptatretus burgeri, assembly GCF_056783735.1. Taxonomy (NCBI): domain Eukaryota; kingdom Metazoa; phylum Chordata; class Myxini; order Myxiniformes; family Myxinidae; genus Eptatretus; species Eptatretus burgeri. The sequence goes on from NC_140977.1 coordinate 14,436,189, forward strand.
CTTGAGTGGGATGAGCTTGCTTGGGGATCGACTACTTGTATGGAACTAAACCTTCAAGTTGATGAACTGGATTCAAACCTCTTATCTGTTGAGGTAAGATTTTATTTTCCTATTTTCAGTTTGTTTTAAGTATCGACTCATTTAATAATAAAATAACTTAATTAATATATTATTATTTTCTCTTACAGGAAATTGTATCTGAAAATACCGATTTTGCCACAACTTGGGGTGAAATTGTTGGCTTGGTTGAAGACCTTATGAGTGACCAAGACCCACAGAACGAGCTCGTCCTTGAAGACCCAACCAAAGAGTTATACCTTGAAGACCTTGTGATCGACCAAGACCCACTGAACAAGTTATACCTTGATGAGCCAGAATACAAGTTTTACCTTGGAGACTCACAAATTTTGGAAAAAATCAGGAAATGAGTTCTGCCTTGATGGTTTAAATAACTACCTTGGAGACTCACAAATTTTGAAAAAAATCAGGAAATGAGTTATCACTTTGAGACTTTGTAAGTTGGTTTTATTTTGGAGACTTGAAATGTGGGTTCTGGCTTGATAACTCACAATGTGATACATATCTTGGAAACTCAACAGGAATGTGGTGAGACCTTGAAGACTTGGAAAGTTGGGTTTATTTTGGAGACTTGAAATGCTATCAATCTTTGGGATCTAAACCTATCGATGTAGTTCTTTATTGGATGGTGCTTGATGGGAGCAAGATCAAGAAAGTTCCAGGAAGAAAGTGCAGTCTTACTCGCCCTTTCTACGTCATCAAACCTGAAAGCCTTAAAAGACAGAATTGGAAGAAGAGAAAAAAAAACGTAAAAAATATATATAGGTGGAAATCTCATTTTGAAAAAGACATTGTGTTGGGCGAGGGTTGGGTTGGGGTTGAGATTTTGCACGTGAGGGTTGGGACACGGACACACACACACACACACACACACACACACACACACACACACACACACACACACACACACACACACACACACACACACACACACACACACACACCAACACAAAAGTTAAGCCTTGACTATTCAGTTGAGGATTCTGTGTTTGGGGTTCACAGATCTAAGAACATCCCCCTTGACACACATTATATACTGTTATACACCTCGGACTTGGCCCTCGAGTGCCCACAAAGGTGGAGAGTAGGAGGGAATGAAGGGCCAACCCATTGCTCCCATGGGTATTATTTGCTTAGTTTTGTCTTTTGTAATTCCTGTGAATAAAATGAACCTAAAATCTCTTCCCATTCTAAATCATATATCTTATAAGTCCAAGGAACTGTATCTATTACATCAACAATTAAAAAAAGTCAGTTCGTCCATCGTATAGAATAACCTTTTTCAAAATGAGATTTCCACCTATATATTCTCACAATATCACCAACTTTGAACTTAGGTTTTCTGACATTAATCTCTTTTTCATATTTTAATTTTGTAAATGTTTCTGATGGTTTCATATTCGTTGACGTGTGAATCGTGTCATGATACTTATCCACAATATCCTGAATAAAAAATGCCCATTGCTGTGAACCGATTTGTGTGAATTTTTTATATAGTCTCTCTTTGAAGGTACGATTAAAATGTTCAACAACAACGGCCTTCCCTTCATTGAAGGTACTGTATAATGTAATACTGTTATTTTTTAGAAAATTCATAAATATCTTGTTATAAAACTCTCTACCCTCATCAGTCCACAATTTTTTTAGGTTTTCTCTTACTTTTATTTAATATCTGTTGAAAGGCTAACATAAGAGTATTACCTGTTTTGTTTTTTAAAGGACAACCCATGCGTATCTACTCCTCAAATCAATAACGGTTAAAGCATACTTGTACCCCTTATCATTATTGAGTTCAATCAAATCAGCGGACCAGATATAATCAACTTCCTTGGAATAAACCTTCCTTCTCTGAAACCTTTTGAATATTGGTTTATGTAATTCATCAGCTAATTGCTCTTCAATCTTAATGACATCATTGGAGCCTATAAGTTTTTTGAATTTCCAAGTCCAAGTTTCAATTTAGCACTGATCATCTTCTTCACGATGAACCGATCAACTTCTTCTCTCAAGGTTTGATTTTGTATCAGAGCCAAATTATACATTTCTCTATCGGCTTCATGCTTTTCTTCCAAAGCTGTGGTATTTCCATAATCAATATCGTGTCTCATGCACACTTCATCAACTCTATTGATGGGTTCATTCCATGATTTAGGATTGTCTGCCTCATCTAATCTTTTATCCAAGTTTGTGACTGGACCACAGAAATAATACCCTGGTAGATGTAATTCCCCTGGTATTCCAGTAGTTGTAAATTTACTTCCTGATAAAAAACTTTTGTGTATCTCCTCTGAGTTTGTGTTTGGAGATAAATTGATTTGTATTTTGAACCACACACCGAACATATAACTTTTTGGATAACCCTGTTATTTTTACTTTTAATAGAAGAAATATTTTTAGTATTAGTTTTCTTTTTACATTTGAGACAATAACTCATTTATTTATGAGAAAAATTCCTGCAGAGGGCAAAAACCTTCTTAGTTTCCAACATGCACATTTGAATCTTAATTTTTAAAACATAAAGAATCATTAGAAATGCCTTCACTCTCTCCTCCATTTATTCAAGAAAAAAATGAAAAACGAATTAAAATCAACATCTTGCCGATGACAATAGTCTTATCGAAAATATTGCTAATAGACTTGTCAATTCTTTGTTTTCCTCCTCGGTGGGTTGAGTTATTTTCTGTCATACCCCCAATCTTGTTTTTCATCTCACTGGTTTCCATATTTTCATATTTATTCATTCTCGCTCTTTCCTCCCTCTCCTCCTTCTCTCTCTCTTCTCTCTCTCTTCTCTCTGTCCTCCTCTCTCTCTCCTCTTTCTTCTCTTTCTCCTCCATCTCTCTCTCTCTCTCTCTCTCTCTCTCTCTCTCTCTCTCTCTCTCTCTCTCTCTCTCTCTCTCTCTCTCTCTCTCTCTCTCTCTCTCTCTCTCTCCTCCCTCTCCTCCTTCTCTTTCTTCTCTTTCTCCCTCTTCTCCTTCTCCTCCTTCTCTTTCTTCTCCCTCTCCTTCTTCTCTTTCTTCTCCCTCTCCTTCTCTCTCTTCTCCTTTTCCTCCTCCTCTCTCTCTTCAACTTCCTCGTCCCTTACTATTCTTGAATCGCTTACACCCCATAGAATATCATACATATATTCATCAGGATTTCTTTTTATTCCTGTATCCAAAATAATTTTTTTTCAACAGGAAACCGATAAAATTTCTTTTGAATTACTAAAAGAGCCTTACCTTTTCTTAACTTGCTAATTTTTCATTATTTAATATTGTAATTAAATCCAAATTTGTTGGTTTATCAACATCAGCATAATGCCAATCTTTTATTGAAAATACCTCATTCTTACGTTGTAGAACATATTTATTAAAATAGCGAATACCCTTTTCTTGAAGGTATGCTTGGACACAGAAATGATAATTTTCTTGAAGCCTTCTTGCCGTCATTTATGTATTAGAATATATGTTAGAATAATATTATGACACGAAACACCTCCCCATCTTCCCATAGTTAAATCATTTTGTATTTCCTTACTTATTATATATAATCCTGTTTTTTATGTTTTCATGATATAAACTAGGGCAAAACCATTATTATATTTACCCTTATTAAATTCTTTTATTTGTTGTTTACTAATCGTGCTTCCACAAAACTCATTCTCGATACCAAGTGGATAATATTCTTCCTTAAGAGACTGATTTAATTGTTCCAGGTCTTCTAGGTCAATTTTAAATGACCAATTATACCCCAAATCATTCATATCATACCCCCATTGTTCTATTCTCAGACAAACGATAGCCCTTCTTTATAAAAAAAAATTATTTTAATTCGAACTGTGAATTCTGTATGACCTGGAGATAAAATCAACATTTCTGTATCTTTGGAATACACGCCCTTTTTATTTTAGGATTTATTTTGTGATAAATCACTTAATCTCACCAAGTCAATCGCGTCAGTCGGGCTTGGATAATTTTTGAATTTATAAGCATTTTTCATTTTAATATTTTTGGTTATATGAAATTGACTCGTTCGTGCCCGTAAAAAAAAAAAAAAAAAATTAATAAATAAATATTCCAACCGTGAGCAAGAAACAACAACCGACGTTTCTTCGCTCTTGCGTGCCCGTACGTGCGTGGTCCGCAAGTTCGTATATCGCATTTACGATCATTTGCAATTTAGTTTTAATGGACAATTATTCAATTAGCGTCAATGTATTTTGCCTTTTCGCAATGTCGTGGCAAGGAAAAACAAAAAGAGAAGAGAAGAGAGAAAAAAAATTTACTTCCTGGTTCGGAGCATACCAGCTTACTCTGATGTTACTGAAATTTATGCACCGTCCAATATGAAAACGAACACAACTTGGGGAATTGTGTTTATCGATAAATGTGCAGAAGAAATCGAGAAATTATTAGAATACACGAAGTCATCACTCTCCGGAAGCCCGTACGTTGTAACCCGTAATGGGGAACGTGGCTGAGCTTCCCTTCCCCCATCGGCCATGCCCACGCAACGTGTCTTGTCATTGGTTGGTAAATAAATGGCCATAGCTTGGGAGGCACTTGTCCGATTAATATCAAACCTTGAAAAGGCACATCCTGAGGTCCCCAGCAACAGACCAGGAAAGTTTCAATGAGATCGGACCAGTGGTTGTCGAGAAACAGCGGTCACACACACACACACACACACACACACACACACACACACACACACACACACACACACACACACACACACACACACACACACACACACACACACACACACACACACACACACACACACGCACGCGCACACACGCACACACACACACACACACACACACACTGCTGGAATTATAGATAGATGTCGTTCAGCCTGTGCATTTGTGTAATAATTTGATAAATCAATATCCAGTTCTTGGGATACACCAAAGATAGAACCATCTTTACCAACATAACAAATTTATATTAGATTAAAAATAATGTCAAATTTTTTTTTTATTTTTGTTGAGTTGAAATAACACATGCCGACATAATTGACCACAACACTTGGAATTTAATTCTTGGACTTGAAACGTTTGATAAACACCATTCTGTAAGAAATGTATGACTTCAACAGGTGGTAGAAGACCAAAATTATCAAAATAATATTTGTCTTGATTATTAAAAATACAAACCCAACGAGAACCGTTCCCATTATGATCTCAGTTCATAATAACATTCTTTGTATGTTTAGGCATGTTTGTTAATTCATCTCTCATACAAATAACCACACAATGAATTTTTAATTTCTTACAATATTTGACAAGTTGTAAATTTGATGTTGTATTCTTTCCAAATTCTTTCAACCACTCATCAATGCTCATTTATTTGTGAGAAAAATATAATCCATTACCTCTTTTAGTTAATTTTACACCTGCTTGTGCGATAGAAGAAAGCCTATCTCCAACTAACAATCTCGCTTTATCAGGCAGGCCTTCAAGTTTTTCAGCAAAATCTACAATTACACCACTTCCACTAATTTGTTTCTCCAACTCTTTGTTATGTCTTTCCAATTATTTTGAGCCCGGAGTTGAGCCTTCCTTTCATTGGCAGTTTTCACCGCTGTTGAAATACCACCCATCAATGCTCCAACCGTACTTAAACCAGCAAATAAAGGAATTAGAAATGGGAGAAATCCTCCACTCGTTTCTCTTATTGAATATTTTTTCAACATTGGTTTTGTCATTTTAATTTTAAGTAAGCCAGTATCATTCAAGATTTTAACCTGTTCTCTTGTGAGCAAAACATCAATTCTTACTGCTCCTTTTCTCTGAATTGTATTAATGTTAATCGTACAAGGCTTTTGATTTTGAACACAAGATGATAGTTTATGAAGATTGATTTGATTAACATATACCCCAGTTGGTATTTTGCCACTCATTTATTTTACAAAAAATTATGTGAGACTAATCATAACACCATTATATGCATTCATCTGCAATTCTGTTTCTTCCAAAAGCAAACAATATGTATTAACTTCTTCACTTTCTCCTCTTTCAATGTATGGGGAAGTATCCACTCGATTCGAATTTATAGTTTCCTTTTGAGCACTCAGATCAAACACAGAGATTGTACACAAACTTTTAAATGCTGTCATATCCAAAATAGGTTCTTTATTTCCATTACTTTCACACACCTTTTGGTAAGACTTGAATGCTTCAGCAAAATCATTTTTTTCCCAATTAATTTCCAATCTATCTCGTGGATAAAATGTTCCATCCAGAGAAACACGAAATTGTTTCACCTTAGCATTATCACTCAATGCATTATTCTTATCAGAAGCAGTATTGCCATCTAGTTTTTTTTTTTTGTAAATGATCCTCAGATATCATGGCTTTCCTTCCAGAACACCAAAATTCCACGTGTAAGTGGTTTGGTTTAGTTTAACGTGTTGACATCTTCTTTTGATACACTGAGTGGTTTCTTTGAGTTAAGTCTTCTGTTCAACATCTCTTCTGTTTTAAGATTCGGAGTATATTCACTAATATACCAACTCATTTCATCAATTACAAATTTATTCTGATCACCAAAAGCACGAGCAACACTAAAAAGTAATCTATTTTCATTATCATTCCTTTGTCGTTGAAATCTAATTTTAAGACCATACAGAACTTTATCATGATCACAAAATCCAAATATACCTTTAAGAGGAACTGCCACAGTCAAACTATTAACTGCTTTTGTATCATCAGTATACGTTCCTTTCCCTTGAGGATATCCAGGGTCTGTGGTTGTTCCCGTTGACATATCAGGAATAAAACCTTCGACAGCCCCCTTTCCCATTCTATCACAGAATGAATATAGTGTAAATTTCATCATTTCAGATACAGCAGAGACATAATCAACCACTTCAACTTGTTGTATTCCAATGTACAAACGAACAATATCAAACATTTTCCAGAAGAAATCATTTACGAGTGTAGCATTTGTGTTATTCCCAGCCTTAGTGAATTTAAATTTACACAACAAGAAACTTTCGGATAGATTCAAATAGGTTTGTTGATTATTTATTTCAAAACTTTTTGTACCATTTGCATTCCAGTCTGTTCCAGTTATTGCATTTACCTTGAAGTCATCCTCTTTATTAGTGGAGTTTGAGATGATAATAGTATCATCCAAATCAAAGATACCATCAATTGCTTCCAGACTTGTATTTATTGAGGAAAAAAGATGTCAAAACTTTTGAAACCCTGACCCAAGTATTTGAATTATTTTCTGTCGTTCTTGGGGAGACAACTGAGTTTTGCTTTTCTTAATTTCTTTTATTGCTTGTAATTTATGAGATTCCTTTTGGGCATCTTTTATGCTCCTTACAGCACCTACTACATTTCCCACAGCAGAAGCAGTTGAACCAATTCGGTCTTTATGTTTCAGAATAGTTGAACCGATACCCATTAGAGTATCAATTATCCCATCTCCTCTAAATTGATGTCCGACACCCCTTTGTCTCTTAGGTTTATAGTATCCTCTACCAAGATACATACCTTCACCCTTGTAGTATGGGGAAAGGAACATCCCATCCCCTGTAATTATTTTATATTTTCGCAACTCGTGTTTCCTCACAATAACCATCGTATTTATTTATTGGAAAACTTCACGTAGGTGAATTCTGATGGATATAACTTCCCCATCAAAAGAAGTCATACGATTATCTTGGTTGGTTATCCTAAAATTTACTCTGTGTATGTTTTTTCCTGACATGGAGATAAACCAAATTTTTGGCTTCCATATTGAATTTATAACCAATTGAGGTTGAGTATGCACTGAGTGAAAATATTGTATTTGTTTTTATTCCATCATTAGAAGCACCATCAATCAAATCACAGTGAATACTGAATTTATTCCTGAGGATATTTGAATGACATTATCACTGTAAAACGTCCCATTAGTTTCAATCTTTTTTGAGGAGAAACCCAATAACTCTCGAAATGAATTATCTATTGTGAAATCAACCTTGTCGTTATTTTTAAGTTTAATCGTTGATTTTGAAGTATGTTTTTGAATGTCTAGAACAATATTTTTTGGTTCATCACCCTATTCTTTCATAAGACGAGCAATTTCAGAAGAGATTTGAGAAATCTCATATGCTCCGGGTGAGACTGTTATCGTTTTGTATCCATTTCCCGGATTATAACTAAACTTGTCAATTTTATCAGTTATATTACATACGGCATTATAAGTTTCCATGGACAATAAAGATGCCTCATATTATTTTGTTGGGTCAAGTTGAAGTGGGTATGGGAATGAAGATGTGTGGTCGCTTGTTGTGAAATTAAAATTCAGGATTGTGCTTCTCATCTTATTTAATATGAGATAAAATGTTTTTATATTGAGATTTATTAATTATTTTCATGTTCATCAACTGGTCTGAAATGGCTGATGCTTCATTAAAACAATTGTTATTATCCAGCCTTCTTACTACGTTACAACAATAACAATCTATTAACTAATTGCGATGGGTCATTTGGAAGAAAACGAATACCTGAACCAAGGATACTTAAAGCCTGAATAATGTGTTTCTCCTTCTCATTCTTGCTACGTTTACCAGAAAGACTAACCCGAAAATGAACAGAGTTCAGCAGATGAATATATCCTCTATCGTCATTATTTTTCATATCCAATGGTTTATCTAAATACTTTGGTTCATTCCTCACAGTTGAAGCTTGTCTTCCATCTTTTGTGAGAAGAAACATTAATCTGGGGGTTAGTTTAACAGGGGGTTGAGCAGACCTCAAGAACCTAAATTCATCATTAAATATCAATACTTTTCTCGAACAAGATGAAATATTGCTGGTTGTTCTGTTGGAATGATTCCTGCTTTGGTTTTTGATTCCGCTGAATATTCATTGTTTTGAAGAGCATTCACAATATAAGCAGGGGGGTGATTAATCTCTTCCAGTTGTTGACATAATCCTTCATCATCATATTCTAATTCCCCGATATGCTCTAATTCTTCCTCTGTCATTTGACTGAAACGTTTTCTCATTTGAAGTTTTTGAGGAGTATATTCGACTGTGGTAACTGTGGAAACATATTTAATTTTTTTCTTGGGAAGTTTTTAAAAGTGGTTTAAAAAATTTCTCTTGCTTTCTTTCAAATGCTTCTTCACCCATTAGTTTCTGTCTGCGTTTCTTCTTTATGTCTTCCTGTTGTTTTACAACTTTTGAAACCAACTCTTGATGTTCCTTAAATCTTCTTGCTCTTTCTTTCTCATCCATTTATTTATTGGAAAATGTCATTTAATATCTCATCTTGTTTCACACCAATATATTTATATTTTTCAGTCGTGTGCTTCATGTAATCCGCAAATTCTTTTTTACTACATAATGTAGAACAATTATCTCTCCAAAAATTGTTTATATCTATTGAATTTAACTTGAATAAAATAAAAGTATTAGCATTGTTTCTGATGGAGCGACGAGGAAGTTGAAAGTATGATTGACGAAGATAAATACAATTACAAGACGAATGTCTCCCTCTTGTGTAGTAGCTGTCCATTACCGTTTGGTTTCTCTCATTAACACAATCATCAAAGATAGCGAGGTTCTTTTTGGATTTATCCAAATCTTGGGGAGACGGAATATCATCCATATTATCACGAAGAATACAAGTTATCGGTTTTTATTTCTTTTTACATCTCTGTGTATCGTAAAATAGTTGTATTATATCTTCAATGGTATAATAATCATTTAGGTTTTTTTGAAGTTTAAATAAACCAATTATATCTTCTTTTTGAAGACCAGCATTAAACCTTATGAGAGTAGTTGGTACTCTGGTTGAAAACTCGACTTTGTGAAAATTATGAAATTATCATATTCTAAAAAGTTGGGAGTCAGGAGCATCTTCAAAAGTAAGCAGGTTTTTCCGCATCCGCTTGAACCAACTATGAGACATCGTCATGAATTTGGGAGATTTTTATGGTAGCTAAATTTTATCTTTTTCTCCCAAATGGGTAAAAAATCATTCATTTATATATTTGGAAAACAGGTTATTTAATTTATTATTGGCTTTTTTAGAAACTCTTTATTTTATATGAAGTTCAGGTTTAATTTCAAGATAATCCATTATTTTATTGATGCAATATCTTGTGTTGATATTTCCCTGAAAATCACATCCATGAATAATATATAACAACAATCCTTTGAACATTTCTCTAATACGTTCAGTTTCTTCCCTTGTAAGGAAAGGTGTGTTATCACCCTCATAATTTACATTCATTTCTCGAATCAATCTTGTGAAGTAATTCATTTTTGGTGTAAATCTAAAAGAATTATTTTCCTTTTTATATTTTTTATTATCATTAATTAGATGATAATCACAGAATATACATTGTTTATAGGCTTTTAACTCTGTGTTTAATCCCACTCTATCACACGCAGGACAATTCTCAATTTTTTTCATGTGGAGAATCAGGGAAGTCCAGCATATTTATGAAGTAAAACTTTACTTAAACTGAAATTCATCGAACTCTCAGTTGCACATTGACTCATATTTCGTAATATTACCATCGATATCTAGATACTTTTTTTCTTTACCAGATTCAACTCCAACATTTTTTATATTAGAGGTAAATTTAAAATGATCCTTAACTACTATTGAACGAAATGTCATTTCACCTGATATATTAACATGCTTTATTTCATCAGGATTTACATCTTTAGGGTTGTTGAAAAAAATACAAATTTCTCCTTGCATATGACAGATGGTCTTATATTTTCTCTCTAAAGCTTCATCCATCATGTTTTTATTTTTTGATACTTTTTCTTGTTTCATTGCTTTTTCTAGTTTTGAATATATTACCAGAAGGATATGGACAGACGGAGGCCCCTGGAGTACCGGCGGAAAGTGGACGCAGTGACGCGCTGTTCTGGCACATACTCCCATACCTGACCTGACTAGAAGGAGAGGAGAAACTTTTGTTGGAGATACTTTAATTGATGTTCTTCCAGGTATACTAAAAGCGCTTCCACTGAAGGAAATTGAAGAACTCATCTTATCCACCATAATTGTTTTTATCCAATAGTTGTCATATTTATCTTTGTTCAATGTTACATCCTTGACATATTTCTCAGTATATTTTACAAATGTAGAGATTGATTGAAACTTGTCTTTTGTGTCTTGAAACATTGTATTTATTAAGTGAAAAAAGTTGGAGGATAAAATGGTTTTAAGCACAGATTCACCGATAAATTAAACGAAATTTTCATCAAGAAAATTTTAGTTAAAGCAAAGTTTTATTATATAAATATGGTGAATACAACGTACTGCGATGTTTGTAATCACGAATATAAATATTATTAAAAAACACCTTCAAACCAACAAACATACATTTAATCTATTTCATCAAATATCTCCGCTTGAATTGTAAAGAAAACATTGTGATATCTGCTCAAAGGATGTTTTGAAGAGTAGTTATAAGAATCACCTTCAATCACAAAAACACAAGAAAAATGAGTTTAAAGTAAAGGGAGACTATTATATTGAAAACACTGATTGGGGCATTTAAAGGGCATATAAAAATAAGGATTTTTCAATTTGGAGAACCCGGTCCATCATCAATAGCTGAATCAATTGAAATAGTGAAACCTGATGTTGAAAAAGTTATTAAAAAGACATTAAAAGAAATGAAAAGTTTTAAGTTTTATATGGGAGTGAAAATGAAAATGAAAAGACAAGATGAAGAACAAACGACTTATATGAGAACAGATCTTCATTCTATAACATCATTTCAAGATTTTTTGAATAGTGGGGTTTATGAAGAACTATCAATACAAGAGGAGGATGTTGATAATACAGTGGTCGGAAGTGGATTTAATATTGAAAAAACCTTTTTTTCGATATACACATTCTAAAATCAAACCCTCTTAAAGCTTATATTGAATTACCAAAAGAAATAAAACTAAAGAAGGCAGTTGATAATCTGAAGAACAGTGATAATAAATGTTTTCTCTGGTCTATTCTTGCTCACGTACATCCTCCAAATTGTAATTCAGAAAGAGTAAAACAATATACGAAATATGAGAATACCTTGGACAATAAAGATTTCAAATTCCCAATGCCACTAACAGATATTCCTAAATTTGAGAAAAAGAATAATCTTTCTGTTAATGTATATGGATTAACGGATGCAAACAAAGTTGAAATATTAAAAATTTCAAGAAACATCAATAAAAAGGAAGAAACACACATTGATCTTTTATATTTTAGTGTTGGAAAAAATTCACATTACACATACATCAATAATTTATCAAGATTAATCTCTTCTCAGGTATTCAGAACAGCAAACAAAATGTATCCTTGCAAGCGATGTCTTAATTCATATCATACAAAAAAACGATTAGAACAACATTCAAAATATTGTAGTAATCATAAATCAGCTGTAATTACAATGCCTAAACCTGGTGAAAAGATTTCTTTTGAAGATTATAATAAATCTATCATGCACCCATTTGTGATATACGCTGATTTTGAGTGTATCCTTAAAAAGATAAATACTGCTTCTCCTAATCCAAAAGATGCACATACAAATAAATATCAAAAACATATTCCTTGTGGTTTCTGTTATTATATCAAATCATCTGTTGGAGAAAAGTATAACAAACTTGAACATTATAGAGGAAAAAAAGCTTCACAAGAGTTTGTAAAACGATTAGAAAAGGATTGTATAAGACTCACTAAATTAATGAAAGAAACAAATGAACCGATGAAATTAACCAAAGAAGAAAAATTAAAATTTAAGAAAGAACAATATCTGTCATATTTGTGAGGGGGAAATTAAGGAGTCTAAAGTTAGGGATCATTGTCATCTTACTGGTAAATATAGAGGTCCCGCTCATTCCTGTTGTAATCTTAATTATAAATCACCTTCTTTTATTCCAGTCTTTCTTCACAACAGTGCCAACTATGATACACATCTATTTATAAATGAACTTTCAAAAACACCAGGGAATATTTCTGCCATAACAAACACAAGTCAAAAGTATATTTCATTTACAAAAATGATATTCACAAAACCTTTAACTCGTATTAGGTTTCTAGATTCTTACAAGTTTATGGGAACACCACTAGCCTACCTCGCATCAAATCGAAGCTCCACGGACTCTTTTCCAAATCTTAATTCATTCCTTCCAAAAGAGGAAATTCTCACTAAAGAGGAAATTCAGATTAAAGAGAGAATTCAAAGTAAAGAGGAAACTCTAATTAATGAGGAAATTAATGAAGAAATTCTAACTGAAGATGAAATTCTAATTATAAAGAAAATTCGAACAATGAATGAAATTCTTACTAAAGAGGAAATTCAGATTAAAGATGAAATTCTGATTAAAGAAGGAATTCTCACGAGAGAGGAAATTCAAACAAGGAATGAAATTCAAAGTAAAGAGAAAATTCTTACAAGTAAGGGAATTTATCCTTATGATTATATGGATTCATTTATGAGATTTAAAGAAACACAACTTCCTTCAAAAGAAAGTTTCTATAATAACCTTTATGAAGAAGAGATAAGTGATAAGGAATATAAACACGCACAAGAAATATGGAAAATATTTAAGATAAAGAACCTTGGAGAATATCATGATTTATATCTAAAAACAGATGTTTTATTGTTAGCTGATGTGTTTGAAGCTTTTAGATCACTCTGTCATAATAAAAATTGTTATGGATTAGATCCTGCCCACTATTTCACAGCTCCTGGTTTAGCTTGGAGTGCAATGTTGAAAATGACAAAACAAGATATAGATTTAATCAGTGATGTTGATATGCTTTTGATGATTGAGAAGTCCAAGAGAGGTGGAATATCACAAGTATGTTCAAAAAGATATGCTAAAGCAAATAAGAAATATCTTCCAAATTATGATAGTGAAAAAGATAGTAATTATTTGATGTATTTTGATGCTAATAATTTGTATGGATGGGCAATGTCTCAATCTCTGCCTTATGGTAAATTAGAGTGGGTGGAAGAAAAGGATGATGAAAAGGCTTTGATGAATATTGTTATTTCTTCTCAAGAGGAATTGAATGATGAAGAAGAAGGTTATTATTTTGAAGTTGATTTGAGGTACCCGAGTGATCTTCATAATAAGCATAAAAACCTTCCTTTTGCATGTGAGAAAGAAACCCCAAAGAAAGAATGGTTCAGTGATTATCATAAAAGTTTTCATATTAAAGGCAAATCAACAGAAAAGTTATTAACAACATTCTATGATAAAGAGGGATATGTTTTGCATCAGAGAAGCTTAAAACAGTTTTTGAGAGAAGGATTGAGAGTAGCTAAAATTCATAGAGTTTTAAAATTTAAACAAAGTCCTTGGGTAAAAAAGTATATTCAATTCAATACAGATATGAGAGCAAATACAAAAGTAAAATTTGAAGGGGAGTTTTATAAATTAATGAATAATGCTGTATTTGGAAAGACTATGGAAAATGTTAGAAACAGGCAAAACATTAGATTCGCAACATCTTGGAAAGAAGCTTCGAGATTGATAAATAAACCAAGTTTTGAGAGAGAAGAGGTTTTTTCAGAGAACTTTTCTGCAATTCATATGAAAAAGGAAAGTATTGTAATGGATAAACCAATTTATATTGGAACAGCAGTTCTTGATTTATCAAAGATATTGATGTATGATTATTTGTATAATGATTAAAGAAAGAGTATGGTGAAAATGTTTCATTGTTGTATATGGACACTGATAGTTTTATCCTAGATATAAAAACTGATGATGTTTATAAAGATATGAAGAAAAATATTGGAGTATATGATACAAGTAATTTCAGCAAGAAGAGTGAGTTATTTTCCAAAAAGAATGAAAAGGTTATTGGTAAGTTTAAGGATGAGTTGGGTGGAAAAGTAATGAGTGAGTTTATTGGATTGAGAGCAAAGGCATATGCTTATAAGTATGGTGATCAGATTGATAAGAGGTTAAAGGGAATAAAGAAATATGTAATAAAGAAATCAATAACTTTTAGAAATTATTATAATTGTTTGATGAATAAGAAAGAAGAATATAGGAAAATGAATACAATAAGAAGTTATAAACATAACATATATAGTGAAGAAGTAAATAAAAAGGCATGAGGAGCCTTTGATGATAAGAGATTTATTTTAGATAATGGAATAGATTGTGTTCCATATGGATATTGTATGATAGAGTGAATAGAATAGATTGTGTTTTAACGATGGGAAGATGGGTTAGGGTTTTTTAAGGGCTACCGCCGCGTTTTTTTGCAATATATAAATGGTCAAACCAAGTATTAATCAAACTAAAGAGTGGAGAAAATCTCAGTCTTGGTATATAAATGGAAAACATAATGAATGTGAAAAATATCAAATAAGTCTTATTGAAAAAATAACAAAAACAAAGGTAAATAAAACAAATAAGCGAATCAATTTAAAAAGTAGTAAGTTGGAGAATGTAAAGAAAAAAATGAATATCCTTGAATGGACTGAAAACTTTGATGGTTATCAATTGAACAATGAAAAAACAATTTACTATCATCTCAAAATGATATGTGGCACAGGAGGTGGTCAAACAAGAGCATTAAGAGAAGTTTATCATTTCGTAATGGCACAAAAGGGGTATCTTAAAAAATATAAAGATTCAAATGTTTTGTTTTTCAATATTTTAGATGGGGATAATTGTGCAAAGAAAATTAAACTATTGAAGGAATTTGAGAATGAACAAATCTTTATAGGTTCAATGAGTGAGCTAAAAAATATGCATCGGTTATTTGATAAAGAGTGTCCCGAGGCTTAGACGTTTTAGATATTTCTTTCGAATCACCTTTAACAAATCACATTACCACTTTAGTACTTGCACAAATCTTTATCTTATTGCATGGATTATTTGAAAAAAAAAGTGTCCCCAGGTTAAAAGGGGAGACAAATAAATATACCTTGGAATAAAAAGGGGGTTTATTTTTAGGGAAAAAAAATATGAATCGCTGAAAATCCCCCATTCCTTTACATGGGGAAAAGTGAGCCAGAACCAGTATATTCACCCTACTCACGTGACTTCAAAGTTGGCAAAAAATGCGAAAATGACGATTTTCAAAATCTATCGCCTACATTTCTCAAGCAATCTTGAATTTTATTGTGGCATATGAATCTATGGGACAAAAGCTAAATTTGGTCGGGCCGGATTTTCGATATTCGCTTTCGTGTCACGTGACTTCAAAGTTGGCAAAAAATGCGAAAATGACGATTTTCAAAATCTATCTCCTCCTACATTTCTCAAGCGATCTTGACTTTGATTGTGGCATATAAATCTATGGGACAATATCTAAATTTTGTCAGGCCGGATTTTCGATATTCGCTTTCGTTTTCGCGTCACGTGACTTCAAAGTTTGCAAAAACTTCCCTACCTTCAGGAGGCTATATATTTTTTTGCAGAGATGACCGTCACTCCCGCACGGGGGTAATTTTTTTTAATTTGGTTCTCCAATGAGTACCAGCAGAAATGGTTTGGTACTCACGAAAAAAAAATGTCAGCTTCGAGCGTGCTCGTTTACTTTCGCAAGCGCCACTCCGACTTTTAAAATGTCTCTCAGCTGAGAATGCATCTCACTCCTCTGTGAGCGCTCTCTCAGAATGTCCACTCAAGACGAGACGCTCGCAAGCCGCTCTTTTTCGTCCCTGATGCTCCTGAACCTCCTTTTCTGCCTCCTTGCCCGCGTGTTCTCCTTAGATCTTTTTTTTTAATCTTGTTAGTTAGAAACCTACAATATAACTTGTAAATTATAACATTATAATTTATAAACTTAATTTTGAAATTGCAGTGCATCAATTATCAGAAATTTCACAGAACAATCTTACCTACATTAACTGAGAAAACCTCCTCTTCTTCCTCTTTGTTCACGTGTTCTTTTGATCTGGTTTTTTTTTTCATCTTATAAGTTATAATATAACTTATAAATTATAATGTTACCATAATAAACTTAATTTTGTGCACTTAAATTTTGAAATAACAGTACAGTATTGCATATCAGAATTATCATGGAAGAATCTCACCTGCACTCGCTGGGAAAATGTACAAAATCCTCTGTTGTGCTCGTACGCTTTTGAGCTTTCGAAGCATTTTTGAAGTACGCATTTAGATTTTTGCACCGTGCATGAGTACCTGTGTACCAATTATGTGAACCCCTGACAATAGTTAGTCTAATAACAAAGCATCCACCTCAAATAAGCTTGCGCGCAAAGTTACCCAACAGGCTGGGGGCGGTCACGTGACTAGGGGCCGCTTTGTGACAACTAGGGCCGCTTTGTGCTTCGTGAGTGCCTCGGCTTACGTCAACAGATTACGTCACATATCATTCTGTCTATCTATCAAGATGTCAAGGCGTTCATTCACCACAGTGCTCAAACTCTCCGTCTGGTGGTCTGCAGAAGAGTTTGGGAACCGGGAGGCTGGGAGGTGATATTGTTACAAATCTGGAAGCTTACTGCACTCAACATTTAGGTCCCCATAGCTCAGTTATTTCAATAAGTAAATGTGGATAGATAGCTCCCTTTCCCCTATGTCTAATGGGAATTAAGTGTGCATGCGCTGCGAAGTTATTTTATAGATAGGATTTTGTACTTATAATAACAACAACAACATGCCTTCACCTTCGCTCCATCCTGACGCCATAATGATTGCGGTGGGCAGAGCTCAGGAGGGACCTTGCGGCGGCTCGACCAATCAGGGAGATGCGAGCAAGTTTGCCATCGGTCGGCCAATGGGCGCAGAGCGAGCTCCAAGAGAAGCAAAGCCTCTTCGGGGGGCGGGGAATCGAGATGCCCCGACACGCCCGACCAATCATGGAGAGATGACCGATTTTCACCGGCGAATGAGGTGTGCGGAGGGGTGAGACACGTCCCCCCCTCCCCCCCCGCTCCCGACGCCGGAGAGGGAAGAAATAGATGGGATGGAACGGTGTCTGGTTCTTCTGGTCTCATCTCGTCGCTGGCTTCTGGTCTCGTCTCTTTGCTGGTTCTTCTGGTGTCATCTCGTCGCTGGCTCTGGTCTCGTCACGTACCGGAGGAGCATGCGGGAGCCCGACGCTGTCTCCGTACCCGGTGCTTGCAGCGGCATCGAGATGCGGGTTCGAGTCCCGCCGATCCAGGACGTCGAAGACCGCACGAGGCGGGAAGGTCCGAGATAGCTCTGGTTCCCGGCTCATCTTCCCTCGAGCTGGGAACCTTAAATAAAGGCCGCGACCATCACTTTTTTGGGGTATTTGTGTGCGCGTGTGTGTGTCTGTGGGCCCAGTCTATAAGTAGGAATTGTTAAGTGCTCTTTGCTGTACATACTTGCATTGCTTGGTCGTGATAACTCTGCCCTAATGTGCTTCCCTCGTTCCCCCGATGATTGTTAATAAATACCCATTTTGTTGAATGTTTCAGCTCGTCCTTGTCCTTTTCTTCATTGGTTTAGCACGGTGTGTGTTGGGTGATTAAAAAGGCCGTTGCTGCCGTAGTGCATTTCGACCGACGGGACCTCGGTAACCATCCGCTCGGGTTACGCACGGGTCGAGCACGGCAACGGCTCGTCCCGTTTGAGCTCCGCAGAGGGTGTGAATTCCTCGGTAGCTCGCCACGTGGGTATCTAGGTATTTTCAAGTTTGGCAAATAACCCTGTCCCACGCGGCTGAATTATTGACAATTCACGGTCCTGAAAGGGACCCGTACCTTCGGAGTTATTGGAAAGGTACGATCTAGATTTCGGGTGTTCGGTGGAGCCGACTCTACTGCTACATATAGTGGTCGTGCTCGCCGCGGACGCCCGACCCACAACAATATTGTTACGGATTTGGAAACCTTGTGCACACAAACAGCCAGAGTCCCGAAGCTTAGTTATTTTGATAAGTATGTGTTTACAGTTAGAATCCCCCCTTTGTCTAATGGGAATCACATGTGTGTGCTACAATTATTGTATAGTCAGGTTTAGTCCATCTTTTACAACAATGACAACAACAGCGCGCCGTCCTGCACTCGACCCGGTCGCCATTACACACATGTTTTTGGCTGAGGACGTGGGCGGAGCCTTCATCGCTTCGGGTCGAAGCTCCGCTCCAGGAGGAGCAGAGGGCATTTCCTCTTGCCAATGAGCAGAGGGCGAGCACCACACGCACGCCCCAGCCAATCGGGAGGCTGCCACGAGTCGCCTGACAACCTCCGTCCAATTAGGAGGTGAGTGGCGAGAAGAAGAAGCCCCTCCCTCCTCAAGGGGAGGAGTGTGGTCGTCTGGACCAACGTTCGGCAGTCGGTGATCGTGGCGATTGCGGCGCGGTCTGTGGTTGTCGACGAGCGTTCTGAGACAGTGGAAATCGTGGTTGAGCGGCCTCGTTCGTGGGCCGTGGACTTCGGGTCGTGGGTTTGGGTCCCACCGTGGTGGTTTCAGAGTCGGTGTGGCCGCACGAAGCAGACAGGTACCCCGGCCCGGCTTGACCGAGATAGACCCATGGGGTCCAGTTATTTTGTGTGTGTGTGTGTGTGTGTGTGTGTGTGTGTGTGTGTGTGTGTGTGTGTGTCCGTGGGCCCAGTCTGTTAAGTAGAATTGTGTAAGTGCTTTCCTTTGCTTGTACATTGCCTGCCTTTTATTCGTGATAACTCTGCTCTGTGTTCCCCTCCCCGATTATTATTGTAAAATAAATCCCCTGTTAAATGTTCCAGCTCGTTTTCTGTGCTTTCCTCCATTGCCCAAGCATGGTGTGTATTGTGAATTAGTAAGGCCGTTCGTGCCGGAGGTTGTTCATTTGGTCCGGCGCGGCTTTGATAACTCCCACTCAGTACGTCGGATCCGAGTCGGTGATAGCGACTCGATTTGGACAAAGTCGGCCAAGGGTGTGGTTTCCCCGGTAGTTGGACGGCGTGAGTACTTAGGTAAATTAGAGTTAGACAAGTGGACCCTACCTCACGCCGTCAATATATTGCCGACTACGGTCTTCTCAGTGACCTGTGACCTTTTGGAGTTGGCCGAGAGTCATGACCTAAATTCCGGGTGTTCGGTGGGAGACGAATCCACTGCTCCACCAAGTGGTCATTTATCGCCACCAAACCCCGGCCCACAACAATATGACGTGGACGAGTCCGTCATCCGGTGCTGGAGAACAAGCAAGGCAATGATAGAGAAGATGCCAAAGAAGGAGAAGGTGCTGAGGGGAAAATCAGCGAAGTGGCCTCTGCTCGAGGAGCGTCTCGTCGCTTGGGTCCAGGAGAAGAGAGCGGAGGGTTCCGCCATCTCAACACTTGCTCTCAGGTTGAATACGAAGAGCTTAGCGAAGGAGGATGACATTGAGGACCCTCGTGGGCCTACAGGGTCATGGCATGCCATCAACTTTCAGGTCGACGCTGCGCACACATCTCCCAGCATCGACCCGATAATATTGCTGATAAGGCGACGCGTTTCCTGTCCAACATCACTAAGCTTCGTTGGAAGCATGAATATCCCCTCAGCAGGATCAGGAATGCTGACCAAACCCCCCTTACCTTCGCCATACTGAGAGGTACTACCACAGTGAAGGTGGGGAGGTGGGGTGGTATGCAATTAGATGATCAACACTACTTGTCACGAGAAGGACCGATTAATCGTCATGCTCGCCTGCACCGCAGATGGTTGCAAGCTTCCCCTGTATATCATGTTAAAGAGGAAGACAATGCCCAAAGACAAGTTTCCAGCTGGCATCATTGTTAATGCACAACAGAAGGGGTGGATAGACAAGGGACTGGTCCAGGACTGGGTGCGCATGGTCTGGAGTAGTGGGCTGGATGGCGGTCTCTCCCGACGATGGAGCATGCTAGTCCTGGATGTGTTCAGATGTCACAAGACTGATGACACCAAAGTGCTGCTCTGTCGGACCAACACCGTTGTCGTCGTCATCTCAAGTGGGATGACATCGCTCCTGCAGCTCCTCGATGTGTCCATCAACAAGCCGTTCAAGGACGGGCTACGTCACTGCTGGAGTGACTGGATAATGAGTGGGAGGAAGACCAACACCAAGAGCGGGAGGATGAGAAAGGTCAACCTTCTGATAAATTACAGCTGGATCGTCAAGGTGTGGGAGGGGATACCGTCAAACATTATCAAGCGAGAATTTCTGAAATGCTGCATATCCAACAACATGGACGGCACAGAAGACGACATCATTGGGGAGGAGGATATAAATAATGGTGAAAGCGATGGGGACTTGCTCTACCCTGATTCGGACAAGGAGTTATTTGCCGTCTTTGAGGATGAAAGCATTGACGATTTCCTCGGGTGTAGCTGAAAATTTTCAACAAACACAAGCTGCCCTTTTCAGGGCCACAAAGACACAAGAAATATGTATGAAATTGGTATGAATTTGAGCATGCTCCTTTTTTCCTTTTCTTGTAACAAAAAAAAATCCTCTTTATAATATTAAAAAATAAGAAAGAGAAATAAAAACTTCTTGGTATCCTCTCCTCTCTTCAACTTCTTGAAAATGAGAATAAGACTGTTAGACAAAATTAAGTGGACGTGGGAGTAATTATGTTGATTACGTGGGAGTAATCATCCGTCACTTCGTTCCGTAAAAAGTTAATGTATCAATGTATTTAGATTTAGATTTAGATCAGAAAATAAAACGATCAATATATTCATTTATTTTGAGGGTTAAAAACATGGGTGTGGTAAATACACGGCCACGGTTTATACACCGGAAAATACGGTATACTAATAGTTCAAATAACATCCCTCACTTGTTATTGGAGGAAACAACCAATAAGCTCAGCTCTCAACTCATCAATCATCCCCAGCTGCACGAGTACTCGATAGTTCATCAACACTCAGCCCTTCTATTCAAACAAAGCTGAATAAAGCAACCAGGAAAGGTTGAACAAGATAAGTCCTTTACTGTTTCAAGTTCTACCAAAGTTCTTCCACAACTGCAGGCATTTTGGGGGAACATAAGTATGAAAACCCCAATGCTACAGGTTCACATCAGCCGCTGGACTGGTTTCATTACTTTTTGGTGAATCATCAGTGACAGCAAAGATGCAGTGCTGTTCTGTGGAGGAACTCAGGTACCTCAATCCTCATTTCATGTGCAACACTTGACTCAGTTTGCAGCATTGTTGGAAATCTGCGTTTGATGCTGATTCAGGTAGGAGCATGATTTTTCAAAATCCATTCAGGATCAACTCGCTGACTTCGTGAAAGACAATGTGGGATCCAAAATGTCCACAAACTAATGGCAGCAGACGGGACACAGGATAATATCCATATGAGGGACAGCGATGGATGAATTAACTGCTTGTGAAAAATACCCCCGAGCGGGAGTGCCGGTCATCTCTGACAGAGGTCGACAGAAGCAAAATCAAATTAGGGGCATCTATAATCGAAAGGTGAATTTCAGATCGAATTCGCTTTAGTTCAGTGTCGATCAAGTCGTATCACGGCCACAGAGTAGAGGAGCGCGATGACGTCAGCGCGCACACGCAAAACCTTTACGTGACTCACACAATGCGTCTGTTCTCACACGTGGTGTCACGTGACGAGCCGTGACGTGGCGGACGAAATATTTTTTATACAATTATAAAATGTCTCCATTGCACCGGAATTTTTACAGATACCTGTAAAGCGTGTTGTAAAACCCTCAAAAATGTAAACAATAATTTCCCAGACCCCAACAGTAAGCATTCCCTTGAGGAGACAATTCTCGGCTTCATCCCGTGCCTGCCAGAATCCGCAGCATCTCGGCACCCACACCCACCTACCCAACGAATTTGATGCATTTCCCTCATTAACGGTGAATTTCAGGTCGAATTCGCTTTATTTCAGTGTCAATCAACCTTATGCAGTGCGAAAGGTGGAAGCATAATTGAATTTGAAGTTAAAATCAGCGCGGGAGACCATGTTGAGGTCTCCGGCGTACCACGAGGCGGATAAAAACTATAAAATCTCAACAACAGCAAATTTCAAAAAAATGGCTTGTGTTGTTCTCGATAATAGTCCATGGTATTTGAATCACTAATAACATTTGATCTCTCTTGATAAATGAGGGAGGAGATATGATTTGAAATCGACGATTTCCGCAACTTTGACAGCCTCGTGACCTTGACTTCGACCTTGGACGACCTTGAAATTTATATCATTGTGCATGTCTCATCGACCTCTATTCATTCCACTATTGGTTATTTGTCTCCACTCGGTTTGATTGTGGACGGACGGGCGGACAGACTTCGAGACTGGCTTTATTAGGTCATCTCTACTGAGATATATAGATGACCTAAAAACCAGGATGGCAGTTAAAAGTGGGTCGAGATTTGAACTTGGGCTTGGTAGCTCAAAGTCATGTACGCATCCTTCTCAGGTATCTTGCCAGTTCAGTCCTTCAAAACAATTTCTCATCGACACATTATTTTTCCAAACACACTCTTGAGCGTTTCTCCACTTGTTGACTCTTTTGATCCTTTCCACTCCCCTCATCATATGTTCACGTGTCCTGACTTTGGCTTCTTCATTCTGTTCTCTACATTTGTCAGTCTGTTGATGTGTCACACTTTGTCATTTAGTTTTCCATGAGAGTTGACTTTTGCGATAAAAAAACCAACTAGTCACAGGTTGGATCACAATTGTGGTTAATTTGCCAATCATTGCAGATTGGGAAGAAAACCTTCTCTTTTGGGTACTCAACATTATTCTTGCCTTCTCGACTTTCTTGGTTGTGATTTTGGGTGGTGATGAAATTCCCACTGAAGTTTTCGTCAGGAAAGAAGCATCTCGTAACAATGAGGCAGTTTTTTCCAACTTAATGCTTTGATATCATAATTCTTTGACACAACACTATTCCCGTGGGAAAATGTTTTATTTTCTCTCTTCAAGGAAAACCTCAAATTGGTGATTTTAATGAAATACTTAATTAGCCATTTTAATATGCATGTGACAAGACTGCCTTCATTTAATAAAAGTTACTTTTTCCAGATTTATTTGTGAAAGTGGAAGTGAAAACCGAGCACGACATTGATGTCCACCTGGATCTACCAGAACCAAATGACTCCGAAGCTTCTTTCTTCAAGAGCCATCCCAATGAAGGTTTGTGTCAATGCCGACACATTTTGATTCAGCCATTTTGATGATCAACTCTGGTTTTGAGAAAAACAAAAACCCCGTTTTAATTTTATTGCTTAAAGAAATAACTATGATGGTAGATCAAATTCTCAAACATCAATTATCTCTTTCATCATTCGGTGACATATTTTAACCAACAATAATGTACCTTGTTTTATCCTGCTATCCTAAATTTGTACAATCAATTCTAATTGAGCTTTAATTGCACACTTTTTATTGATTGATTTTACATGTGTATAT
>NC_140977.1:14473076-14475576 GCF_056783735.1 Eptatretus burgeri
GGATACTACAAACCTAAGAGACAAAGGGGTGTTGGACATCAATTTAGAGGAGATGGGATAATTGATACTCTAATGGGTATTGGTTCAACTATTCTTAAACATAAAGATCTAATTGGTTCAACTACTTCTGCTGTGGGAAATGTAGCAGGTGCTGTAAAGAGCATAAAAGATGCCCAGAAGGAATCTCATAAATTACAAGCAATAAAAGAAATTAAGAAAGGCAAAACTCAGTTGTCCCCCCAAGAACGACAGAAAATAATTCGAAGACTTGGATCAGGGTTTCAAAAGTTTTAACATCTTTTTTTCCTAAATAAATACAAGTATGGAAGCAATTGATAGTATCTATGATTTGGATGATACTATTATTATCTCAAACCCCACTAAAAAAGAAGAATACTTCAAGGTAAATGCAATAACTGGAACAGACTGGAATACGAATGGTACAAAAAGTTTTGAAATAAATAATTAACAAACCTATTTGAATCTCTCCGAAAGTTTCTTGTTGTGTAAATTTAAATTCACTAAAGCTGGGAATAACACAAACGCTACACTTGTAAATGATTTCTTCTGGAAAATGTTTGATAGTGTGCGTTTGTATATTGGAACACAAGAAGTTGAAGCGGTTGATTATGTCTCTGCTGCATCTGAAATGATGAAATTTACACTCTATACATTCAGTTATAGAATGGGAAAGGGGTCTGTCGAAGGTTTTATTCCTGATATGACAACGGGAACAAACACAGACCCTGGATATACTCAAAGGAAAGGAATGTATAATGATGATACAAAAGCAGAAAATAGTTTCACTGTGGCAGTTCCTCTTAAAGGTATATTTGGATTTTGTGATCATGATAAAGTTCTGTATGGTCTTAAAATTAGATTTCAACTACAAAGGAATGATAATGAAAATAGATTGCTTTTTGGTGTTGGTAGTGCTTTTGGTGAACAGAATAAATTTGTAATTGAGGAGATGAGTTGGTATATCAGTGAATATACTCCTAATCTTAAAACAGAAGAGATGTTGAATCGAAGACTTAACTCAAAGAAACCACTCAGTGTATCATACCTCAAAAGAAGATGTCAACACGTTAAACTCAACCAAACTACTTACACGTGGAATTTGGGTGTTCTGGAAGGAAAGCCACGATATCTGTGGATCATTTTTAAAAAGCCAGATGGTGATACTGCGACTGATAAGAATAATGCATTGAGTGATAATGCTGAGGTGAAACAACTTCGCATTTCTCTAGATGGAACATTTTATCCACGAGATAGATTGGAAATTAATTGGGAAAAAAATGATTTTGCTGAAGCATACAAGACTTGCCAAAAGGTGTGTGAAAGTAATGGAAATAAAGAACCTATTTTGGATATGACAGCATTTAAAAGTTTGTATACAATCTATGCGTTTGACCTGAGTGCTCAAAAGGAAACTATAAAGTCTAATCGAGTGGATACTTCCCTATACATTGAAAGAGGAGAGAGTGAAGAAGTTGATACATATTGTTTGCTTTTGGAAGAAACAGAATTGCAGATTAATACAGATAATGGTGTGATGATGAGTCTCACATAATTTTTTGTTAAATAAATGAGTGGCAAAGTACCAACTGGGGTATATGTTAATCAAATCAATCTTCATAAACTATCATCTTGTGTTCAAAATCAAAAGCCTTGTACGATTAACGTTAATACAATTCAGGGAAAAGGAGCAGTAAGAATTGATGTTTTGCTCACAAGAGAACAGGTTAAAATCTTGAATAACACTGGCTCACTTAAAATTAAAATGACAAAACCAATGTTGAAAAAATATTCAATAAGAGAGACGAGTGGAGGATTTCTCCCATTTCTAATTCCTTTATTTGCTGGTTTAAGTGCGGTTGGAGCATTGACGGGTGGTATTTCAACAGCGGTGAAAACTGCCAACGAAAGGAAGGCTCAACTCCAGGCTCAAAAAGAATTGGAAAGACATAACAAAGAGTTGGAGAAACAAATTAGTGGAAGTGGTGTAATTGTAGATTTTGCTGAAAAACTTGAAGGTCTGCC
The DNA here is from genome assembly GCF_056783735.1 of Eptatretus burgeri. NCBI lineage: Eukaryota > Metazoa > Chordata > Myxini > Myxiniformes > Myxinidae > Eptatretus > Eptatretus burgeri. Next base: position 14,475,120 of record NC_140977.1, read on the forward strand.
TGATAAAGCGAGATTGTTAGTTGGAGATATGCTTTCTTCTGTAGCACAAGCAGGTGTAAAATTAACGAAAAGAGGTAATGGATTATATCTTTCTAATAAATAAATGACATTGATGAGTGGTTTAAAGAATTTGGAAAGAATACAACATCAAATTTACAACTTGTCAAATATTGTAAGAAATTAAAAATTCATCATGTGGTTATTTGTATGAGAGATGAATTAACAAATGTGCCGAAACATACAAAGAATATTATTATGAACTTAGAAGATAATAATGGGAATGGTTCTCATTGGGTTTGTATTTTTAATAGTCAAGACAAATATTATTTTGATAGTTTTGGTCTTCCACCACCTGTTGAAGTCATAAAATTCTTACAGAATGGTGTTTATCAAACATTTCAAGTCCAAGAATTAAATTCCAAGTGTTGTGGTCAATTATGTCTATATGTGTTATTTC
>NC_140977.1:14483076-14558076 GCF_056783735.1 Eptatretus burgeri
TCTAAGCCTCGGGACACTCTTTATCAAATAACCGATGCATATTGTTTAGCTCACTCATTGAACCTATAAAGATTTGTTCATTCTCAAATTCCTTCAATAGTTTAATTTTCTTTGCACAATAATCCCCATCTAAAATATTGAAAAACAAAACATTTGAATCTTTATATTTTTTAAGATACCCCTTTTGTGCTATTACGAAATGATAAACTTCTCTTAATGCTCTTGTTTGACCACCTCCTGAGCCACAGGTTATTTTTTGTTAAGCCCCGCCTACTTTTCTTTGAGCCCCGCCCACTGTTGCTAAGCCCCGCCCACTTTCCACAAGGTATTCAATAAGCCACGCCCACTTTTCTTTAAGCCCCGCCCACTTTTGCTAAGCCTCGCCCACTTTCCACAAGGTATTCAATAAGCCACGCCCATTTTTCTTTAAGCCCCGCCCACTCTCCACAAGGTATTCAATAAGCCACGCCCACTTTTCTTTAAGCCCCGCCCACTCTCCACAAGGTGTTCAATAAGCCACGCCCACTTTTCTTAAGCCCCACCCACTTTTGCTAAGCCCCGCCCACTTTTCATGAGGTATTTTTCTAAGCCACGCCCACTTTTTCTAAGCCCCGCCCACCTACTCTTACATCATTTCCAGTTCATCTCTGACTCACAAAGAAATCACTAGAAAATTCCAGCATGTTTCAGTTTCTATGGTTTCCATGTTATGAAATGGTTTCCAGCATGTTATGAAATTCCACCAGGGAATTTCCACAGGAAACCACACCCAACAGTCTTTCCCTATAAAAGCCTCAAGCCCAGGCTCCATTTTAAACATTTTTTTGCTGGTGATGGTGTGCTGTGTGCTTGCCTGGAACTCTCTGACTTGTATGGAACTAAACCTTCAAGTTGATGAACTGGATTCAAACCTCTTATCCATTGAGGTAAGATTTTTATTTTCCTATTTTCAAACTTTGATTGAAGCATACTCATTTAATAATTAAATAACTTAATTAATACATTATTATTTTCTCTCACAGGAAATTGTATCTGAAATACAAAATGAAAATACTGCTTTTGCTACAACTTGGAGGGAAATTGTTGGCTTGGTTGAAGACCTTATGAGCGACCAAGACCTTGAGTGGGATGACTTTGGGGTTCCTTGGAACTCTCAGACTTGTATGGAACTAAACCTTCAAGTTGATGAACTGGATTCAAACCTCTTATCTGTTGAGGTAAGATTTTTATTTTCCTATTTTTAGTTCCTTTTAAACATCGACTCGTTTAATAATTAAATAACTTAATTAATACATTATTATTTTCTCTCACAGGAAATTGTATCTGAAATCCGAAATGAAAATACTGCTTTTGCTACAACTTGGAGCGAAATTGTTGACTTGGTTGAAGACCTTATGAGCGACCAAGACCCACAGAATGAGTTCGTCCTTGATGATCCAACCAAAGAGTTATACCTTGGAGACCAGCAAAGTCCTGAAAAAGAGTTTTACAACAATAGTACTCATTGTGAGTTATCAAGACAATACCCCCTGAACAAGTTATACCTTGATGAGCCAGAATACAAGTTTTACCTTGGAGACTCACAATTTTCAGACATTTTGAAAAATGGAGTTTTCCTTGATGATCCACAGTTATACAATGTGAGATCTATCACTGAAACCCATAAAAATTGGAAAAATGGAGATTTCCTTGATGATCCACAGTTATACTATGTGAGATCTATCACCGAAACCTATCAAAATTGGAAAAATGGAGATTTCCTTGATGATCCACAGTTATACTATGTGAGATCTATCACTGAAACCCATAAAAATTGGAAAAATGGAGATTTCCTTGATGATCCACAGTTATACTATGTGAGATCTATCACTGAAACCCACTATATTTCTGGAAATTGTGATTCTACCTTGGAGTCTTGGATAGATGGTTATATTTTTGGAGACTTTAAATGTGGGTTCTGGCTTGATAACTCACAATGTGATACATATCTTGGAAACTCAACAGGAATGTGGTTATACCTTGGAGACTTGGAAAGTTGGGTTTATTTTGAAGACTTGAAATGCTACCACTCTTTGGGATCTAAACCTATCAAGAAAGTTCTTATTCCCTCTTTCTACGTCATCAAACCTGAAAGCTTTAAAAGACAGAATTGGAAGAAGAGAAAAAAACATAAAAAATATACATTGTTCGTTCTGGGAAGAAAGTGCAGGCTTACTCCCCCTTTCTACGTCATCAAACCTGAAAGCCTTAAAAGACAGAATTGGAAGAAGAGAAAAAAACATAAAAAATATACATTGTTCGTTCTGGGAAGAAAGTGCAGGCTTACTCCCCCTTTCTAAGTCATCAAACCTGAAAGCCTTAAAAGACAGAATTGGAAGAAGAGAAAAAAAAACGTAAAAAATATATATATAGGTGGAAATCTCATTTTGAAAAAGACATTGTGTTGGGCGAGGATTGAGTTGGGGTTGAGATTTTGAATGTGAGGGTTGGGGTTGAGATTTTGAATGTGAGGGTTGGGACACACACACACGCACACACACATCAACAAAGAAAAGTTAAGCCTTGACTATTCAGTTGAGGATTCTGTGTTTGGGGTTCACAGATCTAAGAACGTCCCCCTTGACACACATTATATACTGTAATACACCTCGGACTTGTCCCTCTAGTGTTCACAAAGGTGTATAGTAGGAGGGAGTGAAGGGACAACCCATTGTTCCCATGGATATTATCTGCTTAGTTTTGTCTTTTGTAATTCCTGTGAATAAAATGAACCTAAAATCTCTTCCCCTTCCAAATCATATATTTTATAAGTCCAAGGAACCGTATCTATTACATCAACAATTTAAAAAAGTTCTTTCGTCCATCGTTCAGTAAAACCCTTTTCAAAATGAGATTTCCACCTATATATTCTTACGATATCACCAACTTTGAACTTAGGTTTTCTGACATTAATCTCTTTTTCATATTTTAATTTTGTAAATGTTTCTGATGGTTTCATATTTGTTGACGTGTGAATCGTGTCATTATACTTATCCACAATATCCTGAATAAAAGATGACCATTGTTGTGAACCGAGTTGTGTGAATTTTTTATATAGTCTCTCTTTTAAGGTATTATTAAAACGTTCAACAACAACTGCCTTCCCTTCATTAAAGGTACTGTATAATGTAATACTGTTATTTTTTAGAAAATTCATAAATGTCTTGTTATAAAACTCTCTACCCTCATCAGTCCACAATTTTTTAGGTTTTCTCTTACTTTTATTAAATATCTGTTGAAAAGCTAACATAAGAGTATTACCTGTTTTGTTTTTTAAAGGGACAACCCACACATATCTACTCCTCAAATCAATAACGGTTAAAGCATACTTGTAACCCTTATCATTATTGAGTTCAATCAAATCAGCAGACCAGATATAATCAACTTCCTTGGAATAAACTTTCCTTCTCTGAAACTTTGTGAATATTGGTTTATGTAATTCATCAGCTAATTGCTCTTCAGTCTTCATGACATCATTAGAGCCTATAAGTTTTTTGAATTTCCAAGTCCAAGTTTCAATTTAGCACTAATCATCTTCTTCACGATGAACCGATCAACTTTTTCTCTCAAGGTTGGATTTTGTATCGGAGACAAATTATACAACATTTCTCTATCGGCTTCATGCTTTTCTTCCAACGTTGTGGTATTCCCATAATCAATATCGTGTCTCATGCACACTTCATCAACTCTATTGATAGGCTAACTCCAGGATTTAGGATTGTCTGCCTCATCTAATCTTTTATCCAAGTTTGTGCCTGGACCACAGAAAGAATACCCTGGTAGATGTAATTCCCCTGGTATTCCAGTAGTTGTAAATTTACTTCCTGATAACAACTTTTGTATATCTCCTCCGAGTTTGTGTTTGGAGATAAATTGATTTTTTTTTGAACCACACACCGAACATATACCTTTTTGTATAACCCTGTTATTTTTACTTTTAATATATGAAATATTTTTAGTATTAGTTTTCTTTTTACATTTGAGACAATAACTCATTTATTTATATGAAAAAGTCCTGCAGAGTGCAAAAACCTTTTTAGTTTCCAACATGCACATTTGAATCTTAATTTTTAAAACATAAAGAATCCGTAGAAATGCCTTCACTCTCTCCTCCATTTATTTCAGAAAAAACTTGAATTAAAATGAATAGCTTGTCGATGCCAATAGTTTTGTCGAAAGTATTGCAAATAGACTTGTTAATTCTTTGTATTCCTCCTCGGTGGGTTGAGTTATTTTCTGTAATACCTCTATTCTTTTTTGAATCTCACTGGTTTCCATACTATAATATTTATTTCTTCTCTCTCTTTCCTCCCTCTCCTCCCTCTCTCTCTTCTCTCTTTCCTCCCTCTCTCTCTTCTCCCTCTCTCTAGTCTCTCTTTCCTCCTTCTCTTTCTTCTCCCTCTCCTCCTTCTCCTTTTCCTCCTCTTCCCTCTCTTCTTCAACTCCTTCCTCATCCCTTACTATCCTTGAATCGTTTACACCCCATAGAATATTATACATATATTCATCAGGATTTCTTGTTATTCCTGTATCCAAAATAATTTTTTTTACAACAGGAAACCAATAAAATTTCTTTTGAATTTCTAAAAGAGCCTTACCTTTTCTTAACTTTATAATTTTTTCATTATTTAACATTCTAATTAAATCTAAAGTTGTCGGTTTATCAACATCAGCATAATGCCAATCTTTTATTGAAAATACCTCATTCTTATGTTGTAGAACATATTTATTAAAATACCGAATACCCTTTTCTTGAAGGTATGCTTGGACACAGAAATGATAATTTTCTTGAAGCCTTCTTGCTGTCATTTATGTATTAGAAATATATGTTAGAATAATATTATGGCACGAAACACCTCCCCATCTTCCCATAGTTAAATCATTTTGTATTTCCTTACTTATTATATATAATCCTGTTTTTTCTGTTTTCATGAGATAAACAAGGGCAAAACCATTATTATATTTACCCTTATTAAATTCTTTTATTTGTTGTTTACTAATCGTGGACCCACAAAACTCATTCTCGATACCAAGTGGATAATATTCTTCCTTACGAGACTGATTTAATTGTTCCAGGTCTTCGAGGTTAATTTTAAATGACCAATTATACCCTAAATCATTCATATCATACCCCCATTGTTCTATTCTCATACAAACGATACGCCCTTCTTTATAAAAATTTATTTTAATTCGAACTGTGAATTCTGTATGACCTGGAGATAATATCAACACTTCTGTATCTTTGGAATACACAGCCGTTTTATTTAAGTATATATATTGTGATAAATCACTTAATCTCACCAAGTCATTCGCTTCAGTTGGGGTTGGATAATATTTTAATTTATAAGCATTTTTCATGTTAATATTTTTGGTTATATTATATTTATGTCGTTCAGCCTGTGCCTTTGTGTAATAATTTGATAAATCAATATCCAGTTCTTGAGATACACCAAAGATAGAACCATCTTTACCAACATAAGTCATTTATATTAGATTAAAAATAATATCATAAAATTTTTTATTTTTGTTGAGTTGAAATAACACATATAGACATAATTACCCACAACACTTGGAATTTAATTATTGGACTTGAAATGTTTGATAAACACCATTCTGTAAGAATTTTATAACTTCAACAGGTGGTGGAAGACCAAAACTATCAAAATAATATTTGTCTTGACTATTAAAAATACAAACCCAATGAGAACCGTTCCCATTATTATCTTCTAAGTTCATAATAATATTCTTTGTATGTTTCAGCACATTTGTTAATTCATCTCTCATACAAATAACCACATTATGAATTTTTAATTTCTTACAATATTTGTCAAGTTGTAAATTTGATGTTGTATTCTTTCCAAATTTTTCCAACCACTCATCAATGCTCATTTATTTATTAGAAAGATATAATCCATTACCTCTTTTTGTTAATTTTACACCTGCTTGTGCTATAGAAGAAAGCATATCTCCAACTAACAATCTCGCTTTATCAGGCAGACCTTCAAGTTTTTCAGCAAAATCTACAATTACACCACTTCCACTAATTTGTTTCTCCAACTCTTTGTTATGTCTTTCCAATTCTTTTTGAGCCTGGAGTTGAGCCTTCCTTTCGTTGGCAGTTTTCACCGCTGTTGAAATACCACCCGTCAATGCTCCAACCGCACTTAAACCAGCAAATAAAGGAATTAGAAATGGGAGAAATCCTCCACTCGTCTCTCTTATTGAATATTTTTTTAACATTGGTTTTGTCATTTTAATTTTAAGTGAGCCAGTGTCATTCAAGATTTTAACCTGTTCTCTTGTGAGCAAAACATCAATTCTTACTGCTCCTTTTCTCTGAATTGTATTAACGTTAATCGTACAAGGCTTTTGATTTTGAACACAAGATGATAGTTTATGAAGATTGATTTGATTAACATATACCCCAGTTGGTACTTTGCCACTCATTTATTTAACAAAAAATTATGTGAGACTAATCATCACACCATTATCTGTATTAATCTGAAATTCTGTTTCTTCCAAAAGCAAACAATATGTATCAACTTCTTCACTCTCTCCTCTTTCAATGTATAGGGAAGTATCCACTCGATTAGACTTTATAGTTTCCTTTTGAGCGCTCAGGTCAAACGCATAGATTGTATACAAACTTTTAAATGCTGTCATATCTAAAATAGGTTCTTTATTTCCATTACTTTCACACACCTTTTGGTAAGACTTGTATGCTTCAGCAAAATCATTTTTTTCCAAATTAATTTCCAATCTATCTCGTGGATAAAATGTTCCATCTAGAGAAACGCGAAGTTGTTTCACCTTAGCATTATCACTCAATGCATTATTCTTATCAGTCGCAGTATCACCATCTGGCTTTTTAAAAATCATCCACAGATATCGTGGCTTTCCTTCCAGAACACCCAAATTCCACGTGTAAGTAGTTTGATTGAGTTTAACGTGTTGACATCTTCTTTTGAGGTATGATACACTGAGTGGTTTCTTTGAGTTAAGTCTTCGATTCAACATCTCTTCTGTTTTAAGATTAGGAGTATATTCACTGATATACCAACTCATCTCCTCAATTACAAATTTATTCTGTTCACCAAAAGCACTACCAACACCAAAAAGCAATCTATTTTCATTATCATTCCTTTGTAGTTGAAATCTAATTTGAAGACCATACAGAACTTTATCATAATCACAAAATCCAAATATACCTTTAAGAGGAACTGCCACAGTAAAACTATTTTCTGCTTTTGTATCATCATTATACATTCCTTTCCTTTGAATATATCCAGGGTCTGTGTTTGTTCCCGTTGACATATCAGGAATAAAACCTTCGACAGACCCCTTTCCCATTCTATCACTGAATGTATAGAGTGTAAATTTCATCATTTCAGATACAGCAGAGACATAATCAACCGCTTCAACTTCTTGTGTTCCAATATACAATCGCACACTATCAAACATTTTCCAGAAGAAATCATTTACAAGTGTAGCGTTTGTGTTATTCCCAGCCTTAGTGAATTTAAATTTACACAACAAGAAACTTTCGGAGAGATTCAAATAGGTTTGTTGATTATTTATTTCAAAACTTTTTGTACCATTTGTATTCCAGTCTGTTCCAGTTATTGCATTTACCTTGAAGTAATCTTCTTTTTTAGTGGAGTTTGAGATAATAATAGTATCATCCAAATCATAGATACTATCAATTGCTTCCATACTTGTATTTATTTAGGAAAAAAGATGTTAAAACTTTTGAAACCCTGATCCAAGTATTTGAATTATTTTCTGTCGTTCTTGGGGGGACAACTGAGTTTTACCTTTCTTAATTTCTTTTATTGCTTGTAATTTATGAGATTCCTTCTGAGCATCTTTTATACTCTTTACAGCACCTGCTACATTTCCCACAGCAGAAGCAGTTGAACCAATTAGGTCTTTATGTTTAAGAATAGTTGAACCAATACCCATGAGAGTATCAATTATCCCATCTCCTCTAAATTGATGTCCGACACCCCTTTGTCTCTTAGGTTTATAGTATCCTCTACTAAGATACATACCTTCACCCTTGTAGTACGGGGAAAGGAACATCCCATCCCCTGTAATTATTTTATATTTTCCCAACTCGTGTTTCCTCACAATAACCATCGTATTTATTTTTTGGAAAACTTCACGTAGGTGAATTCTGATGGATATAACTTCTCCATTTAAAGAAATCACACGATTATCTTGGTCGGTTATCCTAAAATTTACTCTGTGTATGGTTTTTCCTGACACAGGTAGATAAACTACCTATTTTTTATTTTAGGTAAATTTTTAGGTTCCATATTGAATTTATAACCAATTGGGGTTGAGTATGCGCTGAATGAAAATATTGTATTTGTTTTTTTTCCATCATTATAAGCACCATCAATCAAATCACAGTGAATTAACACCGAATTTATTCCTGAGGATATTTGAATGACATTATCACTGTAAAACGTCCCATTAGTTTCAATCTTTTTTGAGGAGAAACCCAATAACTCTCTAAATGAATTATCAATTGTGAAATCAACCTTGTAGTTATTTTTAACTTTAATCGTTGATTTTGAAGTATGTTTTTGAATGTTTATAACAATATTTTTTGGTTCATCACCCTGTTCTTTCATAAGAGGAGCAATTTCGGAAGATATTTGAGAAATCTCGTATGCTCCGGGTGAGACTGTTATCGTTTTGTATCCACTTCCCGGATTATAACTAAACTTGTCATTTTTCTCGGTTATATTAAATAAGGTATTATAAGTTTCCATGGACAATAAAGATGCCTCATATTCTTTTGTTGTGTCAAGTTGTAGTGGGTATGGGAATGAAGATGTGTGGTCGCTTGTTGTGAAATTAAAACTCAGGATTGTGCTTCTCATCTTATTTAATATGAGATAAAATGTCTTTATATTGAGATTTATTAATTATTTTCATGTTCATCAACTGGTCTAAAATGGCTGATGCTTCATTAAAACAATTGTTATTTCCAGCCTTCTTACTGCCTAACAACAATAACAGTCTATTAACTAATTGCGATGGGTCATTTGGAAGAAAACTAATACCTGAACCAAGGATACTTAAAGCCTGAATAATGTGTTTCTCCTTCTCATTCTTCCTACTTTTACCAGAAAGAATAACCTTATAATTTAGAGTGTTCAGCAAATCAATATATACTCTATCATCATTATTTTCCATATCCAATGGTTTATCAATATACTTTGATTCATCCCTCACAGTTGAACCTTGTCTTCCATCTTTTGTGAGAAGAAACATTAATCTCGGAGTTAGTTTAACAGGGGGTTGAGCAGAACTTAAGAACCTTAATTCATCATTAAATATCAATACCTTTTCTTGAACAAGATGAAATATTGCTGGTTGTTCTGTTGGAATGAGTCCTGCTTTGGTTTTTGAATCCACTGAATATTCATTGTTTTGAATAGCATTCACAATATAATCAGGGGGTTGATTAATCTCTTCCAGTTGTTGAAATAAACCTTCATCATCATATTCTAATTCTCCTAAATGCTCTAATTCTTCCTCCATCATTTGACTGAAATCTTTTAACATTTGAAGCTTTCTGGGAGTATATTCTACTGTGGGAACTGTGGAAACATCTTTCATTTTTTCTTGGGAAGTTTTTAAAAGTGGTTTAAAAAATTTCTCTTGTTTTCTTTCAAATGCTTCTTCGCCCGTTAGTTTCTGTCTGCGTTTCTTCTTTATGTCTTCCTGTTGTTTTACAACTTTTGAAACCAACTCTTGATGTTCCTTAAATCTTCTTGCTCTTTCTTTTGTATCCATTTATTTATTGTAAAATATCATTCAATGAATTGTAAAGATTAACAGGGAAATTTTCCTTTTCTTCATCATTCAAGTAGATGTGTTCAAATAAATCCTTTTCTTTTAATATTTCATCAAATTCTTTATTAACATTAATGCGAGTTGTAATTTCTTCTTCACTAATACTTGCATCTCTGCTTTTCATACGTTTGCGTTGAGTTTCTTCATCAACATCAAAACCGAATGATAAAATCTTCACTCCGCTCAGATATTTAATAATTTGTCTCGTTCCTTCTGGATTAGTTTCTAATATCCCAACACCACCAGATTTTAGTTTCCTTAACTCACTCTTACAATGTGAATATTTTGTTGTACCAAGAGAAACCTCCTCAAATATTTGTCCTTCATTCCTCAATCGCATATGTTCCTCCACTGAAATATAGTGATAATCTTCACCTTTTATTTCTCCAGGTCTTATTGCTCTAGTTGTTGTTGATACAATGCGTATCACGGGGTGTTTTTTAAGTAAATTTACAATATTCTCATTTGTACTACACAAGAACCTTGATTTATGAAAGTTTTTTCCAGAAGCAGATTTACCCACAAGATTTATAATAATAGTTGTCATTTATATATGTAATTGTTTATAAAACAAAAAATATATCCCTTAATATCTCATCTTGTTTCACAACAATATATTTATATTTTTCAGTCGTGTGCTTCATGTAATCCTCAAATTTCTTTTTACTACATAATGTAGAACAATTATCTCTCCAAAAATTATTGATATCTATTGAATTTAACTTGAATAAAATAAAAGTATTAGCATTGTTTCTGATGGAACGACAAGGAAGTTGAAGTACGATTGACTAAGATAAATACAATTACAAGAAGAATGTCTCCCTCTTGTGTAGTAGCTGTCCATTACCGTTTGGTTTCTCTCATTAACACAATCATCAAAGATAACGAGGTTCTTTTTTGATTTATCCAAATCTTGGGGAGACGGTATATCATCCGTATTATCACTAAGAATACAAGTTATAAGATTTGATTTCTTTTTACATCTCTGTGTATCACAAAATAGTTGAATTATATCTTCAATGTTATAATCATTTAGGTTTTTTGACGTTTAAATAAACCGATTATATCTTCTTTTTGAAGACCAGCATTAAAACCTTGTGAGAGTAGTTGATACTCTGGTTGAAAACTCGACTTTGTGAAAATTATTAAATTATCATAATCTAAAAAGTTGGGAGTGAGGAGCATTTTTAAAAGTAAGCAGGTTTTTCCACATCCACTTGAACCAACTATGAGACATCTTAATGAATTTGGGAGATTTTTATGGTTGTTAAATTTTATCTTATTTTCCCAAATAGGTAAAAAATCATTCATTTATATATTTGAAAAACAGGTTATTTAATTTATTATTGGCTTTTTTAGAAACTCTATATTTTATCCTAAGTTCAGGTTTAATTTCAAGATAATCCATTATTTTATTTATACAATATCTTGTGTTGATATTTCCCTGAAAATTACATCCATGAATAATATACAACAACAATCCTTTGAACATTTCTCTTATACGTTCAGTTTCTTCCCTTGTAAGGAAAGGTGTGTTATCACCCTCATACTTTACATTCATTTCTCTAATCAATCTTGTAAAGTAATTCATTTTTGGTGTAAATCTAAAAGAATTATTTTCCTTTTTATATTTTTTATTATCATTAATTAGAAGATAATCACAGAATATACATTGTTTATAGGCTTTTGACTCTGTGTTTAATCCCCGTCTTTCACACGCAGGACAATTCTCAAATTTGTCATATGGAGAATCAGGAAAGTCTAGCATATTTATAAAGTAAAACTTTACTTAAACTGAAATTCATCTATACTTTCAGTTGTATATTACCATCGATATCGATATACTTTTTTCATTATCAGATTCAACGACAACATTTTTTATATTAAAGGTAATTTTAAAATTATCGTTAACTACTATTGAACGAAATGTCATTTCACCTGATATATTAACATCCTTTATTTCATCAGGATTTACATCTTTAGGGTTGTTGAAAAAAATACAAATTTCTCCTTGCATATTACAGATGGTCTTATCTTTTCTTTCTAAAGCTTCATCCATAAGGTTTTTGTTCTTTGATACTTTTTCTTGTTTCATTGCTTTTTCTAGTTTTGAATATATTACTAGAAGGAGAGGAGAAACTTTTGTTAGAGATACTTTAATTGATGTTCTACCAGGTATACTAAAAGCCCTTCCACTGAAGGAAATTGAAGAACTCGTATTATTTACCATAATAGTTTTTATCCAATAGTTGTTATATTTATCTTTGTTCAATTTTACATCCTTGACATATTTCTCAGTATCTTTAACAGATGAAGAGATTGATTGAAACTTGTCTTTTGTGTCTTGAAACATTGTATTTATTAAGTGAAAAAGTTGGAGGATAAAATGTTTTTAAGCACAGATTCACCTATAAATTAAACGAAATTTTCATCAAGAAAATTTTAGTTTAAGCAAAGTTTTATTCTATAAATATGGTGAATACAACGTACTGCGATGTTTGTAATCACGAATATAAACATTATAGAAAACACCTCCGAACCAACAAACACACATTTAATCTATTTAATCAAATATCTCCTCTTGAGTTGGAAAGAAAACATTGTGATATCTGTTCAAAGGATGTTTTGAAGAGTAGTTATAATAAACATCTTCAATCACAAAAACACAAGAAAAATGAGTTTAAAGTAAAGGGAGACTATTATATTGAAAACACTGATGGGGCATTTAAAGGGCATATAAAAATAAGGATTTTTCAATTTGGAGAACCCGGTCCATCATCAATAGCTGAATCAATTGAAATAGTGAAACCCGATGTTGAAAAATTTAATAAAAAGACATTAAAAGAAATGAAAACTTTAAAGTTTTATATGGGAGTGAAAATGAATATGAAAAGACAAGATGAAGAACATACTCCTCATATGAGAACAGGTCTTCATTTTATAACATCATTTCAAGATTTTTTGAATAGTGGGGTTTATGAAGAACTATCAAGACAAGAGGAGGATGTTGATAATACAGTGGTAGGAAGTGGATTCAATATTAAAAAAAATCATCTTTTTAGATATACACATTCTAAAATCAAACCCTCTTAAAGCTTCTTCTTACATTGAATTACCAAAAGAAATAAAACTAAAGAAGGCAGTTGTTAATATTAAGAACAATGATAATAAATGTTTTCTCTGGTCTGTTCTTGCTCACTTTCATCCACCAAAATGTAATTCAGAAAGAGTAAAACAATATATGAAATATGAGAATACCTTCGACATTAAAGATTGTAAATTCCCAATGCCACTAACAGATATTCCTAAATTTGAGAAAAAGAATAATCTTTCTATTAATGTATATGGATTAACGGATACAAACAAAGTTCAAATATTAAAAATTTCAAACAACTATAAAAATGAAGAAACACACATTGACCTTTTATATTTTAGTGTTGGAAAGAATTCACATTACACATACATCAATAATTTATCAAGATTAATCTCTTCTCAGGTATTCAGAACAGCAAACAAAATATATCGTTGTAAGCGATGTCTTAATTCATTTCATACAAAAGAACGATTAGAACAACATTCAAAATATTGTAGTAATCATAAATCAGCTGTAATTACAATGCCTAAACCTGGTGAAAAGATTTCTTTTGAAGATTATAATAAATCTATCATGCACCCATTTGTGATATACGCTGATTTTGAATGTATCCTTAAAAAGATAAATACTGCTTCTCCTAATCCAAAAGAACCATATACAAATAAATATCAAAAACATATTCCTTGTGGTTTCTGTTATTATATCAAATCATCTGTTGGAGAAAAGTATAACAAACTTGAACATTATCGTGGAAAAAATGCTTCACAAGAGTTTGTAAAACGATTAGAAAAGGATTGTATAAGACTCACTAAATTAATGAAAGAAACAAATGAACCGATGAAATTAACCAAAGAAGAAAAATTAGAATTTAGAATGAACAATATCTGTCATATTTGTGAGGGGGAAATTAAGGAGTCTAAAGTTAGAGACCATTGTTATCTTACTGGTAAATATAGAGGTCCCGCTCATTCCTGTTGTAATCTTAATTATAAATTACCTTCTTTTATTCCAGTCTTTCTTCACAACAGCGCCAACTATGATACACATCTATTTATAAATGAACTTTCAAAAACACCAGGGAATATTTCTGCCATAACAAACACAAGTCAAAAGTATATTTCATTTTCAAAAATGATATTCACAAAACCTTTAACTCGTATTAGGTTTCTAGATTTTTACAAGTTTATGGGAACACCACTAGCCTACCTCGCATCAAATCTAAGCTCCACGGACTCTTTTCCAAATCTTAATTCATTCTTTCCAAAAGAGGAAATTCTCACTAAAGAGGAAATTCAGATTAAAGAGAGAATTCAAAGTAAAGAGGAAACTCTAATTAATGAAGAAATTCTAACTGAAGATGAAATTCTAATTATAAAGAAAATTCGAACTAAAGAGGAAATTCAGATTAAAGATGAAATTCTGATTAAAGAAGGAATTCTTACGAGAGAGGAAATTCAAACAAGGAATGAAATTCATAGTAAAGAGAAAATTCTTACAAGTAAGGGAATTTATCCTTATGATTATATGGATTCATTTATGAGATTTAAAGAAACACAACTTCCTTCAAAAGAAAGTTTCTATAATAACCTTTATGAAGAAGAGATAAGTGATTAGGAATATAAACACGCACAAGAAATATGGAAAATATTTAAGATAAAGAACCTTGGAGAATATCATGATTTATATCTAAAAACAGATGTTTTATTGTTAGCTGATGTGTTTGAGGCTTTTAGAACACTCTGTCATAATAAAAATTGTTATGGATTAGACCCTGCCCACTATTTCACAGCTCCTGGTTTAGCTTGGAGTGCAATGTTGAAAATGACAAAACAAGATATAGATTTAATCAGTGATGTTGATATGCTTTTGATGATTGAGAAGTCCAAGAGAGGTGGAATATCACAAGTATGTTCAAAAAGATATGCGAAAGCAAATAATAAATATCTCCCAAATTATGATAGTGAAAAAGATAGTAATTATTTGATGTATTTTGATGCTAATAATTTGTATGGATGGGCAATGTCTCAATCTCTACCTTATGGTAAATTAGAGTGGGTGGAAGAAAAGGATTATGAAAAGGCTTTGATGAATATTGTTATTTCTTCTCAAGAGGAATTGAATGACGAAGAAGAAGGTTATTATTTTGAAGTTGATTTGAGGTACCCGAGTGTTCTTCATAATAAGCATAAAGACCTTCCTTTTGCATGTGAGAAAGAAACCCCAAAGAAAGAATGGTTCAGTGATTATCATAAAAGTTTTAATATTAAAGGCAAATCAACAGAAAAGTTATTAACAACATTCTATGATAAAGAGGGATATGTTTTACATCAGAGAAGCTTAAAACAGTTTTTGAGAGAAGGATTGAGAGTAGCTAAAATTCATAGAGTTTTAAAATTTAAACAAAGTCCTTGGGTGAAAAAGTATATTCAATTCAATACAGATATGAGAGCAAATACAAAAGTAAAATTTGAAGGGGACTTTTATAAATTAATGAATAATGCTGTATTTGGAAAGACTATGGAAAATGTTAGAAACAGGCAAAACATTAGATTCGCAACATCTTGGAAAGAAGCTTCGAGATTGATAAATAAACCAAGTTTTGAGAGAGAAGAGGTTTTTTCAGAGAACTTTTCTGCAATTCATATGAAAAAGGAAAGTATTGTAATGGATAAACCAATTTATATTGGAACAGCAGTTCTTGATTTATCAAAGATATTGATGTATGATTATTTGTATAATGACTTAAAGAAAGAGTATGGTGAAAATGTTTCATTGTTGTATATGGACACTGATAGTTTTATCCTAGATATAAAAACTGATGATGTTTATGAAGATATGAAGAAAAATATTGGAGTATATGATACAAGTAATTTCAGCAAGAAGAGTGAGTTATTTTCCAAAAAGAATGAAAAGGTTATTGGTAAGTTTAAGGATGAGTTGGGTGGAAAAGTAATGAGTGAGTTTATTGGATTGAGAGCAAAGGCATATGCTTATAAGTATGGTGAACAGATTGATAAGAGGTTAAAGGGAATAAAGAAATATGTAATAAAGAAATCAATAACTTTTAGAAATTATTATAATTGTTTGATGAATAAGAAAGAAGAATATAGGAAAATGAATACAATAAGAAGTTATAAACATAACATATATAGTGAAGAAGTAAATAAAAAGGCATTAGGAGCCTTTGATGATAAGAGATTTATTTTAGATAATGGAATAGATTGTGTTCCATATGGATATTGTATGATAGAGTGTATAAAATAGATTATGTTTTAACGATGGGAAGATGGGTTAGGGTTTTTTAAGGGCTACCGCCGCGTTTTTTCACAATATATAAATGGTTAAACCAAGTATTAATCAAACTAAAGAGTGGAGAAAATCTCAGTCTTGGTATATAAATGGAAAACATAATGAATGTGAAAAATATCAAATAAGTCTTATTGAAAAAATAACTAAAACAAAGGTAAATAAAACAAATAAGCGAATTAATTTAAAAACTAGTAAGTTGGAGAATGTAAAGAAAAAAATGAATATCCTTGAATGGACTGAAAACTTTGATGGTTATCAATTGAACAATGAAAAAACAATTTACTATAATCTCAAAATGATATGTGGCTCAGGAGGTGGCCAGATGAGAGCATTAAGAGAAGTTTATCATTTCGTAATGGCACAAAAGGGGTATCTTAAAAAATATAAAGATTCAAATGTTTTGTTTGTCAATATTTTAGATGGGGATTATTGTGCAAAGAAAATTAAACTATTGAAGGAATTTGAGAATGAACAAATCTTTATAGGTTCAATGAGTGAGCTGTTCAACCCCCAGGTGTTCAATTCAATGAGGTTCAACCTCCAAGTTAAAAGGGGAGACAAATAAATATACCTTAGGATAAAAAGGGGGTTTATTTTTAGGGAAAAAAAAGGGAATCGCTGAAAATCCCCCATTCATTTACATGGGGAAAAGTGAGCCAGAATCAGTATTCTTACCCGACTTATATATATAGGATATATATATATATAGGATATATATATATATATATATATATATATATATATATATGATATATATATATATAGGATATATATATATATATATGATATATATATAGGATATATATATATATATAGGATATATATATATATATATGATATATATATATATATATATATAGGATATATATATATATATATATATATATATATATATATATATATATATATATTGTTGTGGTTGACCAAATTCGCAAACCACCATTCAGGTCCCTTAGGTGAGATATCTCGGTAAGTATATGTGTAGTTAGGCCCAAACCCGTTGTCTAGAGGGAATAAATGTCATTCATGAGGGCTGCGACTCTTCAGGATAGCCGTTTTTCTTTTACTATCTTTATTTTGGAGCAACCGCCATTATTACCACCACCAACCACGTCTCAACAGCCATCACAACAACAACCACCAACCACAACGCCGCTTCACCACAACCTCCACGACCTTTACCGTCACAACTCGCCACCATCGCATCACCGTCATCTCGCGCCACTCGTGGGCACCGATGCTGGACTCGTGTGGAGCGCGCACCGAGCAGCGTGTTCAAAAGCATCGCGGACTTTCTGCAGAAAAACGGATCAAAAACGACTCACGCCCACTTTTGTTCCGTCCAATCGGTGAGCGAGGGGCGATTTGGCCCCGCCTCCAGGGCGTTGGAGGGCGGTCGCTATATGCAAATTCATGGATCAAAAAGCATTCACGCACACTTTTCCTCGGGCCAATGGGGAGCCAGCAAGAGAGGTGAAAGGTCGGAGGCAGAGGGTCAAGGATAAAAGAGCGAAGCCACGGGGCTTATAAAAACGACTGCGTTCGTCAGACAAGTTCAGTTCGCAGGAGGAAGAGTTTGCAGTTGGAAGTGAAGAAGCAGTTCGCAGTTCGCAGTTGGGAGTTCGCGGAGTCGGAGTGAAGAGGACGGAGCTGTGGAGAGGCGGCGGCGGCGAAGGCGGACGAGGGGGTGCTCACGTCGGATTCGAGGAACTGCGGAGGGAAAGGCCGGCGGCGCGACCGAGGTCGTGGTGGAGACGCTCGTCGCGGGACCCAAGATTTTTGTGAAATCCTTTCCCCGAGCATCAGCAACCCCCTCCTGTTTCCCCCCGCGCTGAGATAGTGCGACAAAAGGGGGCCCCCTTCCCACCCCCTACCAGACACTGTCCGCGAGGCCCGCGGAGTTGAGGCACCACCGCCGCTCCGCGTCTCATCATCAGACGGGTAGGCCCGACACGGTCTCGGCCCCAGGCCCGCCTACCCCCTCATCCTGGAGGGTGGTTCTCTTTTCTTTTGCTTTGGGAATGTGTGTTGTCGGCGCCGTCTGTGAAGTAAAATTGTATAAGTGTTGCCGAGTGCCCGGTAGTCGGATAGATCTGCATTGTCGCATTTGCTTTTTGTCTTCTTCTTTTCCATGTGCTTTTGGTGGAATTGTATATGTGTGCTTTCCGTTCATCGCGAAATAAATGTGCTTATTATTGAACTGTTTTCCCGCTTCGCTTCGTCATTTCTTTCATTGAATCCCCATCTTGCTTCACGTAAAGGGTTGGTCGTGGGCTAAGACGCCCGATAATTAATCGAACCGTCGAGGCCGACGAATAACACCGCTCGGTTATCCCGATAGTACGGAACGGGTCGCTTAAGTGGCCCGTGTCCGAAGTCGACCTGCGGCGAGGTGCGATCGCCCGGTCTACCCTCCGTGTGGGTACTTAGGTAGGTCGAATTTGGCGAGCAACCCTATCCCACGCGGGGGCCGATTGGCTCGATCGCGGTGAGACCGAAAGTTCCACCCGTGACTGGTTCCCGGCGTTAGTCCGAGAGGGTCACGACTGGATTGTCCGTCCGGTGGGCGACGTGCCGCGATTCGAGTTACGTGGCCGTTCGCACGCCGGCGGGCGCGAATCCGCGACACTGTTGTCAGGTCGTGCGATATAAACTCATCGCCCTCCTCGCGGCACTGGTATCGGAGAACGGGAAAACGGGCTCTCCTGTCTCCAATTAAATTCACGGGAATCGGTCCAGGGGTGAGAGAAGCGACCCCCGATTCCCTCCAAATTACGAGCGAGCTAAATTAACCCTTTAAGAGAAGCAAGATGGCGTCTCAAGGCGAGCGGGAGCCGGGGGTATTAGAAATGGATGTAGAATGTGTAGAATCCATGGCTCAGGATGAAATCCCCGTGCAGGAAATGTTGGTTGTACAGGAAAATGAACTCGCCCAACTGAACCCAGAGCCCGAAATGGGTGCGGCAGCGGCCGCGGTGTATGACACCTCCCCTCCCCTTCTCCACCAAAACCCTTCCCCGACCCCTGCCGAAACGGCTCACCCAAGCGCACCCGACATGGCCCAGCTATTCACCATGCTGGCACAAATGAATGCGGAAATGACAGCGAAGATGAATGCGAACATGAACAAGCAAATGGACGAAGTGAAAACGAGGATGGATGCGAATACACAACAAATAAATGCGGAAATGAAAGGCATGATCGAAAAGATGGATGCAAACACAACTGAATTTATAAACGAAATGAAAGGCATGAACAAGCAAATGAAGGAAGAAACGAAAAAGCTGCGGGGTGAGACGCAGAACATGGGCCGATGCCTGCAGGCGGGCATGAAGGCCGTGACAAAGGAAATAATAATAGTTGAGACAAGGGAGGTAAAGGGTGAAGAGGTGACCGAGTTGGCAGAGACACGGGAGACAGAAAAAATAGAGGAGAGACTGCACGATGAAGACGGGGTAAGTGACGCACACACACACACACACGGAGGTAGTGGAGGATAATGGGGGTGAGCTGGCGGACTGGGTAGAGACCCAGTGCGAGCACCTGGATGGCCTCCTCCAGGAACGAGGGGAGGGAGTATGCCCCCTTGAGGCGAGTCACGACCAGGTGAGTTCGGTCGTGCTTTGCGAGGTTGAGGGGAGGAGTGCTGCGAACGGGTGCTTGGAGAGCTTGGGGGGTATAGAGGCCCCGGAGACCCTTGTGGGGACACAAATCCCCAGTGTGGTTGTCCCTGTGTGTGTGGTGCAAGGCGTGAGTGCGTCCCCGTGTGTGGAAGCGACCCCGTGTGTGAGTGGTGTGGTGGCGATGGTGCCAGAGTTCGTGCTTCCCAGCATGCCGTGTGTGGATGAGGCACCGTGTGTGTGTCGCCGTGTGTGTGGATGAGGCACCGCGGGTGAGTGCCCCCGCGTGTGTGAGTGAGGCACGGTGTGTGAGTGAGGCACCGCGGGTGAGTGCCCCCGCGGGTGTGAGTGGAGTGGTTTGTATGAATGGAGCACCACGTGTGAGTGGTATGGGTTATGCAAGGGAGACCGTGTGTGTGAGAGAGCGGTATGTGAGGGAGATGTCGGTTGGCATGCGGGAGCACGCAGCCGCGTCTCCCGGTGTGAATGTAATGGAATGGAGCGTGAGCGTCGTAACACGCGGGAGTGCGTGTGTGGAATGGCGACGACGGCGACATGGGAGGAACGAAAGCCGAGTAGCGGCTGTAGTTGTTTCGGGGACCGTGCCGGGTTCACCCAGCAGTGAGCACGAGGGCCGTGCTGTGCAACGCACGAGACCACCACGTGCTCGCTTGCGAGAGTGAAGTCCCGGTCCGGAAACGCACGCGGTGGATTTGCCGATCCCGCGGACGGACAAAGTTTAGGCAGGATAATGGATTTGGACCGGACGGGTTCTCCACGCGATCGTGTGTGTTAAGCTCCAACGGGCAAAGCACATGTGTTCGCGTGGGGAACCCCTCGAGACGTGGGGCTTGTGTTTTTTTTTATGTGCACGGTGACGTCATGGCTGCACGTGGGGTTGGAATCCGGCAGGAGGGGTATCCCTGCCGGATGGTGCCGTCCAAGGAGGGACGAGGAACACGTGCAGCTGCATGACGTCACGGGCAGGTGCAAAGTGCGCGAGTTGCCGCGCTGGTGCTGCGCATGGAAAAAAAGAAAAAAAGCAAGCCTCACTTTCGGGTGCACAGGATTCCTGGGCAAGGGGTGGAAGACCCCCTTAACCGGGGCACAGGATGGAAACTAGTTAGGGGGAAGGGTTAGCTTCGCTAGAACGACTTCATGGGGCAGGGGTAAGTCCTCATGGAGTCCGTGGAATGGATTAGTTAGAGGGATTGTAGCCAGATTTAGGTTGGGAAATAAAATGATTTATTTGGAGACAGTGACAGACTTGTGGATGTGTAGAGTTGACGTAGTTTAGCTACGTAGTGTTAAAAGGAACGTGCTATAGTTTAAGGGACGACGTGGGAGCACGAGTTAGTTAGGGGAGGTAGTTAGAAGGATGGCAGAGTTCAGCGGTGAGTGTGTTGAAGAGTTGTTGGTGAGTGAGTGAGGCCAGCGGGTCTGTGTGAGTGGAGCGAATGGGGAATGCATGGTGCGATGAGTGATTGGGGGGAGAAGTGACTCCCGCCCAAGGGACCCCCGGGGTCAGTATAAAGTGAGTTAGGGGGTTAGTCAAATTGAAAAATGGAGGTTGTTTTGTTGTTGTTGGGAGTGTAGGCTCGAAACCCGTTTGGAGGGGTGCAGGAGCCCTGTTGACGGGCTGGGAGCGTGGCTGCGAAAGGTGAGTATCGCTGAGTGGGTACCCCGGGCACCAGGCTAGTCGGCCGTGGTAGGCCAAGGGCCCATGGGGGGCCGGGATAGCGTAGTGGGCACGGGTGCGCCTGCTTGGTGCGGGGGCCCGGGGCGCCATTAGCCGCGTGGGCAGTGTTGTGGGCACGGGTGACCCTCGGAAAGGGGCCTGGGAAGCCAGCCTGCCACGTGTGCGTTTCAGTGGAGGTGCCATGGGGGGCACTCCCCGGTGTTAGGGAGCTGGTCGGCTCGGAGGCAGTGTAGTGCCCGGGGGTGCCATAGCGGGAGATTCGGCAGAGGGTCGTGCCTGCCAAAGGGAGCCACGTGTCCCAGCCATGAGACCGTGTGAGGGCACGGAGAGAAAATTGGGGGGCGAGGCCCGAAATTGTAAGGACACCAACACAGGCGACGGGAATCTGGGTTGTTAGAACCAATAGTTTAAGCGCGAGGCGCTTGTTGAAAGCCCCGGGGTAGTTTAACAGTTAAATGGTTAGGGTAGATGTACCCCTCCGCACCATCCATCCCCTCGCTCTCGTTGTGGGCCGCTGGACCCACTTTGGTTATAGATCGCTGAACTCTGGGGAGGCCATTCTGAGGCTTGAGTTGGGCCTCGACACAGGACGCTAGCTCTCCCTTGTTCCCCTCCGGGAAGGGAACGTAGGGGTTGGGAGTAGGCTAGGTGACAGGATAGGTTAGCCGAACAAAGACGATAAAGGGGGTTTGGGGACGATTTATAGTGGGGAGTTAAAAAAAAAAAAATTAAGTTGGGGCTAAATTGGGGTTTGACAAATTAAGGGAGTGGGTATGTACAGTGACAGGCAAAGGCGATAGGTGGGAGGGAAACAGGTAGGTAGGTCCGAGCCCGCCTTCCAAGTGGCCAGCACCACCGCACTCCCTCCACCAACCTCCACTGAACGGCAAAGGCTGGCCAACTTCATCGGCTGGCCGTGTTTTGCTTCAAGGCGGAGGCCGGCCAACTTCATCGGCAGCTGTTGTTTTGCTGCAAGGCCTGTGCCATCAGCTGGCCGTGTTTTGCTTCAAGGCCTGTGCCGGCCAGTTCATCTGCCGGCTGTGTTTGCCTGCAGCGGCCTTCTTCTGCGGGCTGTGTTTGCCTGCTCACCTTTGCCATGCCATGCCCACTGCCCCTGTTCACCAGCCCCGTTCAATTTTTGCTTTGCTCCCCCCCCCTGTTCATTTCCATGTGCGCCAGGATCCGCAAGGCAACAGTTTGCAAGCTGCGAGAACTGCCCCGTTGGCAGCTACAACACGGGCCTGCAGTGGCGGCCCGTGCACCGTGTTTGTGTTCATCCATCCATTCGTTGTGTTCATTGCGTGTGCCACTTGAGCTGGCACGGAGACTGCGTTTGTGCAGCCCATGCACCGTTGTGGTTCACTGCGTTCAGTTCAAAAGGGAAGGCCTTGGACTGCGTGTGAGCAGCCAGCCACGTTCCCTGTCACCTGCATTGTTTTGAGCCAGAGACTGCATGCGAGCAGCCTGGCTCCCTGCTAACTGCTTTTCTTTTGCAGAGTTCATTGATCCTGGGCCATGGTTTAGTGTAAAATTTGTAAGTTAAGGTTAAGATGTACTGTACATATGAGTGCGCCCCCGGCATGTTTGTCTTAGCGCCGGCAATTTTATTTAAGTCGTCCGTGTGAGTGAGTTTGTTTAGGTAGTTACTCAGCCCTTAGGTTATTTATTTTGGGGACACGAATACCATGAATGTCGCACTCAGGGATCCATAGGTAAAATGTACTAGGGGAAAACTACACATGATGGCACACGAAAATTTGACGACTCGGGACGAGTCTGTAAAAAGGGGAGGGGGTAGTGTTGTGGTTGACCAAATTCGCAAACCACCATTCAGGTCCCTTAGGTGAGATATCTCGGTAAGTATATGTGTAGTTAGGCCCAAACCCGTTGTCTAGAGGGAATAAATGTCATTCATGAGGGCTGCGACTCTTCAGGATAGCCGTTTTTCTTTTACTATCTTTATTTTGGACCAACCGCCATTATTACCACCACCAACCACGTCTCAACAGCCATCACAACAACCACCAACCACAACGCCGCTTCACCACAACCGCCACGACCTTTACCGTCACAACTCGCCACCATCGCATCACCGTCATCTCGCGCCACTCGTGGGCACCGATGCTGGACTCGTGTAGAGCGTGCACCGAGCAGCGTGTTCAAAAACATCGCGGACTTTCCGCAGAAAAACGGATCAAAAACGACTCACGCCCACTTTTGTTCTGTCCAATCGGTGAGCGAGGGGCGATTTGGCCCCGCCTCCAGGGCGGTCGCTATATGCAAATTCATGGATCAAAAAGCATTCACGCCCACTTTTCCTCGGGCCAATGGGGAGCCAGCAAGAGAGGTGAAAGGTCGGAGGCAGAGGGTCAAGGGTAAAAGAGCGAAGCCACGGGGCTTATAAAAACGACTGCGTTCGTCAGACAAGTTCAGTTCGCAGGAGGAAGAGTTCGCAGTTGGAAGTGAAGAAGCAGTTCGCAGTTCGCAGTTGGGAGTTCGCGGAGTCGGAGTGAAGAGGACGGACCTGTGGAGAGGTGGCGGCGGCGAAGGCGGACGAGGGGGTGCTCGCGTCGGATTCGAGGAACTGCGGAGGGAAAGGCCGGCGGCGCGACCGAGGTCGTGGTGGAAACGCTCGTCGCGGGACCCAAGATTTTTGTGAAATCCTCCTTTCCCCAAGCATCAGCAACCCCCTCCTGTTTCCCCCCGCAACCCCCTCCTGTTTCCCCCCGCGCTGAGATAGTGCGACAAAAGGGGGCCCCCTTCCCACCCCCTACCAGACACTGTCCGCGAGGCCCGCGGAGTTGAGGCACCACCACCGCTCTGCGTCTCATCATCAGACGGGTAGGCCCGACACGGTCTCGGCCCCAGGCCCGCCTACCCCCTCATCCTGGAGGGTGGTTCTCTTTTCTTTTGCTTTGGGAATGTGTGTTGTCGGCGCCGTCTGTGAAGTAAAATTGTATAAGTGTTGCCGAGTGCCCGGTAGCCGGATAGATCTGCATTGTCGCATTTGCTTTTTGTCTTCTTCTTTTCCATGTGCTTTTGGTGGAATTGTATATGTGTGCTTTCCGTTCATCGCGAAATAAATGTGCTTATTATTGAACCGTTTTCCCGCTTCGCTTCGTCATTTCTTTCATTGAATCCCCATCTTGCTTCACGTAAAGGGTTGGTCGTGGGCTAAGACGCCCGATAATTAATCGAACCGTCGAGGCCGACGAATAACACCGCTCGGTTATCCCGATAGTACGGAACGGGTCGCTTAAGTGGCCCGTGTCCGAAGTCGACCTGCGGCGAGGTGCGATCGCCCGGTCTACCCTCCGTGTGGGTACTTAGGTAGGTCGAATTTGGCGAGCAACCCTATCCCACGCGGGGGCCGATTGGCTCGATCGCGGTGAGACCGAAAGGTCCACCCGTGACTGGTTCCCGGCGTTAGTCCGAGAGGGTCACGACTGGATTGTCCGTCCGGTGGGCGACGTGCCGCGATTCGAGTTACGTGGCCGTTCGCACGCCGGCGGGCGCGAATCCGCGACAATATATATATATATATATATATATATATATATATATATATATATATATATATATATATATATATATATATATATATATATATATATATATATATATATATATATATATATATATATATATGTATGTATGTATATATATATATATATATATATATATATATATATATATATATATATATATGTATGTATATATATATATATATATATATATATATATATATATATATATATATATATATATGTATGTATATATATATATGTATGTATATATATATATATATATGTATATATATATATATATATATATGTATATATATATATATATATGTATGTATATATATATATATATATATATATATATATATATATATATATATGTATGTATATATATATATATATATGTATGTATATATATATATATATATATATATATATATATGTATGTATATATATATATATATATGTATGTATATATATATATATATATGTATATATATATATATATATATATGTATATATATATATATATATGTATATATATATATATATGTATATATATATATATATATATATATATATATATATATATATATATATATATATATATATATCGGATCTTGGTCCGTGGAAGATAGGAAAGAAGGTGACAAATGGGCAGTGAGGTTGCAGTTGGACAAAACAAGAAAGGAGGGACAGGAAGAGAAGAGAGGGAACAGTCGTGTGATAATATCAGGGTTGAGTGGGTTGTGGCTCGCGTGTGTAGGTAATATGGGTGGGGAAGTGGATGGCATGAGATCGTGGTGATCTTTAAAGCCCTGGTGGGAGAGTACAATTTCTGAAAATGCACACAGACAAACACCTACATACACAAGCACATGCGGATGAAGATACTCGCTCGCTCAGGACGACAGAGCACGCACCGCTCGCTCGGGACGGTGGAGCATGAACCGCTCGCTCGCTTGGTGCGGCGGAGCACAAATCCCTCGCTCGGGGCGGCGGGGCACGGACCGCTCACTCGCTCGGGGCGGCGGTGCACGAACCACTCACTCACTCGGGGCGTCGGGGCATGAACCGTTCGCTCGGGGTGTCGGCGCACGAACCGCTCACTTAGTCGGGGCGTTGGGGCAAGAACCGCTCGGGGCGTCAGGGCACAAACCGCTCGCTCGCTCGGTGCGGCTTTGCACGAACGACTCGCCTGCTCGGGTCGCGGTGCACGAACCACCCGCCCATTCGGGGCGGCGGAGCACGAACCGCTCGGGGTGGCAGAGCACGAACCGCTCGGGGCGGCAGAGCACAAACCGCTCGCCCGCTCGGGGCGGCGGAGCACGAACCGCTTCCCTGCTCCGGACGGCGGAGCACGAACCGCTCGCTCCCTCGGGGGGGGGGCGGAGCATGAACCGCTCGCTCGCTCGTGACGGCGGAGCACGTACCGCTTGCTCGCTCAGAGCGGCGGAGCATGGACCACTCGCTCGCTCGGGGCGGCGGAACATGAACCGCTCGCTCCCTCGGGGCGGCGGAGCATGAACCGCTTGCTCAGGACGGCGGAGCACGAACCGCTCGCTCGCTCGGGGCGGCGGGGCATGAACCACTCACTCGCTAGGGACGATTATTGGCCAGGCTGTCACTGCATACCATAAAGGATCCCTTTAACACTTAAGCCTGTCTTCACGATGCACGCAGTAGTGCATGAAATACAATGAAGTGATGAAATATAATGACTTTATCCACAAAAGAGTTGCAGCTGAATGCAGAACAACCTTTGGGACATGGCAAAGTTGAATCACCCGTGAAATATAAATTGCAGGAAATCTGCCATTTTGCCTGCTTGTCTTGTATATAGTATATATTGCGGCGTATGTATTTTGTTATACAATATATACTATTGTATACGATGCTTGTCTTGCGTCTCAATGACGCAAACGTTATAACTTTTTTTTTAATTATCTGGTTTTTTTTCACCAGATTTGCTTTGATTCCCTGTTGAGCACTTCGTGAAAGGTCCCCTGACTTGCAAAAGTACATAACTTTCATTTATATATTTCCTCGAGGAGTTTTTCATGATGATTTCAGATCTGACAATGATTTTTCACAATACTCATTCTGTAAAATGTAAAATAAAAAAAACAAACGTCTTCTGGAACGCCCCTAAAAATTCTCCTGAAAGGGGTGTAACCCACATGACGTCAATCAACTACAGGATGACAAAAGCTGCACGTTAATTACTCAGGTTGGTGGTCTACGTGATTCTATTGGCTTGCTGTGTGTTTCCACATTTGATCGGTCGACTCAATCGCTTCGTTCATTTCTGCTTTAAAAAAATCTAACATTTGGTTTTGAATAATGGCTGGCATGGACTTTGAATTGTCTGCGAACGACAGTGAGTGTGAGAGAAATGAAGGATGTTGGTCTGAATCACATGGAGAATTGTGGGATAACATAGTCGCGGGAGGTGAAGTTCAGGAAGCTGGAAATGAAGTACGGCCTTACCAGTTCGAGCGCGAAGCAGGACAATCAGAGAAAAATGGCGATGAAATTCCCAGAGTTCATGATGATCGGGAGGACATCGACGGAAGACTCGGAAATAACAACTGGTTAGACTAAATCCTATTCGTAATTCAAGAATGTAAATTTGACTTGCATACTGCTCGATATCAGAAATATTTTAGTGAGGTGACGTGAACAGCGCAGCGCAGCAGACATGTTGCTCCACGGCAAATTAATCACAAACAAGGCCAGCGCATGTCATCGGCCGTACATTAATCTGGCAGACGCTATGGATAGGCAGTCGCTCGGGGGACAGGGCGCGACCTCAAGCAGTGAATGCATTAAATCATATAGCTCAATGAAGCTGGTTCCGTGAAATAAATATAACAGAAAAATCCACCATTTTTACTGCTTGTCTGTGCACATGTTCGGTGGTGCATCGGTTTGGGGTCCACGCAAGCGTTATAACTTTTATTCAAAATGTCCGTTTTTTTGCCAGATTTGCTTTGATTCTCTGTGGATCACCTCGCGATACCTCCAGAAATATGGATGCAGATCTGGCAGATGCTATGGAGAGGCAGTCCCTCTGGGGGTCAGGGTGTGAGGTCTTGCAGTGAGTACATTAAATCATATTGCTCAATGAAGCTGGTTAATTTTGTAACACTCCGAAATTATTTGCTTCCTCAATATAATTCTCCAAACAGTACAAAAAGATAAGTTTAATGCTTTGGAAATTTCACATTTTCTTGTGTTTGTACAGAAGAGGGAACATAGCCTTGCTTGCTTAAAGTAAATAGGTATATAGGCTTAGTTATATGACTCATTATTTCTTTAAATTATCAGATTTCACAACACATTTCGACACTTGTTCAGTCCTGATGATATCCGATCCTCAAAACCGAAATAGTATTTCGATGATATACTTTAATTCATCTGTGAGAGTAGATTGCGGAAAATTGTATCAAATAATGCATGGAATCAATCCAAGCTCCTAATTTGAAAACTTATCAAACTTACAAAAGCGATGTCCACAGCGATTCATAGCGATGATGAACAGGCATTCGATATTAGCGAGGAAAGTGAAAAAAAGAAATCGTTGCGGCATGTTCCAAGTTGAGGCATGGAAAGGTAGGGTGCCACTAAAACTGATCAACCTGATGTCTGAACTATACTCTGGTACTGAGAGTGTTGTGAGATGTGGTGATACCATCTGTGACTTATTTCAAGTTGTTACTGTAGTTTGTCAGGGGTGTGTAGTGGCCCCCACAATTTTCAGCACTTGAATGTTCTGGATTATGGGGAGGATGTCGGAGAGATCAAGCTCCGGTGCATCATTTGGGAATGTCAACGTCTCTGAGCTTGATTTCACAGATAATGCTGTAATCTTTGCGGAGACTCTGGATATCCTTTTGGAGGCTCTGTTGGTGCTGAATGAGGAATCTGAACCACTGGGATTATGGGTTTCCTGAGTCAAAACTAAGATCCAGGCTTTCAATGACATATTGGATGCTACTACCTTGTCTGTACCTGTTTGTGGTGAGGATGTTGAGTTCACGGATAGATTCACTTACCTTGGCAGTGATATTCATGTCTCTTCTGGATATGAGCCAGAGATCAATAGACGTCTGGGTCAGGCCTGGGGAGTCAAGGATTCACTGGATCATGGGGTGTGGTGCTGCCGGTACCTGTGCGGGAGGACGAAAGTCTGAGTCTTCAGGTCCTTCGTGCTTTCCAGTCTTGCTCTTCGGAAAAGAGACTTGGACTTTGACCAGGGATCTGAGATGGTGACTTAATTCCTTTGGTATCAGGTCTCTTCGGAGAATCCTTGGTTATCGCTGGTCAGACTTTGTGTCCAACGAGTGGTTGCTAAGAAAGACTCAAATGAGATTTGTTACTTTCATAGTCCATGAGCATCAGCTGCGGCTGGATGGACATGTGGCTCGTTTTCCCGATGCTGATCCTGCTCACCAGATTCTCTCATTGAGGGAGCATCATGAGTGGAGGAGGCCAATGGGCAAACCACGTGCCTCGTGGTTGCAGCATCTTGATGAGCATCTCAAGGAGGTGGGGATGGGCCAGGCATCTGCCAAGGAGGGCCAGACGGAAGTCCCTGGAGTACCGGCTGAAAGTGGATGCAGCGACGTGCTGCTCAGGCACATGCTCCCATACCTGACGTGACCTGACTCCTCGTATGGTGGCACGTAACACTTGAGCTCACAGTTTCCCTATTTAATTTGCATCGAGATGTCTCTTACAGGTCCACGGACCAAGCAACTCAATACAAACCCATCTTTCCTCTGAAATTCTTCTGTCTACCCCACGAACGTAACAATATACTTGAACACTGCTTGGTTCATGATCAATGATCAATGAAGTAATTGACTTAAACAGTTTTTTTCACAGACATTTGCAAATGCTGTCAATTTACAGCAACAAACACATCTGACTTATCACTAATAATTTGATGAATTTACCCTAAAGTATGAATATCATGGGGGAAAAACCCAAATTTTTGCACAACACTGTACACTTACATTAAGAATAATTTTTTACTTTTCTGCAACACAACAAATACATATGTACGTACAGTCGTACATGTTTGAGTACATTTGTCAGAATATTAAGTGCTGTGCAGAATCTGATTTTGTTTTTTACAGGTTGAGTGTTGGTATATTTACAGGTGGATCCATTGAATCTCCGAGGGAGACTGCACCTACTTGTAGGAACAGCCCAGACACACGCCCGCAGGATTCGCCAACTGAAACGAGCAAGAGGACTTTTTTCAAACAAGACAAACCGAATAATGAAATGTTTGCAGAGTACAATTTTCATAAGGCTCACAAAGGAAAGAAAGCTGAACAAACTTGTGGAAAATCGTTCACTCGGTCATCCACCCTTAAATCACACATGACAATTCACAATGGAGAACACCCACACAAATGTACAAATTGTGGAAAATCTTTTAATCTGTCACCTAACCTGAAAAGGCACATGATGATTCACAATGGTGAACGCCCATACAAATGCACAAATTGTGGAAAATCTTTTAAATCGGCCACCTAACCTGAAAAGGCACGTGATGATTCACAATGGTGAACACCAATACAAATGCACAGGTTGTGGAAAATGTTTCAGTCAGTCAGGTCACCTGAAAAGGCACATTACAATTCACAATGGTAAATGCCCATATGATTGCACAAATTGTGGAAAATGTTTTAATCAGTTATCTCACCTTAAATCACACATGAGAATTCACAATGGAGAACACCCACACAAATGCACAGATTGTGGAAAGTCTTTTAATAGGTCATCTAACCTGAAATCACACATGAGAATTCACAATGGAGAACGCCCATACAGCGGCACAAATTGTGGAAAATGTTTTAATCAGTCATCTCACCTTAAATTACACTTGAGAATTCACAATGGAGAACGCCTGTACAAATGCATCAGTTGTGGAAAATCGTTCAATCGGTCATCCACCCTTAAATCACACGTAACAATTCACAATGGAGAACGCCCACACAAATGTACAAGTTGTGTAAAATCCTTCATTCATTCATCCAGCTTTAAAATGCACATGAGAATTCACAATGGAGAATACCCATACAAATGTACAGTTTGTGGAAAATCATTTAATCGTTCATCCACCCTTAAATCACACATGGGAATTCACAATGGAGAACGCCCATACAAATGCACAAGTTGTGAAAAATCCTTTATCTATTCATCCAGTTTTAAAATGCACCTGAGAGTTCACAATGGGGAATGCCCATACAAATGTGAAAGTTGTGGAAAATCTTTTATTTGGTTATTCGCCCTTCAAAGGCATATGGCAATTCACAATGGAGAACACCAAGACAAATGCACAAATTGAAGAGAATCGTTTAATCAGTCAACTGCCCTGAAAATGCACATGATAATTCACAATGGTGAACACCGATACAAATGCACATTTTCTGGAAAATCTTTTAATCGGTCATCCACCCTGAAAACGCACATGACAATACACAGTGGAGAATGCCCATACAAATGCACAAATTGTGGAAAATCTTTTAATCGGTCATGCAATCTTAAAACTCACGTGATAATTCACAATGGAAAAACTGTTCGGGTAAGGTAAACTCCTTTCTTCTCAAGATTGAGCTGAGTATTGTATTCTATGAACTCTAGTTTTTTTATTTTTTTTTTTCGGAATCGCAGCACAATTTCATTTTTGTCTTGGCTGTCAACAACTATATGGATTGAATTGGGT
The DNA here is from genome assembly GCF_056783735.1 of Eptatretus burgeri. NCBI lineage: Eukaryota > Metazoa > Chordata > Myxini > Myxiniformes > Myxinidae > Eptatretus > Eptatretus burgeri. The sequence continues at coordinate 14,514,974 of NC_140977.1, forward strand.
CGTTAACCTGCATTTTTCCAACCAACAACATACAAACTTTTAACAGGTATAATCACCAATGCAATTTACTCACCCAACAAGGAACTTTAGAGGTAGAGCAGAAAGTATGTAAGAGAGGACGCTATGGAACAATAGACCATTCATTATTATTATTATACAAAATCAGACTCCAAAATTGCAAGCTCCAACAAACCAAGTTGTCCATTGCCTGGAAAGATTACAAAAAGCCTTTGATATTCCGACATTCATGGATGATTAAATGTATGCAAGTATAAAAAATTAACCAACAAATAGTCACACTAATTGAGAAAGCAATGACACTTTGGAACACAGTGCTGATACAACCTTACTTGGAAGGAAAGATGGAAATCCCAGGAGCAAAGATATGACATGGTATCTTACAAGGTGACAGCCTTTCCCCCCTTGTGTTTTTTTCTGGCTCTGGACCCACTGAGTCACCTCATTAATGAACAAGGAAACAAATACAATCTGCCATGCAACAGAAAAAATGTGAAAATAAACAAGAAAGGTGACATATCTACTGCACATGGATGATCTAAAATGCGTTGCTCCAAATTATACGAAATTGGCAGATCAACTGAAACTAGTAAAGCAGTACTCGGAGGACATTCAAATGGAGTTTGGTCTTGACAAATGCACATTTCTTCGAGGAAAAAGAAAAATAACATCCAACATCTCAATCGATCAAAGTACAACAATACAGGAACGAGAAAATGAAGCATCCTAATATATACCTCGGAATAGAAGAAGGCCCCCAGTTACAACACAAAAAAATGCTTAAAATAATCAGCAAAGAATACCTATGCAGAATAAGAACAATTCTGAAGTCATCCCTCTTTCCAAGAAACAAAACCAAAGCCATAAACCAATTTGCAATTCCAGTATTCCAATATAGGTGTGTAATTATCAACAAGTCACAATCGCAGATCAACAACTTGGATACCAAAACAATGAAACATCTAACTATTCACAAGATCCTCGACAAAAACGAATGCATACCAAGGTTGTACTTGCCGAGATGAGGAGGCGGAGGAGGTAGTCTGATGGAGCTTAACAAAGTGCACAGAGTAGGATGATGCACAGATGTGTGTAGGGTGAGCAGATTATGTGAAAAGCTCAGCAGATTATTGGATGAGATTTATACCTGAGCAAGAAAACAACAAACCAGAAAAGGGATCCTTAATCCATACAGCAACAATCTTTCAAAAACAGGTGCAACTGATGGACACGACACAAGGAAATGAAACAGAAACAAACACAGCTCCAATGATTGCAACAAAAAAGAGGAAGACTACAAAAAAGAAATATCAGCAGATATACTTTGATAAATGGGAGAATGACAAAAAAAACAGGCATATTTAAAAAAGAACTTGACAGGACAGGGATCGACAAGGAAGGCTCATTGGAAAGGCTAAGAAGAGGTAAAATTAATTAGGATGGAGAACAAGTCATCCTTGATGCTCAAGACGAACTACACCACACTAATGCCTTTACGAAAATGGCAGGATTGAGCCAATCGGACAAATGCAGGTTTTGTGGGGAATAAACTGGAAGGACCCATCACCTTTCTGGATGCAAAAAATTCATGCCGGAACAGTTGAACACAGAAAGATATGACAGCGTCTGCAGAGTAATCCACTGGCATATCTGTAAACTTTTCAACATCCCGGTCCCAGAACAATCATGGAAACACAAAGCAAATGCGATCCTTGAAAATGAACAAATAATGCTCACGTGTGATAAGATGTTCCCATCAAGTATGGACATTGTCAACAAAGCATTGTGCCCAGACATAGTACTCAAACACAAAAAGGAAAAGTTGGAATTGTTGATTGAGGTTTCAATTCTCAATGACTTTGGACTAACTGCTCCAGAAATCAGAAAAATGACCAAATACCAGGATCTGAGAAATGAGGTCAAGGATTTGGAAATTGATGAAAGCTGAAATTGTACCAGTGATAGTCGGAGCTACAGGAATGACAAAGAAAACCCTTACCGAGTACTTAAAAATAATTCCTGGGAATATTACTACAAACGAGCTACAAATGGAGGCTGTCAGAGGTTCAGTGAAGATTTTGAAAAGAGCCCTTGAAACGAGGCTACGAGAACGAAGTTTCACAGTTTGTTTCATGAATAATGATCCTTTACCAAAAAATGAGGTGGAGATTTTGAGTTCTGCGCAAACTTCCTCCCACTTTCTGAAATCCAAACGGAGATAACAACCAATTGGCTATGAGCCAGACCCTCAAAATTTGTTCACTGGTACCATCCAGAGGAGTAATGCTGTGTATGATTTTTGACAAGGTATATGTCTTTATAACTCTTGGCCTTCTCTGTGTGAGCAACCTTTATCCAACCCTACCTTAACGTGTGTAAAACCACAGTTTTAGGATCTAAATCACATTGGTCAATTTTCAAATCAGCTTCAAGTTGCTCACAAGCACACTAAAATATTAACCTTTTTTAATGTCTTTTATTTTCTTGAAATAAATCTGTTATGCATATAAATAGTGTTTTATTTCAGTATCAAAAGCCAAAATCAACAGTTTTCGTTTTTAGAAACGACACTGTGTCAAAAATGTACCCGATTGGCACTTTGAGCCCCATTTTTGTCTCGCTTTGTATTGTTTTTTTTACCAACATATATTATTGTCTAGTTTTCAAAACGTTAATCAATACATACATGCTGGTATACCCAGAAATGTTCTTGTGATAATTATAGTTCAAATGTCGATCAAAATAAAAAGTTAAAGGATTCCAATATCTTGGCTGATGTTTGTATTGCAAATACTTTGTATTGCAGTAATTAAAAAACATTATCTACGTGAATAAATGTCACTTTCTGCCTGTTTGTCTGTCTGTGTGTAACATCAGTCATGCCAAAACTACTGAGGAAATTGCCACCAAACTTGGAAAATGGACCAAGATAGATGTTGTGGTAAATATGGGATACTTGGTTTCATCTGTAGTGGTGGGGGTTCAAGAGGGGAGGTCGATGAAAATTCTCGATGTTAATATGTATCGTATGGCGTCACCCAGTGGTGGTGGCAGAGGGTATTACAAGTCAGCTGTGGAGATAACTTTCATTTTTGCACTTTGTGCACATCCCCAGAGAGTGAGAAGCACCAAAGCCAATCTCCACTATTCAGGGAAGGGGAGGTTGGAGTGGGAGTCAGGAAGGAGGTGAAGATGTGGGGTGGAGTCGGTGGGAGTCTGAAGTGAGGGGGGAGTGGGGTGGGTGGAGGCAGGAGGAGGGGTGGGATGAGGATGTATAAAATAAGAAACCACTGCTTGTAAGAAATAAAAGGATTATGAAATTTGCTTCAAGGTTTAACAAGAGTAGCACTGCCTTAGTATTAAGGAGTACAAATTATTGGTACACTTGTCCGTAGCTCGAGTTTATATCCATCTTCTTCATCGAGTCCATCATTTTTGGAAGTTACGTCCTCTGATAGCTCAGAGACCTACTTGTTTGCACATGGCTGTGCATTTGAGTCCACGAGCAACACGGGCACAGTTTGGCTTCTTGCAACTTCTGGAACAAGTGCGCGTCAGCATATCGAGGACAGCTTGTGGAGCAGGTTGTCCATCCATCCAATCTACGACCAGCTTTTGTCTTCCGTTGAAATGCTCCAATTTCCAACCATGCTCAGTTGGACTTTGGGTCACTGGATCCCTCAGAAGACTTGTCTTCCATCCAGCTGCCTGGTAATTAGCATGCAATAACATGCTTTCTCAAACAGTCTTTACAAAGTGGCAATTGGGGACTCCATATCTCACCTTTCTTTTGATAAAAAGGTGATATCTCAGGTCCTTAACATTCCTTACATCAGATTTTGCTGCATACATCAGACAAGTGAGCTCCTCAAGTTTGCCAATAAGCTCATCAGCGACATCCCACATTTCACCCAACTCGTTGTGTCCAACGAGCGGAGGCTGAGACGGACTCAAATGAGATTTGTTACCTGTATAGTCCGTGAGTGTTACTTGCGGCTGTATGGACATGTGGGTCGTTTTCCTGACGCCAATCCTGCTCACCAGATTCTCTCAGCGAGGGAGTGGAGGAGAACGATGGGCCGACCACGTGCCTCGTGGTTGCAGCAGTTTGATCAGCATCTCAAGGAGGTGGGGGATGGGCCAGGCATCTGCCTGGGGGATGGCCAGATGGATGCCCCTGGAGTACCGGCGGAAAGTGGACACAGCGACGCGCTGCTCTGGCGCATGCTCCCATACCTGACCAACTCTGCACAGGCAGATTGGGCCTCTTTGTTTGACCTGATTATTTTGAGCACACTCATCTTCCCTTTTCCAGCAAATGCAATGGCGGTATTGTTGCAAATCTGGAAGCCATGAGCACACAGACATTCAGGTTCCTATCGCTTAGCTATTTCGATAAGTATGCGTTCTCTAGTTAGAATCCATCCCAGAGTCTAATGGGCGAATAAATGTAAATGCGCTGTGCATTATTTTAATAGTTAGGATTTTTACACCCCTTATGATAACAACACAAGTCGATAATGTTGAAGAAGAAGAATCACCTGCGTCATGTCAGCCCCGCCTACCAAGGCCTCTCTTTGTTGAAGATTTTGTGCAGAGTTACAAACCAAGATATCTGCGTTCCTTGATGAAGGAATGGTTGTGTGCTGCAGCCTTGTTTGGAATCCTGGCCTCCATTGTTTGGTGTATGTTGGTAAATCTGCTTCGAAGGAAACACGGTCTTGAAACAACAACACGCCTTCACCTCGCTTCCTCACACCGACGCCATTGGCAACGTGCGTTCAATCACGTACGTGGGCGGAGTTTCCTCGGCCACCAGAGCTCCGACTCCGCCCCGGAGAGATGGAATGTTCCCCCCGACCAATGGGAGGTGTGAGACGACTCAGACACCGACGTTCCCATGAACCCCGGACCAATGGGAGGCGTGAGACGTCTCAGACATCGACTTTCTCACGAACCCCGGACCAATGGGAGGCGAGACGTCTCAGACGGTGCTCCTTCCCACGACACCCCCTCCCACAGGAGAAATGCCATATAAGAAATGCCAGGGCCTTGGAAAGAGAATGAGCATCAGGGGTGAACGTCAGCGTCAGAGTCAGCGTCAGGGTTGGGCGATCAGGTTCGAGGTGCCGGAGGTCGACTCGTCTGGTTTGGTCGGCTTGGCAGTGATTGGGTTCGAGGTGCCGGAGATCGACTTGTCTGGTCTGGTTGGCTTGGCAGTGCCTGGCGTCCGACGCTTTTCCTCCGTCCCTGGTACTTGGAGTGGCATTGTGTTGCGGGTTCGAGTCCCATCGAGCAGGATCGAAGACCACACGAGGTGGACAGGTCCAAGTGCAGGCTCTGGTCTCCAGCTCCCTTTCCTCGAGCTGGAAGACTTCAATAAAGACCATTGGGGTCCACTTCTGTGTGTGTGTCTGTGTGTGGGCCCGTCTATAAGTAAAACTGTTAAGTGCCTTGTACATTATTTGCATTTCATTTCTATTAGTCGTGATAACTCTGCTTCTTACGTGCTCCCCTCCTTCCCTACCTATTATAAATAAACCCATGTGTTGAATGTATCAGTTCGTTTTTGTGTCTCTTTTATTGGTTTAACATGCTGCGTGTTGGGAATTAGCCAGGCTGTTGCCGCTGTAAAAGGGACATTTGGACAGACGAAAGCTCGGTGACCATCCGCTTGAGTCGCACACGGTTCGAGTACGCTAGCGACTAGTTCCGTACGAGCATCGTCGAGGGTGAATTTCCCCGGTAGTTGGACGGCATGAGTACTTAGGTAAATTGGAGTTAGACAAGTGGACCCTACCTCATGCCGTCAAAATATTGGCGAACTTCGGTTCGATAAGGGACCCGTCGGCTCCAAGGTTATCCAGGGTGACGACTTATACATTCCGGGTGATCGGCGGAGTCGACCCTGCAGCTCCATCTGGCGGTCGTGTTCGCAGCCGATACCCGGCCCCGTAACATTGGTAGTCAGGAGTGCGATTCGGCCCCTCGTAGAGAAATTCACGGATTTGGATCAGGGGTGTAGGGCGCGAACCCCCCCCCCTCCCGTTTCCCCAAATTACAAGCGTTTTCAATTATTTCCACCACGCAACATGTCTCACCAAGATGAGCTGAGGCAGGTGGGTAGTGGTAGTGAAGAGATAATGTTAAAGGAATTCGTGGCTCAGGAAGACACCCGTGAGGAAGAAACATCTTTACCCCAGGGTTGGGAAAAGTGGCGATGCCATTCATATGGCTTTTTTTATCCCCCACCAACCAACAAAGTTGGCGGGGGGTATAGAAATGGGTTCCGTCCGTCCATCACATTTCGTTTCCGGAGCTTAACTACAAATCCCCTCAAGATATATTTACGAAATTTGGTACACATATCAAGCAAGTGGTGAACTGGTGCCTTTTGATATTTTCTAAATGATAGGTCACATGGTTTGGCAGCCATGTTGGATTCAAGAAAAATATTAAATGATGTTTTCTCTGGAATCAAATAACCTAACGAAGCGAAAATTTGCAACTATCATCTTCCATCACGTCTGCATACATAGTAAAAATTATGACGTCACAAGTCACATGGTTTGGTGGCCATCTTGGATAGAAAAACACACCTCATCCGATTAACACGAAACTTCACACACGTATTCCACTGGAGGATTGGAGGCAGAATGTAAATTTATGATGTCATAGGTCACATGGTTCATCAGCCATGTTGGATTGAAAATTAATAATTTTTAAAAATCTTCTTCTCCAGAACGGCTGGACAGATTGAGACAAAATTTCACATACACTTTCCCCAAGACATCCTTTCAGAAGTTTGTGAATTTCTAATTGATAGGTCACATGGTTTGGTGGCCATATTGAATTTACCCTAAAACCTTCAAACATCTTCTTCTCCAGAACAGCTGGTCAGATCAAGGGGAAACTGCACATACATATTGCACACGCTTAGGGAATATAAGTTTGTTAATCCTCATTTACTATGGTGGGGGATATCAAAGACTCTGTCTTCAACGGATGCTAGTTATTATTATGACCGCACCACGAAATGTAGACAGTGGGGGCAGCCAGGGCAGACGACAGAGCAGCAGGTAATGGAGATTATGGAATAATTTGTGGAGAACATGAGAGGCATAATGGTGCCTACACGTGGTGAAACTCCGACAACGGAGCACAAGATGGCGACACCACATGGTGGAACGAACGAGCCTAGGAGGAGTGTGGAGGTTTGTCGACCCGCGATGGAGGCGGGTAGGGTCGGGACGACGAGCAACACCGTAATTAAAGGGGAGATGTGTAGGATGAGATATGAGGAGGTGATGGAGAGGGAAAAATTAAAAGAGGTGACTGAAACGTGTCGGGCGAGACACGAGGAGGCGACGGAAGTGATAAAAGAAATAAAGGAAGAAACTAAGAAACATGAGGAGACAAAGAAGGAGACACAAATAATAAAACAGACGACAAAAAGAACAGAGACACGGGAGATAGAAAAGGTAGAGGAAGAACTACACGATACAAAGGAGCACACACACGTGGGAGTAATAGGGGACAATGGGGTCGAGGTTGGGGAATGTTTTGTGACCCAGTGCGAGCAGCAGGATACCCTCCGTCAGGAATGGAGGGAGGAAATATGCTCCCTTGAAGCAGATCGCGACGAGGTGGGTCCAATCGTGCCGAACAAGGTAGAGGGGATGGCTGATGTTAACGGGTACACGTGCAGCTTGGGGGGTAAAGAGACCCCGGGACCCCTTGAGTTAACACGATTCCCCAAAGTGATTGTCCCGGTGTGTGTGGTTAAGAGTGTGTCGAAATGTGTGTTGAAACGTGCGCATAGTGTGAGTGTCATGGCGTGCATGAGTGCACGCATGGGGATGGACGGACGGATCCAGATGGGAGACGGGAATGGCAAGCCGAATGGGCCGATGGTAGTTATTTCGGGAACCGCGCCGGTTTCACAGGATGTCGTGTACGAGGCCCGTTCAGCATTTAGCGAACGGCCGTCGCGCGCGCGTCTTCATGCAGGGAATCCGGCGCGGGAACGTCCCGAGTATCGGAAAAGACCATCGCGCGGACGGGTAAAATGTAGGCGAGTGTCGAGTGAATTCGGAACATGGGGATTCCCATGTGCGCGCGTGTGCAAAGCTCCACGTGCTGCATACCGCGCGTTCTGTTCGCGGAGTGGGTTTCCGGGACGAAGCGCGCGTGCCGGTCTGCACGGCAAGCCACGCAGGCTCGGTGTGCTAGTGACGTCACCGGGAATCTCGCGGCACGAATGTCGGGGAAACAGCGTACATGGTCCCGTGTGGGGAATCCCACGAAAGCGAGTGCTGATTGGGATGTGCAGGGTGACGTCATGGCTGCACAGATCGGCCTTCGGAGGGGACGTCGGTATCACCCATAGGGACGAACGGGCATGCCATAAACCGCCACCATGGCGCTGCAGAAAAAAAAAACAGCCTCGCTCCGAGTATACGGCCCTGCAGGATGTGGTGGGCATCCTGTGTATTGGGCATAGGAGCACGAGTTAGTGGGAAGGGTTAGCGATAGTTAGACCGGCTTCATGGGGACATGGGTTGTTCCTCCTGGAGCCTGTGGAATGGTTTAGTTAGTGGGAATTTAGGTTAGATTTAGAAATGGAAAATGGATTTTGGAGACATGGACAGACATGGAATGTGTAGTGGGGACGTAGCTTAAGGCCCGGTCACACCTTGACGTTTTAGCCAGCGATGGCAACGTATTAAAATGTATGTAAAACGCTGGCTTACGTTGAACTTTTGATGTTTTTTTTAAAGATTCAGACGTATTCATAGCGACTTATGTATTATGTATAACGCATTGGTAACGGACACAGAACGTTTCGTTGTGTTATAGATAACTTATACCAACGAATGCTGAACCTGTTGTCGGCCTACACAACCGATGCCCAACGATAGTCTAACTTAGGTATAGCACGTTGCACGCATCGCCGACGATGTCATGACGTAGCCTATTAAAAGGCTGACGCACAACGATTCGAATCATAACTGCCATAGAAATGGAAGCGTCAACATCGCGGTCACACCTTGGCGATCTTGCCAGCGTATGCCGACCTAAGAAAAATGTGTCTAAAACGTTGGGGCACGTCAAATACGGTATGAGTAAGTTTGGTATACGTGAGTACAACGCTAAAGTACGCTATCATACGTCGTAGTAAGTAGAGTACGTCAAGAAATTTTAAACATGTTCAAAATTTTATGACGTACTCGGCGTATGACACACGTTCCGCATGCGATGGGGATAAGTTTTACACACGATATGTGGACGCTTACACACGTCCACAAAGGCTACTTATAAGCTGCCCATAAGTCGAAACACGTTGCGGTAATGTCTTTTTTACGCGAAACTTATTTCTAACTTATGTTTGACGTGCTTTGAACCAATTATTTACGTAGTCCCAACACACATCGACGTATGTAGACGTATTCCAATGACGTCTTCCGGTCGACAAAAAAAATTAACGTGTTTCTAGCTTACAACTGCCATATAAAGACGTGTTCCCAGCGGTTTTGGGAATTGGTATATAAAAATGCTGCTCATAAAAGGGGAACCCAACAGTGTTTTCGAGTCCTTTTTGAGTCGATGTCCATGTCAGCAGTAACAGTATCAGTATCAGTATTAGTATTAGTATTAGTAGTAGTTTGTTCATGTTGGCAATAGTAGGTGAGTGTGAGGGGGAGGGTGTGGGTTATGATGGATCGTCCTTGCGTTTAACGATTTAACGATTTAAATGATAAACTCAACGATTTAAATGGCTGCATCTCCACTATTGAAAGGAGACACTTGTGCTCAACAATTGGATTTTTTTTACACTCAACGACTTTTAAACGGTACCACTCAGCTATTTTCATTGTTTACAATGAACGATTTAAATTGCTGTCGCTTGCCTTTGTTTTTTGACGCTGGCGCTCGGAAATTTTAATCGTTTCTATTGAACGTGCTAAATCGCTCAAACGCCACTATTGAAAGTAGACGCTTGTGCTCAACAATTGGATTTTTTTCCACTCAACGACTTTTAAACGGTACCACTCAGCTATTTTCATTGTTTACAATGAACGATTTAAATTGCTGTCACTCGCCTTTGTTTTTTGACGCTGGGGTTTTGAAATTTGAAGCGTTTCTTCTGAACGTGTTAAAACGCTCAAACTCGACTATTTTAAATAGACGCTGCCGATGGACAATTGGAATCATAGCCAAGCTAGACATCGAAGTGTGAACATCCTCGTCATGCCGAAGAAAAGTTTGAAGAATGCTGCAAATAAGTGTCCTGGCCGTGGCCGTGGACGCTGACGCAAGGACGATCCATTATACCGACGTATTTCAGCCTATGAGTAACTTAAAAGTAACGTCTGTCGATGTGTGGCAACGATCGCGTAACGTGCCAACAACACGTTAATCATAGGTTAGAAATAAGTTTCGGGTACGCTAAACATTACCTCGGCGTGTCTCAACTTATGATTAACTTACAAGTAGCATGTGTTGACGTCTGCCAATGATCGCAGACCGTGCATACAACTTGTGGCCAGCGTAGTGGAACGTGTGAGTCATACGCCGGCATACGTCGTGAAATTTCAAGCATGAAAAAATTTGAGGACAACCAAAAAGTACAACGTTTAAAGCCAACGTACAACGACGTATGGCAGTGTTTTTCAGCATGCTCTCAATGTTATCAAAACTTACCCATAATGTATTCAACGTGTGCCAGCGTTTTAGAAAAAAAATTCAAACATCGGCATACGTTGGCTAAAACGTCAAGGTGTGACCGGGCCTTTAGCTACGGAGAGTTAAAAGGAACGTGCATTAGTGTAAGGGACGACGAGGGAGCACAAGTTAGTGTAGGGAATTTAGTTAAGGGATAATGGGCCAGTGATCAAACACATGTGTGGCACGACATAGGCCAGATAACAAGACCCGGCCCAGTTGAGTGGCAACCAAGGATTGGCTCTAAACCCACATACAAAATATGTGCCGTTGGATGCGACCTTCGGATATGTTACCTTTTTACCCTTTCGGTTGTCGTCCGTAATTTATCTCTATGGATGAGTTACAGGAAGAATTCCCTGCATAAAATTTGCTGCTTGGATTTGTCCAAGTAAGACAAAGGAACCCAGTTTGTCTACACCCAATCCTGAAATACGGGTCTTTTCTTTAAGGTATAAGGAGGGTACCACACACCTGTAAAGTCTGCACATGATGAGTTACTGGTTTTAGTCAAATTAAAGTTGTGGTACCAAGCAGCTCCACAATAGTGTATTTCCTCAAATGGGATCACAGTTAATGGCAAACCCGTTTTTGAGGAGTGCTGGAGGTTAGCACATACCCAGCACTTAGTCTTATTGCTCAATGTTGCATATCTGTGTGACAGGAGTAAGAACGTATTAATCCCATGTATTCCAAAGTCATGCAAATGCTCGACATGTCCTCAATTGCTCTTTTCCCTGTCTGTTCGATTGGCCAATAGTCAATTTGCCCTTCCACTTCCCAAATTCCTATCCAAAGGGCGATTATAGCAGCTAGAATCTGCTGTAACACATTCATCCCAGCGCACCCTCCTATTATGTTGGGATGGCAAGTTTGCAGTGTGAGGAGTGTATCCAAGCAGGCTTACCTTCACACTTTACAGCAGTTGGGGTGGTCAGCAATACCTGAAATGGTCCTTCCTCGTGAAGTGTTTTACCAGCACGTAGTCTCCTAACTGGAAGGTATGGTACGACTCCTCCACTGGTTCCGACAACGTCTCCTTCACCCTCGTGTGTATCACTCGAGCAATCCTGGAAAGCTGTTTGCAAAATATCAGCAAATTTTCATCCATCATTGCAATGTCCAGCTTATTCACATCGGTTGGAGCGGTTACAGGCAGCCGCATCGGCCTTCCCATTAATATTTCAAAAGGGGATAACCCTGATTTACGGTTTATGGTCGAACACATGCTCATTAATGCCAAAGGTAAAGCGTCCAGCCACAATAACCCTGTTACCATTGTTATCTTTGCCAACTTATTCTTCAAAATTCCATTCTGCCTTTCTACAGCACCTGCTGATTGTGGGTGATAAACACAGTGAAACTCTTGTTTAATTCCCAATGCCTTACATGCTGCTTGTGTCACTTCCCCTGTAAAGTGTCTACCTTGATCATGTGATAGCTTGTAAGGGATGCCAAATCGACAGAAGAAGCTTTTCATCAAGTGCTTTACCACAGTGACAGCGTCTGCCTTTGCACATGGGTATGCCTCTACCCATTTGGTAAACATGTCTACCACTACCAAAACATTTTTGAAACCACATGACAGAGGCATATTGATGAAATCTATTTGCAGGTGTACAAAAGGACCCCACGGAAGGGGATGAGCGCCTAACTTGCGGGTTTTACCTGTCATCTGTTGATTGTGCTATTGACATACCTGGCAACTCCTGCAGACCTCTTCGGCTACTTTCCCAACTCCTGGCGCATACCATGATTCTTGCACCTGTCTCAGAGTCCCCCTCTTGCACACATGTCCATTCAAATGGGCCATGCGTGCAAGCCACGGCAGAATCTCGACTGGCACTATGACTTTCCCATTGTTTGTCCATAGTCCATCTCCATCCACTATCTCTCCTTTTGCCTGCCATTTGTCATGGTTATTAAGTGATGCTGCGGCTTGGATAGCAATGATATCCGATAGGCTATATTGGTGTAGCTTAACCTGTTCATTTGCCATACGTGCCAGCATTACCAAGGGAACGGAATGTTCCACAGCCGCCTTAGTGGCTTTGTCTGCTTCATTATTCCCTTTATCCACATCTGTTGTTAGTTTCTGGTGTGCTCGGCACTTAATGACAGCTATCGCTTTAGGTAGCATGATGCTTGCTAGAAGCTCAGATATTAAACTGCCGTTCTTAATGGGTGTGCCTGCAGAGGTTAAAAACCCTCGCATTTTCCAGACAGCACCTTTGTCATGTACCACACCAAATGTGTAGTTGGAATCAGTGTATATATTGACTGTCTGACCAGCCGACAATTCGCAAGCCCCAATAAGGGTGCATAGTTCCGCTTGCTGTGCGGAGTAGTGCGACGGCAGGCTAGCTGCTTCATTAATTGAGCCATTAGTGCAAACAGCATAACCCGCATGACCTGAACCATCCTGACCTCGGTGTGCTGACCCATCAACAAACAAGGTTGAGTCAGGATCCTCCAACGGCTGGTCCTTTAGGTCCGGTCGCACCGTGGATACCACCTGGATCACTTCAGTACAGTCGTGAGGATCGCTGTCTTCCTCCCTTGGTAATAAGGAAGCTGGATTAAGAACATTACGATGTTCTATCTGGAGGTTCGGTCGGTGGAGCAGGGTCGTTTCACACTGCATCAATCGTGTATTGGTTAGGTGTTGTGTCTGTTTCTGTGTCAAAAGAGACACTACACAGTGGGGAACTCTTAAAATAAGAGGATGACCCATTACGATTTCCGCCGTGCGTTTAACAGCATAACTCGCCGCGGCCACGGCTTGTAAGCAAAGTGGCAGGCCGCGTTCAACCGGGTCTAACCTTCGGCTGAAGTATGCTATTGGGCATTGGCGGTCGCCATGCTGTTGCATCAGCACAATTTGTGCAAACCTTTTATTTCATGAGAATAAAAGAAAAACGACTTTTTGTAATCTGGAAGGCCCAAAGCCAGGGCTGCCGAAAGTGCTACTTTCAATCTATGAAAGCACTCTTCCATTTCTTCAGTCCACTCGATTACATTGGGCTGATTCTTACCTACCACAACATGCAGTTCCTTAGTCAGAATTGCATAATCTACAATCCACTGCCCACAGTAGGTTGCCATGCCAAGGAACCTCATGTCCTTTTTTTAATCTGAGGGCGAGGCACTTCCGCAATTGAAGTTAACCTTCCCCTATCCAGCTCTCTTTTTCCATGCGAAATGTGGTGCCCCAAATACTTAACCTTCTCCCGCACCAGTTGCAGTTTGTCCCCGTTTACTTTATGGCCTTTCTTCGCCAACGCCTTGAGCAGCTGTGGCATATCTGTCTCACACGCTTCTTTATTTGGGGAACAAATTAACAAATCATCCACATATTGTAGCAGCACTAAATTTCCTCTTAATACCACATCATCTTGGTCCTTATGCAACGCACGTGAAAACAATGTAGGGCTATCAGCAAAGCCCTGCGGCAGGACAGTCCATGTATATTGGCAGCCATTACATGTAAAAGCGAATAAAAATTGTGATTCTTCTGCAATAGGGACCGAGAAAAATGCAGAACATAAATCAATTACCGTGAAATGGGTGGAGCTTGCGGGAATAGATGTTATTAGCACCTCTGCACTAGGTACCACTGGGTAAACACTTTGAATCACCTCATTTACCTCTCGCAGGTCTTTAACAAATCTCCACTTATCCATCTGTGGCTTTTTAACCAGTAATATAGGTGTGTTACATGGAATTGAAGTTTCCACAATTATCTCTTGTTCTTTCAAAGATTTAATTACTGGTCCTATTCCGGTCTCCGCCTCCTTTAGGAGAGGATATTGGCGTACATTTGGCCAACGCGTTCCAGGTTTAAGTTTAACCACTAGGGGTGCTGCCCCAATGATGCGACCCACATCATTATCGTGCCAAGTCCACAATTCTTGCGGAACCTCTTCCAGCAGACTTTCTGAATCCTTCGTCTCGCTCACCGTTCTCGTCAGCATCTCACGTTTTGGAGGCAGATCAACTTCCTCCACCATCCCTTGTAGAACCTGCTCCTTTAAATCACAGATCCATCCTTCGTCATTCACCAATTTATGCACTTGCCAATGTAACAGAATTGCGGAGCAAGCCACCGCTGCCCCCTGCAGGTGATAAACCATAAAGCCTAAATCCTTTGGGTGATATCCCACTGCCGTGGTTATTGTTACATGCGAGGTTACACCCGGTGGATACTTTGTCAATTGCTTCTGTCCTTCTGTGAGTTTGACTTCCGCTGCAATGCCTTCCTTTCCAATCATTAAGCAGCTAACGGACAACTTAACATACCTTCCCAAACGCGGAGCTATCCTTTTTGCAAATTCAACATAATTTCCGGGTGCGTCGTAGTAAATTGTACAATGTGGCAGATCATAATAAGTGCATGTCGTTACCTGTGCAATTTCTAGCCAACTTCGCATGCTTTGGCTCTCTGCCAAGATTGCATCGAAGCACATTAAAACATCACTAATCGGCGATTTTGGCAGCCTCCACCAGTAAACGACTGGGTGCGGTGCCATTAAAACAATCATTGCTAATTGTGCTTTCGTTGGTGGGATATCAACAAACACCCCTTTCTTTGTACATGCTATCGTGCATCCTAACTTACATAGGAAATCTCGACCGAATAAGTTTACCGGCGTGGTGGTTGTGAGAAGAAAAGCATGTTTCTCCTGTAATGGTCCACATTTTACCGGCAATTGTGCTGTTGTGTCTAATGTTTGAATCTTACCCCCTAAACCCACTACCTGCATGCTATTTCTAGATTTTTCAACCCTTGGCAGTTCTTTAACTGCAAATGTGGAGCGAGTAGCCCCCGTGTCGACCAAGAAGGAAAGCTTATTACCTGAGACGTCCAGAGTATAGGTCGGCTCCTCTGTCGAGTTCAATGTCAGCATTGCTCCTTCCCTCGAGGGTCCACTCTCATCCTGTCAATACCTTCGCGAGTTAGCAGGTCAGGGATCTGATCTCCACTTTCGTTTTGGACACTCATTTCCAATTCCCTCTCCTTCAATATTCAAAACGAGCATCTGGCGGGGGAGTACCCCCTTTGTCTCTGCCTTCCAGACCCCTGTTCTGCGATCTCTTCTGGGGTCTCCAATCCGATCGTTTGCGGAGTCTTGGGAGTTGCCTCCCCCTCTCCAGTGGTGATTGCCATTGACTGTAATCCTCTTCCGAATTGGATTCCTCCTCTTCATCTGAAATTGCAGGTCTCCGTGGATGAAAGGGAGGGTCCAGTGATTCTCTCACCTTATCCCGCAATACCATCTGAAACACTACTTCCTTCACCTTTACTTCCTTCTCTGCCTTCTCCTCATGCCTCGCCGCACATTGATCAGCCGCTGTGCAAATAGCTTCAGGAGTGAGGGCCTGCCACCCGAGCATCACATACTTTAATTGCTTTTTCAAGGGTGGGCGCAAGCCTTCCATTAGGAAATTAGTCAATAACCTTACGGGAATATCTGCCTCTGTTGGAATTCCCCCATGCGCTAGGAACCCTTGTATTAGCCGATGTATAAACTTTCCCGCTCTTTCTCCCACCTTTTGCTGAAAAGCAAACACTCCATTCCAATCCAAAGTTGGGGGCTTCAGTGCACGTTGGATAGCATTGTATAGCCTATCTCTAGCTCCCTCTCTGTCCTGATCTGTCCACCCTGCCCCTTCCTCGGCTGGCCAATCTGCTTCCCTCTTGGCCTCTCTCCACACTGCAGGCGAAAGAACCGCCTGGCATACAATGCTGACATCCCAGTGTGTTACCATCCATTGGGCAATCAAATCACGACCTGTCTGCGGTTCATTTCGACATTCCATAATTCGGTCACGCATCGATCTCAATTCATATTCTTTAAACGGTTGCTATACCACTGCCGCTGCGAGCGCAGACCTGCCCCGCACAGCCGGCACTGCTGCCCTTATTTCTCGCATGGGATACATAGGGGCGGAGGGAACCACTTCTTGAGCTATTTCGCTTTCCCCCACACATATATCATCACAATGCTTACCTGGGATCTTAGGATATATGGACCCATATGGTTGCCCAGTCAAACAGCTGATAACGTGCAGCTGAGTGAGATAGCCCTACCAGCGGTTGGTATGCCGGGGGTTGGTGTGTTGATGGTACTATCTCGGTGTTAGAGTACCCTTGCCCCGGTGCTGCAGACACCGGGACAGATGATGAGCCATGTCCTATCATTTGGCTCGGTACCGGCGCTGATGCAGCCGCATCCTTTGCCTGCCACTCTGTACCTTGTAGTTGACGCTGAAGCCTCAGCACTTAACCCGCCAAGGTTGCTTGCTTGGCTGTGCTTGCCCTTTAATTTGCTTCCTCCTGCCATATTCCAAATGCCAGCCAGTCCACTGGCGTTTCCTTCATGGATAGTTTATGGCATCTTAGCAACGCTTCCCACAGATTCTGCACTACCGGCAGGTCAAACGACCCGCCATTTGGCCACGGTAAGTCATCCTTAAGCATCCATTCTGCCCAGCAATCATTTTGTTCCACTGCTACCATTCCATGCAACTTAAACATTTGGTAAGAAGGTATATCCCGAGGAGGTTCTTTCTTCTCCTCCCGTTTTCCTGGTCTATTTCCCATCGCTATTGCTGAACCCCTCCCGGAGTTGTTCTTGGGTCCGACGCGGCAGCCTCAGCCATATTTGAAAAGAGCCCTTGAAACGATACATAGGGGCGGAGGGCACCGCTTCTTGAGCTATTTCGCTTTCCCCCACACATATGTCATCACAATGCTTACCTGGGATCTTAGGATATATGGACCCATATGGTCACCCAGTCAAACAGCTGATACTGTGCAGCTGAGTGAGATAGCCCTACCTACTAATCCTAACAGCCCTCAGCCCTCAAACTCCCCGTTCAGGACCTTAAGTTAACTACCCCTTGATGAACAATAAACAATTTTCTCTCCACTCTTATCTTTACCGGTTCTTGGGCGAGGACAAGGGCAGAGGCAGGGATGGGCGAAACCTGGGGTGAGAAAGACAGTATCTAATTTAAACTCCCCAGCACAAAAGCTTACCTTATTCAAATTGGTCAACCGCACTGGCTTTTCTCTTTGGTCACCAAGGATCCATCCCCACCTCTCGTCCACCTTGTCTCTCCTCTGCTCGTGTGCCAATTGTCGGATCGTCGATCACTCTTGCAGTTAAGACATGAAGACGTCGATGTACTTGAGAAAACTTTATTGTATAGCATACATTTACCAATAACCTTTTTATTCTTATTCGAAAAGAGCGGGTTCTTCGGATTATAATTAGTTGTATCATAAATATCTTCATCTTCTTTCAGATCCTTATGAACATCATCTGCAGTTTTCTCGAGTGTGAAGATATCAATATCCATTTATAGCAATAGAATATTCTCACCATATCTTTTCTTTAGATTATTATAAAAGTAATCATGCATTAAATACTTTGAAATATCTAAAACAGATATTCCCATATAAATCGGTTTATCCATCTTTATCCTCTCTTCATTCAAATGAACAGCACAAAAACTTTCTGTAAATATTTCTACTCTTTTAAAGCTTTTATTTATCAACTTCTCCACCTGCTCCCAAATTCTAGCAAGTCTTACATTTTGTCTGTTCCTTATATTTTCTATTGTTTTACCAAATACAGAATTATTCATCAACTTGTGAAAGTCCTTCTCAAAATCATTATCAGCCTTTGTTCTCATCCTCGGATTATAATCAATATATTTATCTAACCAATGACTGACTATACTTTCATGCCCACGTTCATTTTTAACTTGTAGTCCTGCTTCAATAAATTGCTTTAGATTTCTTTGATGTAAAACATACTTCTCTTTATCAAACAATGTTGTGAGTAAATTAGTTGTGGGAAAATATTTAAACTCATTTGAAGAACTAAAGAAATGTTGTTGATGACCACCGAATAGCTCTCGATTGGGGATCTCTTTTTCAGCTCCATAAGGAAGGTCTTTATGTTTGTTATGAAGTTTTCTAGGATCGTTTAAAACTACTTCAAAATAATACCCATAATCCCGTTTATCTAAATCTTCTTGACTTGTGGAGATTATATCATCTTAGATAGATTTGTACTTGTATTCTTTCACCCATTTAAAATTACCATCGGGATGAGATTAAGACATTGCACAGCCATACAAGTTATTAGCATCAAAGTACATTAAGTAAGATGTGGGCTTATTAGTTGAGAAGTCTGGAAGATATTTATTATTTGCCTTTGCATATCTCTTTGAACAAACTTGTGAAATTCCTCCTCTTTTCATCTTCTCAATCATCAATAGCATATCTACATCACTTGGAAGATCAAGGGGTTGTTTAGTCATTTTAACATAGCACTGCAGGCTAGTCCAGGAGATGTATAATAACGGACAGGATCAAGTCCATAGGAATCATAATTATAACAAACTTCTCAAAATTTCTCAAACACATCAGCGAGTAATAAAACATCAGTTATCACATAAAGGTCACGATATTCACCCATATTCTTTATCTCACACTCTTTCCACACTTGTTTTGTTCTTTCGTATTCTTCACCCGTAATACTGTTGAAGATTCGGCGGCGCTTTACAGCACCGCCGTCTCAGGGGTTATAACGCCGGCTAGTTCGGCACAGGTCTCGGGTCACACGCCTCAGATCACGATAACAAAGTACACCTAAGCCGTACCAGTTGGGGATATTGACCCCGGATACAGACTGGGTTTGTCAGAGACCGAGTGAAGTCTGCCAGTCCATAGCCCGTTTGGTTTTATTTACAAATCGAGCGATTGTTCCTCAGCGCGACACAAATAAATTCAAGGCGGCAACTTTCATATGAATCAGCCAGATTTAATGGGGGAACATCGGGGAACACGACATAAGCAAAACATTCACGAACGTTATAATTAATCTATAACCCACTCTTATCTAGGGAGATACGGATACGGGTTTCGAAGGGAGCCCTAGCAAAATAAGCTTTAGGCCTGGACAACATGCATACAAGACATGGAGTACTTGGTGGTGCCTCATGGACGAGAGGAAAAGTGTCGAAGGCACGCATGCGGCTCGTGACAAGCCGATGGTGTCGGATTCGAGCACCCAGCTCGAGCATGCAGCGTGGCAAGATGGCGCTCGTACTCCTATCGGCACCGCTCGCGCATGCCAAGATGGTGGCAACGACGTCCTTTTTGTCAGCACTGCTCATGCACCAGCCTCGGCGCGTCCAGCCCCTGTAAGGTCGAAGGCACAGGAGAGCACGATCCGGTGAAAGGAACTTGATCGAATTAATGGAGCCGCTGTGTACCAGGTACTTCAGAACGCATTTGCCAGTCTCAATGCTCCATAGCATGGCCGTATCATCCTTCGGGGCGGGCCTTTTTGGACCACCCCCGGGGACACGTGATTGGTCCATCGTTTGAGATTGCAGCAGCTCTCCGCCAAGGGGTTGCTGACACGTCCTGTTGACTGACTGTCAGGGTGCTGGGTGGGGGGCTGGCCAAAGGGGGGGAGGACAGCATGACATTATGCAGCACCTTTAATGAAGGAAAAGCAGTTGTTATTGAGCATTTGAATCACACTTTAAACGAGATACGATATAAAAATTCATTCAACTCGGTTCTCAACAATGGTTATCTTTAATTCAGGACATTGTAGATAAGTACAACGATACGATTCATTCCTCAACGATGACCAAGCCATCAGGAACATTTTCAAAATTAGAATATGAAAAAGAGATTGATGTCAGAAAGTCTAAGTTCAAAGTTGGTGATATAGTAAGAATATACAGGTGGAAATCTCATTTTGAAAAAAGGTTATACCAAGCGATGGACAAATGAACTTTTTTAAATCATTGATGTAATAGATACAGTTCCTTGGACTTACAAATAATTATATGACTTAAAAGGAGAAGAGATTTTCGGTTCATTTTATTCACAGGGATTACAAAAGACAAAACTAAGCAAATAATACCCTTGAAAGCAATAGTTTTTCACAATCCTCTACTTATACACCTCTGTGGAGTATAGTTGGGGGCACCTGCTGAAGTATTAAATTTAAAATAATAATAATAAATAAATAATACTACGTATAATATTTGTGTGTAATGGGGGACGTTCTTAGATCAGTGAACCCCAAACACAGAATCCTCAACTGAAGTCAGTCAAGGCTTAACTTTTGTGTTGGTGTGTGTGTGTGTGTGTGTGTGTGTGTGTGTGTGTGTGTGTGTGTGTGTGTGTGTGTGTGTGTGTGTGTGTGTGTGTGTGTGTGTGTGTGTGTGATAATATAACAGGGAGCATAATCAACCCTAACCCTCGCATTTAAAATCCCTACCCATCCCATCCCTCACCCAACCCTAACCCATCCCTAACCCTCACATTTAAAATCCCAATTTAATTTAATTCTGTCTTTCTGTCTAAAATTAAAATTCAATTCTGTCTTTCAAGGCTTTGAAGTTTGAAGAAGTAGAAATGAGGAGGAAGAATTTTCCAGCACTTTCTTCTCAGAACTTTCCTGATATTGCTGAAAAAAAAATTACTTATCTAACATTGAATTAAATAACATGCAATTTAATTTATTTCTAATCAACTGAACTTACCTCTCATCAAGCACCATTCAACAAAGAACCACATCAAGAGGTTTAGAACCCCGAGAGTCGTCTTGGTAGAACCTACATTTCAAGTCTCCAAAATAAACCCAACTTTCCAAGTCTCCCAGGTTTTACCACATTCCTGTTGAGTCTCCAATATTTGTATCACATTGTGAGTTATCAAGCCAGAACCCACATTCCAAGTCTCCCAAAATATAACCATCTATCCAAGACTCCAAGGTAGAACCACAATTTCCAGAAATATTGTGAGTTTCTGCGATAAGTCTCACATCGTACAACTGTGGATCATCAGGGTAAACTTCATTTTTCCAATAATTATGGGTTTCGGTGATAGATCTCACATAGTATAACTGGAGATCATCAAGGAAAACTCCATTTTTCAAAATTTCTGAGTCTCCTTGGTAAAACTTGGATTCTGGCTCATCAAGGTAGAACTTCTTCAGTTGATATTGTCTTGATAACTCACAATGAGTACCATCAATGCACTACTCTTTTTCAGGATTTTGTGGGTCTCCAAGGTATAACTCTTTGGCTGGGTCATCAAGGTAGAGCTCGTTCTGTGGGTCTTGGTTGGTCACAAGGTCTTTAACCAAACCAACAATTTCACCCCAAGTTGTGGGAAAAGCAGTATTTTCATTTTGTATTTCTGATTCAATTTCCTGTGAGAGAAAATATTAATGTATTAATTAAGTGATTTTATTATTAACTTATTATACGCTTAAATCAAACTGTAAATAGGAAAATAAAATCTTACCTCAACAGATAAGGGGTTTGAATCCAGTTCATCAATTTGAAGATTTAGTTCCATACAGGTAGTACTCCAAAGTACTCCAAAGGAACTCCAAAGTCATCCCATTCGAGAGCAACACAGCAGTCCATTCTCAATGAAAGTAAAAATATGTTTAAATTTAGCCTGTGTTGCAGCCCTTTATATAAGAATGGTGGGTGTGGTCTCTGGGAATTTCCCGAGGCAAGTCCTGTGGGGCAGGACCGAACTGCAAATGATGTAAGAGTAGGTGGTCCTGACAAAAGTGGGTGGGACTGAGGGAAAGTGTGTGGGGATTAGGAAAAATGGGTGTGGCTTATGGGAAAGTGGGTGTGGCTTAGATAAAGTGGGCGTGGCTTAGGAAAAATACTTGGATCAGGAGATGCTCAGGACAAGAACATTAAGAGAGGTATGTCATTTCATCTCTGCTCAACAAAAATACTGAAACCAAGAACCAAGTTCAGGTAATACTCAATGGTGATGAGTGTTGTCAGGAAATTAAGTTATTCCCAAAAATAAAAGACGAATATTTATCGTATCTCCGATATGACGACGCGATTTTATTGAAGAAATGATCATATCAGGTCAGCTCAGAAATGGGAGCATGCGCCAGAGCAGCGCGTCACTGCGTCCACTTTCCGCCGGTACTCTAGAGGCCTCTGTCTGGCCATCCCCCAGGCAGATTCCTGGCCCATCCCCATCTGCTTGAGATGCCGATCAACCTGCTGCAACCACGAGGCACATGGTCGGCCCATTGGCCTCCTCCACTCACGAGACTCCCTCGCTGAGAGAATCTGGTGAGCAAGACCAGCGTCAGGAAAACGAGCCACATGTCCATACAGCCGCAGCTGACACTCACGGACTGCAGGTAACAAATCTCATTTGAGTCTCTCTCAGCAACCGCTCGTTGGACACAAAGTCCGACTAGCAGATAGCCAAAGATTCTCCGAAGAGACCTGATACCAAAGGAATTAAGTCGCTGTCTCAGATCCCTGGTCAGAATCCAAGTCTCACATCCATAGAGCAAGATGAAGCATGGAGGACCTGAAGACTCGGACTTTCGTCCTCCCGCATAGGTACCGGCAGCGCCACAGCCCATGATCCAGTGAATCCATGACTCCCAAGACGTCTAAATGATCATATGAAAGGGGGTGAAGTTAAAAAAAACAAAAAAAAATCTGGAACTGTCACGCTATCAACGTTGTATTATCTTATGTACTGTGGGAAACTGAATTGTTTATTATCCCACCCCCCGGAGGGAGGGAGTGGGATATTGTGTCCAGTTTGTTTGTCTGTCTGTCTGTTAGCAACTTTACGGCAAAACGGCTTTTGCAAACACTATCAAATTTAATCCACAGGTGGGCAATGAACCTTGGACGACTCCATTAACTTTTGGGTCCAATTGGATCAAAGGTCAAGGTCAAAGTCACGAAAAGATCAAAATCGTTTTTCGCTCATAACTTCGTCAAAAATGATCTGATTTACTTCAAACTAAGCTTAGAGTGAACCTTATTCTATTTGTCACTTATAATCCTACCCATTCCTATGGTGAAAAATGCATATTTGTGAAGATCGGTAGGGTCCGAAGTTTTGGGGGTCATGGCCATCGGTCAAAATTACAAAATGGACGGGATTTGTTGTGCCTGGCACCACTTGTTGAATTTATAATGAGGTAAAATGCCAATTTGCTTGAATTCATGCTTTAAGAAAGAATCTAATAAATATATGCTGGGAAAGCCAGGAGAGAAGCATTGTACACATTCCTTCGCAGTCGTAAAAGACCTTGAAAAACCTTATCTATTTATTCGCTTGCCCAGATGGCCAGGGCAAGAAATCATGTCCTCTTTCCTCCCCTCACCCAGACAATGGAGCCAGCACCGATAAGAGACAGTTTCAAATCCTGTGTTTGTGATTTTAATCTTATAAAGTTTCATCTGCTGCTGCTTCAAAAAGCCTGTCTTTGTTCAGTTAATTTATTTTGATGTATTAACCACACCCTGGTGAGATCACATTATATATATATATATATATATATATATATATATATATATATATATATATATATATATATATATATATATATATATATATATATATATATATACATTGTTACAGCTGTGGAAATTCGCAGAGCACCATATAGGTCCTCAGATCAGTTATGCCGATAAGTCTGTGTTCAGATAGATTTCCCCACCGTTGTCTAAAGGGGTTTATTCGCGTCACCCGGGCTGTGATCTTTGAGGTAGCAGTTTTCTTTAACTATCGTTATTTTGGACCAACCACAACGCCAACCACCAACCACCTTCTCCACCACGCCAACCACCTTCTCCACCATGCCAACCACCAACCACCTTCTCCACCACGACAACCACCAACCACCTCCTCCACAACGCCAACCACCAACCACCCTCTCCACAACAACGACATCTCCTCACCATTTCCTAAACTACATCCCCCCCGATAAATCAACACGAACAACGTCGCCTCAACTTCATTTCCGAAACGACGCCATCTTGGCACCAGCCACGGCGAGTCCGCATCGCTGCAGGCAGATGCGGGGGTTTCCTCGCCGTGCAAGTTGGTGATTTCACGCAAGTCCGCTCGCCGCGCAGGGTCGCTGTCTTCACGCACATCCGCTCTGTGCAAGCTTCGCCTCGGAATTCGGATCAAGAGAGCGAGAGGGGCGGAGCCAGTGGGGGTCAGAGGTGAGAGTGAAGAGATCAGATCTCGTCTCTGGGGCCCTATAAAAGGGCGAGCGGAACGCCAAGCGCGGTCAGTCTGTGGAGTGTCTGTCGGGGTTCGGACCACCTGGAGCCTGCATTCGGTGGAGAAGCTGAGGAGAGCGGAGAAGACGCGAGCGGGGAGCACGGCCAAGCCTGCTGTGCCGCGCGGAGCTGCATGTTTGTGTGCGGGATGTGGACAGAGCCGGAGAGAGCTCGCCAACCAGCACCAAATGGTCTGAGGTGATCGGGCTTCGGAACAGTCCGAGCATCGCTGAGGGATGGACGGGTTCTTAAAGAGAGCATCAACTCAGAAAGAGCAAAGACCCGTTCGTTCCTCTCAGGCGTTGCCTACTGGGGCCTGAATCACCAGGCCGCGGTTACGCTAGCTGCCGTGGGGACGGAACGTTGCGGGTCGCCCCAGCGAGGTGAAGGTAACCTGCGCGGCCTCTTGGAGCTCCTTCGGTCCTCAAAGCTCCATGTTACAAAGACCCCGAGAGGTCCAGTCTAGCCCCTTGTCTTTGAGGGGGTTTTTCTTTGCTTTTCTTTGCATGAAAGTTGTGGCGCCAAGTCCGTTAAGTAGAACTGTGTATAAGTGACTGTACATAATAAATAAACGGTCATAGTTCCTTTGCATTGTTTTTGTTGGCTGTATAACTGCATATGTGCATGCTTGAATAGGTGGTTTTCTTGCATGAATACCTGACTGCATACGTGTGTAATAAATGTGCTTGTTGGTAGTCGATCTCGTCGAAAAAAAAAAATTGAGATTTGTTCTACCCTTATTATCAGTATTTAAAATGGCAATTTCAGTTAATACAATGGCGATTTTGATGAAACTTGATTGGTAGGTTCATACCACGACCCAGTTGTGTGCAAATGAGAACCATTGCTATGGACACCACTGTTGCCAAGCAAAGGGACTTTGAAATTTTTGAAAAATCATAAAAAATTAATTTTTTCGAAAATCAAAAATCAGGCCACGAGCGTCTGTGGGCAGTACATTCAGCCATATTGTCAAAAATTTGCAGCCAGATCCTATGAAAACTGTCGGAGAAGATAGACTTTGAATGAACCCTGGTCGAAAACAATAAAAAAACGAAGTTCGTTATATCTCAGAGACTATGAGTCAGATATACGTGAAGCTGGTATGGTAGGTTCATGGTATGTCCTAGTTATGTGTGAGAAAGAACCGTTGCTATGGACTCCTCCGTTGCCTAGCAACGGCCGAAAAACCTCTAAATGTGGGGGTATTTTAACGAAAAAACAATCTTCAGCATTAACCCTTGAAACTAGAATCATGAATTTTCTTGTGCTTAATCCTCAGGTCATTCCCCATCGAACGGGCCCATCGCGTCAGGTTCTATTGGGTAGGCGACTCCCCATGTCCGCCTACCGGCTTGTTCAAATGTTAACCCGTTCGTTGTGTCCTCTTTCCCCAATTGAACTGCCATCTTGCCCTCGGAATAGAGTTGGTTTTAAATAGCCGGTAAAGTGATCGGGTCCAACGGGACTGCACGATAATACACTGCTCGGCTATCCCAAAAGGAAGCGAGCTGCTTAAGGGGCTCGTTTCCAAGCGGTCCAGTTGAGGTACAATATCTCAGTAATCTACCCACGCGAATAATTAGGTATATTGAATATTTGGCAATCGGACCCTGTAGCGCCCGGGTAGAGTGCGGACAAGGTTGTGGTGTGGTGAAGAACACACCCGTGGCTGGTTTTCGGCGTTGATCAGGAAAGCCGCGACTGAATTGTTCGTCCAGTGGGCGTACGGCCGTTTTTCGTAAAACGCGGTCGTTCGCACGCCGGCGGGAGAGAATTCGTAACAATATATACTCAATGTACTCTTTGTAAAATTAAGATTTTGCTTGCGACATCACTCCAAGCTAAGCTTCCATGTGCACAAGCTTGTGTTTTATTTGTTACTGAACAAACAGCTTAAACTGAACGAAGTTATTTCTGTCTCGAGGTGGCCAAAACTGCCCCGACAGTACCACACTGATACACCGCCTTATTTGACATTAGCAAAGGTACACGGCGTTGTTGGGAAAAGGGGGGCCCTCCTCCCACCCCTACCCCTCTGCCCTCCCACCACACCCATTCCCCAACCTCCTCCCACCCCTCCCTCTCGACTCCCACTGCAGAGAAAAGTTATGAAATGTGAGAAAAATGAGTTTAAAACCAAGAGTAAGGTGTATTATGGTAATTGATGCAATCCCATAAAGTTTCTTCGTGATTTACCTTGGGAGCTCAGATGAGTAGCATCACAACCAAACAACCAAAGAATGTCATTTTGGCTTTTGTATAAAAGATAACATTGCTGCAACCTTCCTATGTGGCTTGATTTTTACTGACACAAAAATTCGTAAAGACACTGCTTTGCTTTCTGTGCATCGCAATGGCCAGTTTAATTGACTCCTCCTTGTCTGCCTCATCCTTGAAGTGTTTATCGTGCTTTGTTTGAAAATGTCATTGGATACGTGATGTGGCAAACAACATTTCACAACATAGAACAGAAACAGCACGGTCTTTATTTTGAACAAATCTGCATTCATCTCTCGAAGAGGGATAAAATTAGTGAACATCAAACTTTGCTTTCTGAAGAACCGCTATTTTGCCCCCCAAAAAGCACCTAATCAGTGGAATTTATAAATCAGTGGAAGAGATTTCATGAGAATCAAGATTGTCTGACCCCACCAAACTTTATGTAGTTAATAAACCAATATAATTTTTTTTTTTTTTGTGAATCATCATGTGCATTTTAAGACTGAATGAACGAATAAAAGATTTTCCACAAATTGTGCATTTGTAGGGGTATTCTTCATTGTGAATCATCATGTGTGTTTTAAGGTCGGATGAACGAATAAAAGATTTTCCACAACTTGTGCATTTGTATGGGCGTTCTCCATTGTGAATCATCATGTGTGTTTTAAGGCGACATGACTGATTAAAATTTTTTCCACAAACTGTGCATTTGTAGGGGTATTCTCCATTGTGAATCCTCATGTGTGTTTTAAGGTCGGAAGAACGAATAAAAGATTTTCCACAACTTGTGCATTTGTACGGGCGTTCTCCATTGTGAATCATCATGTGAGTTTTAAGGTCGGATGAACGAATAAAAGATTTTACACAACTTGTGCATTTGTACGGGCGTTCTCCATTGTGAATCCTCATGTGTGTTTTAAGGTCGGATGAATGAATAAAAGATTTTCCACAACTTGTGCATTTGTACGGGCGTTCACCATTGTGAATCAACATGTGAGTTTTAAGACGACATGACTTATTAAAATGTTTTCCACAAACTGTGCATTTGTACGGGCGATCATCATTGTGAATCATCATGTGTGTTTTAAGGTCGGATGAACGAATAAAAGATTTTCCACAACTTGTACATTTGTATGGGCGTTCTCCATTGTGAATCTTCATGTGTGTTTTAAGGTCAGATGAACGAATAAAAGATTTTCCACAACTTGTGCATTTGTACAGGCGTTCTCCATTGTGAATCTTCATATGCGTTTTAAGGCTGGATGACCAATTAAAAGATTTTACACAAACTGTGCATTTGTGTTGGCGTTCTCCATTGTGAATCTTCATGTGTGTTTTAAGGTGCGATGAACAAATAAAAGATTTTCCACAAATTGTGCATTTGTAGGGGCGTTCACCATTGTGAATCATCATGTGTGTTTTAAGTTGAGACGAACTAATAAAAGATTTTCCACAACTTGTACATTTGAATGGGCGTTCTCCATTGTGAATCTTCATGTGTCTTTTCAGGTGAGATGAATAAATGAAGGATTTTCCACAAATTGCGCATTTGTGTGGGCGTTCTCCAGTATCAATTATCACATGTGATTTTAGGGTGGATGACTGTATGAACGATTTTCCATAAGTTTGTTCAGCTTTCTTTCCTTTGTGAGACTTGTGAAAATTATTCTCTGCAAACATTTCATTATTCGGTTTGTCTTGTTTGTAAAAAGTCCTCTTGCTCGCTTCAGTTGGCGGGTGTTGCAGGTGTGTGTCTGAGCTGTTCCGAAAAGTTGCTGCAGTCTCTCTTGGAGATTCAATGGATCCACCTGTAAATGTAACATCACATTACCTGTAAAAAAATTTTTAAAAAAAGATTCTGAACAATACTTGTAATATTATTCTGACAAACGTACCCTTTTATTAGTACCCAAACGTACCCTAAAGTATCTTCATGATAAAACAAACAACAAAAAAAAATGTGTATGTTTGTCGACACAACGCACGAGACAAAGACAGAGAGCGCGCTATTCATTTCTCCTTGGCACTGATTGGCTGCTGCACACGAGGTGCACTCTCGCTGTGTTGAGTGTTTCGCTTGTGAACGACACAGATATTTTTTACGTATTTTTCTCCAAGTCCTACGATGCCGCCCAAAGGAAAAACGTTTGCCGCGGTTGGGAACCATTACGGTTTGAATGAATCGACCATACGCTGCATCAAGAAGGACGAAGCCAACATCAGCGCTTTACATTCGCAACGCGCTGCAGCACCTCGTGGAGGCCATGGATTCCGATGACAATTTTTCTCTGAGGGCGTATTGGCGTGATTTCACGATAGCAACGCGTCTCCAAATAATTCAGAAGGCTCCACAAGAAATGAAAAAACAGAAACCTGAAACGCCTGTTGGAAGAAGCTGTGGCCAGAATGCGTCCACGAATACAAGGCCTTTTCTCCAGATGAAATTCACCATTCGGCAATCGATAAGGCGGTCAAGCTGGCGAAGATTCTTGGAGGAAGATTCAACGACATGACGCACGACGAAGTGAATGACCTCATCGAAACCAACTCTGACCCATTAACGTACGAGGATTTGGCTGAGCTTACGCAGTCTGCATGAGAGGAGGAGGAGGAACAATCTCATCCATCGCAGGAGCACGACGACGAAGGCCTCTCACTTGAACGCTTAGCAACAATGGCGAAAACGGCCAAAGAATTGCAGGGGATGGCTGAAGCATGGGATCCCTCTATGGTTCGGGCGTTGCAATTCAAGAACGCTATTGATGGCGCAATGGTAACCTATAAAACTCTCCTCACCACCATGAAGAAACAATGCCAGCAACTGCCCATCACAATGTTTTTGCAACGTTACTGAGTTTACAGTAAGCATTTTTATGCTTCAAATGTTTTCTTTATGTGTTTAATTGAGATTAAAATGTGTTTAAAATGTGTTTTGTGGAGGCGTCCATTCATCGCGGATTTTCACTTACCGCGAGAGGGTTTGGAACGTAACCCCCACGAGAAACGGGGGATTACTGTACTGTGAGAAACTGAATTGTTCATTGAATTTATAATGAGGTAAAATGCCGATTTGCTTTAGTTCGTGCTTTGAGAAAGAATTCAACAAATACATGCTGGGAAAGCGAGTCGGGACGCATTGTACACATTCCTTAGTAGTCGTAAAAGACCTTGTAAAACCTTATCTATTGATTCGCTGGCCAGATGGCCAGGGCAAGAAATCACATCCTCTTTCCTCCCCTCACCCAGACAATCTGGTGCAAGCACCAATAAGAGACCGTTTCTCATCCTGTGTTTGTGATTTTAACCTTATAAAGTTCCATCTGTTAATTTCCTTTGATGTATTAACCACATGTATACTCAATGTACTCTTTGTAAAATTAAGTTTTTGCTTGTGACCACTCCAAGCTCAGCTTATTTATGCAAAAGCTTGTCTTTTATTTGTTACTGAACAAACAGCTTAAACTGAAGTAAAGTTCTGTCTCGAGGTGGCTAAAACTTCCTCGACAGTACCACCCTTATTTAACATGAGCAAAGGTACCCGGCGTTGCTCGGAAAAGGGGGACCCTCCTCCCACCCCACCCCCTCTGGACTCCCACCACACCCATTCCCCAACTTCTTCCCACCCTCCCTTTCGACTCCTACTGCAACCGGTAAGTTATGAAATGTGAAAAAATGAGTTTAAAACCACGAGAAAGGTGCATTATGTAATTCTTCTATGTAATTTATTATTTCCTGTAAATCTATGTAATTCAATCCCCTCTGTAATTGAATATAATTTGAAAATCCTCTATTTCTAAATCCGTTCTCTTTTTGTCTATTTGTCCATCTTTCTTGATATATGCATTACCATCATTGCTTTGCTGAAAGGGATATTTAAGGTGGGAGGGGAAGAAAGAGATGGCGGGGGGTAAAGAGAGCGGGGGGGGGGTAAAGAGAGCGGGGGGGGTAAAGAGAGCGGGGGGGGTAAAGAGAGCGGAGGGGGGGTAAAGAGAGCGGGGGGGGGTAAAGAGAGCGGGGGGTAAAGAGAGCGGGGGGTAAAGAGAGCGGGGGGGGGGTAAAGAGAGCGGGGGGGTAAAGAGAGCGGGGGGTAAAGAGAGCGGGGGGTAAAGAGAGCGGGGGGGTAAAGAGAGCGGGGGGTAAAGAGAGCGGGGGGTAAAGAGAGCGGGGGGTAAAGAGAGCGGGGGGTAAAGAGAGCGGGGGGTAAAGAGAGCGGGGGTAAAGAGAGCGGGGGGGTAAAGAGAGCGGGGGGTAAAGAGAGCGGGGGGTAAAGAGAGCGGGGGGTAAAGAGAGCGGGGGGTAAAGAGAGCGGGGGGGTAAAGAGAGCGGGGGGTAAAGAGAGCGGGGGGGTAAAGAGAGCGGGGGGGGTAAAGAGAGCGGGGGGGTAAAGAGAGCGGGGGGGTAAAGAGAGCGGGGGGGGGTAAAGAGAGCGGGGGGTAAAGAGAGCGGGAGGGGGGTAAAGAGAGCGGGAGGGGGGGTAAAGAGAGCGGGGGGTAAAGAGAGCGGGGGGTAAAGAGAGCGGGGGGGTAAAGAGAGCGGGGGGGGTAAAGAGAGCGGGGGGTAAAGAGAGCGGGGGGTAAAGAGAGCGGGGGGTAAAGAGAGCGGGGGGTAAAGAGAGCGGGGGGGTAAAGAGAGCGGGGGTAAAGAGAGCGGGGGTAAAGAGAGCGGGGGTAAAGAGAGCGGGGGTAAAGAGAGCGGGGGGTAAAGAGAGCGGGGGGTAAAGAGAGCGGGGGTAAAGAGAGCGGGGGGTAAAGAGAGCGGGGGGTAAAGAGAGCGGGGGTAAAGAGAGCGGGGGGTAAAGAGAGCGGGGGGTAAAGAGAGCGGGGGGTAAAGAGAGCGGGGGGTAAAGAGAGCGGGGGGGGTAAAGAGAGCGGGGGGTAAAGAGAGGGGGGTAAAGAGAGGGGGGTAAAGAGAGGGGGGCAGAGAGGGGGTAAAGAGAGGCGGGGCAAAGAGAGGCGGGGCAAAGAGAGGCGGGGCAAAGAGAGGCGGGCAAAGAGAGGCGGGGCAAAGAGAGGCGGGGCAAAGAGAGGCGGGGCAAAGAGAGGCGGGGCAAAGAGAGGCGGGCAAAGAGAGGCGGGCAAAGAGAGGCGGGGCAAAGAGAGGCGGGGCAAAGAGAGGCGGGGCAAAGAGAGGGGGGCAAAGAGAGGGGGAAAAGAGAGGGGGCAAAAGAGAGGGGGAAGAGAGGGGGGAAGAGAGGGGGAAGAGAGGGGGAAGAGAGGGGGAAGAGAGGGGGAAGAGAGAGGGTGGAGAGAGGGTGGAGAGAGAGGGGGGATGACGAGAGGGGGGGAAGACGAGAGGGGGGAAGACGAGAGGGGGGAAGACGAGAGGGGGGAAGACGAGAGGGGGGAAGACGAGAGGGGGGGAAGACGACAGGGGGGGAAGACGAGAGGGGGGGAAGACAGGGGGGAAGACCACAGGGGGGAAGACG
Source organism: Eptatretus burgeri (assembly GCF_056783735.1). NCBI lineage: Eukaryota > Metazoa > Chordata > Myxini > Myxiniformes > Myxinidae > Eptatretus > Eptatretus burgeri. Next base: position 14,547,489 of record NC_140977.1, read on the forward strand.
ACAGGGGGAAGACGACAGGGGGGAAGACGACAGGGGGGAAGACGACAGGGGGGAAGACGACAGGGGGAAGACGACAGGGGGAAGACGACAGGGGGAAGACGACAGGGGGGAAGACGACAGGGGGGAAGACGACAGGGGGGAAGACGACAGGGGGGAAGACGACAGGGGGGAAGACGACAGGGGGGAAGACGACAGGGGGAAGACGAGAGGGGGAAGACGAGAGGGGGGAAGACGAGAGGGGGAAGACGAGAGGGGGAAGACGAGAGGGGGGAAGACGAGAGGGGGGAAGACGAGAGGGGGGAAGACGAGAGGGGGGAAGACGAGAGGGGGAAGACGAGAGTGGGGGGAAGACGAGAGTGGGGGGAAGACGAGAGTGGGGGGGAAGACGAGAGTGGGGGGAAGACGAGAGGGGGGAAGACGAGAGGGGGAAGACGAGAGGGGGGAAGACGAGAGGGGGGGAAGACGAGAGGGGGGGAAGACGAGAGGGGGAAGACGAGAGAGGGGGGGAAGACGAGAGAGGGGGGAAGACGAGAGAGGGGGGGAAGACGAGAGAGGGGGGAAGACGAGAGGGGGGAAGACGAGAGAGGGGAAGACGAGAGAGGGGGGAAGACGAGAGAGGGGGGAAGACGAGAGAGGGGGGAAGACGAGAGAGGGGGGGAAGACGAGAGAGGGGGGGAAGAGAGAGGGGGAAGAGAGGGGGGAAGAGAGAGGGGAAGACGAGAGGGGGGGAAGACGAGAGGGGGGAAGACGAGAGGGGGCGACCAGAGGGGGCGACGAGAGGGGGCGACGAGAGAGGGGGCGACGAGAGGGGGCGACGAGAGGGGGGCCACGAGAGGGGGCGACGAGAGGGGGGCGACGAGAGGGGGGCGACGAGAGGGGGGCGACGAGAGGGGGGCGACGAGAGGGGGGCGACGAGAGGGGGGGCGACGAGAGGGGGGCGACGAGAGGGGGGCGACGAGAGGGGGCGACCAGAGGGGGGCGACGAGAGGGGGCGACGCAGAGGGGGCCACCAGAGGGGGCCACGAGAGGGGGGCCACCAGAGGGGGCGACCAGAGGGGGGCGACGAGAGAGGGGGCGACGAGAGGGGGCGACGAGAGGGGGCCACGAGAGGGGGGGGCGACGAGAGGGGGGCGACGAGAGAGGGGGGGGCGACGAGAGGGGGGCGACGAGAGGGGGGCGACCAGAGGGGGGCGACGAGAGGGGGGCGACGAGAGGGGGGCGACGAGAGGGGGCCACGAGAGGGGGGCGACGAGAGGGGGCGACGAGAGGGGGCGACGAGAGGGGGCGACGAGAGGGGGCCACGAGAGGGGGGCCGACGAGAGGGGGCGACGAGAGGGGGGCGACGAGAGGGGGGCGACGAGAGGGGGGCGACGAGAGGGGGCGACGAGAGGGGGGCGACGAGAGGGGGGCGACGAGAGGGGGGCGACGAGAGGGGGGCGACTAACAAATCAATATATTAATACTGAAAAACCAATTTTGTGCTCCTCCGAGCGGTCGCGTCACGTTTTTCTCGGTGCTGTGACCTGGACTGAAAAACTTCGTACCTGCAAGAGTGCATCGCACATCGTGCCAATAATCAACCTTCAACTCTGAAGCATCCATCTGTGACGGGGTTTCGGCTCGTGTAAAATAAATCAACAAAAAGTGTCCAATTAAAGCCCAATTGGAATTGTCGCCAAGGAGTTTGCGAACAGGCTGAGTGGGGATTTGGGGGGTCTGCATGCGTTTGCGGATCCTGAAGAGTTGTGGAGTGCCTTCAAGACCACCATCATTGATGTTGCCGGGAGATATCTTGGAACTGACCATCGGGCGAAAAAGGAATTTTGTCTCTCAAGGAACACTGGATACCATTGACCAGTCACAGGGCCAGGCTGAATGGCAAACCTGAGCTGTTCAGGGAGCTAAGGCATAAAACTACACATGCACTCAGGGTGGACAAGGAGGCCAATGTGTGAGGAATCTGTGAGGGGGTAGAGCATCACCTGTGGTCAAGTGATTCTCATCCTACTTACAGGGGAATTTATGCATTGCGTTCCTCCAAACCCATCCCTCGGTGTACAGCAGCGAGAGCAGAGGGTGGTGGGCTCTTGACAGAGGAGTCCGAAGTGAAGACCCGCTGGGCCGGTTACTTTCAGCTGTTGTGCCAGGCTGAATGCCAGCTGTCAAGTTGATTGTCAGGGGTGTTAGTATCCCTATTGCTGATCCTCCAGTCAACTGTGGTCCACCTTCGTTTGGGGAAAAACAGAGTGGTGAACCGGTTAAAATGGGAAAAATTTCCTGGGATCTTTGGTATCCATGCTGAACTTCTCAAAGCTCGTGAAAATGCTGTGCCCGTGTCATTGCATGCAGTTGTGTGCTCTGCCTGGAACACAGGCATCATTCCAACTGACTGGAAGAGGGGCCTTGTCCCTCTCTGGAAAGGGAAGGGTGATCGCAAAGACCGCAACATCTACCGAGGGGTGACGCTGCTCTCAGTGCTGGACAAGGTCTTTGCCCGGATAATTCTTGATAGGGTTCACCACCATCTGCTTGAGCACCACCGTCTGGAGCAGTCAGGTTTTACACTAAAGAGGTCAACGATTGACGGTATCCTTGCTCTTGGGGGTCCTCACCAAACGCAGACAAGAGTTTCGGCAGGGGCTGCTTGCAGCCTATGTTGATCTCCATAAAGTGTTTGAATTCACTGAATTGGGATGACCTCTGGAGGATTCTTGGTCTTCATGGGGTGCCACCAAAACTGATCAATCTGATGTCTGAAGGAAACTCTGGGACTGAGAGTGCTGAGAGATGTAGTGATACCATCGCTGACTTATTTCCAGTTGTTACTGGAGTTTATCAGGGGGTGTGCACTGGCCCCCACAATTTTCAGCATTTGTATGGACTGGATTCTGGGGAGGATGTCGGAGAGATGAAGTTGCGTTGCATTGTTTGGGAATGTCACGATCTCTGGCCTTGATTTCGCAGATGATGTAGTCATCTTTGTGGAGACGCAAGATATCCTTTTGGGGGCCCTCAATGTGCTGAATGGAGTCAGAGTCACAGGGATTATGTGTTTCCTGGGTCAAATCTAATATCCAGGCTTTCAATGACATCTTGGATGCTGCTATCTTGTCCGTACCCGTTTGTGGTGAGGATGTTGAGGTCACGGAGAGATTCATTTATATTGGTCGTTATATTGATGTCTCTGCTGGCTGTGAGCCAGAGGTCAACACACGTCTGCGTCAGGCCTGGGGAGTCATGGATCCACCGGATCATGGGGTATGGCACTGCCAGCACCTGAGGATGAAAGTCTAAGTCTTCAGGTCATTGGTGCTTCCAGTCTTGATCTATGGATGTGAGACTTGGACTCTGAAAAGGGATCTGAGACGGAGACTCAATTCCTTTGGTGCAATTCGCTGAAGTAACAGTGGAAAGTGGACGCAGCGATGTGCTGCTCCGGTGCATGTGCCCATACCTGACCTGACAAGAATGACATTAATGTCATCGTCGATTTTTACTTCCACTTCCACAAATAAATCTGGAAAAAGTAACCTTTATTAGATGCAGGCAGTCTTGTGCCACATACAATTGGCAATATTGTGTATTCAATCCTATTAAAATAGCTAAACAAGAAAAAGAGCAATCAGAGATTGCAGACCCACCTCACCAGGACTTGTTTTGTGTGGTGTCATTAATAAGAGACATAATGAGAAATAGCATTTTATAACTGCTGGCAGTGATGACCGGGTACCACGACGTCCCGCTTTGATCGGACACTTGACCCTGACCTATGATGTTTTTTTGTTATTACTGAATTGAATTTAGAATGGGACAAGTCTGAGGACGACGATGGTTGACGAGCGGTATTTGACGATGTAGATTGTTTCAGAAGTCAAAGATGAGACAATGTGATAATGTTTGACCAAGTTATAAAAATGATCAACATGATGTGGTACGAGTGACAGGTTATTAGCTGCAAAATGTCGAAAACCCGGTTTCGTTCAACAACTTTCAAAATTTGACCTTTGCATAACCTTTAAAGGTCACAAAACAATGTTGTGGACATTAAAATAAGGAAACAGGATACGTGCTATAGCTTATTGGAGTTAGTTCGTCGAAGAAGGTCGAAAACCCGGTTCGATTCCCATAACTTTGAAAATTTGACCTTTGTGAACTTTAAAGGTCAAGGATTATGACCTTTGGTGCAAAACTTCCTCTGGAACATTCCAGGAACAATACAACATCATATAGGCTACATGGCATTTCGCACTCCTCGGATTATCCATACTTTGATGAAATCAGCGTAAAAACAAACTTGAAGGGGGCGCCACAGGCAAGGTGTTCGAGATAGAGCAAAATGGTTTCAAGACTTTAGGTGGGAAATGACCTTAAGATTATGCATAAAAAAATATTGTCATCCGAGCTCTCAAAGTTTGGGCAGTCGTATGATTTTAATGTTAAAATTCTAAATTTTCTAAGTTCGTGACCTTGTGACGAAAATGAAAAATCGAGCGCCGTGGGGCTATGGAAGTGCCATTGGGCTAACCAAATACCGAAACCCCTGCCAGATTCGACAAACCCCTCGGAGAAGATGGATCTTTATGTCAAAATTCGCAATTTTCTAAGTTTGTGACCTTGACCTTGGGACGAAAATGAAAAATCAAGCTCCGTGGGGCTATGCAGGTGCCATTGGGCAAACCAAATACCGAAACCTCAGCCAGATTCGACAAACCCACTTGGAGAAGATGCAAATTGAAATCGGCTACCCCCTAAAAACACAATTCACAATTTTCTAAGTTCGTGACCTTGACCTTGGGACGAAAATGAAAAAATAAATAAATAAATAAATAAACGAGCTCCGTGGGGCTATGCAGGTGCCATTGGGCTAACCAAATACCGAAACCTGTCAGATTCAACAAACCCCCTCGGAGAAGATGCAAATTGAAATCGGCTACCCCCTAAAAACATGTTTTTTGGGCGTGGCTCCGCCCATAATGGGCGCACCACGCCCATTCTCAGGAAAACACAACTAGATCATGATATAAACATCCCACCAAAATTTTATCAGGATCGGATCAAAACCCAAGGAGCTATGCTCGGGACAGACAGACATACAGACAGACAGACAGAGACACAATAACAAATATAGTGGTCACTATTTTTTTTCGTGCACCAATTAAAATAAATTAAATTCAAATCAAATGGAAGACCAAATAGGTACAGTCCTGCATTGGGGTAATCGCAAGGAACCCAAACAAGCAAAAACAATGATGAAGTCATCAGGAGTAACTGGGATAGGATTCTCATTTCAGCTGCTGCTCCTCTACCCTCAAACCCATCCAAACACAGCCCAATGAGCCTTATTCAAAAAATAATAATAAAAAAAAATTATCAAAAAACCCCAAAAGAACCCAGCTCAAAAAAAATAAATAATTTTGGCTGCCAGACCGTGTGCCCGATCAAGTTGAAATTTAAAACATGTATTCCCTATCACCACTACATCACAATTTTGAAGTTTCACGTCAATTGATATCGTGGTTCCAGAGAAAACATGATTTAATATTTTTCTTATGTCCAATATGGCTGTCAAACTATGTGACTTCAATGATTCCTTTCCAAATTCGTGCAAGCATGCCTTGGGGAGCATTTGTGTGGTTTCCCCTCGATCTGTCCAGCCCTGCTGGAGAAGAATTTTATGCTTTAGGGTAAATCCAATATTGCTGCCAAACCATGTGACCGATGACGTCATATTTGTGAAACTTTTTCTCCTCATGGAAAGGCGGTCATTTCTGAAATATTTCACCTCGACCTGTTCAGCTCTTTCAAAATTTTTTGAAGGCTTTAAAAACATTCCAAATTGAAAAACAATATGACTGCCGAATCACATGACCAATGATGTCATCAAAAAAGTTTGTGTGGACCATTTTATCCCGAGATGACCCTCAAAAATTTTCATCCCGATTGGATGTTGCATTCTCCATATGCAATTATGACGTCATACCGAAGGCACCAATGACGTCATACTCATTCTCCATGAGTACTTGCGAGGTGTTAAGTCTCAATTCTTTCCTTGGTGCAGTTTCATAGATGCAGAGGTACAAAGTTTTTCCAATCTCGCTGCCACACCACGTGACCTATGACATCATAATTATCATGAGAACATTCTTCCCGAGTAGTCGCACGTATGCTGAAAATTGTCTCACTCCGACAAGTGGTTGCAGAGAAAAACACGAAAGTTCTGTGCGGACAAACAAAAAGACAGACAGACAGACAGAAAGAGACACAGACAGAGAAACAGACACAAATTGCAATGTCCTCTCGTTTGGCTAGGGTAATAAATATTGCATTAAATCAGACTCAATTTCTTCCACAACGAGAAAAAATATAACATTTCCCCATGGGAACAACGTCGTATCAAATTATTACGATATCAAAGCATAACGGTCAGAAGAAACTGCCTCGATGTTACGAGATGCTTCTTACGTGACCACAACATCAGTGGGAATTTCACCACAAGCAAAAATCACAAAAAACAAAAGAGAGAAGCCAAGAAAAATGCAGAGAACCCAAAATAGAGAAAGTTTTCTCCCAAACCTGCATTGATTGGCAAATTAACCACAACTGTGATCAAACATGTGACTTGTGTTTTTGTCTCATAACTCAACCCTCATGGAAAACGAAATGAGGAAGAGTGGCACATTAACAGATTGGCAAATTCAGAGAGTGGAAGGAATAAACTAAAGCTTAGACATGTGACCTTATGATAAGGGGAATGGAAAGGATCAAAAGTCAGCAAGTGGAGAAAAGCTCAGGAGTGGGTTTGGAAAAATCATCTGTTGAGAAATTGAATTGAAGTTCTAAACCTGCATGATACCCAGGAAGTATGTACACACGTCCTTGGGCTACCTCATCTCAGCCCACTATTAACTGCCATCATGGTTTTTCACATGCAGTGAATTCATCTGTGCATCCTTTGCTGCCCATTGGATGAATATAAACCGTGTCCCAACTGATAGCAGTGGTCACGCTGAATTTTTTTTTTGCTCCAGCAGGCCACATAGAGATATTTTGGTGGCCCACATCATATTTGATGAGTGAATGAGTTCACAAAGATCAGAACACATGTTTAAATTACTATTTCTCACAAAATATCGATCAAATTTCAGTGTTTTTCACACCAGCAACCTCATAAGTCGTAATCACAGAACACCATAGTCTGCTATTTAATAATCTACCCACTCACTCACAGCAACATAATTTGGACGGCAGTTTCTTGTTATCGCATGAGCGTTATTAAATCGATGCTTCAGTTTATGCACTGTTTGTTCATTCATTCATTTTCGTTGTCATTTTTCTTGCTTCTGATATTCCAGGTTCTGCCTCTCCAGTTTTCTTCTTTGCCATTGTGTGCTGGTGATTTTCAATTTCCTGGTGCTTTTGCACATTACACTTCTTGAAGTTGGTGCACCCGGGGTGAAACACATTTTGCTTCCTTCCTGACTCCGATCCTCCCAAATCCTCCCTGCACACCTTGAAGAACATCACGTCCCAATCTTCCTCAACCAAGCCACAGAAATTCTCGCTCTCTCCCAATCCGGTCGACACTTCCTCGTCTATTTCTCAAGTTCGTATTCCTGTTTGACCCACTTCCTTTTTTCTCCTCATCTCTTTTTCAGATTCGATACATTTTGTAAATAACACCATATTATGGAAACCTCAGTCCACGTCTTCTCTGAGATGGAGTCTCAGCATCATGTGATCAAATGGGTCATTCCAGTCTCTCCTAAAATTAGACAGCTTAGAAGTTGTGCACGATACAATGATTTCTGACACTATATCAATGGGTTCACATAACTGGTACACAGGTGCTCATGCACAGTGAAAAAAAAAAACAACGCAAAACACAAAACTAAATTTGTACTTCAAAAATACGAAGAGAGTTCAAAAGTGTACTCCGACCACAACAGAGGCTTGTGATGGAAGGTTTTCTCAACTCGTGTAAGTAATGCTCTCCATGATGATTATGCAAACTGATATCCAAGAATTTCAAAATTTAAGTGTACAAAATGAAGTTTATCAATTATGACAACATAACTTATAAGATTTAACAAAAATAGATCCAAGGAGAACAAATGAGCAAAGAGGAAGAAGAGGTGGTTTTCTCAGCTCGTGTTTTTCGTTCGTACAAAACCATTTCTGCAGATACTCAGTGGAGAATCAAATTTTTAAAAATTGGATGAATCCCTGCTTATAATCGCTGTTCATTGCACAGTTGCCCCACATGCATGCTCGAGGTAGATCTCACATGCGGCCAACAATATTATGTGTGCATGCTACAAGCGCAGCCTTACTTCTGTATAAAAGTTCCATTCTGTATTGTTGGAGCAAACCTGCGCATGGCCGAAGAGTGGGAAATACACCACACCTCTCATAAGTAAACATTGCATGTCTTGAAGATTTTGATACAAGTGGCCACGTGGGCCACCTCGGCTGGAGGTTTTAGTGGCCCGACAAAGCTTTTGGTGGATATTGGCACCAGGGCCAACACTTATTTCAAACCCTGGCTGTGATTAGTTAATGGACATTTATGATCCCATGGTGCCTTTCACTAAGAGTCGGCGAGTTTATCCCAAAACCAAAAGCAATTTTTTTTTTAATCCTAATCAAACCTGCATCAGGAACAAACCCAGACTTTCAACAATGCTGTAACCAAGAACCAAGTGTTGCACATGAAATGAAGCCTGAAGTTCCCGAGTTCCTCCACAGAACCAGCGTTCCATCCACGCTGTTGTTGATGATTCACCAATAAGTAATGAAACCAGTCCAGTGCCTGAAGTGAGGTTGGAGCTTTGGAGTTTTCATACTTCTACTCCCTCAAAATGGCTGCAGCTGTTGAAGAGTTCAGGTAGAGCTAGAAATAGCAAAGGACGTATCTTGTGTGGCTTATCGTGGTTGCTTTTTTCAGCTTTCTTTGACTTGAATATCCCAGTGTTGACTAACTATCTCATCCTAGTTGCAGCTGGGAATAATTGCTAAGGTGTGAGCCAATTGGGTGTTTCCTCCAATGACAGGTGAGAGATGTTATTTGGGCTTTTAACACAAGTGAATTGTAACTGACTCAGACTCCCAGACAACAGCATGAGAGCACCAGAGACCAATTGTCTCCCAAGAAACCGAGCAGAGGCAAATGTGCATGCCTGAAGAATCCACCATCATGCGACTGTTTAACTAATTCCACACCACGTGGCCGTTTCAGCGTGTGCAGTTGACCTCATGAGAGAAATTGTCGTTCACTGGAGGGTAGACTCATGGCTCAAAATACAGGGTAACTCGTTTAAAATTCAGATTCAAACTGGGTCAATCAAACCTGAACACGCTGCTACTGCTCTCCCAACTCAGGCTCCATCCATTGGGACCATACTCTGTCCAGAATGTTGGTGCTGCAGAAGCAGTTTTCTTGGCTATTAGGCACAACCCTGGACAGGTCGCCACTCCGACGAAGGATACCAGCAAGCTGGTACTCATTTTGCCGACCTCAGAAGTTTGACAGGCTGTCAACCCCACCCGGTATCAATTCAACAGCTCAGCAGGATTTGAACTCAGGACCCAAGGATCCCAAGCCCACCACTCCAACCATTAAGCCAACACCAGGCAATAACTCAGGCTGGAGGTCCTCAATGTCACACAAGAGATCATGGTCATCTCTCCAGACATATCTCAAGCTTCATACCGAGCCTGACACACCACTTTCCTCTTCAAACTCTCAGCCCAGGGAATCCAAGGCCACCTCCACACATGGCTTACTGACTTCCTCTACTCTTGTATCAAACACGCGCCTTCCGACAAAATCCTTTAACTCCTCTCTGTCAAGGCTGGAGTGCCCCAAGGCAGTGTGTTGGGCCCAGTCCTATTCTTCACCATCATTCTCTATGACTCTCTCGAAAATACTCTTTTCTGTTTGCTGATGACTCCACCCTCCACCGTGGCATCTTTCAAAGAGAAAAGTAGCAGCCTCATCCCTCTCTTCAGACATTGATGGAATCACAAGCTGATAAAAGACGTGGAACATGTCTTTCAATTCTGACAAATCTCACTTGGAACTCGGGATTGCATTCCAAAACAATCCCTTTTTCCGTCAATTCTAATTTTTTCCCCTTCTTCCTCACCTCTTTACATTTGTTCGTTGGTTGTTTTGTTACTTTTCTGTTTCATCCCAGCTTTCGACTTCCTCTTCTTCTGGTGTTTCATTCAACTTGTGTGCATCTTGTTCACACAGATGTGCCATTATACTCTGCTGTTATTGTTTCCCCCTTTCCATTCAGCTCTTGGTATTTCACGAGCCTCTATCATGCGTGTACAAAAATAATAAAACATTTTAAACTAAACAAACACAGATCCAATTTGAAGTGAAGAAGATCATAAAACTCACCATTCAGCTGGTCACTTTCCTCCTCTTCCAGACCAAAGGAGTACACATCCTCAATTTTTATCTGTAGAATGTCAGGAAATCCTTCCAGCTCTTCAACCTTCATTTCACACCCGAGCACAGTCGTCTGTTCCGATTCCGGCTGCACACGACAGGAATCCTTCCATCAGCCAACGAGAGAGT
>NC_140977.1:14563076-14564076 GCF_056783735.1 Eptatretus burgeri
GCACGCATGAATGACATTTATTCCCTCTAGACAACGGGTTTGGGCCTAACTACACATATACTTACCGAGATATCTCACCTAAGGGACCTGAATGGTGGTTTGCGAATTTGGTAACCACAACACTACCCCCTCCCCTTTTTACAGACTCGTCCCGAGTCGTCAAATTTTCGTGTGCCATCATGTGTAGTTTTCCCCTAGTACATTTTACCTACGGATCCCTGAGTGCGACATTCATGGTATTCGTGTCCCCAAAATAAATAACCTGAGGGCTGCGTAACTACCTAAACAAACTCACTCACACGGACGACTTAAATAAAATTGCCGGCGCTAGGACAGACATGCCGGGGGCGCACTCATATTTACAGTACATCTTAACCTTAACTTACAAATTTTACACTAAACCATGGCCCAGGATCAATGAACTCTGCAAAAGAAAAGCAGTTAGAGCAGTTAGCAGGAAGCCAGGCTGCTCGCATGCAGTCTCTGGCTCAAAACAATGCAGGTGACAGGGAACGTGGCTGGCTGCTCACACGCAGTCCAAGGCCTTCCCTTTTGAACTGAACGCAGTGAACCACAACGGTGCACGGGCTGCACAAACGTAGTCTCCGTGCCAGCTCAAGTGGCACACGCAATGAACACAACGAATGGATGGATGAACACAAACACGGTGCACGGGCCGCCACTGCAGGCCCGTGCTGTAGCTGCCAACAGGGCAGTTCTCGCAGCTTGCAAACTGTTGCCTTGCGGATCCTGGCGCACATAGAAATGAACAGGGGGGGGGAAGCAAAATTGAACGGGGCTGGTGAACGTGGGCAGTGGGCATGGCATGGCAAAGGCAGCAGGCAAACACAGCCCGCAGAAGAAGGCCGCTGTAGGCAAACACAGCCGGCAGACGAACTGGCCGGCACAGGCCTTGAAGAAAAAACAGCCAGCCGGCAGATGAAGTGGGCCGGCACAGGCCTCGCAGCACAGCAGCTGCAGACGATCCAGCCGGCACAGG
>NC_140977.1:14564576-14614576 GCF_056783735.1 Eptatretus burgeri
TTCCTGAGTCTCTGGAACTGAGGTTCAGAAATCTCTGTTGGGTTTCTTTGCACCATTTGTTTTGCAGTGGTGATAAACGCCTTGATATCGGGAAAATGATCTTTGGTCTGCACATTTTGCTGCCTGAAGGTTTCATTTAAAAAGCTAATAATATTTTCTTTCGATACATTTGACTCTTTCTTCTTCCTGAGATGTACACAATGCATCACAAGAAACACAACCCTCTACATCTACATCCTCAATGTAGCTTGGTTGTGACTCAGCCACCGCTACCTCCATTTTTTCATGGTCTAAGTAATCTCTCTGTCGGGATTGAGTCAGGAGACCTGCTCCAGCAGTGTTGTCAACTTGGGGGTTATTTTTCTCATTATGTTCAACCCTTATTACATTGGAGGGCAAGGGGTAGTTATTCTTCACGGTCTGTGTCTTATTTAGGTCATCATCACCCTGAGTATGTTCTTCGCCTTCACATGTATACGTATGATCCTGACACCTTTTAACGTGAACCATTGGTGGAGTCATGTCTTCCACCAACTCCTCACTACTTTGCTCCCTTTGTGCAAGATGACCAAGCTCACTCGAGGTACCAGCGTTTTGCACTATCAGCACTTTATCGCCCTTATCTTTATTTTCAAGAGGGAGCGTTTCAGACTCTTTCTCAAGCTTGTGTCCATCATTTGTTCCTCAATACAATTTAAATCCTCTGGAGTTTGCACCTTCTCTCCCCTTTCATTTAGGTTGTTGTCATCGCAAGGTTTAACCACACAATCCTTATCATTCCTATCTTTTGCTGCACCTTGACGTTCTAAGGCAGATTCCTGCACTAAAGGTGACTCATCTGTTGGGTCTCGCTGAACATTAATGGAGTGTGGGGGGGTGGGGTGGATGTTGACCCAGCTGCATCAGCATATGTTATTTTTGCATTCAGACAATAATTCCGAGTATGACCTTGCGATCCACATCCATAACAGATTAAAGTTTCCGTTGCTGCAAAAACCCGATATTCATGTCCTTCTAATTTCAGGTTAAAAGAAACACTTAGTTGCGTCACACCATCTTTTAGAACAACAAAGCAAAACCGTCTAAACGATGCAATGTGTTTTAACTTTTCATTCCTGGTACAGAGGGGAACTAATTACTGTGGACACCACAGTACCATGTTCACCGAGCTTCTGAAGCAGTACTTCATTTGATACGAAAGGTGGGCAATTACTTATCATTATTTTTGTCGCCGCTGTGTCCATTGATGACACCGGAACGAAGGTCTGGTCATCTCCCAGCACCAACCCTCTTTGCACAACATTGTCTGCAAAGTGTGTTTGTGACACGAAGACGACAACTTTGTGGCTCATTCGGGATGCTGCTCGAATGTTTTTTACGCCTATTATTTCTCCAACCCGAGGAGAATATCGTCCATAACGACGTTTTCCGGCGGAACAAAACACAGCCCGTGGTTCCGTGATAACCCTTCATCGCACCCATAACTGGTAGTAGTTTGACCAGCCATGTCTTGAACCAAACAAACACAAAAAGGAGATTCTGCAAGAGCAGTAACCACCTCAGATTATCAAAAAGCAAACCTGCCGCAAGCAAAACCAGCAAGTGGAGGGAAACGAAAGAGTGAATGAACAAAGTATTTAGCGAAGAAAAAAAAAAGCTGAACGAAGAAACACAGCAATTAGGAAAGCATGCCCGAAAACCACGAAGTCCTGAACAGGCCTGCGAAACACTTACTGTGCATGCTCTCTTTCTCTCTCCTGTCTCAGTAAAGAAAGGAAACACAGGGGAAAACTTCACACACAAACAAGCATACAAGGGGAGCGAAAAGGGGAAAGGAAAAAACACCAACACGAAACAGTACTCACAGAACCGCCATGATGCCACACCCATGCACAACTCACCAACAACCAGCAGGGGGGGAGAGAGAGAGAGAGAGAGAGAGAGAGAGAGAGAGAAAGAGAAAGAGAGAGAGATAGAGAGAGAGAGAGAGAGAGAGAGAGAGAGAGAGAGAGAGAGAGAGAGAGAGAGAGAGAGAGAGAGAGAGAGAGAGAGAGAGAGAGAGAGAGAGAGAGAGAGAGAGAGAGAGAGAGAGAGAGAGAGAGAGAGAGAGAGAGAGAGAGAGAGAGAGAGAGAGAGAGAGAGAGAGAGAGAGAGAGAGAGAGAGAGAGAGAGAGAGAGAGAGAGAGAGAGAGAGAGAGAGAGAGAGAGAGAGAGAGAGAGAGAGAGAGAGAGAGAGAGAGAGAGAGAGAGAGAGAGAGAGAGAGAGAGAGAGAGAGAGAGAGAGAGAGAGAGAGAGAGAGAGAGAGAGAGAGAGAGAGAGAGAGAGAGAGAGAGAGAGAGAGAGAGAGAGAGAGAGAGAGAGAGAGAGAGAGAGAGAGAGAGAGAGAGAGAGAGAGAGAGAGAGAGAGAGAGAGAGAGAGAGAGAGAGAGAGAGAGAGAGAGAGAGAGAGAGAGAGAGAGAGAGAGAGAGAGAGAGAGAGAGAGAGACTTGACTTTAATGTCCTTTCATTATAAAATGTACAAAAATAAACAAGTGCTGCAACATTGTGCAGATTCAATCAAAACGTGAATCAGGAACAGGAATAACTTAGGATGTTAAATTAATACAAAAAGAATAAATTTTCTCCTTCCACTCTGCACAATACTTCAATTTTACACTATTTGTCACTGAAGCCATTAATTCGCGAACTCTCTCGATAAAACAGGAATTCCATTTTGAGACGGGCACACACAGAGCCTTTAAAGGCAAGCAGAGTGCTGTATTCCTGTGAATTAACACCAGAAATCATCCTCTTGCGAGTGATGTATATTGCGAGTTTCGCTTCAGCGAGCAGGAAATTAGCAACTTCAATTCCGACATTCTTGTAAGATACTGGTATGCAGAAAAAAAATAATGGAATGAAAAGCAAAAGCCTAATCTTTGGAAAAAAGTTTCAAGAGTTTAAACAGTGGGATCAACCTTTGACAACCAACATAAGCATGGAAAACATCCTCGGATTGATGGCAAAAAGTACATTCATCGGACGAAACAAGGTTCAATCTTTCGAGGAATACGTTTGAAGTCAAGGAATAGTGTGCGAGTCTCCACTGTATGTCTCCAGCTCGTTTCGATACAGGTGATGTGTACATGGAAGACCAGGTGGGAGATGATGGAACCCCTGCAGGCAGAAGCTCTATCCAGTGGGTAGTCAGTGCATTATTGGGGTTGGCAGATGTCATAACATTGAGACATTGCACATACATTGCAGTCTTTGTACATGTTTGTAGAGGCTTGATGGAAGGAGCGTTAGAAAAAACGAAATCAGGGAAGTCAGGTTGTGTTGTACTTGCACCTTGAACATCATGTGATGGAGGCCACGATAAATGAAAAAGATTGAAAACTTTAACAATTGAACCCAGAATTAGTCCAATTATTCATGTTGATTTAACATTGCAAGCTTCCAATATCTGGTTTGGAGTCTGCCATTCAGAATATGTGTGATTGACAAAGTCTTCCACAAGGAAGAAGCCTGCCAGTCTTCCGGTTCCGAAGCCAGCCAGTTGAACTTCCGGTTCCGGTTTTGAGCGGCAAGAGGTCTCCTTCGGGGCTCCCTGCTGACATTCTCAAAGTTAAGTTCCGGTTGTTATTTGTCCCGTTTTAACTGTTTAATTTTCTCACCTACATGTTAATGTGTGTTCCTAGTTCGGTTTTGTTTCAAAAATCGTGCTATTTTGTGAGTATTTATGTCGACGTTCTTACTTGGTGTTTGAGGCCTAGTCCTAGGTTTGAGGCCTACCGGTTCCACTCGGTGTTCGATCGTTTTTTTGTTTGTTTGTTTGTTTTTTCTCCCCATTACCTTCAATTTCTATCCTCCCCATTACCTTCAATTTTCATCCTCCCCACTTTCCAAACATCCCCCATTCTCCCAACTAATCTCTTTCTTATCTCAAAAAAAAAAAAAAATATATATATATATATATATATATATATATATATATACCCAACAACAACAACAACAACACGCTCACCTTCTCCCGATTCTGCTACTTCTTCTTCCTCTTAACTTCCTCCTCGTCTTCCTCGATTTCTTTTTTTTTTACACTTCCATGACCTAATCTGTTGAACTCTCTCATACATTAATATTAACAACAAAAACGATCTTATAATGCTTCATCTTCCTCTCTCACACATGTGGTACTCTTTACTGTTTCACAATGCACTTCTCTTCTGCTATTTTAACAGACTGCTCTCATTTCGACCTCTCCTTCATTCCTTGCCTAAAAAATCCAACTATTACAACGCTTCTTCTCTCCATGCTCTGAATTCGCCTTCATTGCATCCATCAAGAATTGTGTTAAATCGCATCTCTGACCTAAAACTTTTAAAAACCACAGTTTGCCATGGATGCTCGCTTTCCATCAACCATTCTTTTTTCCAACTTCAGTGCCAACTCACCCCCCTCACCCCTCACTCTCACTCTCAAAGCAACCATCCCACTCTTCTCCCTCCAAGCCTCCCTCTCACCTCTTTCAAAAATTCCCCCCTCACCTTTCTCCCACCTTTCATCCCCCTCACTCTTCCTTCTCTAAGTTGCCCCCCTCTCATCCACCAACCTGCCTCCCTCCACTGCCCTCTCACCTCCATCTCTTCCTCCACCTCCTCAAATCCTCAACTGCCATCTTCCTTGTCTCTTGTCCCCCTCTCCCCCAGCACCACAGAGCCTTCTCTCCTCCTCATTCGGCCCCCTCCCCTCGCTATTCTGCAATACCCCACACTCCTTCAGCAACCCTCCTTACCTCCCCCTCATCCCTCGTCCTACCCTCCCCCGCCCCCTCCACCTCCTGCACCCAAAGCCTCCTCCCTACCTCTTCATTAAAAGTGTGGACCTCAAATATCCGGGGCCTTCGCTCAAACCTTTCAGATCTTTCCATGCAGGTTGCCACTGACAAACCAGACATTATCTGCCTAACAGAAACTTTCCTCTCCCATGACGTGTCTGACTCTCAAGTATCTCTCCCTGGTTACTCCCTCTTACGGTATGACAGACCTGAGCCTCGTCCTGGTGGAGGTGTTGCTCTCTTCATCAAAGACTCTATTCCTCACTCTCCCTGCACTGCTCTCACTCCCCCACACCCCCGAGCATACCTCTGGCTTCGGCTTCCCCTCCACTCCCACCTCATGTTTATATGTGTACTGTACCGTCCACCGAACAGTGATGACTCCATCTACACCTCACTCTCCGAAAACATGGACCATCTTCTATCTTCTCATCCAAACTCTCTCTTCCTCTTATGTGGCGACTTCAATTGTCATCACGCCAGTTGGCTAGGTGTGGGTACCTCTCTCACCTGCCATGGGACATCAGCAAAAGCTTTCTGTGACTCATTGGGACTGACTCAATCGGTCAACTTCCCGACCCGGATCTCAACCAATGGTACTCCATCTCTTCTGGATCTGATTTTGACAAATTTCCCTGACAATATCTGCTGCTCTTCCTTCGCTCAATTGGTTCTTCTGACCACGTCCTTGTTAAAGTGGACATCTCTCTGGCTGTCATCAGAGAACCACCTCACCGCCGTCGAGTCTGGCATTTCACTCAAGCCGACTGGCAGGGTCTCCGAGCAGCCATCAAACTTACAGACTGGTCTCCTATCACTACTTTCTCAAACATCAACTCATCCTGGGAATTCTTTCAAAGAAACTTGCTCTCCCTCATGCACAGATTTATCCCCTCTCGTGTTCAGTTGTCTTACCCTTCCTCCCGCCCTTGGTTTACTGAAGCTTGTGGTGAGGCAGTTGTCCTGAAACAACTTGCCTTTGCCTCATGGAAAGCAAACCCAACTGAGCACAATCTCAGTTCTTTCCACAAAGCTCGGAACAAGTGTGTATCTACCCTCAGGAGAGCCAGAAAACAACATCTTTCTCATCTCAAGTCTGAACTCTCAAAGCTCTCTCCCTCCTCAAAATCCTGGTGGCGTTTAATCAAATCTGTTTCTGGTGTTTGTTCCGCCTCCATCCCTCCCTTACCTCAAATGGCCGCACTGCTGATTCCACACGTGATAAAGCTGAATGTCTAAACTCGGTGTTTGCAGCTAAATCTTGTGTCCCAAACCCATCACTATCTCTACCCACTTTACCCAGTCGCACCCAACTGTCCCTGGACTCTGTATCCTTTTCTCCTGACAAGGTGGAGAGCTTGCTTTCAAACCTCGAGTCAGATTCTGCAGCCGGTCCAGGCGGCATCAGCCCACGTGTCCTCAAAGCCTGCTCTTCTGCTCTTGCTCACCCTCTCTCTGTTCTATTCACCCTCTCATTTTCCCAAGGTCATCTGCCATCTGCTTGGAAATCTGCTAACATCACTGCCCTGCATAAAAAAGGTGCAAAAACAGATCCCTGTAACTACAGACCAATCAGCCTTCTCCCAATCATCAGCAAGGTTATGGAATCCATCATTGCTTCAGACATGAAATCCTTCCTCTTCTCCAATGGCTTGATTTCCAATCATCAATTTGGTTTCAGACCAGGTCACTCTACCCTGGATATGCTGCTACTGCTCTCCCATCAATGGATGGAGGTCCTCAATGCCAGACAGGAAATCCGAGCCGTATCCCTGGACATATCACGTGCTTTTGACACAGTCTGGCACCCTGCCCTACTCACCAAACTCTCTTCCCATGGTATTCAAGGCCATCTCCACTCATGGCTCGCAGACTTCCTCTCCTGTCGCAGTCAACGTGTGGCCCTAAATGGAGTTCTTTCATCCCCTCTTCCTGTGCAGGCTGGAGTTCCTCAAGGTAGCGTTCTGGGCCCTGTTCTTTTTCTGGTTTTCATCAATGATCTCTCGGACTCTCTGGAAAATCCTCTATTTCTCTTTGCCGATGACTCCACCATCTGCCGTACCATCTGTCATCCCTCAGACCGGCAAGCAGCAGCTTCTTCGCTCACTGCAGATCTGGATAAAATCACAAACTGGTCCAACACGTGGAACATGTCTTTCAATCCACACAAATCTAACACTCTCACTATGTCTCTTCGAAAGGACCGTTTACAAAACCCCCATCCACTTTCTCCAACAATCCTCTGGAAGAAGTCTTTTCTTTCAAGCTTCTGGGTCTCACTATCTGCCATGACCTTTCCTGGGAAAGTCACATTTCCAACAACTTGCCTCAAAAGCCAGTCGCCGACTGGGAATCCTCCGTCGTGCTAAGTCCTTCCTCGGCCCTCTTGAGCTCCTGACTACTTACAAAGCTTTTGTCCGTAGCCTGATGGAGTACTGCTCTCCCCTCTGGGCTGGTGCTCCTGCCTCCCACCTTTCTCGACTTCACGCTGTCGAAACCAGGGCTTTTAAGATCATTGGCATCTCCCGCAATGAAGCTGAGTCTTTGGGCCTCTCACTCAATCACCGCAGGTTGGTCGGTGGTCTTTCTGTCTTCTACCGACTCCTCTCCAGCCTTGCCCCCCCTGCTCTCTCTGCGATTTGTCCCAACCACATTTCCACAGGGCGCTCAAGGTCCGCCAACAACCCCCTTCTGGTAAAACTACCAAAATCACGAATCACTGCTCATCTTCACTCTTTCATTCCTCTTTTTCCCGCCTTTGGAATAAACTTCCTCACTCTATTCTTTCCCATTCTTCCCTCCAGGCTTTCAAAACAGCTGTTCACCACCACCTCTTATCTTCCCCCATCCAAATCCTCGATCTTTTCTACCCCCGATAATCCACCCAAGCCCACTTCCTTCAATTCTCCTGCTTTCCTTCCTGAAAGTCCCTGTAATGTCCATCTTCTCCTCGCCATGTTCCCCGTCCCATCCCCATCCCTCTCCCTTCCACAATTCACCTGTGTCTGTTCCCCAATGTTTTGTCCCTTCCACTCCCACCCCTCTTGTCTCATGCCTCCTTGCTGTGAGTTGTGTGTTAGCTCTCATACGAGCCTCGACCAAGGTATACAAAAAAAAAAAAAAAAAAGCCAGATTCAATGAAGGATTGAATGAGGGACCTGCTTTGAAAGTCATGTTGAAAGAGGTTGTTGTAAAAAACAGGTTCACGCATGAAATTACTAAATTTTACGAATCCTTTTTTCGTACTGGACGGAGGCATTGACTGGTATTTAGGAGACTTTGATAGAAGGAGGGCAGTAAGGAGGTGTCAACTCGCTGCAGATCAAGTAGAACAAGTTCAAGTCCACACTTGAGCTTGCCAGCTTGCAGGAGCAAACAGGAAGCCAGCGGCTGCCAGGACAGGACCTCCTTGTATAGAAGTTGACGCAAGGTAATCAGTCGAAAGGACAGTATTTTGCTGGTAATGTCCACGAGTCCTTGACCGCTTTTTTCTAGCGGAACACTTCGATGATCTGCTCGGAGCCGGTGCATACTGTTCCAGAAAAAGTTAACAAGGATTCGTTGGAAATTCAGGATTAGTGATTTGGGGGGTTGTAAGGCAATCATCTGATGCCAGAGTTTGGAAGCAGCTAAATTATTGATTATTAGCACTCTACCTCTGTAAAATAGTAAGCTGGATAAACTTTTCCAGCAATTAAGGGTGTGAAAGATTTGATCCACCATCTGGTCCCAATTTTTTAAAGAGAAGGTCATGTTCCCGAGAAAAACACCCAGATGTTTAACACCATCATGCCTCCACTGCAAGGCATTAGGCAGCGGAGGTGGGATAAATAACTCTGAAGGACCAAGGCACAATGCTCTACTCTTTCTCCAGTTAACAGTAGCAGAAGATGCAAGATTAAAATTTTGTAGAGCATTTGTAAGAGCAGCAATGTCAGATTGAGTATTGACAATTACACACAGATCGTCAGCATATGCAAGAACCTTAACTGAAGGTACCACTGAAAAACCAGAGAGCTTGTGGCGTAAATGAATGAGCAAGGGTTCAATGAAAAGGGAGTACAGGTACCCAGAAAGAGGGCAACCTCGTCTAATTCCTCGCTGAACTGCAAAAGCTGAACACAAACCGTTATTAATGTTTAGTAGACTGGAATTATTGTGATACAGCAACTTAATGCAGGAAATAAAGAAAGATCCAAACCCAAACCCTTTTAAAACTTCAAATAAATATGAATGGTCAACGTTATCGAAAGCTTTTTCTTGATCGAGAAAAATCAGCCCAGCATTTACGTTCTGACAATGGCAAATCGAAATCAAATCGCGAACAGAAAATATATTGTTAAATATTGATCGACCAGTAATGCAATAGGACTGGTCAGGAGTTACAATGTGTCCTATTATAACTTTTAAATGATTGGCAAGTAATTTGGACAGGATTTTATAATCAGCAGAAAGTAGAGAGATTGGGCGCCAGTTGTCAACAACTTGAAGATCACCTTTTTTGGGGATGAGTAAGAGGATAGCACGTCTGCAGCTCAAAGGAAGTTCACCAGCTTGTATGCTTTCTTGAAAGACTTAATAGACATGGTCCCAGCAGATCTCAGAAAGTGCTGTAGAATTCTACTGGCAACCCGTCTAACCCAGGTGCTTTGCTGGTGGGCAAGGTTTTTACAACACTTGTAAGTTCATCCAAGGTTATTTCACCTTCAACAGTCAATTTCTGTGTTTCAGTAAGTGCAGGTAAGGAAGTAATAAAATGATGCGTGTGGTTTAACGAAGCGTGCTTGGCAGAATAGAGGTTTGAAAAATAATTTTTAACAGTGAGTTTAATATCACTCTGATCAGTCAGCGTCTTTCCATCAGCAGAAAGCAAGGATAATATTTGTTTCTGATTTTTGGAAGTTGTTTCCAACTTGAAGAAGAAACTTCAGGGAGTGTTTAGTTGCTGTCGGTGAATCATTCTCATTCGAAGGAGTGCACCTTTTGCCTTCTCGATCAATAACTCGTTCAGAAGAGCTTTCTTTTCATGGAACATTTGCTGCTGTCTATTGTCAGTAGAGGAGGACACTGTATTTTGCAAGTTTACAATTTGTGTCTTCACTAATTCTATGTCAATGTCGCGATTCAGAGTACTGTGTCGTGAGAAGTTTTGACAGAAAACTCCAATTTTAACTTTGGTATTGTCCCACCACTGACGTTGACAAGAGAACTTCTGATCGTTCGTGATGTAATGTGCCCAAAAGGTTTTAAAGGAAGTAACAAATAAATCATTTTGAAGAAGTGCTGTGTTAAACTTCCAATAAGGGCTCCCCCTCTTAACTAGTGGCAATTGAAACCGCATAACAACAACATGGTGATCAGAGAACCCAGATGGGAGAATTGAGGTGTTTAAGACAAGGTTAAGAAAATGATTGGAAACGTAGAATTGATCAAGTCGAGCTAAAGACACTTGATTGTTAGAACAGCTACACCAGGTAAATTGTTGCGTCGGATGTTGCAGTCGCCAAATGTCAGTCAACTTGAATTTCGAAATGGAGCGAGCAAGAGCTCTCGTACTGGCTGCATGTGGCTCAGCACCATTCCTATCAAAAGGGGGGTTTAGTGTACAATTAAAATCACCTCCGAGACATAGAAAGTGGTCGGGGGGGGGGGGGGGATATTAGCAAGAAATGATTTAAGACAATCAAAAAAAGAAGATCTTTCAGGATTTGTGCTGGGAGCATATAGATTGACAATGGTGAAAAGCTGCTGACGAATGGAAAAGGTCAGGGAAGCTAACTGTCCTTTTACAATTTCTTGGAAGGAGACTAAAGTTAAAGGAAGAGTTTGCTGAAAGTAGATGGCTATCCAGGCAATCGGACTTGAAAGACTGCTGAAGAACAAATGTCCTTTAAGAAATAATTCCCATTCAGCTGAAGAAGAGTCAGTGGAATGAGTTTCTTGTAATAATAAGATATCAAACTTGTTGCACTCGATTAGTTGTTTAACTTGCACTTTGCGGAGAGAATTACGACCACCATTGATATTTAAGCTTGCAATGGATATTTTCATCGAAGGTATGAAGAGGGGAAAGGACAGAGGTCATCAGGTAGAACAGCATCAACCATTATTTTTGAGTTCGTTCCGAGCACGACTTAAAAATTTCCTCAAACGATGACGTTGAGGGTCGGTAAGATTGTATCGATCAGGTCTGGAAATCATTATTCGGGTCACTTGAATAAAGTCTTCTAGAACTGGAAAATTGTCTTTAATTTTGACATTCTTTTTTCGAAAACTTTTGTGCAAGAAGGTGTGAATAGTATCTGGGGAAATTGAAGAAGCGTCTTCGAGCTTTAGAGAAGAAGTATCGCTACCCACATCACTTGAAACAGAGACAGAAGAAGATGTCCCGTCAGACTCGTATCCCCCCACACTATCTGCGACAATACCCTGCTGTTCTTCAGCAGAGACTTGATTAGATGTCACAGGCACGGCTGCCTCCAAATTACAATCAATCTGTACATCCGGTGTATTGATTTTAACTGGGGTAACTGTACATGGGAGGGAGGTTTCATCAATTTGACCAGGGATCTCAGATTCGTCAGGCACGGTGGAAGTACCAGTTTTGTCAGTTCGGGTAGGTGTTTTAGCATTATCATGACATTCGTAACACTGCTCTTCGTCATGGGGAGAGGCCCCCTTTTGTGAAGCGGTACATTCTATGGGGTCAGGAATACAGTGTTTCGATATTAATGATTAATATTAACTCCATCATCATTAATATTATTATTGAGTAAAACATCCGATTTTTCCTCTTCTAACAAGGCAAATTGGTTGGAAAGTGAGATTTCAATACCATTTATGCTCGTGTTGGTTGGTCGTTTCCCGGAGGGCGATACGTTTCTGACAACAGATGCGTTTTTTAACTTTAGAAACAGTAACGAACCCATCGTTGGTGGTGTCCATGTGTTCATTACAAGTGCTTGTGTCAACTCGTTCAATTACTAAAGGCCTATCTTGTTTATTTGTTGAAAGGGAAGCTGCAACATTCGACTGAAGCTCAACGTTATTTACTGAGTTGGTGATATTAATATTAAGGCAAGGATCGTCACCAAAAGAATCAGTAACGTTGGGAAGAGGATCGTTATGAGCACAGTCAGTGACATTGGAGGCAGAGACCTTACGAGCAGTGTCAGTAATGCTGGGGAGGGATCGTTACCGACGGAGTCAGTAACATTGGGGGGAGGATGATCATTTCGGGTGAAGGTGATAGCATTAGTTTGAAAATCATTACTCGGAGCATTGAGGGGAGGTTGTTTCTGACTGAGTGGACAGAACTGTTTCATATGTCCAATCGCTCCACAACCAAAACACTTTAGGGTATCGGTAGAGACCTATACTTGATAGTTATGACCATTTGAAGTGAACTTCATAATAACGTTAAGTGAAGCATATTCTTTTTTAAGTATCATAAATACTTGTCTGCGGAAGCTCATGACATGGCTTACCCGTTTGTCTTTAAAGCCGACAGGGAGCATTATTAATGGGGACACACAATCACCATAGCGCTGCAAGGCTGAACGTATTATGTCATTCTTTAGGAACGGTGGGAGATTACTAATTACTACCCTTTGTGCACAAGAGTCAAGGGGGTATGCCATTACAAATGTCCCAGAGTCAAGGGCCAAGCCTTGTTCAACAATTGGAGCAACGAACGCTTCATCAGATACAAAAATGATCACACGCTTATTCATACATGAAGCAGCACGTACCTTTTCAAAACCGATTATGTTCCCGATTGCCATGACAATCGCTTCCACCGTAACACCTTCCGGTGGAGAGCAAGCTATACCGTGTTTACGTGATAAATGCTCGAATGCAGCATATTGCTGTGAATGAGCAGCCACCATGTTTAAGTACACGGGGCCCAACCTCCTTCCTACCTCGGGAAAAGGAAGTCAACAAGGCACTCCAACTTCCTCTGACTTTGGGAAAGAGGGAGTTAACGAAAAAGAACTTAAAAGAAGATAAAATAAATTAAAATAAAACAGGTTTAAAGCAGAGAGCAAAACCTCAAAGCAAAATCTATCATTAACCTAAACGGGTAGGCCGTGCCCAAAGGGAGGGCCAGCTCTCACTCTTTCTCTCTCTCAACGATAACAGAGGAGAAAAACCACGAATAAAAACACCACAGAACACAGCAGGAAGGAAAAGGGGAAGAGGGAGGGGGAGGGAAGGGATGGAAACGAAACTGAAAACTCACCACAACACTGAGCAGTAGCCCACGGCGGCCATGAGACCATGCCCAGAAAACAAACGACCAGCAGGGGGCGAGAGAGAGAGATGCGAGAGAGAGAGGCGAGAGAGAGAGAGAGAGAGAGAGAGAGAGAGAGCGAGAGACACAGAGAGACACAGAGAGACACAGAGGGACACAGAGAGACACAGAGAGACACAGAGAGACACAGAGAGACACAGAGAGACACAGAGAGACACAGAGAGACACAGAGAGACACAGAGAGACACAGAGAGACACAGAGAGACACAGAGAGACACAGAGAGACACAGAGAGACACAGAGAGACACAGAGAGACACAGAGAGACACAGAGAGACACAGAGAGAAACACAGAGACACAGAGAGACACAGAGAGACACAGAGAGACACAGAGAGACACAGAGAGACACAGAGAGACACAGAGAGACACAGAGAGACACAGAGAGACACAGAGAGACACAGAGAGACACAGAGAGACACAGAGAGACACAGAGAGACACAGAGAGAGAGAGAGAGAGAGAGAGAGAGAGAGAGAGAGAGAGAGAGAGAGAGAGAGAGAGAGAGAGAGAGAGAGAGAGAGAGAGAGAGAGAGAGAGAGAGAGAGAGAGAGAGAGAGAGAGAGAGAGAGAGAGAGAGAGAGAGAGAGAGAGAGAGAGAGAGAGAGAGAGAGAGAGAGAGAGAGAGAGAGAGAGAGAGAGAGAGAGAGATGAGAATTTGACCCTAGTTTATTGCTCCACAAAAAAAAAAAACATTGGAAAGTCAAGAAAAAAAAGGATACATAAAAAATCAACAAATTAACAAAAACCAGAGGAAGAAAAGAAAGAGGAGGAAAGATCAAGTTTTTCATAAACCATGACAAGGTCATCACCATATCTAATTTATCCACAAAACACAAAACTTTGCCACAGCATCATTTTCTCTTCAAAAACATTTGTATGACTCTTTTTGTACCATCAATGCACTACTCTTTTTCAGGATTTTGTGGCTCTCCAAGGTATATCTCTTTGGCTGGGTCATCAAGGTAGAGCTCGTTCTGTGGGTCTTGGTCGGTCACAAGGTCTTTACCCAAACCAACAATTTCACCCCAAGTTGTGGCAAAAGCAGTATTTCATTTTGTATTTCTGAAACAATTTCATGTGAGAGGAAATATTAATGTATTAATTATGTGATTTAAATATTAAATTATTACTTGCTTAAATCAAACTCTGTAATTCGGAAAATAAAGTCTTTCCTCAATAGCCAAGAGGTTTGAATCCAGTTCATCAATTTGAAGATTTAGTTCCGTACAGGAAGAAGGACTCCAAGGAACTCCAAAGTCATACCCGTCGAGAGAAACACAGCAGTCCATTCTCAATGAAAGTAAAAATATGTTTAAATTTAGCCTGTGTTGCAGCCCTTTATGTAAGAATGGTGGGTGTGGTCTCTGGGAATTTCCCAAGGTAAGCCCTGTGGGGAAGGACTGAACTGAAAATGATGCAAGAGCAGGTGGTCCTTACAAAAGTGGGTGGGACTGATGGAAAGTGGGTGGGGCTTATGTAAAGTGGGTGTGGCTTATGAGAAAGTGGGTGGGGGGTTAGGGAAAGTGGGCGTGGCTTAAGAAAAATATTTGGATCAGAAGATGCTCATGATAAGAACATTAAGAGTGGTATGTCATTTCATCTCTGCTCAACAAAAATACTGAAACCAAGAACCAAGTTCAGGTCATGCTCAATGGTAGAGTGTTGCTAGAAAATTAGGTTATTCCCGAAAATAAAACACAAATATTTATCGTATCTCTATATGACGACTCGATTTTATTGAAGAAATGATCATATCAGGTCAGGTCAGGTATTGGAGCATGAGCCAGAGCAGCGCGTCGCTGCATCCACTTTCCGCCGGTACTCCAGAGGCCTCTGTCTCGCCATCCCCCAGGCAGATGTCTGGCCCATCCAAATCTCCTTGAGATGCCGATCACCTGCTGCAACCACGAGGCACGTGGTCGGCCCATTGGCCTCCTCACTCACGAGACTCCCTCGCTAAGAGAATCTGGTGGGCAAGACCAGAGTCAGGAAAACGAGCCACATGTCCATACAGCCGCAGCTGACACTCACAGACTATGAATGTAACAAATCTCATTTGAGTCTCTCTCAGCAACCGCTCGTTGGACAGAAAGTCTGACCAGTGCTAGCCAAGGATTCTCTGAAGAGACCTGATACCAAAGGAATTAAGTCTCTGTCTCAGATCCCTGGTCAGAGTCCAAGTCTCACATTCATAGAGCAAGACTGGAAGCGCCAAGGACCTGAAGACTTGGACTTTCGTCCTCCCGCATAGGTACCGGCAGCGCCACACCCCATGATCCAGTGAATCCATGACTCCCCAGATGTCTAAATGATCATACGAAAGGGGGTGAAGACCAGCCCCAGCAGGGGGAATGATGTCAAAAGGGAGAGCTATGACGAAGTAATGTCGACCAGTTTGAAAAGGAGAAATATGAGTGAGTGTAAGCGAGCGAATATTGCGACTTTGAGAAATGGTAAACATTACTGTGGCAAAGCCTCCCTTTTGACACTACTGCTGACCTATGGCCTATGTTGACCTGTTGGTCTCTGTCGACCTTAATAATAATTGATTGGTTGAATTCAGTGACCTGAAATGTAAATCCTCTTCAAATTTCAACTCAATCGGATGAAAATTGACAGTTAAAAAAATTCGGCCAATGTTCACCTTTTGGTCGATGTTGACCTCAAAAACAATTGAGTCGTTGAATTCATTGACCTGAAATATAAATCCTCTTCAAATTTCAAGTCAATCGAATGAAAATTGAGGATTTTAGAAATACCACAAAGTCGTTGACCTTGGGTCGATGCTAACCTTTTGGTCCATGATGATCTCAAAAATAATTGGCTGGTTGAATCCAGTGACCTGAAGTGAAACTCCTCTTCAAATTTCATGTAAATTGGATAAAAATTGAGGATTTTAGAAATCTCACCTGTTGTTAACCTTTGGCCTATGTTGACCTCTTGGTCGATGTTGACCTCAAAAACAATTGGCTAGTGGAATTCAGTAAACTGAAATATAAATCTTCAAATTTCAAGTCAATCGGATGAAAATTGAGTATTTTAAAAATCTCACCGAAGTTGACCTTTGGCCTATGTTGACCTTTTGATGTCAAAACAATAGGCTTTTTTCCTTATGACAAACTCTACCATGTGGTTAAGTTTCGTGGAGATTGGTTTAAAATTGTGATCTGTTGGCGATTTAAAAACAGACGGACAGAATAACAAAATCGACTGACCTATTTCCAGTACTTGAAAAATCTTCGATTTTGCAAGTAAAAAACAGATCGAGAAATGCATCCAAATACAGTACCATCTCCGACGAGGGTACAAAATTGAATTGGCCACAGATGGACTCCATCCATCCATCCATGAGGACCATACTCTGTGCAGAGCGTTGGTGCCGCCGAAGCGTCTCCTTGACTATTGGGAACAATCCTGGACGGGTCGCCACTCCGACAGTATACCAGCATGCTGGCACTCATTTTGCCGACCTCGGACGGATGACAGGTAGAGTCAACCCCACCTGGTGTTAATTCAACAGATGGGCAGGATTTGAACTCAGGACCCTAGGATCCCAAGCCCACTACCCTAACCATTAAGCCAACACCAGGCACAGATGGACTCCAATCAAGTTGAAGAGACACCTCACGGATGACCAAAGGAAATTGGATGCACCTTAGCTGAATCTGGGGTGTTATAACAAAGGGGTTGAATACTTATTGACGCAAAACATTTCAGATTTTCATTTTAAAAAAATTTCTAAAAACATGTTTTCACTTTATTACTATGGCGTATTTTGTGTGGATTGGTGACAATTTCATAAATTAAATCCATTTTAAATTCAGGCTGCAACACAACAATATGTGATAAAAATCAAGGGGTGTAAATACTTTCTGAAAGTACTGTAGTTGGAAGTTGCCCAAGGTGTCCGTAAAAACTCACCCACTCTTCACCAAAGACAACATATCTCGCAACTCTTGTGTACATTCTCATCATATTAAAATTAATCGGTGAGGCCATTGCTCCAACATGTCGCTTTATTCAAACAGGCATTTTCATGAAAATTCAATATCTTGTTGAAAATATTTTTCAATTGGAGGGATCTGTGTCCCTTTTTCACTTGTGAGTAAGTCTGAGTTCAAAAGTATGCACTGCGTTAAAGAGGGTTCACCATGATTGGGAAATCTTTGATTGCAGCCAATCATGTGGCTTTCCCCACAGCACGCTGGCTTGTTGATCGGAGTCACAGATTGTGATAGCTCTCAGTGGTGTCAATCATCTGTTGATAAGGGGTCACTGATAGTGTTTGCTCTCAGTGGTGTGTCAATCATCATCTGTTGATAATATGTCACTGATAGTGGTGTCAATCATCATCGTCATCACACGATATATGTATGTATACATGTGTGTGTGTATGTATGTATGTATGTATGTATGTATGTATGTATGTATGTGTATATGTATGTATATATAGGTATATATAGGTATATGTATATACTTACAGAGATATCTCACCTAAGGGACCTGAATGGTGGTTTGCGAATTTCCTCAACCACAACACTACCCCCTCCCCTTTTTACAGACTCGTCCCGAGTCGTCAAATTTTCGTGTGCCATCATGTGTAGTTCTCCCCTAGTACATTTTACCTCCGGATCCCTGAGTGCGACATTCATGGTATTCGTGTCCCCAAAATAAATAACCTGAGGGCTGAGTAACTACCTGAACAAACCCACTCACACGGACGACTTAAATAAAATTGCCGGCGCTAAGACAGACATGCCGGGGGCGCACTCATATGTACAGTACATCTTACCTTAACTTACAAATTTTACACTAAACCATGGCCCAGGATCAATGGACTCTGCAAAAAGAAAGCAGTTAGCAGGGAGCCAGGCTGCTCGCATGCAGTCTCTGACTCAAACAATGCAGGTGACAGGGAACGTGGCCGGCTGCTCACACGCAGTCCAAGGCCTTCCCTTTTGAACTGAACGCAGTGAACCACAACGGTGCATGGGCTGCACAAACACAGTCTCCGTGCCAGCTCAAGTGGCACACGCAATGAACACAACGAATGGATGGATGAATGGATGGACGCAAACACGGTGCACGGGCCGCCACTGGAGGCCCGTGTTGTAGCTGCCAACAGGGCAGTTCTCGCAGCTTGCCAACTGTTGCTTTCTGATCCTGGCGCACATGGCAATGAACAGGGGGGGGGGGCAAAGCAAAAATTGAACGGGGCTGGTGAACAGGGGCAGTGGGCATGGCATGGCAAAGGTGATCAGGCAAACACAGCCTGCAGAACAAGGCCGCTGCAGGCAAACACAGCCGGCAGATGAACTGGCCGGCACAGGCCTTGCAGAAAACAGCTGCAGACGATCCGGCTGGTACAGGCCTTGCAGCACAGCAGCTGCAGCCGATCCAGCCGGCACAGGCCTTGCAGCAAAACAACAGCTGCCGATGAAGCTGGCCAGCCTTCGCCGTTCAGTTGAGGTTGGTGGAGGGAGTGCGGTGGTGCTGGCCACTCGGAAGGCGGGCTCAGACCTACTCTACGGTCTCCCTCCCAACCTATCGCCTTTGCCTGTCACTGTCTATACCCACTCCCTTAATTTGTCAAACCCCAATTTAGCCCCAACTTATTTTTTTATTTTTTTACTTCCCCACTATAAATCGTCCCCTAACCCCCTGTACTGTCCTTGTTCGGCTAACCTATCCTGTCACCTAGCCTACTCCCAACCCCTACGTTCCCTTCCCGGAGGGGAACAAGGGAGAGCTAGCGTCCTGTGTCGAGGCCCAACGAAGCCTCAGAATGGCCTCCCCAGACTTCAGCGATCTAACCCAAAGTGGGTCCAGCGGCCCACAACGAGAGCGAGGGGATGGATGGTGTGGAGGGGTACACTTCCTAATCTACCCTTACCATTAACCTGTTAAACTACCCCGGGGCTTCCAACAAGCGCCTCTCGCTTAAACTATTGGTTCTAACAACCCAGATTCCCGTCGCCTGTGTTGGTGTCCTCACAATTTCGGGCCTCGCCCCCCCCAATTTTCTTTCCGTGCCCTCACACGGTCTCATGGCTGGGACGCGTGGCTCCCTTTGGCAGGCACGACCCTCTGCCGAATCTCCCGCTATGGCACCCCCGGGCACTACACTGCCTCCGAGCCTACCAGCTCCCTAAACACAGGGGAGTGCCCCCCATGGCACCTCCCCTGAAATGCACACGTGGCAGGCTGGCTTCCCGGGCCCCTTTCCGAGGGTCACCCGTGCCCACAACACTGCCCACGCGGCTAACGGCGCCCCGGGATCCCGCACCAAGCGGGCGCACCCGTCCCTACTACGCTATCCCGGCCCCCCCATGGGCCCTTGGCCTACCACGGCCGACTAGCCTGGTGCCCGGGGTACCCACTCAGCGATACTCACCTTTCGCAGCCACGCTCCCAGCCCGTCAACAGGGCTCCTGCACCCCTCCAAACGGGTTTCGAGCCTACATTCACACCAACAGCAAAACGACTTCCATATTTGTTAATTTGACTAACCCATTAACTCAGTCTACACTGACCCCGGGGTCCCTTGGGCGGGAGTCACTCCTCCCCCCAATCACTCATCGCACCATGCATTCCCCATTCGCTCCACTCATACAGACCCGCTGGCCTCACTCACTCAACAAGCACACGTACTCACCTCACAACCCACAACTCTTCAACACACTCACCGCTGAACTCTGCCATCCTTCTAATTACATCCCCTAACTAACTCGTGCTCCCACGTCGTCCCTTAAACTATAGCACGTTCCTTTTAACACTACGTAGCTAAGCTACGTCCCCGCTACACATCCACAGTCTGTCACCGTCCTCAAACAATCCCATAAATCCATTTCCCAACCTAAATCTCGCTAAAATCCCTCTAACTAATCCATTCCACTGGCTCCATGAGGACTTACCCCTGCCCCATGAAGTCGGTCTAACTAAGCTAACCCTTCCCCCTAACTAGTTTCATCCTGTGCCCTGGTAAGGTGGTCTTCCACCCCTTGCCCGGGAATCCGTGCACCCGAAAGTGAGGCTTGCTTTTTTCTTTTTTTCCCCACATGCGCAGCACCAGCGCGGCAACTCACAGCTCGCGCACTTTTCACCTGCCCGTGACGTCATGCAGCTGCACGTGTACCTCGTCCCTCCTTGGACGGTACCATCCGGCAGGGATACCCCTCCTGCCGGATTCCAACCCCACGTGCAGCCATGACGTCACCGTGCGCATAAAAAAAAACACAAGCCCCACGTCTCGAGGGGTTCCCCACGCGAACACATGTGCTCTGTCCGTTGGAGCTTCACACACACGCGCGCGTGGAGAACCCGTCCGGTCCAAATCCGTAATCCTGCCTAAACTTTGTCCGTCGCGGGATCGGCAACATTCACCGCGCTCGTTTCCGGACCGGGACTTCACTCTCGCAAGCGAGCACGTGGGGGCCTCGTGCGTTGCACAGCACGGACCTCGCGCTCACTGCTGGGTGAACCCGGCGCGGTGCGCAAAACATCTACAGCCGCTACTCGGCTTTCTTTCCTCTGTCGCAGTCTCCGTCGCCATTCAACACACGCACTCCCGCGTGTTACGACGCTAACACACCTCACCATTAAACTCACACCGGGAGACGCGGCTGCATGTTCACACATGCCGACCGACATCTCCCTTACAGAAAGCGACCTTGCACACGCTGTCTCTCTCACACTCGGCCGCTCACTCACGCATGCCATTTCCCTTGCACACGTGGCTCCACTCACTCGCGGCCTTTCACTCACTCGTGCCATTTCCCTCACACAAACCATACTACTCACACACGCGGGGGCACTCATCCGCGGTGCCTCATGTGGTGTAGTCATGCCCACGGGGAGGGGCATGATGATGATGCATGATGGGCGTGATGGTTGGAGGAGTGGTCGTGGTGGTTATCCTATCTGCAAGGGATATGGGGTGGGCGCGCCGGCTGAGGCGTCGTAGTAATGCTGGAGTCGGCCGGCTCGTGAGTGTACTGAATACGGAATAAAGGGGAGCCGCGGGCACAGTACGCCCGCGCTCGCACTCGTGCAACACAGCCCGGCTCGACTGTTCCTCCGCTTCGTGTCTGCCTGCTAAGCATCTCCCATTTCAGTACAGTACAGTTGGCGAACGAGGATCTTCGGATCGGCGTGTGTAAGGGCGGCAAATGACCCGTGCGGTTCCAAGCTACGGAGCCAAAGGTCTCGCCAGCGCGAACATGGCAAAGAGTCGGTGCATGGCAAACGTACGCGTGCCCGCCTTCGTCGGAATCGACTTCGGCCACGTCGAGTGGGCAACGTTCGTTCGTTTGGTTCATTTTCCTGTTCGTTTTGTCGAGGATACGCGTTTCGGCTCGAACGCGGCGTTGGACGTCGCGCAAGCTCTGGAGAATGTCCGAGGTCTCGATGGTCGGGGCACAGCAGATGGTCTAGGGGTCATCCCGATGGGCCAGGCACGCACGGCCATGCGCACGGTCTGCGGCGCGGGTCGTAGGCGAGCGTTGCAATGCAATCACTCGGACGGCGGTCTGGGCTCTCGAGGTCGTCTACGGTGTGTGGGCCGAGGGTCATCGCCTATTGTTGCGGTCATAGATGGCGGTGTGCGAGGCGATCCTTCCGTCCCGCGTCGAAACCTGCTTGCAATTGATCCGGAAATGACAAGATCAGTGGCAGGGGGGGGGGGGGAAGTGAGCGAGGCACGGATCGGGTGTCGAATTGAGTCCACTCGTGCTGCCCGCGCATCGCATTCGGCTGTGCCGTGCAAATTCACGGCAAAGGAGCGTCTGGCACGGTTCAGAGATCGTTTTATTTCTGGTCTGCGAGCAGCCATCCTACGGTTGACCGACATCACATTCGACTCGGCGGTCGCGACTGCTTCATCTGTCGAGCAGACAATCACGGATGTCCGCGCCATTGCTGGCCAAGACGTAATGAGTAGCTCCAGCTGGAGCATGGCGGCTAATCCCGAGGGCCACGCGGTGACCGCGCAAGTGCCGCAGGTCGCGCAGCCCGGAGTCCGCGCGATGGCTCAAGTGCCGCAGGGTGCTCGCGCGCCTAGCGGTGCGGGACGAGGGCGCGCACCGCAGCACGGTCGCACCGGGAGCGAAGGGGCACCGCAGCACGGTCGCACCGGGAGCGAAGGGGCACCGCAGCAGGACCCCAGTGACCTGGAGATCAGCCTGCAGCCGGGGCATGATGATGCCGGCGAGCTGGAGCAGGAGCCGGGCTCGGCGAGCCGGACCCTTTTGGGTCGGAACGGGTTCCGGTTCGTGCCTCCAAATGTGCCAGTGCTCTCTTCGAGACCTTCGTCGGGTACCGAGGGCGAGGCTCTGGCGGCAGGGGCCGCGTCGATGCAGCGGGAGCCACCGTTCGTTGCTGCCTGCGGCGATGATGTGCGCTCCAGGAGCGGTGAGAGCCATATCAGCTCTCGCGATGAGTTCCCGCGCTTCGTTCGCGATGAGTTCCCGCGCTTCGGCAGGGTTCGTGAGGCAATGCGCATCGGTGTTGTTCAGGCAGCTTCAACAGGTGGCGGTGAGCCCGTGGCGTTAGAGGGAGTCGCGAGTCGCAACATCAAGTCGGCAACCAAGAAGCGGACTCGTGATGTGGGTTGTGGGTTGTTGTTCATGGCATATGTGTTTTTCCTTGCTCTAGTGATGCAGTTTAACGTTGTTGAAATAAATACCAGCAGTTCTCATGTGAAAGTGCATTTGGTGGGGATCAGTCAATGGAGTTGGTGTTATGATCAATGTGAGGTGGGGGCGAATAAAGAGGGTTTATTGGCCTCCAGTTGCCCCAGGCCGCAGGTAATTGCTTTGTCATGTGCTGGGATTTTATCAAAAAAGCGCGCTGTACGGAAAAATGAATTCACAATGGTTCAAATGTTATTCCTATTGATTTATAACGAGCTTATGGTTGAAGTGGGGTTTAAATGGAATTACTACCGTCTAACTGCCGTGTGGGTCTCGGAGATCGACTCGGAGCCGGGACTCGTGCGCTGGTCGGCGTTACCCCCACCTCTGCTTTCAGCGAGGTCAGACGTGCCTGGCGCCTGGGGCGTGGCTCTCTGGGTGCACTCAAGGCCGTTTTGGCCATGCGGTGGAATCTCAACTGATTATGGTGCGTGGGGGTTGGGGAGTGTTTGTTGCTTCCAGCCAAGGGTGCTGTTCAGCGCCCCCACCAAGGTCGGTTGGGTCTGGCGGTGGCGCCGTGGGTTCCAGACAGCGGGGGTCCGGCCTCGAAAGGTTTATCTGTTTCAGGTCTGCCTGGGGGCGGTTTTGCTGCGTAGTGCTGCTGTGCTTCTCCAGTAGCTCGCTTCCACGCATTATATGATGTGATGTGCTGTTATACTTCGCTGTTTTCATTTTATTTGCATGATTATTATACCGAGGTTCTTCGTGTTGTCTATGCTTCTTATAATACTGATCATTTAATAATCATACTTTTAGGAGGGAGGAGTGTGGTGTAGTCATGCCCACGGGGAGGGGCATGATGATGATGCATGATGGGCATGATGGTTGGAGGAGTGGTCGTGGTGGTTATCGTATCTGCAAGGGATATGGGGTGGGCGCGCCGGCTGAGGCGTCGTAGTAATGCTGGAGTCGGCCGGCTCGTGAGTGTACCGAATACGGAATAAAGGGGAGCCGCGGGCACAGTACGCCCGCGCTCGCACTCGTGCAACACAGCCCGGCTCGACTGTTCCTCCGCTTCGTGTCTGCCTGCTAAGCATCTCCCATTTCAGTACAGTACACCTCACTCATACACCGTGCCTCTCTCACACACGTGGGGGCACTCATCCGCGGTCCCTCACTCACACACGGCGCGCTGGGAAGCACGCCCTTCTGCACACTTACCACCACACCACTCACACACGGGGTCGCTTCCACACACGGGGTCTTTGTCACCCACCCGGTCGCTCTCACACATGCCCTTGCACCCACGCTATGCGTGCGTTGCAGCACGCATTTCGCCACACTCGTGAACACACACCTCGACACCACACACACCGGGACAACCACACTGGGGATTCGTGTCCCCACAAGGGTCTCCGGGGCCTCTATACCCCCCAAGCTCTCCGTGCACCTGTCCACAGCACTCCTCCCCTCGACCTCGCAAAGCACGACCGAACCCACCTGGTCGGGACTCGCCTCAAGGGGGCATACTCCCTCCCCTCGTTCCTGGAGGAGGCCATCCCGCTGCTCGCACTGGGTCTCTACCCAGTCCGCGAGCTCACCCCCATTATCCTCCACTACCTCCGTGTGTGTGTGTGTGTGTGCGTCACTTACCCCGTCTTCATCATGTAGTCTTCCCTCTATCGTTCCCATCTCCCGTGTCTCTGCCAACTCAGTCACCTCTTCCCTTGTTATCTCCCTTGTCTCAACTATTATTTCCGTCTCTTCCCTTGTTATCTCCCTCGTGCACGTCTCCGTCACCCCAATTAGTTTTTCCCTCTCGGTCACCGTCACTCTTCTCGCCCAACACGTCCCCCGAATTATTTTCTCCTTACCAGCCTCCACCACGGGCCCGACAGCCGTTGCACTCCCTCCCAGCTCGTTCGCTCCCACACGTGGAGTCGCCATTTTAAACTCCCTGGTAACGGCCTTCATGCCCGCCTGCAGGCTTCGGCCCATGTTCTGCGTCTCACCCCGCAGCTCTTTCATTTCTTCCTTCATTTTGAGTGCATTTGTTTCCATATTCACCTTCACTTCGTTTCTGTTTGTATCCATCTTTTCGTTCATGCGTTTTATTTCGTTTTTCATTTCATTTGTGTTTGTATCCATTTTCGTTTTCATTTCGTGCATTTGCTTGTTCATGTTCGCATTCATTTGTTGCGCATCCGCATTCATCTTTGCCAGCATGGTGAATAGCTGGGTCATGTCGGGTGCGTTTGGGTGAGCCGTTTCGGCAGGGATCGGGGAAGGGGTTTGGTGGAGAGGGGGAGGGGAGGTGTCATACACCGCGGCCGCCGCCGCACCTATTTCGGGCTCTGGGTTCAGTTGGGGGAGTTCGTGTTCCTGCACAATCAACATTTCCTGCATGGGGTTTTCATCCTGGACCATGGATTCTACACATTCTAAATCCATTTCTAATACCCCCGGCTCCCGCTCGCCTTGAGACGCCATCTTATTTCTCGTAAAGCGTTAATTTAAATCGCTCGTAATTTGGAGGGAATCGGGGGTCGCTCCTCTCACCCCTGGACCGATTCCCGTGAATTTAGCTGGAGACAGGAGAGCCCGTTTTCCCGTTCTCCGATACCAGTGTCGCGAGGAGGGGGATGAGTTTGTATCCCACTCCTGACACCAGTGTTGCGGATTCGTGCCCGCCGGCGTGCGGGCGGCCACGTAACTCGAATCGCGGCACGTCGCCCACCGGACGGACAATCCCGTCGTGACCCTGGCATATATATATATATATATATATATATATATATATATATATATATATATATATATATATATATATATATATATATATATATATATATATATATATATATATATATATATATATATATGCCTGGTGTTGGCGCAGTGGTTAGGGCAGCGGCTTGGGATCCAAAAGGTCCTGAGTTCAAGCCCCGTTGGGCCACTGAATTAATACACCAGGGGGTTGACTCAGCCTGTCATCCTTCCGAGGTCGGCGAAGTGAGTACCAGTGTACTGGGCCAGTGTATACCCCGGTTAAAATAAGTGTACCATATCCCTGTGTCGTAAGAGGCAACAGGGTTGCGTCAGGAAGGGCATCCGGCGTAAAACATGTGCCAAATCACTATGCGGATCTATCGGATGATCCGCTGTGGCGACCCCCAACGGGAGCAGCCGAAAGAAGAAGAAGAAGAAGAAGAGATATATATATATATATATATATATATATATATATATATATATATATATATATATATATATATATATATATATATATATATTGTTGCGGATTCGCGCCCGCCGGCGTGCGAGCGGCCACGTAACTCGAATCGCGGCACGTCGCCCACCGGACGGACAATCCCGTCGTGACCCTCTCGGACTAACGCCGGGAACTAGTCACGGGTGGGCCTTTCGGCCTCACCACGATCGTGCCAATCGGCCCCCCGCGTGGGATAGGGTTGTTCGCCAAATTCGACCTACCTAAGTACCCACACGGAGGGTAGACCGGGCGATCGCACCTCGCCGCAGGTCGACTTCGGACACGGGCCACTTTAAGCGACCCGTTCCGTACTATCGGGATAACCGAGCGGTGTTATCGTCAACCTCGACGGTTCCAATTAATTATCGGGCGTATTTAGCCCACGACCAACCCTTTACGTGAAGTAAGATGGAGATTCAATTAGAGAAAAGACGAAGCGAAACGGGAGAAACAGTTCAACATAAAGCACATTTATTCCGCGGCAAACGGAAAGCACACATATGCAATTACCACAATTATGCACCAAAAGCAAATGTAACAAAAGAAGAAACAACAATTACGCACCAAAAGCAATTGCAACAAAAGAAACACAATGCAGATCTACTACCGACTACGTGAGCACACGGCAACACTTACACAGTTTTTACTTCACAGACGGCGTCGACAACACATATACTCCAAAGCAAAAGAAAAAAGGGGCCACCCTCAACGATAAGGGGGCAGACGGGCCTGGGGCCGAGACCGCGTCGAGCCGACCCGTCTGGTGATGAGCCGCAAAATGGCGGCGGCGCCCCGACTCCGCGGGCCTCGCTGGCACTGCCTGGAATGGGGTGGGAACGGGCCCCCTTCTCACACTATCTCAGCGCGGGGGAAAACAGGGGGGGGGTTGTTGATGCTCGGGGGAAAGAGGATATCTGGCTGGCTTGGGTCCCGCGACGAGCGACTCCACTGCGACCTCGACCGCGTTCCCGGCCTCACCTCTCCGCAGCTCCCCGACTCTGACACGAGCGCAGACCTCCACAAAGCTCCTTGGCTTCTCCAGACTCTCCGGACCCCGACAGACACTCTCTCGACTGATTTCGCTGCCGCCACAACTCTCCAACTCTTCCTCGATTCGCCCCGCGCTCGGCGCTTTATAGTGCGACAGGAGAAACCATATGCAGAGTTTTGGATCAGGATCGGCTCGGGGGCGGAGCCACGCTCGCCCATTGGACAGAGGAGAAGTGGGCGTGAATCATTCCTGATCCTCGAATCTGCATATATCGATTATACTCCGACGCGCCTGGAGGCGGGGCCAAATCGCCCCACGCTCGCTGATAGGACGGAACAGAAGTGGGCGTGAATCATTCTTGATCCGATTTCTCGGAAAGGCCGCTTTTTGCACCCGCTGCTCGGTGCACGCCCTGTACGAGTCCAGGATCGGTGCCCACAAGCGGTGCGGGAATGGCGGTGATGCGATGGTTGCGAGAGCGAGATCTGACGGTAAAGGTCATGGCTGTTGGCGTTGTTGTTGTTGTTAAGTGACGTTGCGGTTGGTGGTTGTTGTGTGATGGCTGTTGAGACGTGGTTGGCTCAAAATAAAGATAGAACAGAAAAACGGCTATCTTGAAGGGTCGCAGCCCGAATGAATGACATTTATTCCCTCTAAACAACGGGTTTGGGCTAACTACACATATACTTACAGAGATATCTCACCTATGGGACCTGAATGGTGGTTTGCGAATTTCCTCAACCACAACAATATATATATATATATATATATATATATATATATATATATATATATATATATATATATATATATATATATATATATATATATATATATATATATATATATATATATATATATATATATATATATATATATACGGCTGTTTTTAACACACCATAAACCAGCCAATCCCTCTGTCCACGCGCTACAGGGTCAATCGCCGAATTGTCGGTGTACCTAATTATTCGCGCACACAGAGATACCGGGAGTTTATACCTCGACGGGGCCTGCACGAAAACAAGCCGCTTAAGCAGCTCGTTCCGTCTGCGATTGCCGAGCGGTTTTATATCGCCAAGTTTCGTTGGACCAGATGTACGTTTTATCGTCTTGATAATCAGCCAGCTAATATTCCGAACACATCATGGCAGTCAATGGCAGAACGGAGCTGGTCCAATATTTCCAGTATATATATATATATATATATATATATATATATATATATATATATATATATATATATATATATATATATATATATATATATATATATATATATATATATATTGTTACGGCTGTGGAAATTCGCAAACCACCATTCAGGACCCGTAGGTGAGATATCTCTTAAGTACATGTGTAATTAGCCCAAACCCGTTGTCTAGAGGGATTTATGTAATTCATTTGGGTTGCGACGCTTTGAGATAGCCGTTTTTCTGTTCTTTCTTTATTTTGAACCAACCACGTCTCAACCGCCATCACACAACAACCACCTTAACCACCACGCCAGCCATCATCACCAACTGCAACCACGCTCCAACCCTCAGACAACAACAACAACGCCAACAGCCACGACCTTTACCTTCACAACTCGCTCCCACATCATCGCATCATGCCATTCCCAAACGGCACCATTACCATCAAACCACCACCAAAAACGCTCCACCACCCTCACCTCTCTCCTTCTACGGCCATTCCCACACCAC
The DNA here is from genome assembly GCF_056783735.1 of Eptatretus burgeri. NCBI lineage: Eukaryota > Metazoa > Chordata > Myxini > Myxiniformes > Myxinidae > Eptatretus > Eptatretus burgeri. The sequence goes on from NC_140977.1 coordinate 14,593,300, forward strand.
CTGTGAACACTGAGCGTCGGGCTATCTTGGGCCCGTTCAGCGATACGCACCGAGCCGCGAGCGCAAATAACGGCCTTTCCGAAGTAAAATTCGGATCACAAACGCTACACGCCCAATTCTGCTCCATTCAATTAGCAAGCGCGGGGCGGCTTGGTCCCGCCTCCAGGCGCGTCTGTGTGGGCTCGATATATGCAAATTCTAGGATCGGGGGAGGTTCACACCCACTTTTCCTCCGTCCAATTGGCGAGCGTGGCTACGCCCCCGAGGTCATCCTAATCCGGATATTTGCATATTGTTTTCTCCTGCCGGCCTATAAAACGGCGAGTGCAAGGCGAATCGTGGCAGAGTGAGTCGAGTCATCGGTGTGGCAGAGAGTGGAGTCAGGTGGCGAAGTCATCGGTGTGGCATCGAGTTGGGTTCTGCAGTCGGCTGAGGAGAGTTGCGGGAAGAGGCAAAGGAGCTCGGGTCCGAGGCAAGAAGGACGGCGGTCGGTGACGAGGTTGCGGTGTGAGATCGCTCGTCGCGGGACCCAAGCCAGCCAGCCATTCTCCTCCCCCAGGGCATCAACAATTCCCCCTTTCCCCCATGCTGAAGTAGTGCAACCAAGGGGGCCCCGTTCCCACCCCACTCCAAACGTCGTGCCAACGAAACCCGCCAAGGAGCACGGAGTCGGGGCACAGCCACGCGGCCACATCAGTGGCTCGTCCGCCAACGCGTCACGAGGACGCGGGTAGGACCCCCCCGGTCTCGCGGACCTGGCCGCTCCTCCAGGTCACGTGCACAATTGGCCTACAGGCCCGTCTGCCCCCTTGTCTATGAGGGTGGCTTCTTTCCTTTGCTTTTGAGTAAATGTGTGTTGGCGCCGTCTGAAAAGTAGAACTGTATTTGAGTTGCCGTGTGTGCGCGTAGTCGGTAGTAACTCTGCGTCGTTGCTTTTGTTTTGGTTGCTATATGTGCATTTTGACTGTTTGGCTGTATATGTGTGCTCTCCGTATGTCGTGTAAATAAAGTGCTTGCATGTTAGACTGTGCCCGTTTCGCTTCGTCTCCTTCCTTTTAATTGACCCTCCATCATGCTTCACGTAAAGGGTTCGTAGTGGGCTTAATACGCCTGGTAATTAATCGGAACCGTCGAGGCCGACGATAACACCGCTCGGTTATCCCGATAGTACGGAACGGGCCGCCCAAGTGGCTCGTGTCCGGAGTCAACCTGTGGCGAGGTACGATCGCCCGGTTTAGCATCCGCGTGGGTACTTAGGTCGGTCGAGTTTGGCGAACAACCCTATCCTACGCGGGTGGCCGATTGGCATGATCGTGGTGAGGTCGAAAGGCCCACCCGTGACTAGCTCCTGGCGTTGCTCCGAGAGGGTCACGACAGAATTGTCCGTCCGGTGGGTGACGTTCCGCGATTCGAGTGTTATATATATATTGTTATAAATATAAATAATATATATATATAAAGCACGAATTCGCAACAATATATATATATATATATACATATATATATATATATATATATATATATATATATATATATATATATGCATATATATATATATGCATATATATTGTTGTGGTTACCAAATTCGCAAACCACCATTCAGGTCCCTTAGGTGAGGTATCTCGGTAAGTACATGTGTAGTTAGGCCCAAACCCGTTGTCTAGTGGGAATACATGTCATTTATGCGTGCTGCGACTCTTCAGGATAGCCGTTTTTCTTTTGCTATCTTTATTTTGGACCAACCGCCATGATTACCACCACAACCACAACATCAACCACCAACCACAACGCCGCTTCACCACAACCGCCACGACCTTCCCATCACACCTCGCAACCGTCGCATCGCCACCGTTCTTGCCCCGCTGTGGGTACCGGTGTTGGACTCGTGCAGGGCGCGCGCCGAACAGCGTGTACAAAATCACGGATTTTGTGCTTCAAAAACGGATCAAAAACGACACACGCCCACTTTTTGCCGTCCAATCGGTGAGTGAGGGGTGAATTGGCCCCGCCCCCAGGGCGATCGATATATGCAAATTTATGGATCAAAAAGCCTTCACGCCCACTTTTTCTCGGGCCAATGGGGAGCGAGGTGAAAGGTCGAAGGGAGGGGGTCAAAGATGAGAGGGCGAAGCTACGGGGCTGATAAAAGGACCGTGTTCGTCAGTCCAGGGAGTCGAGAGGCGGAGAGTAGGAGAGTCGGAAACAGAGAGTCAAGACTTCGCGGGCGGTGGAAGGAGCTGGTCGTCGTGTGCGTTGGAGTCGGAACGGAGGGGACGGAGCTGTGGAGAGGCGGCGAGGGCGGACGAGGGGGTGCTCGCGTCGTGCAGGGAGCTGCACCCCTGGGAGGCCGGCAGCGGCTGACAGGCCCGCGGTGGAGGCGGGTAAGAAAATAATTCGGGAGACAAGAGACGAGGTGAAAGTAATTGGGAGGGAGAGAAAAGAACAATTAATACGGAAAGCAAGGATGAGGTACGCGGAGATCGTGAAAGAGCAAGGAGTGAAAAACAGGGAAGGACGGGAGCGACTTAAAGAGAAAGCAAGGTTGACCTACATAAAGATAAGGGAAAGACGCCAGAAAGAAGCGGAGACTAATAGACAGGAGGGAACAACAGAAACTTATAAATGTATAGAGACACGGGAGACAAAAAAATAGAGGAGAGACTGCATGATAATGACAAGGTAAGTGACGCACACACACACACACGGAGGTAGTGGAGGATAATGGGGGTGAGCTCGCGGAGCGTGTGGGGACCCAGTGCGAGCACCTGGATGGCCTCCTCCAGGAACGAGGGGAGGGAGTCTGCCCCCTTGAGGCGAGTCACGACCAGGTGAGTTCGGTCGTGCTTTGCGAGGTTGAGGGGACGGGTGCTGTGAACGAGTGCACGGAGAGCTTGGGGGGTATAGAGGCCCCGGAGACCCTTGTGGGGACACGAATCCCCAGTGTGGTTGTCCCTGTGTGTGTGGTGCAAGGTGTGAGTGCGTCCCCGTGTGTGGAAGCGACCCCGTGTGTGAGTGAGGTACGGAGCAAGGATGAGGCACCGCGGTTGAGTGCCCCCGCGTGTATGAGTGGGGCACGGTGTGTGGAAGAGACCGCGTGTTTGAGTGTCGCCGTGTGTATGAGTGAGGTACCGCGGGTGAGTGCCCCCGCGTGTGTGAGTGAGGCACGGAGTGTGGATGAGGCACAGCAGTTGAGTGCCCCCGCGTGTGTGAGTAGTATGGTTTGTGTGAGTAGTGAGGAACGCGTGAGTGAACGGCCGAGTGCAAGGGAAACCGTGTGTGTGAGAGAGCGGTATGTAAGGGAGATGTCGGTTGGCATGCGGGAGCACGCAGCCGCGTCTCCCGGTGTGAATGTGATGGAGTGGACTGTGTGCGTCGTAACACGCAGGTATGCGTGTGTGGAATGGAGACGGATACGGCGACAGAGGAGAGAAAACCGAGTAGCGGCTGTAGTTGTTTCGGGGACCGTGCCGGGTTCACCCAGCAGTGAGCATGCGGTTCGTGCTGTGCAACGCACGAGACCACCACGTGCTCGCTTGCGAGAGTGAAGTCCCGGTCCGGAAACGCACGCGGTGGATTTGCCGATCCCGCGGACGGACAAAGTTTAGGCAGGTAAATGGATTTGGACCGGACGGGTTCTCCACGCGATCGTGTGTGTTCAGCTCCAACGGGCAAAGCACATGTGTTCGCGTGGGGAACCCCTCGAGACGTGGGGCTTGTGTTTTTTTTTATGCGCACGGTGACGTCATGGCTGCACGTGGGGTTGGAATCCGGCAGGAGGGGTATCTCTGCCGGATGGTACCGTCCAAGGAGGGACGAGGAACACGTGCAGCTGCATGACGTCACGGGCAGGTGCAAAGTGCGCGAGTTGCCGCGCTGGCACTGCGCATGTAAAGAAAAAAAAAAAAAAGAACAAGCCTCACTTTCGGGTGCAAAGGATTCCTGGGCAAAGGGTGAAAGACCCCCTTGACACCGGGGCACAGGATGGAAACTAGTTAGGGGGAAGGGTTAGCTTAGCTAGACCGACTTCATGGGGCAGGGGTAAGTCCTCATGGAGTCCGTGGAATGGATTAGGTAGAGGGATTTAGTGAGCTTTAGGTTGGGTAAATAAAATGGGATTATTCAAAGACATGGACAGACTTATGGATGTGTAGAGGGGACGTAGTTTAGCTACGTAGTGTTAAAAGGAACGTGCTATAGTTTAAGGGACGACGTGGGAGCACGAGTTAGTTAGGGGAGGTAGAGAGAAGGATGGCAGAGTTCAGTGGTGTGTGTGTTGAAGAGTTGGTGAGTTGTGAGGTGAGTACATGATGAGTGAGTGAGGCCAGCGGGTCTGTGTGAATGGAGTGAATGGGGAATGCATGGTGCGATGAGTGATTGGGGGGAGGAGTGACTCCCGCCCAAGGGACCCCGGGGTCAGTATAAAGTGAGTTAGGGGGTTAGTCAAATTGAAAAATGGAGGTCGTTTTGTTGTTGGTGGGAAAGTAGGCTCGAGACCCATTTGGAGGGGTGCAGAAGCCCTGTTGACGGGCTTGGGAGCGTGGCTGCGAAAGGTGAGTATCGCTGAGTGGGTACCCCGGGCACCAGGCTAGTCGGCCGCGGTAGGCCATGGGCCCATGGGGGGCCGGGATAGAGTAGTGGGCACGGGTGCGCCTGCTTGGTGCGGGGCCCCGGGCCGCCATTAGCCGCGTGGGCAGTGTTGTGGGCACGGGTGACCCTCGGAAAGGGGCCCGGGAGGCCGGCCTGCCACGTGTGCGTTTCAGGGGAGGTGCCATGGGGGGCACTCCCCGGTGTTAGGGAGCTGGTAGGCTCGGAGGCAGTGTAGTGCCCGGGGGTGCCATAGCGGGAGATTCGGCAGAGGGTCGTGCCTGTCAAAGGGAGCCACGTGTCCCAGCCAGGAGACCGTGTGAGGGCACGGAGAGAAAATTGGGGGGCGAGGCCCGAAATTGTGAGGACACCAACACAGGCGACGGGAATCTGGGTTGTTAGAACCAATAGTTTAAGCGAGAGGCGCTTGTTGAAAGCCCCGGGGTAGTTTAACAGTTAAATGGTTAGGGTAGATTAGGAGATGTACCCCTCCGCACCATCCATCCCCTCGCTGTCGTTGTGGGCCGCTGGACCCACTTTGGTTATAGATCGCCGAACTCTGGGGAGGCCATTCTGAGGCTTCGTTGGGCCTCGACTCAGGACGTTGGCTCTCCCTTGTTCCCCTCCGGGAAGGGAACGTAGGGGTTGGGAGTAGGCTAGGTGACAGGATAGGTTAGCCGAACAAGGACGACAAAGGGGGTTAGGGGACGATTTATAGTGGGGGAGTGAAAATAAAAACAACAGAAAAAAATTAAGTTGGGGCTAAATTGGGGTTTGACAAATTAAGGGAGTGGGTATGTACAGTGACAGGCAAAGGCGATAGGTTGGGAGGGAGACAGGTAGGTAGGTCCAAGTGGCCAGCACCACCGCACTCCCTCCACCAACCTCCACTGAACGGCAAAGGCTGGCCAGCTTCATCTGCAGCTGCTTAGCTGCAAGGCCTGTGCCGGCTGGATCGTCTGCCGGCTGGCTGTTTTTCTGCAAGGCCTGTGCCGGCCAGTTCATCTGCTGGCTGTTTTTCTTCAAGGCCTGTGCCGGCCAGTTCATCTGCCGGCTGTGTTTGCCTGCAGCGGCCTTCTTCTGCGGGCTGTGTTTGCCTGCTGCCTTTGCCATGCCATGCCCACTGCCCACGTTCACCAGCCCCGTTCAATTTTTGCTTTGCCCCCCCCCCTGTTCGTTTCCATGTGCGCCAGGATCAGAAAGCAACAGCTTGCAAGCTGCGAGAACTGCCCTGTTGGCAGCTACAACACGGGCCTGCAGTGGCGGCCCGTGCACCGTGTTTGCGTCCATCCATTCATCCATCCATTCATCCATCCATTCGTTGTGTTCATTGCGTGTGCCACTTGAGCTGGCACGGAGACTGCGTTTGTGCAGCCCATGCACCGTTGTGGTTCACTGCATTCGGTCCATCCATTCATCCATCCATTCGTTGTGTTCATTGCGTGTGCCACTTGAGCTGGCACGGAGACTGCGTTTGTGCAGCCCATGCACCGTTGTGGTTCACTGCGTTCAGTTCAAAAGGGAAGGCCTTGGACTGCGTGTGAGCAGCCAGCCACGTTCCCTGTTACCTGCATTGTTTGAGCCAGAGACTGCATGCGGGCAGCCTGGCTCCCTGCTAACTGCTTTCTTTTTGTAGAGTTCAATGATCCTGGGCCATGGTTTAGTGTAAAATTTGTAAGTTAAGGTTAAGATGTACTGTAAATATGAGTGCGCCCCCGGCATGTCTGTCTAGCGCCGGCAATTTTATTTAAGTCGTCCGTGTGAGTGAGTTTGTTTAGATAGTTACGCAGCCCTCAGGTTATTTATTTTGGGGACACGAATACCATGAATGTCGCACTCAGGGATCCGTAGGTAAAATGTACTAGGGGAAAACTACACATGATGGCACACGAAAATTTGACGACTCGGGACGAGTCTCTGTAAAAAGGGGAGGGGGTAGTGTTGTGGTTACCAAATTCGCAAACCACCATTCAGGTCCCTTAGGTGAGGTATCTCGGTAAGTACATGTGTAGTTAGGCCCAAACCCGTTGTCTAGTGGGAATACATGTCATTTATGCGTGCTGCGACTCTTCAGGATAGCCGTTTTTCTTTTGCTATCTTTATTTTGGACCAACCGCCATGATTACCACCACAACCACAACATCAACCACCAACCACAACGCCGCTTCACCACAACCGCCACGACCTTCCCGTCACACCTCGCAACCGTCGCATCGCCACCGTTCTTGCCCCGCTGTGGGTACCGGTGTTGGACTCGTGCAGGGCGCGCGCCGAACAGCGTGTACAAAATCACGGATTTTGTGCTTCAAAAACGGATCAAAAACGACACACGCCCACTTTTTGCCGTCCAATCGGTGAGTGAGGGGCGAATTGGCCCCGCCCCCAGGGCGATCGATATATGCAAATTTATGGATCAAAAAGCCTTCACGCCCACTTTTTCTCGGGCCAATGGGGAGCGAGGTGAAAGGTCGAAGGGAGGGGGTCAAAGATGAGAGGGCTGATAAAAGGACCGTGTTCGTCAGTCCAGGGAGTCGAGAGGTGGAGAGTAGGAGAGTCGGAAACAGAGAGTCAAGACTTCGCGGGCGGTGGAAGGAGCTGGTCGTCGTGTGCGTTGGAGTCGGAACGGAGGGGACGGAGCTGTGGAGAGGCGGCGAGGGCGGACGAGGGGGTGCTCGCGTCGTGCAGGGAGCTGCACCCCTGGGAGGCCGACAGCGCGACCTGGCCGAGGTGGAGACGCTCGTCGCGGGATAATAAAAATCCTCTATACCCTGAGCATCAGCAACCCCCTCCTGTTTCCCCCCGCGCTGAGATAGTGCGACCAAGGGGGCCCCTTTCCCACCCCCTACCAGACACTGTCCGCGAGGCCCGCGGAGTTGAGGCGCCATCGCCGCTCCGCGTCTCATCACCAGACGGGTAGGCCCGACCCGGTCTCGGCCTCAGGCCCGCCTCATCCTTGAGGGTATTCTTTTCCTTGGTTTTGGGTATGTGTTGTCGGCGCCGTCTGTGAAGTAGAATTGTAGAAGTGTTGCCGTGTGCTCGGTAGTCGGTATTAGCTCTGCATTGTGTTTTCGCTTTTACATTTGCTTTTTGTGTAAATTACATTGTGTCTTTTCTGTGTGCATTTGGTGGAATTGTATATGTGTGCTCCCGTGTGCCGCGAATAAATGTGCTTTGTGTTGAACTGTTTCCCGCTTCGCTTCGTCTTTTCCTCTATTGAATCCCCATCTTGCTTCACGTAAAGGGTTGGTAGTGGGCTGAATACGCCCGATAATTAATCGAACCGTCGAGGTCGACGATAACACCGCTCGGTTATTCTGATAGTACGGAACGGGTCGCTTAAGTGGCCCGTGTCCGAAGTCGACCTGCGGCGAGGTGCGATCGCCCGGTCTACCCTCCGCGTGGGTACTTAGGTAGGTCGAATTTGGCGAGCAACCCTATCCCACGCGGGGGCTGATTGGCTCGATCGCGGTGAGACCGAAAGGTCCACCCGTGACTGGTTCCCGGCGTTAGTCCGAGAGGGTCACGACTGGATTGTCCGTCCGGTGGGCGACGTGCCGCGATTCGAGTTACGTGGCCGTCAGCACGCCGGCGGGCGCGAAATCCGCAACAATATATTGTTACGGTTTTCAGAATCCGGTCTGATTAATTCATCCACACATCCAGATCCCCAGACAGTTATTTCCTTAAATGCATGTTCAGATTAGCCCCATCCCCATGTCGAATGGGTTCTTAAATGTGATGCGTTGAGAAGGGTAAAGGATAGATCCCCTTCTTAAGGCCCTGTCACACCTTGACGATTTAGCCAATGTATGCCTGACGTATGCAAATTGGGCTAAAACGCCAGCACACGTCGAATACGTTATGGGTAAGTTTGTATACGTTAAGAGCACGCTGAAAAACACTGCCATACGTCACAGTACGCTCGCTTTCATCGTTGTACTTTGCGGTTGTCCTCAAATTTTAGCATGCTTGAAATTTTATGACGTATGCCAGCGTATGACTCTCACGTTCCGCTATGCTGGCCATAAGTTGTAGGCACATTATGCGATCGTTGACACACGTCGACACACGTTGCTTGTAAGTTACTCATAAGTCGAAACACGTCGAGGTAATGATTAGCGTACCCGAAACTTATTTATAACCTATGAGTAACATGTTGTCGGCATGTTACACGATCGTTGCACACACGTCGAGGCACATTATGCGATCGTTGACACAAGTCGAGGCACATTATGCGATCGTTGACACAAGTCGAGGCACATTATGCGATCGTTGACACAAGTCGAGGCACATTATGCGATCGTTGACACAAGTCGAGGCATGTTACTTGTAAGTTACTCATAAGTTGAAACATGTCAAGGTAATGCTTTGCGTACCCAAAACTTATTTCTAACCTATGAGTAACGTGCTTTGAACCTATGTGTAACGTACCTCCAACGCATATTGACGTATTTGATTGACGTCTTCCGGACGACCACAGAACTTACTGAACGTGTTTCTAATTTACAGCTACCGTATAATGGCGTATTGGCAGCGTTTAAAAAAAAAAACAACAACAATAACTTCCGATATTTCGTCAAGTGCCGCGATGTCACGTCCGATTGCCTCTTCAGTTTTCTCATGTCTTATTCTTAGTTCCTCCTCTGTGACTATTTTCTGTTTGAAGATATTGTCACATCGACGTCGAAACTTAAAAGCAAATGTCCGAATATATTTTAAAATTCGTGATAGACTAAAAAAATAATAATAATAATAATAATAAAAAACAACAACAACAACAACTTCAGATATTTCGTCATGTGCTTTCACGGAGCCAAGGAGAAAAAAATAAAATGTGCCTTGACGGAGAAAATAAGTTTCGGGTATGCTAAACATTACCTCGACGTGTTTCGACTTATGAGTAACTTACAAGGAACTTGTGTCGACGTGTGTCAACCATCGGATATCGTGCCTATAACTTATTCTCAGCGTAGCGGAATGTGTGAGCCATATGGCGAGTACGTCGTAAAATTTTCAGCATGCTTGAAATTTCACGACGTACTAAACGTACCACGAAATATGACAGCATACTTCATTGTTTTTCAGCATGCTCTTAACGAATACACAACTTACCCATACCGTATTTGAAGTGTGCCAGCGTTTTAGACACATTTTTCATAGGTCGGCATACGCTGGCTAAATCGTCAAGGTGTGACTGCGTGGTTGACACTTCCAATTCTCAGACGGTTATGATTTAAATCGGCGAGCGGCAGGTTTTTAACAGGCTACGCCACGAGTTCGTCGGCGATACGTGCAGCGCGCTATGTCTAAGTTAGACTATCGTTGGAGATAGGTTGTGAACGCCGACAACAGGCTAAGCATTCGTTGGTATAAGTTATCTATAAGACAACGAAAAGTTCTGTGCCCGTTACTAATATGTTATGCATACGACCAACACGTTATGAATACGACCAAAACTTTTTAAAAACGTCAAAATTTCAGCGTACGCCAATGTTTTACATACATTTTTTATACGTTGCCATTGCTGGCCAAATCGTCAAGGTGTGACAGCGCCTTTATGGGAAGCATTTTTCTTTACGACAGACACGTTTACACACATTTCTTTCACGAGCTCTGAAGCCCGCCCTCATATTTCCTCAGCAATAATCTTTTACGAGCTCTGAAGCCCGCCCTTATATTGTTATGGATTTGGAAGTCTCTTGCACACAGACAGTTAGCAGTCCCAAAGTTTAGTTATTTCGTTAAGTATATGTGTCTCGTTAGAATCCATCCCCTGTGTCTAATGAGAATTTCATGTGTGCGTTGCGAGTTATTTTCTGGTTAGTTTTATACATCAATTCCCTTCACTTCTTCGCACCATCGACTCCATTGCCCACGTGTTTTTGGCTGAAGGCGTGGGTGGAGCCTCCATCACCTCAGATCAAGGCTCCACTCCGAAGAAGGGTATGGAGTGTTTCCTCCAGCCAATGGGAAGCCAATATACCAGTACTTGCTTCGGCAGTACGTATGCAAAAATTGAAACAACTGCAGAGCCTCTTTGGGGGGGGGGGGCACCGAGATGTCCCGACACGCCCCCGTCCAATTAGGAGGTGAGTTACCTCAGGACGGACCCATCCCACCTCACGCGAGGAATGAATAATAGTGGGGGCGATCCGGCTGGCAAAAAGAAGAAGCCTCGTCGCCTTGTTTGCTCTCATTTTTCCTGCTGGGATCGTCTCGCTTTGCCTGCTGGCGTTCTCGTCTTGCCCACAAGTGCTCGTCTCGTCTCATCCGTTCTCATGCTGGCTGGCGCCTGTTGCATCATTCCTGGTCCCTGGTGCTTGGTGCGGCGACGAAGGTGTGGGTTCGAGTCCCCCCCCCCACCCCACCGAACCAACTCATCTCAACCAGACCGCGCTAGGCGGAAAAGTGCCCGACCAAACTCTTACCCTCAGCTCGTTTTCCCTCCTGAGCTGAAGGGTCAAATAAAGGCCAACCGGCCCCATTTCGTGTGTGTGTGTGTGTGTGTGTGTGTGTGTGTGTGTGTGTGTGTGTGTGTGTGTGTGTGTGTGTGTGTGTGTGTGTGTGTGTGTGTGTGTGTGTGTGTGTGTGTGTGTGTGTGTGTGTGTGTGTGTGTGTGTGTGTGTGTCGCCCGTCCTGTAAGTAGAGACTGTTAAGTGCCTGTGTTTATTGTAAATTGCATTTCTTTTATTCGGATAATTCTGCTCTGTCTCCCTTCCCGATTACTATAAAATAAACCCCCTGTTAAATGTTCCAGCTCGTTGCCTGTCATTTCTTTCATCTGTGTGTGGTTTCATCTGTGCTCAGTATAATTCAGGCTTGAGAACGAGGAAGGCTGTTTGTGCCGTAAATTGTTCATTTGGGCCGGCGCGACTCTGGTAATTCCTGCTCGGTCACGCCGGACCCGAGTCGGTACATGCGACTCGGTTTGGACAGAGTCGACCGATGGTGTGGCTTCCCCGGTAGCTAGACGGCGTGAGTACTTAGGAAAATTGGAATAGACAAGTTTTGGAATAGACAAATTGGAATGGACAAAATTGGAATCGGCAAGTGAGCCTGTGGTGGGCATGTGGGTGTGAACAAAGCCGCCAACAAGTGAGGCACGGGTTGTTCACCAACAAACACCAGGGTCGAAACCCGCGATGGACCCTCTCGGTGCCCTCCAGACTTTGACTGGCGTTCAAGGCTGCCCCGCAAGAGTCTGTATGACAAAGCTGGTCCTGATGATGGACGTGACACGCACGCATTTCAGAATGTTTTCGCCACACGGGCGACTTTCTCGTGAACGAGATGATTCTTCTCCCTCCTACCCCTGAATGACCGGGTGGGTACCCATGTTTGTGTTTAGCTGGAAGTAAGTCGACCACCCCCCCCCCTCCACCGTTAAGCGTCTGCTCTTTGTCTCTTTCCTGGCATTTTGATTGATTTTGTTTGAGATTCTTTATTTACCTTAGCAAATAAACTGTATTTTTAGATATTTGTTTTATTATTAATAAATTATTTGTGGATTTCCAACCTGTCTGTGTTTGTCCTTTCCTTCATTGGTCTGGTATTGTTCGAACGGAAATAGACTGGGAGGTAATGACCACAGATTTGACCAAAAATCGTCGGCACACACCAGCGGTTAAAACGCTCGGTCGCCCTAATTAAAATCGAATCAGATAATATTGGTACCTCTGTTTCATTTCATTCATTTCAATATTGGTACCTCTGATAATATCGAATCAGATAAACGGCGAAATGAGTACCAGTGTACTGGGCCGGTGTATACCCTGGTTAAAATAGGTGTACCATATCCCTGTGTCGTAAGAGGCGACCAGGGTTGCGTCAGGAAGGGCATCTGGCGTAAAACATGTGCCAAATCACAATGCGGATCATACGGATGATCTGCTCTGGCGACCCTGAACGGGAGCAGCCAAAAGAAGAAGAAGATTCTTTATTTACCTCAGCAAATAAAAAGTTATTTTTCACCTCCGCCATCGAAGATCGGAGGTTACTGTTTTCACCCCTTTCTGTTTGTTTGTTTGTTTGTTTGTGAACAGTATTACGGAAAAACTCCAAGACGGATTTCGACGAACTTGGTGGAAGTCGGATCAGGAATGATTCACGCCCACTTCTGATCCGTCCAATCATTAAGCGCGGGGCGATTTGGCCCCGCCTCCAGGCGCAGCGGAGTAGAATCGATATATGCAGATTCGCGGATCAGGAATGATTCACGCCCACTTTTCCTCCGTCCAATGGGCGAGCGTGGCTCCGCCCCCGAGCCGATCCTGATCCGAAAATCTGCATATGGTTTCTCCTGCTGACTATAAAGCGCCGAGCGCGGGGCGAATCGAGAGAGAGAATAGTTTTCTGTTTCGGGCTCGGGCGAGTTGGAGAGGTGTGGCAGCGGCAGTGGCAGAGGAAGAGGAAGAGTTTCTGTTTCGGGCTCGAGTTGGAAAGAGTTTCTGTTTCGGGCTCGAGTTGGAAAAGAGTTTCTGTTTTCGGGCTCGGGCGAGTTGTGGCGGCGGCGAAGCGTGGCAGCAGCAGTCAAGACGGGTCTGGAGGAGAGTCGGTCTGTCGGGGTTCGGAGTCTGTCGGGGAGCTGCAGAGAGGAGAAGCCGGGAACGCGGTCAAGGGCGCAGTGGAGTCGCTCGTCGCGGGACCCAAGCAAGCCAGCTATCCTCTTTCCCCAGAGCATCAACAACCCCCCCCTGTTCCCCCCCCCCCCCCCCGCGCAGAGATAGTGTGAAAAGGGGGCCCCGTTCCCACCCCATTCCAGGCAGTGCCAGCGAGGCCCGCGGAGGAGCGCGGAGTCGGGGCACTGCCGCCATTTTGCGGCTCATCACAAGACGGGTAGGCTCGATGCGGTCTCGGCCCACAGGCTCGTCTGCCCCCTAGTCGTTGAGGGTGGCCCTTTTCTTTTGATTTTGAGTATATGTGTTGTCGGCGCCGTCTGTAAAGTAAAACTGTGTAAGTGTTGCCGTGTGCTCGCGTAGTCGGTAGTAGATCTGCATTGTGTTTCTTTTGGTGCATAATTGTTGTGTTTCTTTTACATTTGCTTTTGGTGCATAATTGTTGTAATTGTATATGTGTGCTTTCCGTTTGCCGCGGAATAAATGTGCATTATGTTGAACTGTCTGTCCCGTTTCGCTTCGTCTTTTCTTTAATTGAATCTCCATCTTACTTCACGTAAAGGGTTGGTAGTGGGCTAAAAAACGCCCGACAATTAATCGGAACCGTCGAGGTTGACGATAACACCGCTCGGTTATCCCGATAGTACGGAACGGGTCGCTTAAAGTGGCCCGTGTCCGAAGTCGACCTGCGGCGAGGTGCGATCGCCCGGTCTACCCTCCGTGTGGGTACTTAGGTAGGTCGAATTTGGCGAACAACCCTATCCCACGCGGGGGGCCGATTGGCACGATCGTGGTGAGGCCGAAAGGCCCACCCGTGACTAGTTCCCGGCGTTAGTCCGAGAGGGTCACGACGGAATTGTCCGTCCGGTGGGCGACGTGCCGTGATTCGAGTTACGTGGCCGCTCGCACGCCGGCGGGCGCGAATTCGCAACACTGGTGTCAGGTCGTGGTACACAAACTCATCCCCCTCCTCACGGCACTGGTGTCGGAGAGCGGGAAAACGGGCTCTCCTGTCTCCAGCTAAATTCACGGGAATCGGTCCAGGGGTGAGAGGAGCGACCCCCGATTCCCTCCAAATTACGAGCGATTTAAATTAACCCTTTACGAGAAATAAGATGGCGTCTCAAGGCGAGCGGGAGCCGGGGGTATTAGGTATGTGTAGTCATGTAGGATCCATGGCCCAGGTCGGTTCTTTTTATAATTATAACCCCATCACTAACTGTGGTCAGTGGGAGCGGCTTGAGCACGAACTTTGCCGGCAAACGGAGTCGCACAATGGCAGCGCGATCAAACCTCAGCGCAGCACGGAGCGGGCTGATATTAATGGCACAGCACGAGGCGTGAGCTCCCAGTCACCGGTTCAAGGCACGTGGTCACGGCATGTGCCATGGCAGGCGTGGTAGGATGACTATGTGAGCATTGGCAGGCTTCAGGCACAATTGGGGGATGTCTTGGAAAAGGTGAAGCGTTATGAAGAATATATCGAGGAGGTGCAAAGTGGAGTGGACGAGTCACAACGGCACGCAGACGTGCTTCAGAAAAATTACGTGTACGGGGGGACACAGCGATTGGACGATTTACTGGAACGAATTCGGTGGCAAAAACATGACTTGGCCAATAGAGTCGACAAATTATGTGGGAAAAAGAATTTGGTAGTGTTTTATACCCGTCAGTTGGAATATGCGAAGAGCAAACTGAACAAAAGAATAGAGGAACAGCAGATTGGTATCTCCCAGGAAAGGAAACAATGGGAGGAAGAATGGAAAACCGAGCTCGAAAAGAAACAAAAGGAGCACGACTTGGAAGTAAAACAATTAATGGAAAAATTATTGGAGGAAGCAAGGCGGTTCAAAGAACTGGAGGGAGAGTCAGGGAAATACAGTTGGAAGAGAAAAAATGTGAACATGATGGGGAGTTGGAACAATTAAAGGAAGAGATAAGAACAGGCAATCAGGAAAGAGAAAGCCTAGAATGGAAGATAAAAAGAGGAGAGAGACAGCTGGAGGAAAGGACGGAGGAATTGCTGGAAAAGTCAGAACAGTTCAAAGAACTGCAGGTAGAATTGAGGGAGGAAGGAGAAAGGAAAACAAAGCTCGAAAAGGAAAAACGCAAACAAGATGGGGAATTGGAACTACTGAAGCGAGAGGTAAGGGCAAGCCAGTTTAAAAGAGAAATCCTGGAAGGGGAGATAAGAATGGGAAAGGAATGGCAGAAAAAGCTAAATGAATACAGTAAAAAAAGGGACGAATTGAGGAGGGAAGCGGTGGAAAGAAGAGATGAAATGTGTGAAGAAGCATGCAAATTGAGGGAGGAATTAGAAACAAAAACTTCTGAGATACTGAAACACGAAAACAAAGAAAGAGGATTACAAGATGAACTGAGGATGTTAAAAGAGGAAAGGAAGAGAACAGAGAATGAAACGTTAAGGAACCACACTGAGCAGATTGAACAATTAGAAGCCAAAGCAAAGTCGGAGTGTGCGGAGATGAGAAAGGAATTGGAAAAGAAAGCTTCTGAGTTACAGAAACACCAAAACAAAGAGAGGGAATTACAAAACGAGTTGAGGATGGTGAGAGAAGAAAGAACGACAACAGAGAATGAAACGTTAAGGAACCACACTGTACAGATCGAACAGCTGGAAGCGAAGGCCAGATTAAAGAATGAGGAACACGAAAGAGTACTGAAAGAACAAGGAATGAGACAGGAGAAGGAAATCAGCCAACTGAAGGAAACCACGAGATTGCAGAATGAGATGCAAAAAAAGAGTCATGATGGAAGAACGAATCAGACAGGAGAAGGAAGTCAGCCAACTGAAAGAAATAACGAGATTGCAGAATGAGGAACAAGGAAGACAGTGGAATAGGAAATACAAAGAACAAGGAATAAGACAGGAGAAAGAAATCCGTCAATTAAAGGAAACGATGAGATTGCAGAACGAGGAACAAGAGAGACAGTGGAATAAAAAACTGAAAGAGTATGAATTTGAAACTGAATGACAAAAGGAAAAAAATAGGTTGGAATACGAGAAGTTGAAGGAGCAAGGAATGAAGCAGGAAGGAGAAATCAGGAGATTGAAGGGCACATGGAGATTGGAGAGAGAAGAACGAGAGGAACAATGGGAAAGAAAACAAAAGGAACATGAAGCCGAGGTTGACCAATTGAAAGAAAAGGTGAGGCTGGAGTACGAGGAGAGAGACAAAGAACAGCGAATGAAACACAAAATGGAGATGAACCAAATGAAGAAAACCATGAAACTGGATAAGGAAAGACAGGAGAGGAAACAAGGAAGAGTAATGAGACAGCAGCGAATGAAACACAAAATGGAGATGAACCAAATGAAGAAAACCATGAAACTGGAGAAGGAAAGACAGGAGAGGAAACGAGGAAGAGTAATGAGACAGCAGCGAATGAAACACAAAAAGGAGATTAACCAAATGAAGCAAACCATGAAACTGGAGAAGGAAGGACAGGAGAGGAAACAAGGAAGAGTAGTGAGAGAACAGCGAATAAAACACAGGAAGGAAATGAGCCAATTGAAAGAAACGATGAGATTGGAAAACAAAGAGCAGGAGGAACAGTGGGAGAGAAAACAACAACTATATGAGTGTGAAATTGAACAACTAAAACGGAGAGCGAGATTGGAGTCAACGGAGATTGAGGAGCTCCGGAGGGAGAACGAACAGCTAATGGGGCTCAGAGAGAAAGAACGACTCAGATGGGAAGGAAAAAGGAACCAGGAAGAGACAGAAATAAGGAACAAGGAGAGAAAATGTATAGAGACAAGGGAGATAAGAGACGAGGTGAAAGGAATTGGGAGGGAGAGAAAAAAAACAATTAAGACGGAAAGCAAGGATGAGGTACGCGGAGATCGTGAAAGAGCAACGAGTGAAACAGAGGGAAGGACGGGAGCGACTTAAGGAGAAAGCAAGGTTGACCTACATAAAGATAAGGGAAAGACGCCAGAAAGAAGCAGAGACCAATAGACACGAGGGGACAACAGAAACCAATAAATGTACAGAGACACGGGAGATGGGAACGATAGAGGGAAGACTACACGATGAAGACGGGGTAAGTGACGCACACACACACGGAGGTAGTGGAGGACCATGAGGGGGAGCTGGTGGACTGGGTGGAGACCCAGTGCGAGCAGCTGGATGGCCTCCTCCAGGAACGAGGGGAGGGAGTATGCCCCCTTGAGGCGGATCACGACCAGGTGAGTTCGGTCGTGCTTTGCGAGGTTGAGGGGAGGAGTGCTGCGAACGGGTTCACGGAGAGCTTGGGGGGTATAGAGGCCCCGGAGACCCTTGTGGGGACACAAATCCCCAGTGTGGTTGTCCCAGTGTGTGTGGTGCAAGAGGTGAGTGCGTCGCCGTGTGTGGAAGTGACCCCGTGTGTGAGTGGTGTGGTGGTAAGTGTGCCGAAGGGCGTGATCCCCAGCACGCCGTGTGTAAAAGGGGCACCGCAAGTGGAAGAGGCCGTGTGTGTGAGTGAAACGGCCAGTATGAATGGAGCACCGCGAGTGAGTGGAGCCACGTGTGTGAGGGAAATGGCACGAGTGAGTGGAAGGCCGCGAGTGAGTGGAGCCACGTGTGCGAGGGAGGTGGCATGCGTGAGTGAACGGCCGAGTGCAAGAGAGACCGTGAGTGTGAGAGAGACAGCATGTGCAAGGTCGCTGTGTGTAAGGGAGATGTCGGTCGGCATGTGTGAACATGCAGCCGCGTCTCCCGGTGTGAGTTTAATGGTGAGGTGTGTTAGCGTCGTAATACATGGGAGTGCGTGTGTCGAATGGCGACGACGACGGCGACAGAGGGACAAAAGCCGGGTAGCGGCTGTAGATGTTTCGGGGACCGTGCCGGGTTCACCCAGCAGCGAGCGCGAGGTCCGTGCTATGCAACGCATGAGGCCCCCACGTGTTCGCTTGCGGGAGTGAAACCCGGTCCGGAAACGAGCGCGGTGAATGTTGCCGATCCCGCGACGGACAAAGTTTAGGCAGGTAAACTAATTTGGACCGGACGGGTTCTCCACGCGGGCGGGTGTGTTAAGCTCCAACGGGCAAAGCACATGTGTTCGCGTGGGGAACCCCTCGAGACGTGGGGCTTGTATTTTTTTTATGCGCACGGTGACGTCATGGCTGCACGTGGGGTTGGAATCCGGCAGGAGGGGTATCCCTGCCGGATGGTACCGTCCAAGGAGGGACGAGGTACACGTGCAGCTGCATGACGTCACGGGCAGGTGTAAAGTGCGCGAGCTGTGAGTTGCCGCGCTGGTGCTGCGCAATAAAAAAAAAAGAAAAGCAAGCCTCACTTTCGGGTGCACAGGACTCCCGGGCAAGGGGTGGAAGACCCCCTTACCTGGGCACAGGATGGAAACTAGTTAGGGGGAAGGGTTAGCTTAGTTAGACCGGCTCCATGGGGCAGGGGTAAGTCCTCATGGGGCCCGTGGAATGGATTAGGTAGAGGGATTGTCGCCAGATTTAGGTTGGGAAATTGATTTATGGGATTATTTGAGGACAGTGACAGACTTGTGAGTGTTTAGTGGGGACGTAGTTTAGCTACGTAGTGTTAAATGGAACGTGCTATAGTTTAAGGGACGACGTGGAAGCACGAGTTAGTTAGGGGATGTAGTTGGAAGGATGGCAGAGTTCAGTGGTGTGTATGTTGAAGAGTTGGTGAGTGAAGTGGAAACGTGTGCTTGATGAGTGAGCGAGGCCAGCGGGTCTGTGTGTATGGAGCGAATGGGGAATGCATGGTGCGATGAGTGATTGGGGGGGAGGAGTGACTCCCGCCCAAGGGACCCCGGGGTCAGTGTAGAGTGAGTTAGGGGGTTAGTGAAATTTACAAAATGGAGGTCGTTTTGCTGTTGGTGGGTGTGTAGGCTCGAAACCCGTTTGGAGGGGTGCAGGAGCACTGTTGACGGGCTGGGAGCGTGGCTGCGAAAGGTGAGTATCGCTGAGTGGGTATCCCGGGCACCAGGCTAGTCGGCCGTAGTAGGCCAAGGGCCCATGGGGGGCCGGGATAACGTAGTGGGCACGGGTGCGCCCGCTTGGTGCGGGGGCCCGGGGTGCCGTTAGCCGCGTGGGCAGTGTTGTGGGCACGGGTGACCCTCGGAAAGGGGCCCGGGAAGCCAGCCTGCCACGTGTGCGTTTCAGGGGAGGTGCCATGGGGGGCACTCCCCGGTGTTTAGGGAGCTGGTAGGCTCGGAGGCAGTGTAGTGCCCGGGGGTGCCATAGCGGGAGATTCGGCAGAGGGTCGTGCCTGCCAAGGGGAGCCACGCGTCCCAGCCATGAGACCGTGTGAGGGCACGGAAAGAAAATTGGGGGGCGAGGCCCGAAATTGTGAGGACACCAACACCGGCGACGGGAATCTGGGTTGTTAGAACCAATAGTTTAAGCGAGAGGCGCTTGTTGAAAGCCCCGGGGTAGTTTAAAGGTTGAATGGATAGGGTAGATTAGGAAGTGTACCCCTCCGCACCATCCATCCCTTCGCTCGCGTTGTGGGCCGCTGGACCCACTTTGGGTTAGATCGCTGAAGTCTGGGGAGGCCATCTTGAGGCTTCGTTGGGCCTCGACACAGGACGCTAGCTCTCCCTTGTTCCCCTCCGGGAAGGGAACGTAGGGGTTGGGAGAAGGCTAGGTGACAGGATAGGTTAGCCGAACAAGGACGATAAAGGGGGTTAGGGGACGATTTATAGTGGGGAAGTAAACATAAAAACAACAAAAAAAATAAGTTGGGGCTAAATTGGTTTTGGACAAATTAAGGGAGTGGGTATGTTCAGTGACAGGCAAAGGCGATAGGTTGGGAGGGAGACCGTAGGGTAGGTCCGAGCCCGCCTTCTGAGTGGCCAGCACCACCGCACTCCCTCCACCAACCTCCACTGAACGGCAAAGGCTGACCAGCTTCATCTGCTGGCTGCGTTGCTGCAAGGCCTGTGCCGGCCCACTTCATCGGCAGCTGTTGTTTTGCTGCAAGGCCTGTGCCGGCTGGATCGTCAGCAGCTGTTTACTTCAAGGCCTGTGCCGGCCAGTTCATCTGCCGGCTGTGTTTGCCTGCAGCGGCCCTGTTCTGCAGGCTGTGGTTGCCTGCTCACCTTTGCCATGCCATGCCCACTGCCCCTGTTCAATTTTTGCTTTGCCCCCCCTTGTTCATTGCCATGTGCGCTTGTGGTTCACTGCGTTCAGTTCAAAAGGGAAGGCCTTGGACTGCGTGTGGGCGGCCGGCCACGTTCCCTGTCGCCTGCATTGTTTGGGCCGGGGACTGCATGCGAGCAGCCTGGCTCCCTGCGAACTGCTTTCTTTTTGCAGAGTCCATTGATCCTGGGCCATGGTTTAGTGTAAAATTTGTAAGTTAAGGTTAAGATGTACTGTACATATGAGTGCGCCCCCGGCATGTATGTCTTAGCGCCGGCAATTTTATTTAAGTCGTCCGTGTGAGTGGGTTTGTTTAGTTAGTTACTCAGCCCTCAGGTTATTTATTTTGGGGACACGAATACCATGAATGTCACACTCAGGGATCCGTAGGTAAAACGTAATAGGGGAGAACTACACATGATGGCACACGAAAATTTGACGACTCGGGACGAGTCTGTAAAAAGGGGAGGGGGTAGTGTTGTGGTTGAGGAAATTCACAAACCACCATTCAGGTCCCGTAGGTGAGATATCTCTGTAAGTATATGTGTAGTTAGCCCCAAACCCGTTGTTTAGAGGGAATAAATGTCATTCATTCGGGCTGCGACCCTTTAAGATAGCCGTTTTTCTGTTCTATCTTTATTTTGAACCAACCACGTCTCAACCTCCATCACACAACAACCACCGACCGCAACGCCGCTTCACAACAACAACAACGCCAACAGCCACGACCTTTACCGTCACAACTCGCTCTCGCAATCATCGCATCACCACCATTCCAAGCGTCACCGTGGCCAGGGACCGCCACTTTAGACCCTCCACCGCCTTCACCTCTCCTTCTGCGGCCATTCCCGCGCCGCTTGTGAACGCCGAGCGTCGGGCTGTCCTGGCCTCGTACAGGGCGCGCGCTGAGCCGCGGGTACAAAGAGCGGCCTTTCCGAGGGGAAGTCGGATC
>NC_140977.1:14619576-14684576 GCF_056783735.1 Eptatretus burgeri
CCATCTTGCCACGCGGCGTGCTGGAGCTTGGGTGCTCGAATCCGTTGACATCGGCATCTCACGAGCCGCATTCATGCCTTTGACACCTTCCCCTCGTCCATGAGGCATCACCAAGTACTCTGAGTCTTGTCTGCATGTTGTCTGCGTGTCGTCCAGGCATTCGGTTTTTCTCGCTCGGGTTCTTGGAAAAAGAATGGAAAACAAAGCTGGAAAAGGAAAAACGGGAACACGATGTGGAATTGGAACAACTGAAGAAAAAGGTAAGATCAGGCAATCAGATAAGAGAAAGCCTTGAACAGAAGATAAAAAGAGGAGAGAAATATCTGGAAAACTGAAGGAATACGGTAAGAGAATGGACGAAATGAGGAAGGAAGCATGCGAAAGAGGTGTGGAGATGAGCAAGGAATTTTGGGAAAAAGCTTCTGAGTTACAGAAACACCAAAACAACGATAGGGAATTAAAAAACAAGCTGAGGATGTTAAGTGAGGACAGAGAGAGAACGGAGAATGAAACGTTAAGGAGCTACACTGTGCAGATTGAACAGTTAGAAGCCAAAACAAGATTAAACAATGAGAGGGAAGAAAGAGTAGTGAAAGAACAACGAATGAAGCAGGAAAGGGAAATCAACCAATTGAGAGAAACGACGAGATTGGAGAATGAAGAACATGAGAGACGGTGGGATAGGAAACAAAAAGAATATGAATTTTAAATTGACCAACCAAAGAAGAGAGCAAGGTTGGAGTACACGGAGATGGAAAAACTCCGGAAAGATAACGAACAACTAAAATGGCTCGGAGAGGAAGAACAACTCAAATGGAAAAGAAAATGGAGCCAGGAAGTAGGACAGCACAATAATATGGGATGTGTGACATCACCACAGGGAGGAATGTTAGTGGTGCAGGACTTGATTGACATCACTCGTTGGATGACACCACAATTAGAGCAAACCCTGGTGATGGAGACATTGAGGGAGCATACGGGGTTGTTAAAGAATGAAACACATTTTGAGCAGGTCCAGCATGTGGAGCTGACAGCCCCAGAGGAGTGTGGCGAATCGATGATGAGCAACCTGCTGGAGAGAAGCAACCGGACCGAGGTGACTCTGGAACGAAGCAGGTACGAGGGCACATGCATACATGGTGCGGACGATGAGCTTAAGTTAGGAATTGGAGTTTATGTTAATGAGGAGACTGTCCGATGGGGTGCACGTATGCGTGACCCCTGAATGTGTATGTGGAGAGCCTGTGAATGAATGCTGCGAGCCCACATTCCAGGCTTCAGCACTGGTGTGTTTTGCCAAGGCCGAAACGTGTGTGGGTACTCACGTGGCAGTCGAGAATGTAACCCTGGAATGCGAGGCAGTTGGTCAGTACGCGGGCAAGGTTGAATGTGTGGAATGTGAACACATAACTTGGAATGTGTGGAGCCTGCTGTGTGTGGCAGTCCTGAGCATGGAATGAGTGGGGACATAGGAAATAGGTTAGAGGTGCAAGGGGAAATAGAAATGCCACCAGGACATAACTTGACACAGGGGACAAAAACCATAATGGACAGTTCCGCATGGGTTCTTACAGAGTTAGAGGTACTGCATGCAGGAGCAGGCTTTAGAAATTGGATGTTAATTTCTCTCTCAGCCTCACAGGAACTTTGGGGTAGAGCGCAGATGAGTAGCAAGCGGCACTGGCATGTGTCACTTGGTCTTCATACCTCTCTGAGGACACGAGGGGTTCGGCTAGCTGATTGGGGTTTACCTCATTTCCGCGAACCGTGGAGAAGAGGGGAGGCCACTTCCCCGATTGGGGATAATCTGATTTCCACGAACCCTGGAGAAGGAGGGGGTGGACCACAACCCCAAATGAGACGTGACCCCTTTGAGCCGTAGCGGAAAGGCAGCGGGGTCATGTAATGGGTAATGAGGGATTCCTTCCCTCACTCCTCTTCAAATGAGCGAAAGAAGCAGGCGATATTGGGATGTAAAAATTTTGATTGAAAATTATATCGAGAGTGATTGCAAATTGAGAGATGATAGAAGGGATAAGAGTGGCACGAGTGGATTTGGGTGATTATTGGAAAAAAAGTGTGGTTGAGACATTACAGGCAGAGCGTTAAACACACCTGAAACAAGTGGATGACAAAGAGTGGCTTGTTTGAGGAAAGACTGAAATGCCTGATTGGAACCATGCAGAGGTTCCATGGGGCTGGTGAAGAGATTTTGATGTTTTGTTTAATTTGTTGGAAATAAACGATGAGGGTAGTATGGAGGAGGCCAGCGGACGATGGACATAGTGACAAATTGATTGGGGTTTGATAAAAAAAAAAGTGTATCAGTTAAATTTGATGACCAAGTGGGATCCGAAGGACTGGTGTGTTTTTGTTTTAACATAAAAGTGAAGTGTTGGATGGTATTGTGGACTGGGTGTGTGGCACTGTGGAATGAATGACTAAAGTGTTTTGGGTGAATGGCATGTTTGTGCAAATGAGAGTGAGAGCGAACAACGTACCCTGTCGGTAGGAGTCTCCTAACCAAGTTAGTGTAGGTTAGAGGGACTTAGAGGATTTGACATGGATTCTGGCTGCTGTTCCATTGTGCAGGCGGACTGCTCGGGGTAGGTACAGGCCACAGTATGGTGGTACTGGCAGGGAGTGTGACATGATATTGGAAGTTGGTGAGTCGGGAGAGAGGGCACCAGTGCTTTGGGGGCTCCTGGCAGGTGAAAGCTGTCAGAGGAGCCAGGAGAGCACAGTAGGTTTTAGTCCCAGGAGAGCACGGTAGGTTTTAGTGCCAGGAGAGCACAGTAGGTTTTAGTGCTTGGAGAGCACAGTATAGGGGCTAGAGAGCCACCCCTTAGTTAGGAGCGCCAGAAGTACGCTCAGGTGAACCCCGAGGTTGCTGGGTATCCTCCACCCCCGATTGTAAGCAGGCAAAGAGGCCTAGTAGTAGTCACACTCCCCAGCCAGCAAGTTATGCCTGGCACCACCAAATTAAAAAAGACAAATATAAGGGCCTTGCCTAGGTTTAAATGAATGGAACAGTGTGCCAGGTTGGGAAAAATTGGTCATTAGGATCATTCTAGCCATAGCAGGGTTTGTTGCATTGTTTAGAGCTAAAAGTAAATGGATAGGTTTGATGAACTCTCCTCCGCACCATTCATGCTTGGCACCTGGTACGAGTAAGGTTGATGGGAAATTTTGTGAACAAGGGCCAGGCTCGGTCACCCTCTCCAAGTGCCAGAGAGGTCACCAGTATGCCATGAGTGCACACCAAAGAAGATAACAGTTGATTAAGAAACACGGCATCCTGTCTGCTAAAAAAAAGAAAGAAAAAAAAGAACTTATTAAGAAGACCATACCAAAACAAGTCCTGCCAAAACAAGTCAGGCAAGGAAGGTTAAGGGTAAACTCCATCTCACCTGGTCTGAGGTCATCACACCTACTTGCATCCTCAAGAATGCCTCCAACTGCATTTGCTACCATCAATATCACCAGGCCACCATTGCCGTGCCACCTGCTGTCCAATGCAGGGCTTGTTGCCTGCTGCTGCTCGTGAGTGGGCCATATGGGCAGAAGCATTTTTGTGGGCCATTGAGGCCAAAGTGCTTTTGTGGGCCGTTGCGGCCGAAGATTAATGTCATTTTGTGGGCCGTTGCGGCCGAAGATTCATGCCATTTTGTGGGCCGTTGCGGCAGAAGATTCATGCCATTTTGTGGGCTCAGTGGGCTGAAGAACTCTCTGTGAGATTAGGCCACTGGGCCAACTGAACTCAACTGGTGAGAGGCCAATTGGGCCACGAAGTGAGGAAACACTCAGGGGTGAATAGACAATACTGCCAGGAGGGGGCATGAAGGAGCGAACACGATAAAGAACTTTGAATGTCCTGCTCCTATACAAATATTGGTGTTAAAAGTAAAATTGAATGCCCTCCCGTTCAAATCCATAATTAGAATGTTAAGTAGTGTGCATAGAGTGTGAATTTGTTTGTTAGATTAGTGATCCGACACACTAGGATAGGGACATGCCAATCTTACTATGACACTTTTGTTTTTCGAGTTGTGCTTCCAATATCGTGGGTTAGAGTAAATGGGAGATCTGTGCTGTACGTTAGACAGTGCCATTACCGTGGGCTGCCCTAAATGGAGGCTCGGGAGAGCCTCGGGAGAAAGGTGGGGGTATTGTTGCGGAAATGGGCCCAGATCCCCCCTTAAGTGCATGTTTAGCCAGGTTGTTTGGTCATCGGACGTTACATGTGTGTCGGGAGGTGTAGCAGGCTGTCCAGTGTTCATACAGTGGTGGTGTACCGAGAGGCGCTTCTTCTTCCTTCCCCTCTCTGAACCAGCCCCCGCCCAGTGCTCTGACGGAGTCGATCAACAAGACGTGTCAGCAGCCCATTGGCGGAGAGCTGTTGCAGGCTCGGGTAATGGACCAATCACGGGTCCCCGTAGGTGGTGCATAAGGCCTGCCCCGAAAAGGCAAGAGGAACTGCATGAGGTCTGTCTGCCATCTGCTGGATGAGAAACTGCTCGTGTCGGTCGGCGATCTGCTTCGAAAGGATTTGGCTGCTTTGTCGGTCTGGGAACGGCTTGTGTGAGTCGGCGATCGAATTTATGAGGTGATCGACAGGTTGATCCAAGTCGAATCACGGAGCCTCTGACTGTACTTACTCACTGCACAGCTCGACACGTCTTGTGATCCCGTCGTTCCGCCTGCGGAGCCCAACACCCCGATTTGGCCTAATCTGGTGAACAGGCCAGGACCGGATTCGCATACTTACTGGACCTTGGAGAAACCAGTTGGAACCCACCATAGAACTGACTGTCGTGTGCAGTCGAATTTACAGGGGCTGAACGCGCCGAGGCTGGTGCGTGAGTAGTGTGACAAAAGAATGACGCCGCCATCTTGCCACGTGGCGTGCTCGAGCTTGGGCACTCAAATCCGTTGACATCGGCTTCTCACGAGCCACATTCGTGCCTTTTACACTTTTCCCTCGTCCATGAGGAATCACCAAGTACTCTGTGTCTTGTCTGCATGTCGTCCAGGCCTAAGGATAATCTCGCGAGGGTTCACTTCAAAACCCATATCCGTAGTTCCCTAGTTAAGAGCGGGTTATAGATTAGTCATTACATTCGTGAATGCTTTGCTTGTGTCATGTTCCCCGATGTGTCCCCAATAAATCTGGCTGATTTATACGAAAGTTGCCGCCTTGAGTTGATTCGTGCCTTGCTGAAGAACAATCACTCGATTTGAAAATGAAATTAAACGGGCTACGGACTGGTAGACTTCGCTCGGTCGCTGACAAACCCAGTCTGGAGGCGGGATCTATTTCCCCAACTGGTAAGGCCCAGGTGTACTTTGGTATCGCGATCCGAGGCACATGACCCGAGACCTGTGCCGATTTGTTAGACGGCGGTGCTGTTCAGTGATGCCCAATCTTCAACATTTGGCTGTCAAGAGTAGGGTGCGAATCTCATCACCGTCGAATCTATAACAATATTTCCTGGAATGCTTTTTAAATACTTACTAATGGCTTTCTTTATCACTCATGTTGCTCCGACCATCACTATTTGTACATTTGTGTGGGCATTCACCATTATGTATGATCATGTTTGTTTTAAGGTTGGATGACTGCTTAAAAGATTTTCCACAACTTGTGTATTTGTACTGGTGCTCATCATTGTGAATCATCATTTGTGTTTTAAGGTGAGATAAATAAATGAAGGATTTTCCACAAATTGTGCATTTGTGTGGGTGTTCTCCAGTATTAATTATCACGTGATTTTCGGGTGGCCGACTGAGTGAACGATTTTCCATAAGTTTGTTCAGCTTTCTTTCCTTTGTGAGACTTGTGAAAATTATTCTCTGCAAACATTTCATTATTCGGTTTGTCTTGTTTGTAAAAAGTCCTCTTGTTCGTTTCAGTTGACAGGACCTGCAGGCGTGTGTCTGAGCAGTTCCTTCAAGTCGCTACAGTCTCTCTTCCATCTGCTGCTGCTTCAAAAAGCCTCCCTTTGTTCAGTTAATTTGTTTTGATGTATTAACCACACCCTGGTGAGATCACACATATATATATATATATATATATATATATATATATATATATATATATATATATATATATATATATATATATATATATTGTGACGTCCACGGGACTTGAACAGTCCCGCCAACGTAGAATGAGCCGAAACGATGGAGGCGGTTTATTTATTTATAACCCAAAGATGGCGGTTCTAATCGCTCTACCGCAAACGGGACGAGGAAGGTGGCACGAGTCGCTTTTCACTGAGTTGATGTTTATTTCTCTAACCAGAAATAACAAGACTCGGCAAGAAGAGGGATCCGGGGCGATTCGACGGGATGGTGGTGTGGGTTCGGGCGTGGGGAAAACACAGACAATTCCAATGAATATAGAAATCTCAAACCCTCTAAGGCGCCAGGTACACACACACACACACACACACACACACACGCAAACACGTAGCTGGTCCTGGTGGTCAGGCTGGCCCGTGGTGTGGACGCAACAGTCCCTGGATTGGCGTTGGACGAGCTGGCCTTGCTCTCGTCAGGGGGGCAGGAGAAACCGTGGTGCTGTCGACCTCCTGGTCTTGGCCCAAGTCCGCTCACAGCCGCCAGGGAACCAGTTCTGGCGCCAAATTGCGAGCAGGGGGGGGAGGCAGGTCCGCCCGCCGTTCGACCCTGTACTCCGAGCCAGCAGAACCCCAGAGCCAACCGAGGTGAGGCACGAGGCTCAGCAAGGCTACAAGACACGATGAAACCAGGATCGAAAACAGCCCAACAAAAAGCACACTCCCAGCACAACAACCTCCACCAAAACAGTTTTTCTGTCCCGATCTTCTTCCTCTTCTTTTTTCGACCCCGAACAGAACCTTTTTATCCTCCCGTCCTCGTCACTTCCAATCGAGCCGTTTTATTGGCCCTGCGCCGTCGCCTTCCGCCAATCGTGATCACGGGGCGGAGCCATCCGCAGCACTGTCCTGTGACGTCACGGCAAGCCTCCAGGGACTACGAAAAGGGGTTTACGCAGACACACTTACCCTATCCCGTGTCCCTATCTAATTACGTGACAATTATCATTTCCCCCTTGAAGAAATGGACATTTACTAGACAACTTATCACCACTGAATTGCTACTTATTACATCGAGATCCTGGTACACTCGAACATCATGGCATACCTAATTAAACATCCTAATTACCCTTTGAATGCATACCCCCCCTCAAACGTAACAATATATATTTACTCAATGTACTCTTTGTAAAATTAAGTTTTTGCTTCTGACATCGCTCCAAGCTCAGCTTCCATGTGCACAAGCTTGTCTTTTATTTGTCACTGAACAAACAGCTTTAACCGATCTAAAAATTCTTTCTGTCACGAGGTGGCCAAAACTGCTCCGACAGTACGACCCTGATACACCACCTTATTTTACATTCGCAAAGGTACCCGGTATTGCTGGGAAAAGGGGCCCCTCCTCCCACCCCAACCCCTCTGGCCTCCCACTACACCCATTCCCCAACCTCCTCCCACCTCTCCCTCTCGACTCCCACTGCAACCGGTAACGTATGAAATGTGAGAAAAATGAGTTTAAAACCAGGAGCAAGGTGTATTATGGTAATTGATGTGATCTTCCAAAGCAGGGGTTCCCAACCTTTTTTTACTGGGGTACCATTTCACATGTTCATGGTCCCTCCGAGTACCACTGTACCAAAATTCACCGAAAATAGTGTTTATTTGTGATACAGATACGACAATGGGGAGTTAAACAATACGAACAATTCACAACTATGACATTGAGCAATCTGATCTGAACAAAAGAATGATACAGTAAGTATCTATTTGATTGTGTAAAATGTTCAGTCAATGGGATGGTTGAGCCTGCTTCTTGCACACAAGCAGGTCGATGTCAGGCTTTGTTTTGGATAAAACGCACCGAGCATCATGTTCAACATCCAGGAGGGGTCTTTGTTTTGTTTTTAGAATAACGACTGACGAGAACCCAGCTTCACACAGCCATGAAGATGGGAATACTATGAGCGAATGAACAGCCAGGGCAGCTCGCTTAGGGTAAGACCCCAACATTCCACACCAGAAGTCCGCAAGATTCATCTCGTCAAACTGATCTCGGGCTGTGGAGTCGTTCTGGAGATCAATCAAGCTTTCCTGCAGTCCTGTTCCAGGTGGCAAATCCAATGCATTCATGCGAAATGGGTTGCGAATCATTTTCCGATCCAGTTCCTTGAGATCCGGAAAATAGGAATTTAATTCCTCATCCAAATAAGCGAGGTGATCTTTTACCAGTTGTATGAACTCTCTTGGGGGATTCTTTTCACGCTTCTGAAAAATATCGGCCGTGCAAGAAAACATGACCACCACTCCCGCTTCGACATTCGTCTTCCACAGACGGAGTTTTTCCTGAAATCCCTTGACCTTGTCTATGAAGTCAATGATAGTCATGCCAGTCCCCTGAAGAGACTTGTTCAGGGCGTTAAACTGAGAGAAAATGTCGACCAAATAAGCCAGGTGCAATGCCCAGTCGGGGTCATTCAAAGCAGCGACGAAATAGAGTCTTTGGTTTTCCATCGTTTTCGAAGAATTCACGAAGCTCAGCTCGCAGTTCAAACATGCGCTCCGCCATATTTCCATGG
Organism: Eptatretus burgeri; assembly: GCF_056783735.1. Taxonomy (NCBI): domain Eukaryota; kingdom Metazoa; phylum Chordata; class Myxini; order Myxiniformes; family Myxinidae; genus Eptatretus; species Eptatretus burgeri. The sequence continues at coordinate 14,628,233 of NC_140977.1, forward strand.
GATTACCATCTCACCTCAGTGTGGAATAAGAGAACTTTATGGTCGGAGTCGAAATCCTCGCAAAGTTTCTTGAAAAGTCGCGAATTGAGAGCCTGGGATTTCACATGGTTCACAATTTTGATCATGGTTAAGAAAACATAAGTCAATGGCTTGGAGAGCACCTTGGCTGCGAGTGCGTGGCGGTGGATCGTACAGTGTAGGCCGCGCACTTCAGGAGCAACTGCCTTTACAAGCGTTCGGAAACCTGATCTGCACCCCAACATAGCTGCAGCACCAACTGTAGTACAGCCTTTCAGATCAACCCATGACAGCCCAACTTGATCAAAGACGGAAGACACCTCTTCGAAAATGTCCTTTGCTTTCGTTGTGGTTTAAAGCGGGTGGCAAAATAGTATTTCATCCTTGAACTTGGCTTTATGCACGTACCAAACGAACGCAAACAGTTGGGCACAATTTGCCACGTCAGTTGACTCATCCAATTGCATAGAAAATCCGCATGGAGATGCCTTGATTTCTGCCACCACCTGGTCACGAATATTGGTTGACATTTCTTCATTGCGCCTCTGAACTGTGTTGTTTGACAACGAAAGAGAATTGAGCTTCTTGGCGCTTTGTTCTCCCAGCATGAGACGTACGATATCCTTTGTGGCGGGAAGGATGAGGCTTTCACAGACGGTGTGGGGTTTTTTCTGTTCTGCAATTCGCAGTGCAACTAAGTAGGATGCCTTTACGGCTGCCGTGGACTGCTGTTGAAAACTGCCGCTGCCGTGGACTGCTGTTGAAAACTGCCGCTGCCGTCGAAGCGTGCTCTTTTCATGGCATTTTCCTTCCGACAAAAAAAATCATGGTCCTTGTTGCTATGTTCAGGATGAATAGAATCAAAATGGCGCTTCAATAGACTTGGCTTCATAGATTGATTGCTGAGAACTTTCCCACAAATTACACACTGTGGAGCTTCTAATTCACCTTTTTGGATGGAAGTGAAGCCTAACTTGAGATAACTCTCCGAATGTTTTCCCATTGACATGATGCTGGTGAACGATAACGGTAACAACAAGCTGGGCAATCAGCAATGATGACAGTGACGTGTAGAGACAAAACGAATAATAAGACTTGTGCACAATGTCCGATAACAAAGAGCTGTCAGTGTACAGCCTCTTTTGATATAAATTTAATTATTGTGCACAAGCTGCATGAGAGAGAAGTAAAATAAAAACTGCGTTAAAAAAAAGCATGCCACCACGTACCACCGAGAAAGTCCAAATGTACAACCTGTGGTACACGTACCACAGGTTGGGAACCTCTGCTCTAAAGTTTCTTTGTGATTTAACTTGGGAGCTCAGATGAGTAGCATCATAACCAAACAACCAAATAAATTTCTTTTTCACTTTTATATAAAAGATAACATCGCTCCAACCTCATAATGAAATGAAATAACATCCTCATCAAAATAAAGACCAATTACTGCACCATAGTCGCAAGAAGCCAGACATAAAACACACACACACACACACACACACACACACACACACACACACACACACACACACACACACACACACACACACACACACACACAAACACACACACACTCTCCAATCGCATCAACACTGATGGTACAATTTGTCTATGGTTATTTAAGATGCTGGAAAAAGCAGAAAGTTGAGGTGTCAATATCCCCCAAAAAAACGGGAAGTTCCGCAAGAAATTCTTTCCACGTTTCAAAAAGATCCACAACAGTTTGGATTGCACCCTGGAGATGGAGGCTGAGTTTGTTTCGATGTGCAATGATGTCAGTGAGAAACATTAGTTGCACGACCTATTTGTTATAAAACAGGTCGGGATCGTTTTGAACTTTTTCGAACAAAAAGATCTTGATTGCATCGATGCTGTTCACAATGCATGCCAAATCCTTCCACGGCTTGGTCAATAGACATTGCTGTTAAACGGAATGTCATTGTATGTACATCTCCTCAAGCAGAACTTGAAATTTCCTGTGCATCAAGGAAGATCGAGCAAGATGAAAATTCATTATATTCACCACTGAAGTGATCACATTATTGAGCTCTTGGCACAAAGATTTTCTTGATGAATTATACAATGAAAATTTACCGTCGAGTGGCCAATTTGATCCTCAATGATCTTTGATCTTTACAAATCCCTTTTGTTTTCTGACCACAGCAGGGGCTCCATCTGTTGTCGAAGGAAACATTTTTCTGATGTCAATTTCTCTTTCCTCAAAATGATTAACAAACATCTTCACAATATATTCCCCTGTTGTTGTGCCATGCATGGGAATTAGGCAGCATACCTCTTCTCAAACTTTGAGTCACAGAACGTCACAACAACGTTGACCATGGTAAGTTGTTTATATCATCACTTTCAAGTGTGACACGAAATACCATTGCATCTTTTAATGCCACGATCTGTTATTTGTTGACGTTTTCTGCCATTTCGCTGATGTGTTTCTCCACTGATCTGGCAGACAAAGATAAGTCTTTAATTCTGAAGATCGTGTGTTCACTGTGCAAATAGTTGAACAAAACATTTGACCAACTGAGAAATCCTCTTTTATACATTCCCAGTCTGGAAATGTCTTTCCATGGTTTGCAACACCTTTTACGATTTTCGAACTTTCCTCTGTGGCTTGATTTTTACTGACACAACCATTCGTAAAGATACTGCTTTGCTTTCTGTGCATCACAATGGCCAGTTTAATTGATACCTCCTTGTCCACCTCGTCCTTGTCATGATTTCGTGCTTTGTTTGAAAATGTCATTGGATACGTGATGTGTGGCAAACAACACTTCACAACAAAGAGCATAAACAGCACGGTCTTTATTTTGAACAAATCTGTATTCATCTCTCGAAGAGGGATAAAATTAGTGTACATCGAACTTTTCTTTCTTTCGAACCGCTATTTTGCCCCCCCAAAAAACACCTCATCAGTGGAATTTATCATGAGATTTCTTGAGAATCAAGATTGGCTGACCCCACCAAACATTATGCAGTTAATAAACCAATTGAATCGTTTTTTTGTGAATTATCATGTGCCTTTTAAGGTGACCTGACTGATTAAAAGATTTTCCACAACTTGTGCATTTGTATGGGCGTTCTCCATTGTGAATCATCATGTGTGTTTTAAGGTTAGATGAATAAATGAATGATTTTCCACATATTGTGCATTTGTGTGGGCATTCTCCATTGTGAATCATCATGTGTGTTTTAAGTTTAGATGAATGAATAAATGATTTTCCACAACTTGTACATTTGTGTGGGCGTTCTCCATTGTGAATCATCATGTGTGTTTTAAGGTGAAATGAACGAATAAAAGATTTTCCACAACTTGTACATTTGAATGGGCGTTCTCCATTGTGAATCTTCATGTGTGTTTTAACGTAGGATGAACGAATAAAAGATTTTTCACAACTTGGGCATTTGTATGGGCGTTCGCCATTGTGAATCATCATGTGTGTTTTAAGGTGGGATGAACGAAAAAAAGATTTTCCACAACTTGTGCATTTGTATGGGCGTTCTCCATTGTGGATCATCATGTGCCTTTTAAGGTCGAATGAACAAATAAAAGATTTTCCACAGCTTGTGCATTTGAATGGGAATTCACCATTGTGAATCATCATGTGCCTTTTCAGTTCGGATGAACGAATAAAAGATTTTCCACAACTTGTACATTCGAATGGGCGTTCTCCAATGTGAAGCTTCATGTGTGTTTTAAGGACAGATGAATAAATGAATGATTTTCCACAAATTGTGCATTTGTACGGGCGTTCACCATTGTGAATCATTATGTGTCTTTTAAGTTGAGATGAACAGATGAAAGATTTTCCACAAATTGTGCATTTGTACGGGCGTTCACCATTGTGAATCATCATGTGTGTTTTAAGTTTATATGAACGAATAAAAGATTTTCCACAACTGGTGCATTTGTATGGGCGTTCACCATTGTGAATCATCATGTGTGTTTTAAGTTGAGATGAACGAATAAAAGATTTTCCACAACTTGTGCATTTGTGTGGGCGTTCACCATTGTGAATCATGTGTGTTTTAAGTTGAGATGAACGAATAAAAGATTTTCCACAACTTGCACATTTGAATGGGCGTTCACAATTATGAATGTTCATGTGTCTTTTAAGGCGAGATGAATAAATGAAGGATTTTCCACAAATTGTACATTTGTGTGGGCGTTCTCCAGTATCAATTATTAAATGTGATTTTAGGGTGGATGACTGAGTGAACGATTTTCCTTGAGTTTGATCAGCTTTTTTTCCTTTGTGAGACTTGTGAAAATTATTCTCTGCAAAGATTTCATTATTCGGTTTGTCTTGTTTGTAAAAAGTCCTCTTGCACGCTTCAGTTGGCGGGTCTTGCGGGTGTGTGTCTGAGCTGTTCCGACAAGTCGCTGCAGTCTCTCTTGGAGATTCAATGGATCCACCTGCAAATGTAACATCACATTACCTGTAAAAAAAAAAATCAGATTCTGTACAATACTTGTAATATTATTCTGACAAACGTACCCAAACATGTACAACTGCATTTGCACATCTATTTGTTGTATTGCAAAAAAGTAAAAAAAAATTATTGAAGTAAATGTACATTATTCTGTGTTCAAGTTTGGGTTTTCCCCATGATATTTATAATTTGGGGTAAATTCATCCAATTATCAATGATGAGCCACATGTTTGTTCCTGAAAATTGACAGCTTTTGTAAATGTGGGTGAAACAAACTGCTTTACTTTATTAGACAATTCATTGAAAACAATACCCCAAGTAGTCTTCAAATACATGCTTCAATATTTATAAAAATATGATGTAAAAGATAGTTGAAAAAAAATAATCTGGAACTGTCATGCTATCGACATTGTATTATCTTATGTACTGTGGGAAACTGAGTTGTTCATTGAATTTATAATGAGGTAAAATGCCAATTTACTTTCGTTTATGCTTTAATCTTCTTCTTTCGGCTGCTCCCGTTAGGGTTCGCCACCGCGGATCATCCGTATGATTCGCATAGAGATTTGGCACATGTTTTACACCGGATGCCCTTCCTGACGCAACCCTGGTCGCCTCTTACGACACAGGGATATGGTACACCTATTTTAACTGGGGTATACACCGGCCCAGTATATTGGTACTCATTTTGCCGACCTCGGAAGGATGACAGGCTGAGTCAACCCCCTGGTGTATTAATTCAGTGGCCCAACGGGGCTTGAACTCAGGACCTTTTGGATCCCAAGCCGCTGCCCTAACCACTGCGCCAACACCAGGCTTAGTTCATGCTTTAATACAAGAAAGAATTTAATAAATATATGCTGGGAAAGCTTGCAGGGAGGCATTGTACACATTCCTTTGAAGTCGTAAAGGACATTGTAAAACCTTATCTCTTGATTCACTGGACCAGATGGCCAGGGCAAGAAATTACATCCTCTTTCCTCCCCTCACCCAGACAATCTGGTGCAAGCACCAATAAGAAACCTTTTCTCATCCTGTGTTTGTGATTTTCACCTTATAAAGTTCCATCTGTTAATTTCCTTTGATGTAATCCCCACACCCCGGTGAGATCACATATATACTCAATGTACTCTTTGTAAAATTAAGTTTTTGCTTGCGACCGCTCCAAGCAAAGCTTCAATATGCACAAGCTTGTCTTTTATTTGAAACTGAACAAACAGCTGAAACTCAACAAAAAGTTCTGTCTCAAGGTGGCCAAAACTGCCTCGACAGTCCCACCCTTTTCCAACACCTTATTAAAGGTTAGCAAAGGTACCTGGCGTTGCTGGGAAAAGGGGGGCTCTCCTCCCACCCCAAACCCTCTGGACTCCCACCATACCCATTCCCCTTCCTCCTCCCACCCTCCCTCTCGACTCCCACTGCAACCGGTAAGTTGTGAAATGTAAGAAAAATGAGTTGAAAAAACACTGGAAAGGTGTATTATGTAATTCTTCTACGTAATTTATTATTTCTTGCGAATTGATGTAATTATTCTATGTACAGGTAGTTGGCGACTTACGACCGCAATTGGTTCCGACCGATCGGTCGTAAATCGAACAACGTATATTTTACGTAATAAAAATAAAAATAACTTTTGGGGGGGGGCACTTTACGTGCTCGTAAAGTCGAACAGTCGTAAGTCGCATCGGTCGGAAGTCGACAACTACCTATATTACGTAATATGTAATTCAATCCCGTCTGAAATTCTGTGATTGAATTGAATTTGTAATTTCTCTATTTCTAAATCCGTTCCCTTTTTGTCTCTTTGTCCATCTTTCTTGATATATACATACCATCATCACTTTGCTGAAGGGGATATTTAAGGTGGGAGGGGAAGAGATATAGGGCGGAAGAGAGAGGGAGGGGAGGGGAAGAGAGAAGAGAGAGAAAGAAAAGAGAGAAGAGAGAGAAAGAAAAGAGAGAGGAGAGAGAAAAGAGAGAGAAGAGAGAGGAGAAAGAAAAGAGAGAGAAGAGAGAGGAGAAAGAAAAGAGAGAGGAGAAAGAAAAGAGAGAGAAGAGAGAGGAGAAAGAAAAGAGAGAGAAGAGAGAGGAGAAAGAAAAGAGAGAGAAGAGAGAGGAGAAAGAAAAGAGAGAGAAGAGAGAGGAGAAAGAAAAGAGAGAGAAGAGAGAGGAGAAAGAAAAGAGAGAGAAGAGAGAGGAGAAAGAAAAGAGAGAGAAGAGAGAAGAGAGAGGAGAAAGAAAAGAGAGAGAAGAGAGAAGAGAGAGGAGAAAGAAAAGAGAGAGAAGAGAGAAGAGAGAGGAGAAAGAAAAGAGAGAGAAGAGAGAAGAGAGAGGAGAAAGAAAAGAGAGAGAAGAGAGAAGAGAGAGGAGAAAGAAAAGAGAGAGAGAAGAGAGAGGAGAAAGAAAAGAGAGAAAGAAACGAGAGAGAGAGAGAGAAACGAGAGAGAGAGAGAGAAACGAGAGAGAGAGAGAAAGAGAAAGAAACGAGAGAGAGAGAGAGAAACGAGAGAGAGAGAGAGAGAGAGAGAGAGAGAGAGAGAGAGAGAGAGAGAGAGAGAGAGAGAGAGAGAGAGAGAGAGAGAGAGAGAGAGAGAGAGAGAGAGAGAGAGAGAGAGAGAAAGAAACGAGAGAGAGAGAGAGAGAGAGAGAGAGAGAAAGAAACGAGAGAGAGAGAGAGAGAGAGAGAGAGAGAGAGAAAGAAACGAGAGAGAGAGAGAGAGAGAGAGAGAGAGAGAGAGAGAAACGAGAGAGAGAGAGAGAGAAACGAGAGAGAGAGAGAGAGAGAGAGAGAGAAACGAGAGAGAGAGAGAGAGAGAGAGAGAGAGAGAGAAAGAGAGAAAGAGAGAGAGAGAGAGAGAGAGAGAGAGAGAGAGAGAGAGAGAGAGAGAGAGAGAGAGAGAGAGAGAGAGAGAGAGAGAGAGAGAGAGAGAGAGAGAGAGAGAGAGAGAGAGAGAGAGAGAGATGTTTCATGAACAACAACAAAAAAAAAACACACACACACACACACACACACAAACAATGATTTTTGCCGAAACAACGCATAAATCAAGACAAGAGGGGGAGCACTTGGTAGAGTGCAAAACCTCCGCCGCAAATACTGCTAGGTCACTCAAGTGAACCTGATATCCTATTCATTCCATTTGATGCCAACAGTGCTCACAGAGTTATAGTTTGCAACTTTCCCTTTTACATTTAACTTTTACAGACTCAATTCATTCATCATAATCCTTGAGACAGAAATTGATTTTACGTGGGTATATCCACCTGAAGTTCCAAAATCAGCCGCAATTATAATTTTGGCATGTTTTTTTTGTTGGAAATCACTTAAAACATGAAAAACTGCAAAAAAATTGAAATTTTGTTGAAAGAAATTTAAAAAAATTTTTCCTCTAACAATTTTTTTTGGGGTGGGGGGGGGGGGTTGGAAATCACTTAAAACATATGGAAATGCAAAAAAAAGAAATCGAAATTTTGTTGAAAAAAAAAGTTGCAAAAATGTTTTTTTGTCCAACAATTTTTTGGGGGGGTTGGGGGTATTGGAAATCACTTAAAACATGTAGAAATGCAAAAAAAAATAAAAAAATTCAAATATTTTTTCAAATTGGCTGCCATAGCGGCCATATTGGATTTTGGACCAAGTCCAAAATCTAATGGCATGATCCTTGGACCAGACCTAACCCTTCCCCCCCCCCAACAAGTTTCGTCGAAATCCGTCGAGGAGTTTTTCCGTAAGACTGTTCACAAACAAACAAACAAACAAACAGAAAGGGGTGAAAACAGTAACCTCCATCCATCTTCGATGGCGGAGGTTAAAAATGACCACATGCAAAGATTGCAAAATGATGTGAAAATATCCTGGAAGTGGAAGAGATCCAAAATTGTTTGTCAATTTGTTGCCATTTTTTTCTGTCACCCCCACTCTTTCACGAGACAAGTTCATATGTTAACATGTAAAATAAATCAACAAAAAGTGTCCAATTGAAGCCCAATTAGAATTGACGATCGGTCAAATTTAGGATACCAGGATAAAACAAGAGGGGGAGCACTCGATAGGGTGCAAAACCTCCGCCGCCAATACTGCTCGGTCACTCAAGTGAACCTGATATCCTATTCATTCAATTTGATGTCAACAGTGCTCACAGAGTTATAGTTTGCAACTTTCCCTTTTACTTTTAACTTTTACATTCTCAATTCATTCGTCATAACTAGATTCCTTGAGACAGAAATTGATTTTACGTGGGTATATCCACCTGAAGTTCCAAAATCAGCCGCAATTATAATTAACCTCCGCCATCGAAGATCGGAGGTAACTGTTTTCACTCCTTTCTGTTTGTAACTTACGAAATCTAAAGATTTCGTAACTATATTGATGTCTTCCGTTTTTTTTTGTTTGTTACTTACGAAATCTAAAGATTTCGAAAGTATATTGATGACTTCCATTTCTGTTTGTTTGTTACTGACGAAATCTAAAGATTTCGGAAGTATATTGATGCCTTCCGTTTCTGTTTGTTTGTTTGTTAGTTTGTCACTTACGAAATCTAAAGATTTCGTAAGTATATTGATGCCTTCCGTTTCTGTTTGTTTGTTACTTACGAAATCTAAAGATTTCGTCAGTATATTGATGCCTTCCGTTTCTGTTTGTTTGTTTGTTTGTTTGTTTGTAGGCACGATAACTCGAGAACGGAAGAAGCTACCAATGTCAAATTACACCACGTGATTCAGGAGGGTGGTGGCTAGCGCTGATTAGATTTTGGTCAAAATCAGTCAAAGGTCAAGGTCACAGTGAGGTCAAACATCCAAAACATTCGATTTTTGATGGTTTGGTATAGAATCATCTTAGAAACTTCTGGTTTGCGTCGCGACGTTCTCTCGAGATAGCTTTTATTAGACGAGGTCAGTGGTCAAGTTGACGATTTCGTAAGTACCAGTCTATGACTTCTTGTTTGTTTGTTTGTAGGCATGATAACTCGAGAACGGAAGAAGCTACCAATGTCACCAGGTTACACCAGGTGATTACACCAGGTTACACCAGGTGATTCAGGAGGGTGATGGCTAGTGCTGATTAGATTTTGGTCAAAATCGGTCAAAGGTCAAGGTCACAGTGAGGTCAAACATAATTCCGTAAATTCATGTGGAGAAATGGAGTATTTTTGCTTCGCTCGACGTTACGAGTTCGTTTTAACTTCGATTTTAATTTTGTCTTCGGTTTTTGCGATCGCTTTGGACGCTTAAAACTCGGTTGTCAAAATTCTGGTAAAAATCGGATGTTTTGGAGACGTTTTAAGATTGTATAAAAAAATATTTCACTCGACGCGTCACGGGTCATCCCATGAGGCAGTGCGCTCGAGCAGACGTGTCGTTGAGTGACGTTAAGGTTTTGCGTGGAGAAATGGAGTTTTTTGCTTCGCTCGACGTTACGAGTTCGTTTTAACTTCGATTTTAATTTTGTCTTCGGTTTTTGCGATCGCTTCGGACGCTTAAAACTCGGTTGTCGAAATTCTGGACAGCGATGAATAACTGATATATATCTTCTTCTTCTTCTTCTTCTTTCGGCTGCTCCCGTTAAGGGTCGCCACAGCGGATCATCCGTATGATCCGCATAGTGATTTGGCACATGTTTTACGCCGGATGCCCTTCCTGACGCAACCCTGGTCGCCTCTTACGACACAGGGATATGGTACACCTATTTTAACCGGGGTATACACCGGCCCAGTATACTGGTACTCATTTTGCCGACCTCGGAAGGATGACAGGCTGAGTCAACCCCCTGGTGTATTAATTCAGTGGCCCAACGGGGCTTGAACTCAGGACCTTTTGGATCCCAAGCCGCTGCCCTAACCACTGCGCCAACACCAGGCTGAATAACTGATATATATATATATATATATATATATATATATATATATATATATATATATATATATATATATATAATAAGTCTTTTATCAGATTCTTCTGAAAAGTAATACACCTATTATCTGGCATATCCTGCTGGTACTGAATCACTTATTTAAAAATAAAAACAAAAAAATGGAATTTTTAGAAGAAATCTACTTTTTGATCGGGACTCACTATCTGCAAACCACAGTGTAAAATCCTAGACCACAATGAATTCAGAATTCAAGCTCCCCTTGGGCTTCTGACTGATTCATGCTTTTATTAGACAAGGTCAGAGGTCAAGTTGACGATTTCATAAGTACCAGTCTCTGACTGCTTGTTTGTTTGTTTGTAGGCACGATAACTCGAGAACGGAAGAAGCTACCAATGTCAAATTACACCACGTGATTCAGGAGGGTGATGGCTAGTGCTGATTATATTTTGGTCAAAATCGGTCAAAGGTCAAGGCCACAGTGAGGTCAAAAATACAAAAAATGATAACTCGAGAATGGAAGAAGCAACCAATGTCAAATTACACCACTTAATTCAGGAGGGTGGTGGCTAGCATGATTAGATTTTGGTCAAAATCGGTCAAAGGTCAAGGTCACGGTGAGGTCAAACATCCAAAACATTCGATTTTTGATGGTTTGGTATAGAATCATCTTAGAAACTTCTGGTTTGCGTCGCGACGTTCTCTCGAGATAGCTTTTATTAGACGAGGTCAGTGGTCAAGTTGACGATTTCGTAAGTACCAGTCTATGACTTCTTGTTTGTTTGTTTGTAGGCATGATAACTCGAGAACGGAAGAAGCTACCAATGTCACCAGGTTACACCAGGTGATTACACCAGGTTACACCAGGTGATTCAGGAGGGTGATGGCTAGTGCTGATTAGATTTTGGTCAAAATCGGTCAAAGGTCAAGGTCACAGTGAGGTCAAACATAATTCCGTAAATTCATGTGGAGAAATGGAGTATTTTTGCTTCGCTCGACGTTACGAGTTCGTTTTAACTTCGATTTTAATTTTGTCTTCGGTTTTTGCGATCGCTTTGGACGCTTAAAACTCGGTTGTCAAAATTCTGGTAAAAATCGGATGTTTTGGAGACGTTTTAAGATTGTATAAAAAATATTTCACTCGACGCGTCACGGGTCATCCCATGAGGCAGTGCGCTCGAGCAGACGTGTCGTTGAGTGACGTTAAGGTTTTGCGTGGAGAAATGGAGTTTTTTGCTTCGCTCGACGTTACGAGTTCGTTTTAACTTCGATTTTAATTTTGTCTTCGGTTTTTGCGATCGCTTCGGACGCTTAAAACTCGGTTGTCGAAATTCTGGACAGCGATGAATAACTGATATATATCTTCTTCTTCTTCTTCTTCTTTCGGCTGCTCCCGTTAAGGGTCGCCACAGCGGATCATCCGTATGATCCGCATAGTGATTTGGCACATGTTTTACGCCGGATGCCCTTCCTGACGCAACCCTGGTCGCCTCTTACGACACAGGGATATGGTACACCTATTTTAACCGGGGTATACACCGGCCCAGTATACTGGTACTCATTTTGCCGACCTCGGAAGGATGACAGGCTGAGTCAACCCCCTGGTGTATTAATTCAGTGGCCCAACGGGGCTTGAACTCAGGACCTTTTGGATCCCAAGCCGCTGCCCTAACCACTGCGCCAACACCAGGCTGAATAACTGATATATATATATATATATATATATATATATATATATATATATATATATATATATAATAAGTCTTTTATCAGATTCTTCTGAAAAGTAATACACCTATTATCTGGCATATCCTGCTGGTACTGAATCACTTATTTAAAAATAAAAACAAAAAAATGGAATTTTTAGAAGAAATCTACTTTTTGATCGGGACTCACTATCTGCAAACCACAGTGTAAAATCCTAGACCACAATGAATTCAGAATTCAAGCTCCCCTTGGGCTTCTGACTGATTCATGCTTTTATTAGACAAGGTCAGAGGTCAAGTTGACGATTTCATAAGTACCAGTCTCTGACTGCTTGTTTGTTTGTTTGTAGGCACGATAACTCGAGAACGGAAGAAGCTACCAATGTCAAATTACACCACGTGATTCAGGAGGGTGATGGCTAGTGCTGATTATATTTTGGTCAAAATCGGTCAAAGGTCAAGGCCACAGTGAGGTCAAAAATACAAAAAATGATAACTCGAGAATGGAAGAAGCAACCAATGTCAAATTACACCACTTAATTCAGGAGGGTGGTGGCTAGCATGATTAGATTTTGGTCAAAATCGGTCAAAGGTCAAGGTCACGGTGAGGTCAAACATCCAAAACATTCGATTTTTGATGGTTTGGTGCAGAATCATCGTAGAAACTTCTGGTTTGCGTCGCTACCTTCTCGAGAGACAGCTTTTATTAGACAACGTCAGAGGTCAAGTTGACGATTTTGAAAGTACCAGTCTATGACTGCTTGTTTGTTTGTTTGAAGGCATGATAACTCGAGAACGGAAGAAGCTCCCAATGTCAAATTACACCACGTGATTCAGGAGGGTGATGGCTAGTGCTGATTAGATTTTGGTCAAAATCGGTCAAAGGTCAAGGTCACAGTGAGGTCAAACATAAATCCGTAAATTCATGTGGAGAAATGGAGTATTTTTGCTTCGCTCGACGTAACGAGTTCGTTTTAACTTCGATTTTAATTTTGTCTTCGGTTTTTGCGATCGCTTTGGACGCTTAAAACTCGGTTGTCGAAATTCTGGTAAAAGTCGGATGTTTTGGAGACGTTTTAAGATTGTATAAAAATATTTCACTCGACGCGTCACGGGTCGTCCCATGCTGCAGTGCGCTCGAGCAGACGCGACGTTGAGTCACGTCAAGGTACAATTGCGTGGAGAAATGGAGAGTTTTGCTTCGGTCGACGTTACGATTTTTGATGGTTTGGTGCAGAATCATCGTAGAAACTTCTGGTTTGCATCGCTACCTTCTCTGGAGACAGCTTTTATTAGACAAGGTCAGAGGTCAAGTTGACGATTTCGTAAGTACCAGTCTATGACTGCTTGTTTGTTTGTTTGTTTGTGAACAGTATTACGGAAAAACTCCGACAAATTAGGACGAAACTTGGTATGGTCCAAGGATCATGCCATTAGATTTTGGACTTGGTCCAAAATCCAATATGGCCGCTATGGCAGCCATTTTGAAAAAATATTTGAATTTTTTTTTTTTTTGCATTTCTACATGTTTTAAGTGATTTCCAACCCCCACCCCAAAAAAATTGTTTGAGAAAAAAAAAAATTTGCAACTTTTTTTTCAACAAAATTTAGATTTTTTTTGCATTTCTCCATGTTATCAGTGATTTCCCACAAAAAACATGCCAAAATTATAATTGCGGCTGATTTTGGAACTTCAGGTGGATCTACCCACATAAAATCATATTTCTGTCTCAAGGAAGCTAGTTATGACGAATGAATTGAGTATGTAAAAGTTAAAAGTAAAAGGGAAAGTTGCAAACTATAACTCTGTGAGCACTGTTGACATCAAATTGAATGAATAGGATATCAGGTTCACTAGTAGGGTGAATATACTGATTCTGGCTCACTTTTCCCTCTGTAAATGAATGGGGGATTTTCAGTGATTCATTTTTTTTTCCCCTAAAAAGTAAACACCCTTTTTATCCCAAGGTATATTTATTTGTCTCCCCTTTTTACCTTTGGACACTTTTTTTCAAATAACCAATGCAATAAGATAAAGATTTGTTCAAGTAGTAAAGTCGTCATGCGATTTGATAAAGGTGATTCTAAAGAAATATCTGAAACATGTAAGCCGAGGGACACTCTTTTTCAAATAACCAATGCATATTGTTTAGCTCACTCATTGAACCAATAAAGATTTGTTCATTCTCAAATTCCTTCAATACTTTAATTTTCTTTGCACACTAATCCCCATCTAAAATATTTAAAAACAAAACATTTGAATCTTTAGATTTTTTAATCCTTTTGTGCCATTACGAAATGATCAACTTCTCTTAATGCTCTTGTTTGACCACTTCCTGAGCCACAGGTTATTTTTTGTTAAGTCACGCCCACTTTCATAAGCCCCGCCCACCTTATAATGAAATTTAAGCCCCGCCCACTTTTCCATCACCCCACCCACTTTTCATGAGGTGTTTTCGTAAGCTCCGCCCACTTTGCATGAGGTATTTTCATAAGCCACGCCCACTTTCCGAAACCCCGCCCACTTTTACGAAGCCCCGCCTACTCTTACATCATTTCCAGTTCATTTCTGACTCACAAAGAAATCACGAGAAAATTCTGGAATGTTATGGTTTTGAAAAATTTCCCAACGAAGGCTTGTCTGGGTTTGCCCAGGGAATTTCCAAAGGAAACCACACCCACCAGTCTTTCCCGATAAAAGCCTCAAGCCCAGGCTCCATTTGAAACATTTGTTTTTGCTGGCAATGGTGTGCTGTGTGCTTGCCTGGAACTCTACTACTTGTATGGAACGAAACCTTCAAGTTGATGAACTGGATTCAAACCTCTTATCCATTGAGGTAAGATTTTATTTCCCTATTTTCAGTTTGATTTAAGCATCGACTCATTTAAAAATTAAATAACTTAATTAATACATTATTATTTTCTCTCACAGGAAATTGTATCTGAAAATACGGATCTTGCCACAACTTTGGGCGAAATTGTTGGCTTGGTTGAAGACCTTGTGAGCGACCAAGACCCACAGAACGAGCTAGGCCTTGAGTGGGATGACTTTGGGGTTCCTTGGAGATCGACTACTTGTATGGAACTAAACATTCAAGTTGATGAACTGGATTCAAACCTCTTATCTGTTGAGGTAAGATTTTATTTTCCAATTTTCAAAGTTTGATTGAAGCATACTCATTTAATAATTAAATCACTTGATTAATACATAATTATTTTCTCTCACAGGAAATTGTATCTGAAATACGAAATGAAAATACTGCTTTTGCTACAACTTGGGGCGAAATTGTTGGCTTGGTTGAAGACCTTATGAGCGACCAAGACCCACAGAACGAGTTCGTCCTTGATGACCCAACCAAAGAGTTGTACCTTGGAGAACAGCAAAGTCCTGAAAAAGAGTTTTGCAACAATAGTACTCATTCTGAGTTATCAAGACAATACCCCCTGAACAAGTTATACCTTGATGAGCCAGAATACAAGTTTTACCTTGGAGAATCACAAATTTCAGACATTTTGAAAAATGGAGTTTTCCTTGATGATCCACAGTTATACTATGTGAGATCTATCACTGAAACCCATAAAATTGGAAAAATGGAGATTTCCTTGATGATCCACAGTTATACTATGTGAGATCTATCACCGAAACCCACAATATTTCTGGATATTGTGATTCCACCTTGGAGTCTTGGATAGATGGTTATATTTTTGGAGACTTGAAATGTGGGTTCTGGCTTGATAACTTACAATGTGATACGTATCTTAGAATGTGGTTATACCTTGGAGACTTGGAAAGTTGGGTTTATTTTGGAGACTTGAAATGCTACCACTCTTTGGGATCTAAACCTATCAAGAAAGTTCTTACTCCCCCTTTCGCCGTCATCAAACCTGAAAGCCTGAAAAGACATAATTGGAAGAAGAGAAAAAAACATAAAAAATATATATTGTTCATTCTGGGAAGAAAGTGCAGGCTTACTCCCCCTTTCTACATCATCAAACCTGAAAGCCTTAAAAGACAGAATTGGAAAAAGAGAAAAAAAAACGAAAAAAATATGGAAATCTCATTTTGAAAAAGACATTGTGTTGGGCGAGGGTTGGGGGGGGTTGGGGTTGAGATTTTGAATGTGAGGGTTGGGGTTAAGATTTTGAATGTGAGGGTTGGAACACACACACACACACACACACACACACACACACACACACACACACACACACACACACACACACACACACACACACACACACACACACACACAACCAAACAAAAGTTAAGCCTTGACAATTCAGTTGAGGATTCTGTATTTGGGGTTCACAGATTGAAGAACGTCCCCCTTGACACACATTATATACTGTTATACACCTCGGACTTGGCCCTCGAGTATCCACAACGGTGTATAGTTGGAGGGAGTGAAGCGCCAACCCATTGCTCCCATTGCACACACACACATCAACAAACAAAAGTTAAGGCTTGACTATTCAGTTGAGGATTCTGTGTTTGGGGTTCAAAGATCTAAGAACGTCCCCCTTCAAACACATTATATACTGTTATACACCTCGGACTTGGCCCTCGAGTGTTCACAACGGTGTATAGTAGGAGGGAGTGAAGGACCAACCCATTGCTCCCATGGGTATTATCTGCTTAGTTTTGTCTTTTGTAATTCCTGTGAATAAAATGAACCTAAAATCTCTTCCCCTTCTAAATCATATATCTTACAAGTCCAAGGAACCGTATCTATTACATAAAAATTTTTTTTAAAGTTCGTTCGTCCATCGTTTAATATAACCTTTTTCAAAATGAGATTTCCACCGATATATTCTTACGACATCACCAACTTTGAACTTAGGTTTTCTGATATTAATCTATTTTCATATTTTAATTTTGTAAATGTTTCTGATGGTTTCATATTCGTTCACATGTGAATTGTGTCATTATACTTATCCACAATATCCTGAATAAAAGATGACCATTGTTGTGAACAGAGTTCTGTGAATTTTTTATATAGTTTCTCTTTTAAGGTACGATTAAAACGGTCAATAACAACGGCCTTCCCTTCATTAAAGGTACTGTCTAATGTAATCCTGTTATTTTTTAGAAAATTCAAAAATGTCTTGTTATAAAACTCTCTACCCTCATCAGTCCACAATTTTTTAGGTTTTCTCTTACTTTTATTAAATATCTGCTGAAAGGCTAACAAAAGAGTATTACCTGTTTTGTTTTTTAAAGGGACAACCCATGCATATCTACTCCTCAAATCAATAACGGTTAAAGCATACTTGTACCCCTTATCATTATTGAGTTCAATCAAATCAGCAGACCAGATATAATCAACTTCCTTGGAATAAACCTTCCTTCTACGAAACTTTGTGAATATTGGTTTATGTAATTCATCAGCTAATTGCTCTTCAGTCTTCATGACATCATTAGAGCCCATAAGTTTTTTGAATTTCCAAGTCCAAGTTTCAATTTAGCCCTGATCATCTTCTTCACGATGAACCGATCAACTTTTTCTCTCAAAGTTGGATTTTGTATCAGAGACAAATTATACAACATTTCTCTATCGGCTTCATGCTTTTCTTCCAAAGTTGTGGTATTCCCATAATCAATATCGTGTCTCATGCACACTTCATCAACTCTATTGATGGGTTTACTCCATGATTTAGGATTGTCTGTCTCATCTAATCTTTTATCCAAGTTTGTGCCTGGACCACAGAAAGAATACCCTGGTAGATGTAATTCCCCTGGTATTCCAGTAGTTGTAAATTTACTTCCTGATAAAAACTTTTGTATATCTCCTCAGAGTTTGTGTTTGGAGAAAAATTGATTTTTTTTGAACCACACACCGAACATATACCTTTTTGTATAACCCTGTTATTTTTACTTTTAAAATATGAAATATTTTTAGTCTAAGTTTTCTTTTTACATTTGAGACAATAACTCATTTATTTATGAGAAAAATTCCTGCAGAGTGCAAAAACCTTTTTCGTTTCCAACATGCACATTTGAATCTTAATTTTTAAAACATAAAGAATCCTTAGAAATGCCTTCACTCTCTCCTCCATTTATTGAAGAAAAAAATGAAAAACAAATTAAAATGAATATCTTGTTGATGTCAATAGTCTTGTCGAAAGTATTGCAAATAGACTTGTCAATTCTTTGTTTTCCTCCTCGGTGGGTTGAGTTATTTTCTGTAATATCACCAATCTTTTTTTAATCTCACCGGTTTCCATATTTTGATATTAATTTGGTCTCGCTCTTTCCTCCCTCTCCTCCCTCTCCTTCTCTATCTTCTCTTTCTTTTCCCTCTCCTCCTTCTCTCTCTTCTCCTTTTCCTCCTCTTGAACTCCTTCCTCGTCCCTTATTATCCTTGAATCGCTTACACCCCACAGAATATCATACATATATTCATCAGGATTTCTTGTTATTCCTGTATCCAAAATAATTTTTTTACAACAGGAAACCAATAAAATTTCTTTTGAATTTCTGAAAGAGCCTTACCTTTTCTTAACATAATAATTTTTTCATTACTTAACATTCTAATTAAATCTAAAAGTTGTCGGTTTATCAACATCAGCATAATGCCAATCTTTTATTGAAAATACCTCATTCTTATGTTGTAGAACATATTTATTAAAATACCGAATACCCTTTTCTTGAAGGTATGCTTGGACACAGAAATGATAATTTTCTTGAAGCCTTCTTGCTGTCATTTATGTATTAGAAATATATCTTCTTCTTCTTCTTTCGGCTGCTCCCGTTTGGGGTCGCCACAGCGGATCATCTGTATGATCCGCACAGTGATTTGGCACATGTTTTACGCCGGATGCCCTTCCTGACGCAACCCTGGTCGCCTCTTACCACCCAGGGATATGGTACACCTATTTTAACCGGAGTATACACCGGCCCAGTATACTGGTACTCATTTCGCCGACCTCGGAAGGATGACAGGCTGAGTCAACCCCCTGGTGTATTAATTCAGTGGCCCAACGGGGATTGAACTCAGGACCTTTTGGATCCCAAGCCGCTGCCCTAACCACTGCGCCAACACCAGGCTATGTATTAGAAATATATGTTGGAGTAATATTATGGCACGAAACACCTCCCCATCTTCCCATAGTTAAATCATTTTGTATTTCCTTACTTATTATATATAATCCTGTTTTTTTCTGTTTTCATGATATAAACTAGGGCAAAACCATTATTATATTTACCCTTATTAAATTCTTTTATTTGTTGTTTACTAATCGTGGCTCCACAAAACTCATTCTCCATACCAAGTGGATAATATTCTTCCTTACGAGACTGATTTAATTGTTCCAGGTCTTCTCGGTCAATTTTAAATGACCAATTATACCCTTAATCATTCATATCATACCCCCATTGTTCTATTCTCAGACAAACGATACGCCCTTCTTTATAAAAATTTATTTTAATTTGAACTGTGAATTCTGTATGACCTGGAGTTAAAATCAACACTTCTGTATCTTTGGAATACACGGACGTTTTATTTAAGGATATATATTGTGATAAATCGCTTAATCTCACCAAGTCATTCGCGTCAGTCGGGCTTGGATATTTTTTTCATTTATAAGCATTTTTCATGTTAATATTTTTGGTTATATTATATTTATGTCGTTCAGCCTGTGCCTTTGTGTAATAATTTGATAAATCAATATCCAGTTCTTGGGATACACCAAAGATAGAACCATCTTTACCAACATAAGTCATTTATATTAGATTAAAAATAATATAAAATTTTTTATTTTTGTTGAGTTGAAATAACACATATAGACATAATTGACCACAACACTTGGAATTTAATTCTTGGACTTGAAATGTGTGATAAACACCATTCTGTAAGAATTTTATGACTTCAACAAGTGGTGGAAGACCAAAACTATCAAAATAATATTTGTCTTGACTGTTAAAAATACAAACCCAATGAGAACCGTTCCCATTATTATCTTCGAAGTTCATAATAATATTCTTTGTATGTTTAGGCACATTTGTTAATTCATCTCTCATACAAATAACCACATTATGAATTTTTAATTTCTTACAATATTTGACAAGTTGTAAATTTGATGTATTCTTTCCAAATTCTTTAAAACCACTCATCAATGCTCATTTATTTATTAGAAAGATATAATACATTACCTCTTTTCGTTAATTTTACACCTGCTTGTGCGATAGAAGAAAGCATATCTCCAACTAACAATCTCGCTTTATCAGGCAGACCTTCAAGTTTTTCAGCAAAATCTACAATTACACTACTTCCACTAATTTGTTTCTCCAACTCTTTGTTATGTCTTTCCAATTCTTTTTGAGCCTGGAGTTGAGCCTTCCTTTCATTGGCAGTTTTCACCACTGTTGAAATACCACCCATCAGTGCTCCAACCGCACTTAAACCAGCAAATAAAGGAATTAGAAATGGGAGAAATCCTCCACTCGTCTCTCTTATTGAATATTTTTTCAACATTGGTTTTGTCATTTTAATTTTAAGTGAGCCAGTATCGTTCAAGATTTTAACCTGTTCTCTTGTGAGAAAAACATCAATTCTTACTGCTCCTTTTCTCTGAATTGTATTAACGTTAATCGTACAAGGCTTTTGATTTTGAACACAAGATGATAGTTTCTGAAGATTGATTTGATTAACATATACCCCAGTTGGTACTTTGCCACTCATTTATTAAACAAAAAATTATGTGAGACTAATCATAACACCATTACCTGTATTAATCTGCAATTCTGTTTCTTCCAAAAGCAAACAATATGTATCAACTTATTCACTCTCTCCTCTTTCAATGTATGGGGAAGTATCCACTCGATTAGACTTTATAGTTTCCTTTTGAGCGCTCAGGTCAAACGCATAGATTGTATACAAACTTTTAAATGCTGTCATATCCAAAATAGGTTCTTGATTTGATTACTTTCACACACCTTTTGGTAAGACTTGTATGCTTCAGCAAAATCATTTTTTTCCCAATCAATTTCCAATCTATCTCATGGATAAAATGTTCCATCGAGAGAAACGGGAAGTTGTTTCACCTTAGCATCATCACTCAATGCATTATTCTTATCAGTCACAGTATCACCACCTGGCTTTTTAAAAATTATCCACAGGTATTGTGGCTTTCCTTCCAGAACACCCAAATTCCACGTGTAAGTGCTTGGTTGAGTTTAACGTGTTGACATCTTCTTTTGAGGTATGATACACGGAGTGGTTTCTTTGAGTTAAGTCTTCTGTTCAACATTTCTTCTGTTTTAAGATTCGGAGTATATTCACCAATATACCAATTCATTTCCTCAATTACAAATTTATTCTGATCACCAAAAGCACTACAAACACCAAAAAGCAATCTATTTTCATTGTCATTCCTTTGGAGTTGAAATCTAATTTTAAGACCATATAGAACTTTATCATGATCACAAAATCCAAATATACCTTTAAGAGGAACTGCCACAGTAAAACCATTAACTGCTTTTGTATCATCAGTATACACTCCTTTCCTGTGAGTATATCCAGGGTCTGTGGTTGTTCCCGTTGGCATATCAGGAATAAAACCTTCGACAGACAACTTTCCTATTCTATAACTGAATGTACAGAGTGTAAATTTCATCATTTCAGATACAGCAGAGACATAATCAACCGCTTCAACTTCTTGTGTTCCAATGTACAAACGAACACTATCAAACATTTTCCAGAAGAAATCATTTACGAGTGTAGCGTTTGTGTTATTCCCAGCCTTAGTGAATTTAAATTTACACAACAAGAAAATTTCGGATAGATTCAAATAGGTTTGTTGATTATTTATTTCAAAACTTTTTGTACCATTTGCATTCCAGTCTGTTCCAGTTATTGCATTTACCTTGAAGTAATCTTCTTTTGTAGTGGAGTTTGAGATGATAATGGTATCATCCAAATCATAGATACCATCAATTGCTTCCATACTTGTATTTATTTAGGAAAAAAAGATGTTAAAACTTTTGAAACCCTGACCCAAGTATTTGAATTATTTTCTGTCGTTCTTGGGGGGACAACTGAGTTTTGCCTTTCTTAATTTCTTTAATTGCTTGTAATTCATGAGATTCCTTCTGGGCATCTTTTCTGCTCTTTACAGCACCTGCTACATTTCCCAAAGCAGAAGCAGTTGAACCAATTCGGTCTTTATGTTTCAGAAGAGTTGAACCGATACCCATTAGAGTATCAATTATCCCATCTCCTCTAAATTGATGTCTGACACCCCTTTGTCTCTTCGGTTTATAGTATCCTCTACCAAGATACATACCTTCACCCTTGTAGTATGGGGAAAGGAACATCCCTTCCCCTGTAATTATTTTAAATTTTCCCAACTCATGTTTCCTCACAATAACCATCGTATTTATTTATTGGAAAACTTCACGTAGGTGAATTCTGATGGATATAACTTCCCCATGAAAAGAAATCAAACAATTATATTGGTCGGTTATCCTAAAATTTACTCTGTGTATGTTTTTTTCCTGACACAGGGAGATAAACCAAATTTTTGGGTTCCATATTGAATTTATAACCAATTGGGGTTGAGTATACACTGAATGAAAATATTGTATTTGTTTTTATTCCATCATTATAAGCACCATCAATCAAATCACAGTGAATTAAGACAGAGTTTATTCCTGAGGGTAACTGAATGACATTATTACTGTAAAACGTCCCATTAGTTTCAATCTTTTTTGAGGAGAAACCCAATAACTCTCTAAATGAATTATCAATTGTGAAATCAACCTTGTAGTTATTTTTTTAACTTTAATCGTTGATTTTGAAGGATGTTTTTGAATGTCTATAACAATATTTTTTGGTTCATCACCCTATCCTTTCATAAGACGAGCAATTTCGGAAGATATTTGAGAAATCTCATATGCTCCGGGTGAGACTGTTATCGTTTTGTATCCACTTCCCAGATTATAACTAAACTTGTCATTTTTATCAGTTATATTAAATAAGGTATGATAAGTTTCCAGGACAATAAAGATGTCTCATATTCTTTTGTTGGATCAAGTTGTAGTAGGTATGGGAATGAAGATGTGTGGTCGCTTGTTGTGAAATTAAAACTCAGGAATGTGCTTCTCATCTTATTTAATATGAGATAAAATGTCTTTATATTGAGATTTATTAATTATTTTCATGTTCATCAACTGGTCTAAAATGGCTGATGCTTAATTAAAACAATTGTTATTTCCAGCCTTCTTACTCCCGAAAAACAATAACAGTCAATTCAAGGCCCAGTCACACCTTGACGTTTTAGCCAGCAATGGCAACGAATTAAAATGTATGTAAAACGCTGGCTTCTGTTGAACTTTTGATTTTTTTTTATCTTGCCAAAACGAAGTTTTTGCAAGATATGTTAGTCAGCTTGTATGTTTTTTTTTTGTTTGTTTTTTTTGTTTGTTTGTTTGTCTGTCTGTAATCATGTATAAAAAATTCTGCAGAGCACAGTTATCATTGGAAATTTTTGTAACTTCGCATATCAGAGGCCGAAAGAGGTCCCTTTCAGTGCACAAAATTTTGAAGGTCAAGGTCAAAGGTCAAGGTCACTTTGTCGCAAATCAGGGGCGTCGAGGAAACCCTTATTTTTTGAGTAATTTTGATCGGATCGTCTTCAAACTTCATGGGAATATAACTCATAGTCTGGCGCTCAGCTGATTAATTTTTGGTGCGATTGGCCTTGACCTTCAAATGTTTTTTTTTTCTTTTTTTATTGGTCTGTAATCACGTATAAATCACTGCAGAGCACAGTTATCATTGGAAATTTTTTAACTTCGCATATCAGAGGCCTATAGAGGTCGCTTTCAGCGCATAAAATTTTGAAGGTCAAGGTCACTTTGTCGCAAATCAGGGGAGTCGACGAAACCCTTATTTTTTGAGTAATTTTGATCGGATCGTCTTCAAACTTCATGGGAATTTAGTTCATGGTCTGGCGCTCAGTTGATTAATTTTTGGTGGTGATTGGCCTTGACCTTCATGATTAGCGCCTCAGGTCAAACATATTTGACCCCAAGGTCAAATTTTCAAGTTTTAGGAACCATATCGTGTAGTACCTCAAATTGAACACCTCAATGAGTGCTTTCTAGATATGTCAAGCTTGAGACATTATGACGTCATTTGGTGACGTTATGAGGCAAACACATATTTTTCATGGTTACTATGTCGAACGATTCTCATCGGAATCTCTCGTCGGCAGATATTCCTCAAGGAGTCGCTCCTGGTGGATAGCAGCTCTGTTCCCCTCAGTGTGACCTTAAATAAGTCACACGTGGTCACCTTTTGGCAAGATACGGGTCACCCTGCAGGTGACATTGGTTTTTTATTTAAAGATTCGGACGTATTCATAACGACTTGGTCTTATGCACAACATATTAGTAACGGACACAGAACGTTTCGTTGTGTTATAGATAACTTATACCAACGAATGCTGAACCTGTTGTCGGCGTTCACAACCTATGCCCAACGATAGTCTAACTTAGGCATAGCGCGCTGCATGCATCGCCGACGATGACGTGGCGTAGGTTATGAAAAGGCTGCCGCACAACGATTAAAATCATAACCGTCGAAGAAATGGAAGTGTCAACATCGCCGTCACACCTTGGCGATCTTGCCAGCATATGCCGACCTCTGAAAAATACGTCTAAAACGTTAGAGCATGTCGAATACGGTATGGGTAAGTTTGGTATGCTTGAATAGAACGCTAAAGTACGCAATCATACGTCGTAGTAAGTGGAGTACGTCTTGTAATTTTAAACATGTTGAAAATTTTACAACGTACTTGTGGTATGACACACGCTCCGCATGCGATGGCAATAAGTTGTATGCACGATATGAGATCGTTGACACACATCGACACACGTTACTTGAAAGGTACTCATAAGTCGAAAGACGTCAAGGTAATGGTTAGCGTCAGTGTTCCAGACTCCCGGTTTTTTTTTTCCTCGGTATGACGGTGTACAGTGCGGTTATGATTTAAATCGTTGAGCGGCAGCCTATTAATTATAACCGCACTAGAAATCCAAGTGTCAAAGTCACAATCATACCGAAGGAAGGAAGAAAAAAATAAAAATAAAACCAGGGAGTCTGGAACACTGACGCTAACCATTACCTTGATGTGTTTCGACTTATGAGCACCTTACAAGTAACGTGTGTCGATGTGTGTCACCGATCGCGTAACGTGAGTACAACACGTTACTCATAGGTTAGAAATAAGTTTCGGGTACGCTAAACATTACCTCGACGTGTTTCGACTGATGAGTAACTTACAAGTAACATGTGTCAACGATCGCATGACGTGCCTCCAACTTATGGCCAGCGTTATGTGGAACGTGTGAGTCATACGCTGGCATAAGTCTTAAAATTTCAAGCATGGAAAATTTGAGGACAACCGAAAAGTACAACGTTTAATGCCAGCGTACAACGACGTATGGCAGTGTTTTTCAGCGTGCTCTCAATGTCATCAAAACTTACCAATAACGTATTCGACGTGTACCAGCGTTTTCGACAAATTTTCCAAAAATCGGCATAAGCTGGCTAAAACATCAAGGTGTGACTGGGCTTTAACCAATTGCGATGGGTCATTTGGAAGAAAACTAATACCTGAACCAAGGATACTTAAAGTCTGCATAATGTGTTTCTCCTTCTCATTTTTCCGACTTTTACCAGAAATACTAACCCTATAATTAAAAGTGTTCAGCAGATCAATATATACTCTATCATCATTATTTTTCATATCCAATGGTTTATCAATATACTTTGATTCATCCCTCACAGTTGAACCTTGTCGTCCATATTTTGTGAGAAGAAACATTAATCTCGGAGTTAGTTTAACAGGGGGTTGAGCAGAACCCAATAACTTTAATTCATCATTAAATATCAATACCTTTTCTTAAACAAAAGGAAATATTGCTGGTTGTTCTGTTGGAATGAGTCTTGCTTTGGTTTTTGAATCCGCTGAATATTCCTTGTTTTGAAGAGCATTCACAATATAATCAGGGGGTCGATTAATCTCTTCCAGTTGTTGAAATAAACCTTCATCATCATATTCTAATTCTCCTAAATGCTCTAATTCTCCTCCGTCATTTGATCAAAATCTTCTAACATTTGAAGTTTTTTAGGAGTATATTCTACTGTGGGAACTGTGAAAACATCTTTCATTTTTTCTTGGGAAGTTTTTAAAAGTGGTTTAAAAAATTTCTCTTGTTTTCTTTCAAATGCTTCTTCGCCCGTTAGTTTCTGTCTGCGTTTCTTCTTTATGCATTCCTGTTGTTTTACAACTTTTGAAACCAACTCTTGATGTTCCTTAAATCTTCTTCTCCTTCTTTCGCATCCATTTATTTGTTGGAAAATATCATTTAATGAATTGTAAAGATCAAACAGGGAAATTTTCCTTTTCTTCATCATCCAAGTAGATGTGTTCAAATAAATCCTTTTCTTTAAATATTTCATCAAATTCTTTATTAACATTAATACTAGTTGTAATTTCTTCTTCACTAATACTTGCATCTCTGCTTTTCATACGTTTGCGTTGAGTTTCTTCATCAACATCAAAACCGAATGATAAAATCTTCACTCCTCTCAGATGTTTAATAATTTGTCTCGTTCCTTCTGGATTCGTTTCTAATATCCCAAGACCACCAGATTTCAGTTTCTTTAACTCACTCTTACAATGTGAATATTTTTGTTGTGCCAAGAGAAACCTCCTCAAATATTTGACCTTCATTCCTCAATCGCATATGTTCCTCCACTGAAATATAGTGATAATCTTCACCTTTTACTTCTCCAGGTCTTATTGCTCGAGTTGTTGTTGATACAATGCGTATCACGGGGTGTTTTTTTTTAAGTAAATTTACAATATTCTCATTTGTATTACACAATAACGTTGATTTATGAAAGTTTTTTTTTCCAGAAACAGATTTACCCACAAGATTTATAATAATAGTTGTCATTTATATGTGTAATTGTTTATAAAACACAAAATATATCCCTTAATATCTCATCTTGTTTCACAACAATATATTGATATTTTTCAGTCGATGGCTTCATGTAATCCCCAAATTCCTTTTTACTACATAATGTAGAACAATTATCTCTCCAAAAATTATTTATATCTATTGTATTTAACTTGAAAAAAATAAAAGTATAAGCATTGTTTCTGATGGAACGACGAGGAAGTTGAAAGTACGATTGACGAAGATTAATACAATTACAAGAAGAATGTCTCCTTCTTGTGTAGTAGCTGTCCATGACCATTTGGTTTCTCTCATTAACACAATCATCAAAGATAACGAGGTTCTTTTTTGATTTATCCAAATCTTGGGGAGACGGTATATCATCCGTATTATCACTAAGAATACAAGTCATCGGTTTTGATTTATTTTTACATCTCTGTGTATCACAAAATAGTTGAATTATATCTTCAATGAAATAATCATTTAGGTTTTTTTGAAGTTTAAATAAACTGATTACATCTTCTTTTTGAAGACCAGCATTAAAACCTTGTGAGAGAAGTTGATACTCTGGTTGAAAACTCGACTTTGTGAAAATTATTAAATTATCATAATCTAAAAAGTTGGGAGTCAGGAGCATCTTCAAAAGTAAGCAGGTTTTTCCACATCCACTTGAACCAACTATGAGGCATCTTAATGAATTTGGAAGATTTTTATGATTGTTAAATTTTATCTTATTTTCCCAAATGGGTAAAAAATCATTCATGTATATATTTGGAAAACAGGTTATTTAATTTATTATTGGCTTTTTTAGAAACTCTATATTTTATCCTAACTTCAGGTTTAATTTCAAGATAATCCATTATTTTATTAATGCAATATCTTGTGTTGATATTTCCCTGAAAATCACATCCATGAATAATATACAACAACAATCCTTTGAACATTTCTCGAATACATTCAGTTTCTTCCCTTGTAAGGAAAGGTGTGTTATCACCCTCAAACTTTACATTCATTTCTCGAATCAATCTTGTAAAGTAATTCATTTTTGGTGTAAATCTAAAAGAATTATTTTCCTTTTTAAATTTTTTATTATCATTAATTAGAAGATAATCACAGAATATACATTGTTTATAGGCTTTTGACTCTGTGTTTAATCCCCGACTTTAACACGCAGGACAATTCTCAAATTTGTCATCTGGAGAATCAGGAAAGTCTTGCATATTTATAAAGTAAAACTTTACTTAAACTGAAATTCATCTATACTTTCAGTTGCATATTGACTCATATTTAATAATACTACCAAAGATATCGATATACTTTTTTTCATTACCAGATTCAACAACAACATTTTTTATATTGAAGGTAATTTTAAAATGATCCTTAACTACGATTGAACGAAATGTCATTTCACCTGATATATTAACATCCATTATTTCATCAGGATTTACATCTTTCGGGTCGTTGAAAAAAATACAAATTTCTCCTTGCATATTAAAGATGGTCTTATGTTTTCTTTCTTAAGCTTCATCCATAAGGTTTTTGTTTTTTGAAACTTTTTCTTGTTTCATTGCCTTTTCTAGTGTTGAATATATTACCAGAAGGAGAGGAGAAACTTTTGTTGGAGTTATTTTAATTGATGTTCTTCCAGGTGTTCTAAAAGCCCTTCCACAGAAGGAAATTGAAGAACTCATCATATCCACCATAATTGTTTTTATCCAATCGTTGTTACATTTATCTTTGTTCAATTTTACATCCTTGACATATTTCTCAGTATCTTTTACAAATGAAGAGATTGATTGAAACTTGTCTTTTGTGTCTTGAAACATTGTATTTATCAAGTGAAAAAAGCTGCAGGATAAAATGGTTTTAAGCACAGATTCACCTATTAATTAAATGAAATTTTCATCAAGAAAATTTTAGTTTAAGCAAAGGTTTATTATATAAATATGGTGAATACAACGAACTGCGATGTTTGTAATCACGAATATAAACATCATAAAAAACACCTTCGAACCAACAAACACACATTTAATCTATTTCATCAAATATCTCCTCTTGAGTTTTAAAGAAAACATTGTGATATTTGCTCAAAGGATGTTTTGAAGAGTAGTTATAATAGACATCTTCAATCACAAAAGCAAGAAAAATTAGTTTCAAGTAAAAGGAGACTATTATATTGAAAACACTGATGGGACATTTAAAGGGCATATAAAAATAAGGATTTTTCAATTTGGAGAACCCGGTCCATCATCAATAGCTGAATCAATTGAAATAGTGAAACCTGATGTTGAAAAAGTTATTAGAAAGACACTAAAAGAAATAAAAACTTTAAAGTTTTTATGGGAGTGAAAATGAATATGAAAAGACAAGATGAAGAACAAACTCCTCATATGAGAACAGATCTTCATTTTAGAACATCATTTCAAGATTTTTTGAATAGTGGGGTTTATGAAGAACGATCAAGACAAGAGGAGGATGTTGATAATACAGTGATAGGAAGTGGATTTAATATTTTAAAAAATCATTTTTTAGATATACACATTCTAAAATCAAACCCTCTTAAAGCTTCTTCTTATATTGAATTACCAAAAGAAATAAAACTAAAGAAGGCAGTTGTTAATATTAAGAACAATGAGAATAAATGTTTTCTCTGGTCTGTTCTTGCTCACTTTCATCCACCAAATTGTAATTCAGAAAGAGTAAAACAATATATGAAATATGAGAATACCTTGGACATTAAAGGTTTTAAATTCCCAATGCCACTAACAGATATTGCGAAATTTGAGAAAAAGAATAATCTTTCTATTAATGTATATGGATTAACGAGAGAGAATAAAGTTCAGGTATTAAAGATTTCAAACAACTATAAAAATGAAAAACACACATTGATCTTTTCTATTTTAGTGTTGGAAAGAATTCACATTTTACATACATCAATAATTTATCAAGATTAATCTCTTCTCAGGTATACAGAACAGCAAACAAAATATATCCTTGTAAGCGATGTCTTAATTCATTTCATACAAAAGAACGATCAGAACAACATTCAAAATATTGTAGTGATCATAAATCAGCTGTAATTACAACGCCTAAACCTGGTGAAAAGATTTATTTTGAAGATTATAATAAATCTATCATGCACCCATTTTTGATATACGCTGATTTTGAAAGTATCCTAAAAAAGATAAATACTGCTTCTCCTAATCCAAAAGAATCACATACAAATAAATATCAAAAACATATTCCTTGTGGTTTCTGTTATTATATCAAATCATTTGTTGGAGAAAAGTATAATAAACTTGAACATTATAGTGGAAAAAATGCTTCACAAGAGTTTGTAAAAGGATTAGAAAAGGATTGTGTTAGACTAACTAAATTAATGAAAGAAACAAATGAACCGATGAAATTAACCGAAGAAGAAAAATTCCAAATTTGGAAAGAACAATATCTGTCATATTTGTGAGGAGGAAATTGAGGAGTCTAAAGTTAGGGATCATTGTCATCTTACTGGTAAATATAGAGGTCCCGCTCATTCCTGTTGTAATCTGAATTATAAATTTCCTTCTTTTATTCCAGTCTTTCTTCACAACAGCGCCAACTATGATACACATCTATTTATAAATGAACTTTCAAAAACACCAGGGAATATTTCTGCCATAACAAACACAAGTCAAAAGTATATTTCATTTCCAAAAATGATATTCACAAAACCTTTAACTCGTATTCGGTTTCTTGATTCTTACAAGTTTATGGGAACACCACTCGCCAACCTTGCATCAAATCTAAGCTCCACGGGGTCTTTTCCAAGTCTTAATTCATTCTTTCCAAAAGAGGAAATTCTAACAAAAGAGGAAATTCAGATTAAAGAGAGGATTCAAAGTAAAGAGGAAATTCTAATTAATGAGGAAATTAATGAAGATCAAATTCTAATTGTAAAGAAAATTCAAACAATGAATGAAATTCTAACTAAAGAGGAAATTCTGATTAAAGATGAAATTCTGATTAAAGAGGGAATTCTAACTTGAGAGGAAATTCAAACAAGGAATGAAATTCAAAGTAAAGAGAAAATTCTTACAAGTAAGGGAATTTATCCTGATGATTATATGGATTCATTTATGAGATTTTAAGAAACACAACTTCCTTCAAAAGAAAGTTTCTCGAATAACCTTTATGAAGAAGAGATAAGTGATAAGGAATATAAACACGCACAAAAAAATTTGGAAAATATTTAAGATAAAGAACGTTGGAGAATATCATGATTTGTATCTAAAAACAGATGCTTTATTGTTAGCTGATGTGTTTGAAGCTTTTAGATCACTCTGTTATAATAAAAATTGTTTTGGATTAGATCCTGCCCACGATTTCACAGCTACTGGTTTAGCTTGGAGTGCAATGTTGAAAATGACAAAACAAGATATAGATTTAATCAGTGATGTAGATATGCTTTTGATGATTGAGAAGTCCAAGAAAGGTGGAATATCACAAGTATGTTCAAAAAGATATGCGAAAGCAAATAATAAATATCTTCCAAATTATGATAGTGAAAAAGATAGTAATTATTTGATGCTAATAATTTGTATGGATGGGCAATGTCTCAATCTCTGCCTTATGGTAAATTCGAGTGGGTGGAAGAAAAGTATTATGAAAAGGCTTTGATGAATATTGTTATTTCTTCTCAAGCGGAATTGTACGAGGAAGAAGAAGGTTATTATTTTGAAGTTGATTTGAGGTACCCGAGTGATCTTCATAATAAGCATAAAGACCTTCCTTTTGCATGTGAGAAAGAAACCCCAAAGAAAGAATGGTTGAGTGATTATCATAAAAGTTTTAATATTAAAGGCAAATCAACAGAAAAGTTATTAACAACATTCTATGATAAAGAGGGATATGTTTTGCATCAGAGAAGCTTAAAACAGTTTTTGAGAGAAGGATTGAGAGTATCTAAAATTCATAGAGTTTAAAAATTTAAACAAAGTCCTTGGATGAAAAAGTATATTAAATTCAATACAGATATGAGAACAAATACAAAAGTAAAATTTGAAGGGGATTTCTATAAATTGATGAATAATGCTGTCTTTGGAAAGACAATGGAGAATGTTCGAAACGGGCAAAACATTAGATTTGCAACATCTTGGAAAGAAGCTTCTAGATTGATAAATAAACCAAGTTTTAAGAGAGAAGAGGATTTTTCAGAGAAATTTTCTGCGATTCATATGGAAAAGGAAAGTATTGTAATGGATAAACCAATTTATATTGGAACAGCAGTTCTTGATTTATAAAAGATATTGATGTATGATTATTTGTATAATGGCTTTAAGAAAGAGTATGTTGAAAATGTTTCATTGTTGTATATGGACACTGATAGTTTTATCCTAGATATAAAAACTGATGATGTTTCTCAGGATATGATGAAAAATATTGGAGTATATGACACAAGTAATTTTAGTAAGAAGAGCGAGTTATTTTCCAAAAAGAATGAAAAGGTTATTGGTAAGTTTAAGGATTAGTTGGGTGGAAAAGTAATGAGTGAGTTTATTGGATTGAGAGCAAAGGCATATGCTTTTAAGTATGGTGATCAGATTGATAAGAGGTTAAAGGGAATAAAGAAATATGTAATAAAGAAATCAATAACTTTTAGAAATTATCATCATTGTTTGATGAATAAGAAAGAAGAATATAGGAAAATGAATACAATAAGAAGTTATAAACATAACATATGTAGTGAAGAAGTAAATAAAAAGGCATTAGGAGTCTTTGATGATAAGAGATTTATTTTAGATCATGGAATAGATTGTGTTCCATATGGATATTGTATGATCGAGTGTATGGAATAGATTGTGTTTTAACGATGGGAAGATGGGTTAGGGTTTTTTAAGGGCTACCGCTGCGTTTTTTCACAATATATAAATGGTCAAACCAAGTATTAATCAAACTAAAGAGTGGAGAAAATCTGTCTTGGTATATATATGGAAAACATAATGAATGTGAAAGATATGAAAAAAGTCTGATTGAAAAAATAACTAAAACAAAGGTAAATAAAACAAATAAGTGAATCAATTTAAAAACTAGCAAGTCAGAGGATGTAAAAGAAAAAAAATATCCTTGAATGGACTGAAAACTTTGATGGTTATCAATTGAACATTGAAAAAACAATTTACTATAATCTCAAAATGATATGTGGCTCAGGAGGTGGTCAAACATGCGACTTGTTATTTGTCTCAAAAGTCAACCCTTGTGGAAAACTAAATGAGAAAAAAGGGGCACATTAACAGATTGGCAAATTCAGAGAATGGAAGGAATAAACTAAAGCTTCGACATCTGACCATATGATATGGGGAATGGAAAGGATCAAAAGTCAACAAGTGGAGAAAAGCTCAGGAGTGGGTTTGGAAAAATCATCTGTTGAGAAATTGCATTAAAGTACGAAACCTGCAAGATACCCGGGAAGTATGGACACACGTCGTTGGGCTACCTCATCTCAGTTCAAATCTTGACACTATTAACTGCCATCCTCGTTTTTCACATGCAGTGAATTCATCTGTGCATCCTTTGCCACACATTGGATGAATATAAACCGCGTCCCATCTGACAGAAGTGGTGACGCTGAATGTTTTTTTTTGCTCCACCAGGCCACCGAAAGATATTTTGGTGGCCCGCATCATATTTGATGAGTGAATGAATTCAAAAAGATCAGTATACATGTTTAAATTGCTATTTCTTAAGACATATCGATAAAATTTCAGTGCTTTTAACACCAGCAATCTCATAACTCGTAATCACAGAACACCACCGTCTGCTATTTAATAATCTATCCACTAACTCGCAGCAACATAATTTGGACGGTAGTTTCTTGCGATCGCATGAGCGTTTTTGACTCGATGCTTCCGTTTATGCACTGTTTGTTCATTCATTCATTCATTTTCGTTGTCATTTTTTCTGCTTCCAATGTTCCAGGTTCTGCCTCTCCAGTTTTCTTCTTTGCCATTGCGTGCTGGTGATTTTCAATTTCCTGGTGCTTTTGTAAATTACATTTCTTGAAGTTGGTGCACCTGGGGTGAAACACATTTTGCATCCTTCCTGACTCCGATCCTCCCAAATCCTCCCTGCACACCTTGAAGAACATGACGTCCCAATATTCCTCAACTTAGCCACTGAAATTCTCGCTCTCTCCAAATCCGGTGGACACTTCCTCATCTATTTCTCAAGTTCGTATTCCTGTTTGACCCGCTTCCTTTTTTCTGCTCGTTCCTTTTTCAGATTCGATACATTTTGTACATAACACCATATGATGGAAACCTCAGTACACTTCTTCTCTGAGATGGAGTCTCAGCACCATGTGATCAAATGGGTCATTCCAGTCTCTCCTAAAATTAGACAGTGAAGAAGAAGTCGTGCACGATGCAATGATTTCTGACACTATATCCATGGGTTCACATAACTGGGACACAGGTGCTCATGCATGGTGAAAAAAAGACAACACAAAACACAAAACTAAATTTGTACTTCAAAAATGCGGACAGTTCAAAAGTGTACAAATACCACAACAGAGCCTTGTGATGGAAGGTTTTCTCAACTTGTGTTGGTAAGTAATGCTCTTCATGATGATTATGCAAACTGATAGAGTGGGATTTCAAAATTTAAGTGCACAAAATCAAGTTTATAAATTATGACATCATAACATAAGATTTAACAAAAATAGATCCAAGTAGAACAAATGAGCAAAGAGGAAGAAGAGGTGGTTTTCTCAGCTAGTTTTTTTTCGTTCATCCAAAACCATTTCTGCAGATACTCAGTGGAGAATCAAATTTTTAAAAACTGGATGAATCGCTGTTCATTACACAGTTGCACCACATGCATGCTCGAGGTACATCTCGCATGCGGCCAACAATGTGATGCATGCACGCTGCAAGCGCGGCCTTGCTTCAACATCAAAATTCCATTCTGTATTGTCGGACCAAGCCAGTGCATAGCCGAAGAGCAGAAAATACACCAAACCTCTCATAAGTAAGCATTGCATATCTTGAAGATTTTGATACAAGTGGCCATGTGGGCCACCAAGGATGGAGGTTTTAGTGGCCCGACAAAGCTTTTGGTCGACATTGGCAACGAGGCCAACACTTATTTCAAACCCTGGCTAGCATTAGTTGATGGACATTTATGATCCCATGGTGTCTTTCACAGAGTCGGCGAGTTTATCCCAGAACTATAAGCAATTTTTTTTTTAATCCTAATCAAACCAACATCAGGAACAAACCCAGGCTTTCAACAATGCTGCAAACCAAGAGCCAAATTTTGCACAGGAAACGAAGATTGAAGTTCCTGAGTTCCTCCAAAGAACCAGCGTTCCATCTATGCTGTTATTGATGATTCACCAATAAGTAATGAAACCAGTCCAGCAGCTGAGGTAAGGTTGGAGCATTGGAGTTTTCATACTTTTGCTCCCTCAATATGGCTGTTGCTGTTGAAGAGTTCAGATAGAGCTGGAAACAGCAAAGAATGTATCTTGTATGGCATATCTTCGTTGATTTATTCGGCTTTCTTTGACTAGAATAGCTGAGTATTGACGAATTATCTCATCCGAGTTGCAGCTGGGAATGATTGCCAAGGTGTGAGCCAATTGGGTGATTCCTCCAATGACAGGTGAGAGATGTTTTTAGGGCTATTAACACAAGTGAATTGTAATGGACTCGGACTTCCAAACAACAGCATGAGAGCACTGGAGAGCAATTGTCTCCCAAGACACCGAGCAGAGGCGAATGTGCATGCCTGAATAATCCACCATCATGCGGCAGTTTTACTAATTCCACACCATGTGGCCGTTTCAGCATGTGCAGTTGACCTCACGAGAGAAATTGTCTTTCACTGGAGGATCGACCCATGGCTCAAAATACAGAGTAACTCATTTAAAAGTTCAGATTCAGACTGGGTCACTCGAACCTGAACACGCTGCTTCTGCTCTTCCAACTCAGGCTCCATCCATTGGGACCTTACTCTTCTTGACTATTGGGCACAACCCTGGACAGGTCACCACTCCGACAAAGGATACCAGCAAGCTGCTACTCATTTTGCCGACTTCAGAAGGATGACAGGCTGTCAACCCCACCTGGTATCAATTCAACAGCTAAGCAGGATGTGAACTCAGGACCCAAGGATCCAAAGCCCACCACTCCAGCCATGAAGCCAACACAAGGCAATAACTCAGAATGGAGGTCCTCAATGTCACACAAGAGATCATGGCCATCTCTCGAGACATATCTCGAGCTTCATACCCAGCCTGGCACACCACATTGCTCTTCAAACTCTCTCCCCATGGAATCCAAGGCCACCTCGACACAGGGCTTACCGACTTCCTCTACTCTAGTAGCAAACATGTGCCTTCCGACAGAATCCTTTAACTCCTCTCTCTGTCAAGGCTGGAGTGCCCCAAGGCAGTGTGTTGAGCCCAGTCCTATTCTTCAACAACATTCTCTCTGACTCTCCAGAAAATCCTCATTATCTGTTTGCTGACGACTTCACCCTATCTTTCAGAATCTTTTTTCAGAGTCCTCCTGGCATATTTCAGAGAGAAAAGTAGCAGCCTCTTCCCTCTCTTCATAACAGTGATCAAATCACAAGCTGCGAAAAGATGTGGAACGTGTCCTTCAATTCTGGCAAATCTCACTTGAAAAATACACCTGAGCGGGAGTGACGGTCATCGCTGCGAGAAAAAAAATCGTCATATTCGCATTTTTTGCCAACTTTGAAGCCATGTGACACAAAAACGAAAGCGAATATCAAAAATCCAGCCTGACCAAATTTAGATATTGTCCCATATGCTGCAATCAAATTCAGGATCGCATGAGAAATGGCGGAGATAGAATTTGAAAATCGTCATTTTCGCAACTTCAAAGGCCCCGTGACGACGACCTTCGGTGACCTTGAAAGTCATACCATCGTGTACGTCTCCTCGACCTCTATCAGGATCACTAATGAACAGATCTCCCGCTTCAATTTCATTGTGAACGGACTGACGGACGGACGGACGCACGACGGATGGATCGAAGGACATCGACACCATATTATAAGGTCATGCTCGAAGAGATGACCTAAAAAGGGATTGCATTCCAAAACAATCCCTTTTTCCAGTCATTCTGATTTTTTCCCCTTCTCTCTCTCACCCCTTTACATTTGTTCGTTGGTTGTTTTGTTACTTTTCTGTTTCCTCCAAGCTTTCAACTTCCCTTTCTTCTGGTGTTTCATTCAACTTGTGTGCATCTTGTTCACACCGAAGTGTCCTTCTCCTCTGCTGTTGTTGTTTTCCCCATTCCATTGTGCTCTTGGAATTTCACGAGCCTCTATCATGTGTGTTCAAAAATAATAAAACATTTTAAACTAAACAACCACAGATCACATTGGAAGTGAAGATCATACAACTCACCATTCAGCTGGTCACTTTGCTCCTCTTCCAGAGCAAAGGAGTACACATCCTCAATTTTTATCTGTAGAATGTCAGGAAATCCTTCCAGCTCTTCAACCTTCATTTTACACCCGAGCACAGTCGGCTGTTCCGATTCCGGCTGCAGACGACAGAAATCCTTCCATCAGCCAACGAGAGAGTACAGTTCATGGTGGGTGATCCTTTAAAGAGGCAGTTAACATACCACTCTTCCTGATGATTGCTCCACCATGAGTACCTTGATCCCACACAGTACCTACATATAAACTACTCTGTACTTGAGACCTTATCCTTTGTCTGAATCAGTTACGGCATCTCACACAAACGCGCACCTTTTGACACCGCCCCCCCCCCCAAAAAAAAAATTGTACATGTTGCAGGTTCTTAAGCCAATACTGTCATTGTATCCATGTTGAGGTAAATTTTGATTTGGTGACATATAAAACGTACAAATCTTTTGATATTGATATAAAATCTGAGCCTGTTCAGCAGTTTTGGAACTCGATGGTGTCCACAGAATACTTTCCCAGCACAGTTTACGGTTTTGGAGATAAGGAGGTGCAACGTTTTTTGTTTTTTTCCAAGACGCCGCCTGTACCACATGACCTATGACATCATGATTATCATTAAAATATTTTACAGGAGGAGGCACTCCTATGGTGAAAAATTTTGTGTCCATCAGACCAACAGTTGCTGAGAAAACAAATTAATAATCGTTGGATAAGTGTTGTACTTGTCAAATTATGTCATAATGAAGGGGGGAGGGGTGAGGGTGAGGGTGGGGGTGAGGATGGGGGTGAGGGTGGAGGTGGGGATGGGGGTGAGGATGGGGGTGAGGGTGGAGGTGGGGATGGGGGTGAGGTGAGGGTGAGGGTGAGGGTGTGAGAATAACAAAGTAGATCCACCCTTTACCTTCTCACACGATTCGTCCTCCTGCCGAGTTTGGTTAAGATTTGATAATTAACTTCCGAACACATCGACCACAGACATACAGAGACACACAAACACTAAATTGTGTAGTTTAAATAACGACAGGGCCTCCACTGTTCCACCATTGTGTTGCATGAGGTCGACAAATGAATAAAGCCGCCATTGGTCACGTGATGATCCGAAAAACATCAACATCGCGGGTCACGTTACGTGGTTTCCCTGATCGCCGGTATCGAGTTAAGAAACATGTTATAATCACTAATTTATTGCGACTCACAAGGTTTAAGAACAAGAAATCTTCACCACACTTTCTCCCCTCACAAGTCACTTCAAGAAATGTTTCTTTTCCTGTTTGTGTCTCAAAAACACCGATCGACGCTTGATGCACTCACAACTCTTCCTCTTCTGCTTCTTCTTCTCTTTCCAGTATTACGTGACATCTCTCCAATCCCTCCCGATTATTATCTCATCCCCACTAACCTGAATTACCAGAGCGTTTCTTTCAGTTTAGAATCTTCTTAAAAATCATTCCCCCAAAAATATCTAACGGTGAAAAACCAAGGAAAAAGAAGGTTCCACAAGCCAAGCTGGAAGATACACCCCCGATGGGATTTTGAGTTTCACGGCACAGACGATCGGCCATGGGCTTGATAGGGCCACCGTGCACCCCCCCCTCCCCTCCTAACAAAACGATGGTTTTTTGAAGTGTCTGGATATGCTGAATACGAATTTGAATGTTAACATTGAAAATATTGGGATGCACTACCTGTTTCAGCCTCATGAGAAGGGGAACCCTCAAAAATGAATTTTCGTCATTTGTGCCAAAAGCGATTTCCGTACCCAATCAGAATGGCTTCCAGATGACCCATTACACTGTTATACTACACATATTATGGCTTATATGAAACATGATCTCATGTTGGTTCAATGTATGTGTCTAAAATTAATATATCCAAGAGCTTATATAACATGTTGAGTACAAGTTCTGTATCGTATTATTAACCGTACATTACTGTGTTGTAGAAGTTTCAATAAAGCTTATTTTTAAGACATTTTTTTTTCTGCCAAATAATCCAGAATAAGAATCTGACTTGATTTGTAATCCATATATATATATATAGTATCCAAATACAATTTAATCCAGATAACATGAACACACATGATATTATCACACTATAAACAACAGAACGGTATTCACAAAATCAAAAGCAGGGTTGGGTTTTAAAAATAATATAAAATCCTGAGAACATTATTCATGTTAATATCGCTGGTATATTCTTTCCCACTCTAAATAATATAGTAATGTATTTTATAATACATATAAATGTGCTACATTCATACTTATTTCCCAAATTCTGATTACAAACAATGATTGAAACCAACATTATATTTACATATCGTGGGTAATAACAGTCTGTAACATTGTTCCTTTAACCAAGCGATAACACAGTACATCTTTCATATACATATTTCAAGATATTTCTGTTGATATATTATAATGACCACACAGTTTCATCGTATTCATCGGGTAAGGAACAATATCATGTCATTGTCATCCATTTCAATCAATGTCAACAGCTCATGGTTCAGCTATGTTCTTCAATCTTGGTCAGACTCCGAGCTGTCACCAGGTAAGTACTCCTGTTCCTCTGGTATGCTGTTATCGTCATCTGATTCATCATCTCCATCATCACTGGTGTTCACTGGTTCACCCTAGAGCCAAGTTCATATGCACATCAAACTGTGTCACTAATGCCACGGTGAGAGCTGTAGACAATGTAAGACTGGAAGTTGCCTCTTCTGTTTAGTGTGCAGAAGGCCAGTCTGTCCTTGTATTTGTCATGTTTCTCCAGCTTAGCTTTGAGGTTTTCTCCACGAAATTTGGGATTGGGGGAAGTTGGTGCATTTCAGGTGAGAGATATAAATTTCAGTAAGCTCTGACAGTTTCAGCATATTCTTGCTGATGATGATATCCCTGTCGATTACTTGGCATACAGCACCAAACGCCTCACTGTGTGCCTCTGTTAGTTTGATTTGTTGCTCCTTGTCTTCTATGCTTGTACTTCTCCCTTTGTCTGCATTTTGTGTGTATTGGACCCTGCAGGATTTGTGGTATTAACTTCTGTAGCAAACAAATCATGGCCTCTAATTCTGATCAGCAACTTCTCATCTAATTTGTCCTCAGCAGTTTTGAGCACCGTTCTCCATCCATAAAACTCAAACTGACTTTAGCCTCAGTAGTCCATGTCCCTTTGACTTTCACTTTCTTCCGTTCCATCGAGTGGCAGAATATACAATCGGGTGAGAATAGTACCTTGTTACCAGCTGAGCCCCTCCGACTTAACTTGGAACATGATGGTTCAGATGGATCATAATGACTGGAAAGTCGATTGAGATTCATAGTGAATCTTTGGTAACATTCTCTGTGATATCCATCACCTTCAGTAATGGTGTCTGGTATGAGGTCACACGTAGCAGTCATTCGGTGAACAGACTCTAATGGCTGAGACAGTCTCCTGTCACGTATGTCCTTCAACCATGCAAGTCTTTCATTGGATTCTGCACTTATTGATAATGCCACAAGAGGTCCATACTGAAGCCCAGGTATGTGTATGATGCACCTGGACTTTGGCCTTGTCCCTTGGCCTCCACTGCCACCATCCTTCGGGCATTTGGTTGGGGGGCTTCTTTCTCTTGACGTTCTGATGAGTGCATTGGGTCAGACATCACTTTGCATGGTTGCACTCAGGCTCTGTGAACCTGCAAATACATAAGAAAATCAACATTAAAATTTAAAATGTCATATCTGTGATTAAACTGAAAATTGATAGTTATTTTGCTGTTCATAATTGACTCAAGTGATTGTCTTTGACCGAAAAGAGAAAACGTAAATACATATTTGATGTTAATGTCAAAATAAATGAATTATATCGAAACTAACTTGTTGGCTTCAATGTAAATGATGAGAATAATTCTTACGTAATCTGCAAATGAATATTTGTTGTTGAAGTTCCTTGAGGGGGGAGGTGTCTGTACTATTGCTCCAATGGCCATATTCTGCACATTAAAAATATAATTATGTGGAGGAAAAAAAATTCACACAATACCAATTTCAATATGGATATCTTTGTTCATGAGAAATCAAGCTTTCTCTTCAGCACAAAGTCATTTCTGTTTCAGGTATTGACCTCGATGGAGGCTCTGGTCAAAGTTAACAAACACAATGACATTAACCATATGCAATTTAGGATGTGATAACATTCCAAGATATTGGACCCATTTTGGCATCAAGGGAATGCAGTTGACATTGGCATGTCACCTCATGGTTAATTAGCAGGATATATAACAAGAAACAGGATAAAATAAGCTTTATTGAAAACTCCACAACACACTCATGGGCAGTTAATAAGACGATACAGAACATGTACTCAACATGTTATATAAGCTCTTGGATATATTAATTTTAGACACATACATGGAAAAACATGAGATCATGTTTCATATAAGCCATAATATGTGTAGTCTGACAGTGTAATGGGTCACGAGAAGCCATTCTGATTGGGTACAGAAATCGCTTTTAGCACAAATGACGAAAATTCATTTTTGAGGGTTCCCCTTTTCATGAGGCTGAAACAGGTTGTGCATCCCAATATTTTCAATGTTAACATTCAAATTCGTATTCAGCATCTCCAGAGACTTCAAAAAAACATAGTTTCGTTGGGAGGGGGGGGGGCGGTTGCACAGTGGCCCTATCCAGCCCATGGCCTACGATGACGACCTGTCGTCGTCGTCTTGTTAGAATTGCCACAATTTCATTTAATATCGCTCGCTCTTTCTGGGAAGACTGAGGATATCCTGAAATTTGTGGGCTTCCTCCTCATACCGTGTCTCATTGACTGCAACAATATCGTCCTCCGTGCTATCTCATGAAACCTCAAGCTCTTCCATCTCATTATTATATAACTACCAGCAAATACAATCCGTCACCTTGCTTCATGTCAGTAAAGTGGG
Organism: Eptatretus burgeri; assembly: GCF_056783735.1. Lineage (NCBI taxonomy): Eukaryota > Metazoa > Chordata > Myxini > Myxiniformes > Myxinidae > Eptatretus > Eptatretus burgeri. The sequence goes on from NC_140977.1 coordinate 14,670,622, forward strand.
GGAGGGGGTGGGGGGGGACAGACAGACAGACCTTTAACACATGTTGCTCCAACCATCAGTAGTTGGACATTTGTGTGGGCGATCACCATTGTGAATCATCATGTGCCTTTTAAGGTGAGATGAATGAATAAAAGATTTTCCACAACTTGTACATTTGTGTGGGCGTTCTCCATTGTGAATTGTAACATGAGATTTTTGGGTGGACGACTGAGTGAACGATTTTCCACAAGTTTGTTCAACTTTCTTTCCTTTGTGAGACAAGTGAAAATTATTCTCTGCAAACATTTCATTATTCGGTTTGTCTTGTTTGTAAAAGTCCTCTTGCTCGTTTCAGTTGGCGGGTCCTGCGGGCGTGGGTCTGAGCTGTTCCCACAAGTCGCTGCAGTCTCATTTCGCGATTCAATGGTTCCAACTGTTAATGTAACATCACGTGACCTGTAAATAATCAATCAGATTCTGTACAATACTCGTCCTATTATTCTGATAATTACACCCAAACATGTTCAACTGTATTTTCAATTGTATTTGTTATATTGCAAAAATATAATAAAAAAAACAATTGATGTATATATCCATTATTTTGTGAAAAAAGTTTGGGTTTTCCTCATGCTTGTCATTTAGGGTAACTTTTATTTTAACGCACAGCAAGGGGGTCATGAGACAAGAGTGGCAGGAGAGGAAAGGACAAAACAGTGGGGAACAGGGACATTAGGAGATCTGTGGAAGGCAGAGAGATGGGGGTGGGGAACACGGGGGATACAAGATGGACATCAGAAGGATTTTCAGGAAGGAAAGCAGTGAATTTGAAGGAGGTGCGTTTGGGGTGCATTAACGGAGGTTGAAAATATCAAGGTTTTGTATGGGGGAAGATAAGAGGTAGTGGCGAACGGCAGTTTTGAAGGCCTGGAGGGAAGAATGGGAATGGAGAGTGTCGGAGTTTATTCCAAAGGTGGGGAAAAGAGTAATGAAAGAGTGAAGGTGAGCGGTGATTGATGATTCATGATTTCGTTAGTTTTACAAGAAGAGAGTTGCTGATGGACCTTGAGCGCCCCACGGAAATATGGGGGGGGGGGACAGAGCAGAGGAGGGGGGACGAGACCGGAAAGGAGACTATAGAAGAGAGAAAGACCACCAACCTGCCTATGGTGAGAGACTGGGAGGCCCAAAGACTCAGTCTCACCGCGGGAGATACCAATGATCCTAAATGAGTTGGTTTCCTAGCATAAAGGTGAGAAAAGTGAGAGGCAGAAGCTCTAGCCGAGAGAAGTGAGCAGTACTCCATCAGGCTGTGGACCAAAGCTTTGTTTGTGGTCAGGAGCTCAAGTGTGCCAAGGAAGAACTTTTTGTGACTGAGGATGCCGAATGGGTGAATGGCTTTGGAGGCCAGCTTGGAAATGTGGCTTTCACAGGAATGATCAGGGCAGTGAGACCCAGAAGCTTGAATGAAAGGACTTCTTCAAGAGGGTTGTTGAAAAAGTAGATGGGGGGTGGGGGGGGCTCCAGACAGTCCTTTCATTGAGGCATAGTGAGAATGTGAGATTTTTCAGGATTGAAAGACATGTTCCACCTGTTGGACCAGTTTGTGATAGGCTGGTGCTCGACGATCTGAGGGATGACAGATGGTGCAGCAGAGGATGGAGTCATGAGCAAGGAGATAAAGAAAATTTTCATAGTCAGAGAGATTATTGATGAAATCCAGAAAAAGAACAGGGCCCAGAACACTGCCTTGAGGAACTCCATCCTGGAGAGGAAGAGGCAATAAGAGAACTCAATTAAAGGTCACACGTTGCCCGCAACAGGAGAAGAAGTCTGCGAGCCATGAGTGGCGATGTCCTTGCAAACCATAGGAAGAGCATTCGCTGAGCGGAGCAGGGTGCCAGACCGTATCGAAAGCTCGTGATAAGTCTACTCGAGGAAGATGGCTCTGATTTCATTTCTGACATTGAGGATCCCTATCCATTGTTGGGAGAACGGAAGCAGCATATGTCGGGTAGAGTGACCTCACCCTATCAAATCATTGTCACTGGAATCCAAGTTGTCTGGTTTTATTAAAAGGGAAAACATCGGGCCAAAACGTTGAAAATCTTTACATCCGACAGAAAATTCTGATGCGAGTTATCGCATGTACATTCCAAACTCAGCAACACTGATGGGACAATGTGTGGATAGTTATTTAAATGTTGGAAATAATGGAAAGTCGAGGTGCCAATGTCCTGAGAAAAAAAAAAAACAGGAAGTTTTGCAAGGAATGCTTTCCATGTTTCAAAACGATCCATAACAGTTTGGCTTACACCTGCAGATGGAGGCTGAGTTATTTTGGATGAGCAGTGATGTCAGTTACAAACATTAGTGGTGTGACCTATTTGTCATCAACCAGTTTGGGATCGGTTTGATCTTTTTCTGACAAAAAGATCTTGATTGCATCGATGCAGGTCACAAAGCGTGCCAAAACCTTTCCACGACTTAGCCAACAGACATTGCTGTTAAACAGAATGTCGTTGTATGCACATCTCCTCAAGCATAACTTGAAATTTCATGTTCGTCAAGGAAGATTGAGCAACAAGAAAATTCATTATATTCACCACTGTATTCATCACATTATTGAGCTCTTGGAACAAAGATTTTCTTCATGAATAATACAATGAAACTTTACCATTGATTGGCCAATATGATCCTAAATGATCTTTGATCTTTACAAATCCCTTTTGTTTTCTGACCACAGCAGGGGCTCCATCTTTTGTTCAAGGAAACATTTTTCTGATGTGAATTTTTCTTTCCTCCAAATGATTAACAAACATCTTCACAATATATTCCCCTGTTCTGGTGCCCTGCATTGGAATGAGGCAACATACCTCTTCTCAAACGTTGTCTGAGCCACTGAACCTCACAACAACGTTGGCTGTGGGAAGTAATTTACATCATCACTTTCAAGTGCAACAACAAATTCTACTGCATCGTTTAATGCCACCGTCTTTTATTTGTTGACGTTTTCTGCCGTTTCACTGATGTGTTGTCCACTGATCTGGCAGTTACAGGTGTCATTGATTCTGAAGATGAGGGGGCGAGAGAAGCAAGAGAGAGATTGAGAGAGATCGAGAGAGTGGGGAGAGAGAGGGGAGAGAGAGGCGAGAGAGAGGGGAGAGAGAGAGAGGCGAGAGAGGCGAGAGAGAGAGAGAGAGAGAGGCGAGAGAGGCGAGAGAGGCGAGAGAGAGAGAGAGAGAGAGGCGAGAGAGGAGAGAGAGAGGCGAGAGAGGAGAGAGAGGCGGGAGAGAGATGTTCGAGATGGAGAGAGAAAGAGAGAAAGAGAGAGAGAGAGAGAGAGAGAGAGAGAGAGAGAGAGAGAGAGAGAGAGAGAGAGAGAGAGAGAGAGAGAGAGAGAGACAGAGAGAGAGAGAGAGAGAGAGAGAGAGAGAGAGAGAGAGAGAGAGAGAGAGAGAGAGAGAGAGACAGAGACAGAGACAGAGACAGAGAGAGAGACAGAGAGAGACAGAGACAGAGAGAGAGAGACAGAGAGAGACAGAGAGAGACAGAGATGGAGACAGAGACAGAGACAGAGACAGAGACAGAGAGAGACAGAGACAGAGAGAGACAGAGACAGAGACAGAGACAGAGAGGGGTGAGAGAGAGGCAGAGAGAGAGAGGGGGGAGAGAGAGAGAGAGAGAGAGAGAGAGAGAGAGAGAGAGAGAGAGAGAGAGAGAGAGAGGTGAGAGAGAATGAGGTGAGAGAGAATGAGGTGAGAGAGAATGAGGTGAGAGAGAATGAGGTGAGAGAGAGAGATTTGAATTTGAAACACTGTTTATTCCATGCATAGAAACTTGTCCATTTGCCGTTATTATGTGTTCCATTGTCAACCTTGTTGATGTGGAAAGTTTATGGTTTTATTATTGTTTTGGACTAACATGGGTCCATTCATAAAATTCAGGTTGGTTGCCAGGGTGGCTTCCTTGGGGAACTCCTGTAATTTGCATAAATTCAAGATGGCCGCTACAGGTCAGACGATGGGGCTACGTTTTTAATCGGTCAACATATAATCCTGTGTAATACCTCTTTTCCATATTATTTTGACATGAGGAATTCAATTTTGGGGTTATTTTTTACGTTCAGGAATAAATAGAGGTTCACATGAAATGTCCATGACTATGTTCTGCTGAAAATTATGCAACACCAATGCAAAAGTGAAGTCATGAATGGTTCACAACAGTATGTTGATAATCAGAAAGCATACACATTGTCATGTCATCATATTGGACATCTTAGGAACAGAGGACATCGAGCCTAGTAGAAAACTTACGTATTGTTCATTCCCATTCATTGTACTCATCCCCTTCCGTATCCTCGTCTCTTTCCAGTTTTGCTTTGACACTCCCTTCTTCCACTTCACTTTCACTATCCTCCACAATCTTGTGTGGGTTGAAGTACTTGTCATGGCAACCACAAGTGCAGTATAGCGTGCAGGAGATCTTTGCATGGTGAAAACTGCAACTTGCAGTACTTCAGGCCTTCCCCTCTGCTTTGCACCCACACCGCACAACATCCATGAGGTCCAAAGGGGCTGGTGGAGTAGCAGAAGTTGCTGGCACTGGGATTCCATCTCTGATGTCCCATCCATATTTTGTAATGTCAAGTTCAGGTGGGGCCTGCTGATCAGCTGATTTTGCAAGTACTGTCTGTAGATGTGCATGCAAAATATGTAGGAAGAGATTGATCTCAGTTGGAGGTAATGCCATGAGCTTGAGGGGCTTGACAGACTTCCTTGTGTACATATAGTACCTCATCTCACTCATCATGGTACCTTCTGGCTGACCATACAGGGCACAGAAGAATGTCCGCCCTGCTTCCATGAGCTGTTCATGGCTTGCGTTCAGCTCGCCAAGTGTGGAGTACAAACCAGGGAAGTTGCCAGCTCTCAGTGTCTTCAGAGCTGACACTTTGTCCTTGACGTATGGGTATGACGTGGTATCTGAGCCAGTGATGTAGTGCATTCCCAAAAGCTGCAGACACTTGGGGCCAAGCTGGTCACAGGTGGTGTTGATATCCCAAATTGCTCCATCCCACCTTTCCATCTGCACCGTGGCCTGGATGTTGCGCTGGTAAACCCAGTAAACCATCAATACAAAAACATCAGTGTCATCAGAGAGGATACGTATCACTCTTGCATTATATTCAGCAGCCATGAGCAGGTGTGAGATCATTGTAATGTCTGCTTCATCATGGTTGAACGCACCATGGCTACGGCTCTCCACAGTAACTCCTTCACCAAAGCTATAGGTACTCAAAACCTTGGACAGCTGCAACTTGTTCTGCTTGTTTTTCAGGATGGCGTCTCGACTAGGCAGGGGTGTGTTTATTGTGAGGTCATAGTTGATGGAACCAATGCCAGCATGCCTCACTCGTTCATGGTCCTTTGCAGAAACATCATAATATTTGTCAAAGACCAAGATCTTCTGACCAGCAATGGTAGACAGCCTTGTCTTGATGGACTCAACTAAGACTGACACAGTTCCCCTGAAAGGCCAGACAATATGATAGAGAAGTTGGCTCGCGTCAACAATGGTAACATCTGGTTGCAGAGGCTGTTGTGCCTGAACACAGAGTTTGTGTGCCAGTGGTGCTTTGTTGCCTTTCCTTAAGCACCCATATTCATCAATCAGTGAGGGGGGTACTGCGCAGAGCTCAAACTGGAAGATAGGTCCGAGCTCCATTTGTCTTTGCTGGCCAATAGTCAGCAGCCTGAGGAAGATGGTTTCTCGATCAAAGATCGTCTTGTCCCCAATTTTCACTCCTTTCTGTAAGTGTTCCGTTGTCTTGATGGGGCACGAGATGGTTGCAGGAATCTACCTGGAAGGGATGCATGGAACTCTGCAACCATTTTCTGACTTATAACCACGGAATCCTCAACATTCACTTCAGCTTCTCGGGGAGCAATTCGACCATTGGCAATGTTGTACAGATGTGGTGAGTGATTCTCAAGAGGATGAGACACATTCGACAATTCAAGTAAAATCCAGCGCCTATCATCTGCATAGTTCTCTCCTCTTCTTCCCCTCCTCCTTGTGACATGGTCCGATTTTTGTGTCCTTTTCTCTCACTTGGTCTTCATTGTCCTTGTTTGAGGAGTCAGGGTAGATGTGCTCCATTGTATCTGAGATGTAGGCAGTGACAGGAAAGGAATCGATCCACTCTGCTACCATCTCTGGAGAAAGAGTCATAACCTTGAGGCCACCCTTGCCAATTGTAATAGCAGTTTGTTCACCGAACTGATCAGAGCTCACACCATTACAATGCGTTCCTGGTGATGACACAAAAGCACCTGATATGAGCTCTGACTTGGCATCTGGTGGCAGCAGATAGCGCATCTCCAGAAGGTGATGGGTGATGTAATGGGCATTGTGATGGTGACCAGCAAAAAAGAAGTTGAATTATTTAGTAACAAACAAAACAATGAATTAGTAACTCGCATTAATGTCGTATGTGAGCATCCAGTTGTCAGAATAGTGACCTTGTTGTCATTCAAAATGTATCTCACGGCAATCAATTGCCTGGAACTCGAAGATTGACCTTAAATTTACTTCTAATCACAAAAATAAGGTTAAATATCGATTCATCGTGCCAAAATTATATGGAAAAGATGTATCATGTGTAATTTTCAGTTCATTACCGAAAAAGTTATATTTTCAGCACGGTCAATGACGGCCATCTTGTATTTGGGCAAAAATAACAGATTTCCCCATGGTTGCCATCCGGGCAACCAAGCTTAATTTTGTCTATGCATGTCTGTGAACAAGAAACCACCATAAAACCATACACGTTTGAGGACAACAAGGTTACTTCTCTGGCAAATGGACTAAAACAGGTAATTCATTTAATCGGGGAACACACAAAAAACACATCTTTACATATCCGAAAAAAAAGATACAAATCATCGAGTAACCACCAAATTAAGTTGATCCACCAGACACACAGCTCCACCAATACACCATTTTCTCTCAAAAAGTTTAACATTGTCATTATTTTTATGTTTAAATTCCAGTTTTCGTCTCGCAACAACAAAACCTTGTAATGTCCATCTTCTCTTCGCCATGTTCCCCGTCCCATCCCCATCCCTCTCCCTTCCACAGTTCACCAAATGTGTCTGTTTCCCACTGTCTTGTCCCTTCCACTCCCGCCCCTCTTGTCTCATGCCTCCTTGCTGTGAGTTGTGTGTTAGCTCTCATACGAGCCTCGACCAAGGTATACAAAAAAAAAAAAAACCTTTGAAAATAGTTACATTATCAACATCATCGTCATTTTCAATGTTCATTTTCCTTGACTTATAAATGGCGTTTTTTGCTGCAGCCACCAGAAAATTCAAAAAAGCACCAGCATCTCCACATGAGGGTCTCCAAGGCACCCCAAAAACAAACATGTGTGATGTGAAAGAAAAAGACAAAATATGAAAGAGGTGAAAAAACAATGAAAAAAGAGGGGTAAGTCTTTCACACTCCACATATGTATGGAAGAGATCCTCTTCTTGCTCACAGAAGGGACATGTGATCGATACGGAGATATTAAAATGATGTACAAAGCTGTTGGATGGGAGTGCCCAATGTACTAGCCTCCACTGTATATCAGCCAAAAGGCCATGTATGGGTAACCTGTACAACTTGGCCCACACAGGAGCAGAGGGAGACCCGGGCCCTAACTTCTCACCCCACAAAGCTGTGCGTGTTAGCCCCGATGGGGAGAAACATTGCTTCGTTCGCGAGAGGTCTTGGATCCCAGTCTTATTTACTAAATGAAAGGGGGGGGGGGAAGATCTTCAATATTTGACTGGACAGCAGAAAACACATTAATTTCAGGAAAGGTCATCCAAAAATCTTCAAATTTCGACACCTTCCACCCAAAATTTAACTGTCTAAATTTCCTCACCACAATCCGTACAGTTTGGTCCACGAGTCAGAAGGATCTAATGCCAAGCCTGTCTGCAACTGACCTTGCAGATCTCCATTTAGACCGAGAGACATCCCTTAGGTCACACACCTTGTTAACTTGTCCTTGTATGAATTTTTTGATCAAGGCCTGACTATGAGGAATACCAAGAAGAAAAGTGTTGTAGATTAAAGGCTCCTGGAGAAACATTCGGCAGTTGTAGAACTCGTTCAGGCGTTGCACACCAAACCCTTTCCAGGCATTCAGTAGACTTCGGTAAAACCCAGGAAGTGAGGCATAGTTTATGCGCTACAGGTCTCCTAAAAAAAGACGCCAAGCTATCTGTTCGTTGAACAATAGTCTTTGCACAGACAGCAGGCGAAAAGCCATGATGCGACTGCTGATATCCATGACACCTTGTCCTCCCACCTTCCAGGGGCGGTACAATACAGTAGGCCGAAGCCAGTGGTAACCACTCCCGAAGAACTTTACCAGCACCCGCTGGATGTCGACGATTAAGTCTCTCGGTGGTAGTAACTGTAAGGCAATAGCTTTATGCCATAGTCCAGCTGCTATCAGGTTATTAATAACCAAAGTGCGTCCTCTGTATGAAAGCGACCTGAGTCGTCCTTCCCATTTTTTTTAACTGACTCGTAACTTGTTCCAGCATTCCTTCCCAATTCTTCAATTCCATTTCTCTATTTCCAAGATAGATTCCGAGGTATTTGACCCCATCTGTCCTCCAGGTTAGGTTCTCTGGCAGTGAAGGTGTCTGTATTGGGGAACATATACTATTTTTTTTACCACACCATAGCTCTAAGCTTTTGTTCCAATTTACCTCACTTGAGGAGGCTGCAGACAATTTTTCCAAACACCTTTGAAAAACAGAGATACTGTTTTGATCTCTAATTAAAATGCAGCCATCATTGGCATAAGCCATGACCACAAAATTTGGACATTCTACACCCCCCACCCCCTGTCCTGTGGCATTCGCTGCCTTATAGATGCCAGAAGTGGTTCAAGGACAATTGTATGCAGCAATCCTGAAAGGGGACAGCCGTGACAAATACCCCTTTGGAAAGAGAAAGGGGGGCATAACCTGTTATTTGCTTTCACCATACAAAAGTTTAACATAAGAAATAAATTTTTGTCCAAAACCCATCCCCTTAAGAACAGAGAACAAGTACTGGTGGTGAACACGATCAACTACCTTTGTTTGATCAATAAACAACCTAAAATTGTCACACAAGGTATTATTACAGGAAATGCTATCCCTTACCAGAAAAATAGTATCATGAATGGACCTCCCAGGCACACAGTAAGTCTGATCTGGATTAATTACACAAGCAATTACAATTTTTCATGCGACTGGCGAGAGCTTTAGAAAAAATCTTATTGTCAGAACAAAGTAATGACACAGGCCTCTAATTTTCAACCTGTTGAGGGTTCCCATCTTTTGGCAGCAAACATACAACTGCTCTCTTACAAGATAATGGCAGTTCTCCAACACGTATACACTCTTCAAGGACATGAAGCAAGTCTGGTCCGACCAAAGTCCAAAAAGCTTTATAAAGTTTGACGGGTAGGCCATCTATTCCGGAGGCCTTTCCATCTTTGAAACGCCGCATGGCTGCTTCAAGTTCTTCAGCCGTGATTGAGGAATCAAGAAATTGTTGCTGATCTCCTTCTAATTGTGGAAGCTCCACAATCAATTCTTGAATTTCCTCATTGTCCACACTGTGGGAGGAGTATAGATTTGAATAAAAATCCTTCAAGACACTCCTGATCCCTTTCTGGGACGTCATTAGGGGTCCATACAATGCACGCAGCCCATGCATTTGTTGAGACTTTTTTATATTATTCTCCAATTTAAAGAAATCTTTGGCATATCCAAGGTCAGATAACCCATCCTCATCCTTAAGGTGCTGTCACACCTTGACGATTTAGCCAGCAAAGGCAACGTATAAAAATGTATGTAAAACGTTGGCGTACGCTGAAATTTTGATGTTTTTTTTAAAGTTTTGGTCGTATTCATAACGTGTTGGTCGTATGCATAACATATTAGTAACGGGCACAGAACGTTTCGTTGTCTTGTAGATAACTTATACCAACGAATGCTTAGCCAGTTGTCGGCGTTCACAACCTATGTCCAACGATAGTCTAACTTAGACATAGCGCGCTGCACGTATCGCCGACGAACTCGTGGCGTAGCCTGTTAAAAACCTGCCGCTCGCCGATTTAAATCATAACCGCCTGAAAATTGAAAGTGTCAACCACGCAGTCACACCTTGACGATTTAGCCAGCGTATGCCGACCTATAAAAAATGTGTCTAAAACGCTGGCACACGTCGAATACGGTATGGGTAAGTTGTGTATTCGTTAAGAACACGCTGAAAAACGATGAAGTGCGCTGTCATATTTCGTGGTACGTCTAGTACGTCGTGAAATTTCAAGCATGCTGAAAATTTTACGACGAACTCGCCGTCTGTCTCACACGTTCCACTACGCTGGGAATAAGTTGTCGGCACGATATGCGATCGTTGACACACACCGACACAAGTTCCTTGTAAGTTACTCAATAGTCGAAACACGTCGAGGTAATGTTTAGCATACCCGAAACTTATTTTCTCCGTCAAGGCACATTTTCTTTTTTTTTCCTTGGCTCCGTGAAGGCACATGACAAATATCTGAAGTTGTTGTTATTGTTGTTGTTGTTGTTTTTTTCATTTTTTTTTTTTTAGTCTATCACGAATTTTAAAATATATTCGGACATTTGCTTGTAAGTTTCGATGTCGACGTGACAATATCCTCCAACAGAAAATATTCACAGACGGGGAACTCAGAATAAGACATGAGCAAACTGAAGAGGCAATCGGTCGTGACGTAACGGCACGTGACGAAATATCGGAAGTTATTGTTTTTTTTTTTTTTTTGTTTAAACGCTGCCAATACGCCATTATACGGTAGCTGTAAATTAGAAACACGTTCAGTAAGTTCTGTGGTCGACCGGAAGACGTCAATCAAATACGTCTACATACGTCAATATGCGTTGGAGGTACGTTACACATAGGTTCAAAGTACGTTATTCATCGGTTAGAAATAAGTTTTGGGTACGCTAAGCATTACCTCGACGTGTTTCGACTTATGAGTAACTTGCAAGTAACGTGCCTCGACGTGTGTCAATGATCGCATAACGTGCCTCGACGTGTGTGCAACGATCGTCTAACGTGCCTACAAGACGTTACTCATAGGTTATAAATAAGTTTCGGTTACGCTAATCATTACCTCGACGTGTTTCAACTTACGAGTAACTTACAAGTAACGTGTGTCGACGTGTGTCAACGATCGCATAACGTGCCTACAACTTATGGCCAGTGTAGCGGAACGTGCAAGTCATACGCTGGCATACGTCGTAAAATTTCAAGCATGCTAAAATTTTAGCACAACCGCAAAGTACAACGATGAAAGCGAGTATACTACGATGTATGGCAGTGTTTTTCAGCATGCTCTTAACATATACAAACTTACCCATAACGTATTCGACGTGTGCCGGCGTTTCAGCCCAATTTTGCATACGTCAGGCATACGTTGACTAAATCGTCAAGGTGTGACAGGGCCTTTACCAAGATGTCGATAGCTTGTTGTTTCACCATTTCAGTTCATAAAGCTCTCTTTTCCCACAACTTTTACATAAGAGCCTTTTCCACCATCTGTCTTCTGTTCCAGAGCTACAATTTGAGTTCTTAACAAATCAATTGACAATATTTCAATTGAATATATTCAATTGAATATATCTTTCAATAGAAGTCAAAAAATCAATATTTCCTTTATAAAGGACTTTTAGGTCCTTTTATTAGGGCCCTGTCACACCTTGACGATTTATCCATCTTATGCCGACGTATGAAAAATTTGTCTAAAATGCTGGCACACCTCGAATACGTTATGGGTAAGTTTTGTATACGTTAAGAGCATGCTGAAACACCGTGGCATACGTCGTAGTACGCTGGCTTTCGTCGTAGCATGCTGAGGTTGTCCACAAATTTTACCATGCTTGAAATTTTCCGACGTATGCCAGTGTATTACTCACACGTTCCGCGCTGGCCGTAAGTTGTAGGCACGTTACGCGATCGTTGACACACGTTACTTGTAAGTTACTCATAAGTCGAAACACGTCGAGGTATTGTTTAGCGTACCCGAAACTTATTTATAACCTATGAGTAACGTGTTGTAGGCACGTTACGCGATCGTTGACACGTCGAGGCAAGTTACGCGATCGTTGACACACGTTGAGGCACGCTACTTGTAAGTTACTCATAAGTCGAAACACGTCGAGGTAATGTTTAGCGTACTCGAAACTTATTTATAACCTATGAGTAACGTGCTTTGAACCTATGTGTAACGTATCTCCAACGCATATTCACAGATGTTGACGTATTTGATTGACGTCTTCCGGACGACCACAGAACTTACTGAACCTGTTTCTTACTTACAGCTACCGTATAATGGCGTATTGGCAGCGTTTAGGGGAATTGGTATATAACAAGGACAAATGTGTCCAAAAGCCGCATCCTAAAGGCTTTGTCTTCACCAGAAGAACAAGAAGAGGAAGAAGAATTAAAAAAAACAAACATTAACTTCCGATATTTCGTCACGTGCCGTCACGTCACGCCCGTCATGGACGAACTACGTTCATGATGAGAAAACAGTGTATTTACGAAATTACAAATATATTAAATGGAATAATCTTTAAATAGTAACGTGAACTTTAAGAAACTTAAATGCAAATGTCCGAATATGATTAAAAATTCATGATAGACTAAAAAAACAAAAAAACAAACAACAACAACAACAACTTCCGATATTGCGTCACGTGCCTTTACGGAGCCAAGGAGAAAATAAGAAAATGTGCCTTGATGGAGAAAATTAGTTTCGGGTACGTTAAACATTACCTCGACGTGTTTCGACTTATGAGTAACTTAGAAGTAACGTGTGTCGACGTGTGTCAACAATCGCATAACGTGCCGACAACTTATGGCCAGCGTATGCGTAACGTGTGTGTCATACGCTGACATACGTCCTAAAATTTTCAGCATGCTTAAAATTTCTCGACGTACCCGTCGTACTCCGACGTATGCCAGCGTGTTTCAGCGTGCTCTTAACGTATACAAAACTTACCCATAACATATTCGACGTGTGCCAGCGTTTTAGACACATTTTTCGTACGTCGGCATAAGCTGGCTAAATCGTCAAGGTGTGACGATGATGTTGACACATCGATTTCTAGTGCGGTTATGATTTAAATCGTTGAGCGTTAGCCTTTTAATAGGCTAAGCCACGTGATCGTCGGCGATACGTGCAGCGTGCAATGCATAAGTTAGACTATCGTTGGGCATAGGTTGTGAACGCCGACAACACGCGAATCATTCGTTGGTATAAGTTATCTATAAGAAAACGAAACGTTCTGTGTACATTACTAATATGTTATGCATCCATCCAACTCGTTATCAATACGCCAAAAACTTTTTTTAAAAACATCAAAAGTTCAGCGTACACCAGCGTTTTACATACATTTTGATAAGTTGCCATTGCTGGCTAAAACGTCAAGGTGTGACAGGGCCCTTACAAAAGAAAGTATAAAAAGATTTTTAAAAATTCAATACAACAAGTTTTTCAATAAACCAACACAACAAAGGAAAGGATAATCTACAAGAATGGAAAAAAAAGAAGAAAACAATTCATTTTAAAGTAATCGATAAGCATTAACAACAAGAGTTTATACAAACGGATGCTCCAATTGTGAATTTTCAAAATAATACATTATACTTCGAGAAATCCATCAATCAAAACAAAACAAAAGGAAAAAGAACACTGTATCGTAGTCTAAAAGATATACAATACAGAGAAGGAAATTACACACACACATTTCTAATTGGTTCACGAAAAAATATTTTCAGGAAAAAAATAAGTGACCGAGAGGAAGAGAGAGAGAGAGATTCGTTATTGTTATTCGTTATTGTTATTCGTTATTGTTGTGTGTCTGTCTGAC
>NC_140977.1:14685076-14730076 GCF_056783735.1 Eptatretus burgeri
GTGGTCAGAAAACAAAAGGGATTTGTAAAGATCAAAGATCATTTAGGATCAAATTGGCCAATCAATGGTAAAGTTTCATTGTATTATTCATCAAGAAAATCTTTGTGCCAAGAGCTCAATAATGTGATGAGTACAGTGGTGAATATAATGAATTTTCTTGTTGCTCGATCTGCCTTGACGCACATGAAATTTCAAGTTATGCTTGAGGAGATGTACATACAACGACATTCTGTTTCACAGCAATGTCTGTTGGCTAAGTCGTGGAAAGGTTTTGGCACGCTTTGTGACCTGCATCGATGCAATCAAGATCTTTTTGTCAGAAAAAGATCAAACCGATCCCAAACTGGTTGATGACAAATAGGTCACACCACTAATGTTTGTAACTGACATCACTGCTCATCAAAAAGAACTCAGCCTCCATCTGCAGGTGTAAGCCAAACTGTTACGGATCGTTTTGAAACATGGAAAGCATTCCTTGCAAAACTTCCTGGTTTTTTTCTCAGGACATTGGCACCTCGACTTTCCATTATTTCCAACATTTAAATAACTATCCACACATTGTCCCATCAGTGTTGCCGAGAGTGGAATATACATGCGATAACTCACATTAGAATTTTCTGTCGGATTTAAAGATTTCCAACGTTTTGCCTGATGTTTTCCTTTTTAATTAAACCAGACAACTTTGATTCCAGTGGCATTCATTTGACTGTGTGTGAAGTCACTCGACCCACATTTGCTGCTTCTGCTCTCCCAACAATGGACGGAGATCCTCAATGCCAGACATGAAATCAGAGCCATCTCCCTCAAGTGGACTTATTGTGTGCTTTTGATACGGACTTTCAACAAACAAGACAAACTGAATAATGAAATGTTTGCAGAGAACAATTTTCACAAGTCTTATCGTGGCAAGAAAGCTGAACAAACTTGTGGAAAATCGTTCACTCAGTCGTCCACCCAAAAATCTCATGTTACAATTCACAATGGAGAACGCCCACACAAATGTACAAGTTGTGGAAAATCTTTTATTCATTCATCTCACCTTAAAAGGCACATGATGATTCACAATGGTGATCGCCCACACAAATGTCCAACTACTGATGGTTGGAGCAACATGTGTTAAAGGTCTGTCTGTCTGTCTCCCCCCCTCCCCCACTTTACTGACCCGTAGCAAGGTGACGGATTGTATTTGCTGGTAGTTATATAATAATGAGATGGAAGAGCTTGAGGTTTAATGAGATAGCAAGGAGGACGATATTGTTGCAGTCAATGAGACACGGTGTGAGGAGGAAGCCCACAAATTTCAGGATGTCCTCAGTCTTCCCAGAAAGAGCGAGCGATATTACAATAAATTGTGGCAATTCTAACAAGACGACAAGTCGTTGTCGTAGGCCATGGGCGAGATAGGGCCACCGTGCACCCACCCACCCACCTCCCTGTTTTTTTGAAGTCTCTGGATATGCTGAATACGAATTTGAATGTTAACATTGAAAATATTGGGATGCACAACCTGTTTCAGCCTCATGAAAAGGGGAACCCTCAAAAATTAATTTTCGTCATTTGTGCTAAAAGCGATTTCTGTACCCAATCAGAATGGCTTCTAGACGACCCATTACACTGTCAGACAACACATATTATGGCTTATATGAAACATAATCTCATGTTGTTCCATGTATGTGTCGAAAATGAATATATCCAAGAGCTTATATAACATGTTGAGTACATGTTCTGTTTCGTCTTATTAACTGCCCATTACTGTGTTGTGGAGTTTTCAATAAAGCTTATTTTATCCTGTTTCTTGTTATATATCCTGCTCATTAACCATGAGATGACATGCCAATGCCAACTCCATTCGCTTGATGCCAAAATGGGTCCAATATCTTGGATACCCGCAATGTTATCACATACTAAATTGCATATGGTTAATGTCATTGTGTTTGTTAACTTTAACCAGAGCCTCCATCGAGGTCAATACCTGAAACAGAAATGACTTGGTGCTGAAGAGAAAGCTTGATTTCTCATGAACAAAGATATCCATATTGAAATTGGTATTGTGTGAATTTTTTTTCCTCCACATCATTATATTTTTAATGTGCAGAATATGGCCATTGGAGCAGTCGTACAGACACCTCCCCCCTCAAGGAACTTCAACAACAAATATTCATTTGCAGATTACTTAAGAATTATTCTCATCATTTACATTGAAGCCAACAGGTTAGTTAACATACAATTCATTTATTTTGACATTAACATTAAATACGTAGTTAAGTTTTCTCTTTTCGGTCAAAGACAATCACTTGAGTCAATTTTGAATAGCAAAATAACTATCAATTTTAAGTTTAATCACAGATATGACATTTTAAATTTTTTAATGTTGGCTTTCTTATCTATTTGCAGGTTCACAGAGCCTGAGTGCAACCATGCAAAGTGATGCCTGACCCAATGCACTTATTAGAACGTCAAGAGAAAGAACGCCCCCTAACCAATCGCCCGAAGGATGGTGGCAGTGGAGGCCAAGGGACAAGGCCAAAGTCCAGGTGCATCAAAGACATCCCTGGGCTTCAGTATGGACCTCTCGTTGCATTATCATTAAGCGCAGAATCCAATGAAAGACTTGCATGGTTGAAGGACATACGTGACAGGAGATTGTCTCAGCCATTAGAATCTGTTCACCGAATGACTGCTACGTGTGACCTCATACAATACACCAATACTGAAGGTGATGGATATCACAGAGAATGTTAGCAAAGATTCACTATGAATCTCAATCGACTTTCCAGTCATTATGATCCATCTGAACCATCATTTTCCAAGTTAAGTCGGAGGGGCTCAGCTGATGACAAGGTACTATTCTCACCCGATTGTATATTCTGCCACTCGATGGAACGGAAGAAAGTGAAAGTCAAAGGGACATGGACTACTGAGGGCTAAAGTCAGTTTGAGTTTGATGGATGGAGAATGGTGCTCAAAACTGCTGAGGACAAATTAGATGAGAAGTTGCTGATCAGAATTAGAGGCCATGATTTGTTTGCTACAGAAGCTAAATACCACAAATCTTGCAGGTTCCAATACACACAAAATGCAGACAAATGGAGAAGTACAAGCATAGAAGACAAGGAGCAACAAATCAAGCGAGCAAAGGCACACAGTGAGGCGTTTGGTGCTGTATGCCAAGTAATCAACAGGGATATCCTCATCAGCAAGAATATGATGAAACTGTCAGGGTTAATTGAAATTTTTTCTCTCACCTGAAATGCACCAACTTCCCCAATCCCAAATTTCATGGAGAAAACCTCAAAGCTAAGCTGGAGAAACATGACAAATACAAGGACAGACTGGCCTTCTGCACACTAAACAGAAGAGGCAACTTCCAGTCTTACATTGTCTACAGCTCTCACCGTGGCATTCGTGACACAGTTCGATGTGCAGATGAACTTGGTTCTAGGGTGAACCAGTGAACACCAGTGATGATGGAGATGATGAATCAGATGACGATGACAGCATACCAGAGGAACAGGAGTACTTACCTGGTGACAGCTCGGAGTCTGACCAAGATTGAAGAACATAGCTAAACCATTTGCTGTTGATATTGATTGAAATGGATGACAGTAAAATCTCATGATATTGTTCCTTACCCGATAAATACAATGAAACTGTGTGGTCATGATAATATATCAACAGAAATATCTTGAAATATGAAAATGAAAGATGTACTGTGTTATCGCTTGGTTAAAGGAACAATGTTACAGACTGTTATTACCCACTATATGTAAATATAATGTTGGTTTCAATCATTGTTTGTAATCAGAATTTGGGAAATAAGGATGAATGTAGCACATTTATATGTATTGTAAAATACATTACTATATTATTTAGAGTGGTTCAGAATATACCAGCGATATAAACATTAATAATGTTCTCAAATATTTATTTTATTTTTAAAACCCAACCCTGCTTTTGATTTTGTGAATACCGTTCTGTTGTTTTGGTGTGATAACATCATGTGTGTTCATGTTATCTTGATTAAATTGTATTTGGATACTATAGTTTTGGATAACAAATTTAATCAGATTCTTATTCTGGATTATTTGGCCGAAAAAAAAATGTCTTAAAAATAAGCTTTATTGAAACTTCGACAACACACTAATGAACAGTTAATAAGACGATACAGTATATGTCATCAACGTGTTATATAAGCTCTTGGATATATTAATTTTAGACACATACATGGAACAACATGAGATCATGTTTCATATAAGCCATAATATGTGTAGTATAACAGTGTAATGAGTCGTCGAGAAGCCATTCTGATTGGGTACGGAAATCGCTTTTGGCACAAATGACGAAAATTAATTTTTGAGGGTTCCCCTTCTCATGAGGCTGAAACAGGTAGTGCATCCCAATATTTTCAATGTTAACATTCAAATTCTTATTCAGCATCTCCAGACACTTCAAAAAAACATAGTTTTGTTCGGAGGGGGGGGGGTGCACGGTGGCCCTATCAAGCCCATGGCCGATCGTCTGTCCCGTTTTCTCTCAAAATCCCACCGGGGGTGTATCTTCCAGCTTGGCTTGTGGAACCTTCTTTTCCTTGGTTTTTCACCGTTAGATATTTTTGTGGGGAATGATTTTTAAGAAGATTCTAAACTGTAAGAAACGCTCTGGTAATTCAGGTTAGTGGGGATGAGATAATAATCGGGAGGGATTGGAGAGATGTCACGTAAAACAGGACAGAGAAGAAGAAGAAGAGCTGTGTGTTTGTCAAGCGTCGATTCGTGTTCTTGAGACACAAACAGGGAAAGAAACATTTCTTGAAGCGAGTTGTGAGGGGAGGAAGTGTGGTGAAGATTTCTTGTTGTTAAACCTCGTGAGTAGCAATAAATTAGTGATTATAACATGTTTCTTAACTCGATACCAGCGATCGGTGTTACCACGTGATGTGACCCGCGATGTTCATGTTTTTCTGGCCATCACGTGACCAATGGCGGCTTTATTCATTTGTGGACCTCATGCAACACAATGGTGGAACAGTGGACTCCCTGTCGTAATTTAAACTACGCAATTTAGTGTTTGTGTCTCTGCGTGTCTGTGGTCGATGTGTTCGGAAGTTAATTATCAAATCTTAACCAAACTCGTCAGGAGGACGAATCGTGTGAGAAGGTAAAGGGTGGATCTACTTTGTTGTCCTCACACCCTCACTCTCACCGTCACCCACACCCTCCCCCCTTCATTATGACATCATAATTTGACAAGTACAACACTTATTCAATGTTTATGAATTTGTTTTCTCAGCAACTGTTGGTCTGATGGACACAAAATTTTCACCATTGGAGCGCCTCCTTCTGTAAAATATCTTAATGATTATCATGATGTCATAGGTCATGTGGTACAGGTGTCGTCTTGGAAAAAACAAAAAACGTTGCACCTCTATCTATCTATAATTCCAGCTGTGTGTGTGTGTGTGTGTGTGTGTGTGTGTGTGTGTGTGTGTGTGTGTGTGTGTGTGTGTGTGTGTGTGTGTGTGTGTGTGTGTGTGTGTGTGTGTGTGTGTGTGTGTGTGACCACTGTTTCTCGACAACCACTGGTTCCATCTAATTGAAACTTGCCAGGTATATTGCTGGTGACCTGAGGATGTGCCTTTTCAAGGTTTGATATTAATCGGACAAGTTCTTCCCAAGTTATGGCCATTTATTTACCAAACCAGACACATTGCGTGGGCGTGGCCGATGGGGAAGGGAAGCTCAGCCGCGTTCCCCATTACGGGTTACAACGTACGGGTTTCCAGATAATGATGACTTCGTGTATTCTAATTATTTCTCGATTTCTTATGCGCATTTATAGATAAACACAATGCCCCAAGTTATGATCGTTTTCATATTAGACGGTGCATAAATTTCGGTAACATCAGAGTGCTGGTATGCTCCAAACCAGGAAGTAATTTTTTTTCTCTCTTCTCTTTTTGTTTTTCCTTGCGACGACATTGCGAAAAGGTATAATATGTTGGCGCTAATTGAATAATTGGCCATTAAAACCTAAATTGCAAATCATTGTAATTGTGATATGCGAACTTCTGCACCATGCACATACGGGCACGCGAGAGCGAAGAAACGGCCTATGTGGTTGTTGTTTCTTGCTCGCGGATGGAATATTTATTTATTCTTTTTTTTTTATTTTTTATTTTTTACGGGCACGTACTTGTCTATCTATAATAACAGCAATCTCTGTGTGTGTCTGTCTGTCTGCGACCGCCGTTTCTCGACGACCGCCGTTCCGATCGGATTGAAACTTGCCAGGAATATTTCCGGGGCCCCGCGGAGGTGCCTTTTCGAGGTTTGATATCAATCGCATGAGCGCTTCCCAAGTTACGGCCATTTATCTGCCGACCAATATCTGTGAGAGAGGGGGACGGGAGAGGGGGGATGAGAGTGGGGGCGAGAGAGGAGGGGGAGAGAGGAAGGGCGAGACTAGGGGGATGAGAGTGGGGGCGAGAGAGGAGGGGGAGAGAGGAAGGGCGAGACTAGGGGGGGCAAGAGAGGGGGGAGAGAGGAGGGGGGAAAGAGGAAGGGCGAGACGGGGGGGAGAGAGAGGGGGCGAGAGAGAGAGGGCTGTACATACTGGCACTTACCTACGGGCACGCTCCTACGGGCCCGCCCCTACCGGCCCGCACTAGTATTTCCAAAACCGTTAACTGTGCTGGGAAAAGGGGCTGTCACACCTTGACGATTTAGCCAGCATATGCCGACGTATGAAAAATTTGCCGAATACGCTGCACACGTCGAATATGTTATGGGTAAATGTTGTATTCGTGAAGAGCTCACTGAAGCACGTTGGCATACGTCGTAGTACGCCGAGGTCGTCGACAAATTTTAACAGGCTCAAATTTTTTTGACGTATGCCAGCGTATGACTCACACGTTCCGCATACGCTGGCCATAAGTTGAAGGCACATTACGCGATCGTTGACACACGTCGACACACGTTATTTGTAAGTTGCTCATCAGTCGAAACACGTCGAGGTAATGTTTAGCATACCCGAAACTTATTTCTAACCTATGAGTAACGTGTTGTAGGCACATTACGCGATTGTCGAAACACGTTACTTGTAAGTAACTCATAAGTTGAAACACGTCGAGGTAATGTTTAACGTACCCGAAACTTATTTCTAACCTATGAGTAACGTGCTTTGAACCTACGTGTAACGTATCCCCAACGCATATTGACGTATGTAGACATATTTGACGTCATCCGGACGACCACAGAACTTGCTAAACGTATTTCTAACTTACAGCTACCGTATAATGGCGTATTGGCGGCGTTTAGGGGAATTGGTATATAAAAATGGGCTTCACAGGAGGAACCCATCAGTGTTCCAGATTCCATGTTATTTTTTTTCTCTCTCTCTTCGGCATGACGGTGATGTTGACACTTCGATTTCTAGTGCGGTTATGATTTAAATCGTTGAGCAGCAGCTATGAATCGCCTACGATACGCTGCCGCAAGCTATGCATATGTTAGACTATCGTTGGGCATACGTTGTGAACGCCGCCAACACGCAAAGCATTCGTTGGTACAAGTTATCGAAACGTTCTGTGAACGTTACTCATACATTATGCATTTGTCCAACTCGTTATGAATACGCCAAAAACTTTAAAAAAACATCAATAGTTCAGCGTTAAAAAATAAAGCCGAAGAATGCTGCAAAGAAGTCTCCTAGCCGTGGCCGTGGACGCGGACGCAAGGACGATCCATCATCACCCACACCCTCCCCATCACACTCACCTACTACTACTGACATGGACCTACTACTACTACTACTACTACTACTACTACTACTAATGACACGCTCACCTACTACTACTACTACTGATACGACTGACATGGACATGTACTCACCATGGAGTCTGAAACACTGACGGATTCCTCCTGTGAAGCCCATTTTTATATACCAATTCTCCTAAACACTGCCAATACGCCATTATACAGTAGCTGTAAGTTAGAAACACGTTCAGTAAGTTCTGTGGTCGTCCAGAAGACGTCAATCAAATACGTCAATGTGCGTTGGAGATACGTTACACATAGGTTCAAAGCACGTTACTCATAGGTTAGAAATAAGTTTCGGGTACGCTAAACATTACCTCGACGTGTTTCGACTTATGAGTAACTTACAAGTAACGTGTGTCAACGATCGCATAACGTGCCTACAACTTATGGCCAGCGTATGCGGAACGTGTGAGTCACACGCTGGCATACGTCAAAAAATTTTGAGCGTGCTTAAAATTTGTCGACGTGCTCGGCGTACTACGATGTATTTCAGCGTGCTCTTAACGTATACAAAACTTACCCATAATGTATTCGGCAAATTTTTCATACGTCGGCTAAGGCTGCCTCAAACGTCAAGGTGTGACAGCGCCTTGACACTTCGATGTCTAGTGCGGATATGATTTGAATCGTCGAGCGGCAGCCTTTTACTAGGCTACGCCACGTGAGCGTCGGCGATACGCTGCCGCGCTATGCAGACGTTAGACTATCGTTGGGCATACGTTGTGAACGCTCGACAACACGCAAAGCATTCGTTGGTATAAGTTATCTCTAAGTTATCGAAACGTTCTGTGTACGTTATTAATACGTTATGCATACGTCCAACTCGTTATGAATGCGCCAAAAACTTAAAAAAAAAATCATCAATAGTTCAGCGTACGCCAGCGTTTTACATACTTTTGATACGTTGCCATATGCTGGCTAAAACGTCAAGGTGTGACAGTCCCTTAAGTATTCCATGAATACCATCTAGTTCCAAAACTGCTGAACAGGCTCAGATTTTATATCAATATCAAAACATTTGTACGTTTTATATGTAACCAAATAAAAATTTATCTCAACATGGAATACAATGACAGAATTGGCTTAAGAACCTGCAACATGTACAATATATTTTGGGGGGGGGCGGGAGGGGGGGTGTCAAATGGTGCGCGTTTGTGTGAGATGCCGTAACTGATTCAGACAAAGGATAAGGTCTCAAGTACAGAGGTAGTTCATATGTAGGTACTGTGTGGGATCAAGGTACTCATGGTGGAGCAAACATCAGGAAGAGTGGTTTGTTTACTGCCTCTTTAAAGGATCACCCACCCTGTACTGTACTCTCTCGTTGGCTGATGGAAGGATTCCTGTCGTGTGCAGCCGGAATCGGAACAGCCGACTGTGCTCGGGTGTGAAATGAAGGTTGAAGAGCTGGAAGGATTTCCTGACATTCTACAGATAAAAATTGAGGATGTACACTCCTTTGGTCTGGAAGAGGAGCAAAGTGACCAGCTGAATCGTGAGTTATATGATCTTCACTTCTGATGGGATCTGTGTTTGTTTAGTTTGAAATCTTTTACTATTTTTGTACACATATGATAGAGGCTCGTGAAATACCAATAGCTGAATGGAAAGGGGGAAACAACAGCAGGGTAGAAGGACACATCGGTGTGAACAAGATGCACACAAGTTAAATGAAACACCAGAAGAAGAGGAAGTTGAAAGCCGGGATGAAACAGAAAAGTAACAAAACAACCAACGAACAAATGTAAAGAAGTGAGAGAGAAGGGGAAAAAATCAGAATGACTGGAAAAAGGGATTGTTTTGGAATGCAATCCCTTTTTCCAAGTGAGATTTGCCAGAATTCAAGGACATGTTCCACATCTTTTAGCAGCTTGTGATTCGATCAATGTCTGAAGAGAGGGAAGAGGCTGCTACTTTTCTCTCTGAAAGATGCCAAGGTATTGGGTGAAGTCATCAGCAAACAGATAATGAGTATTTTCTGGAGAGTCAGAGAGAATGTTGGTGAAGAACAGGACTGGGCCCAACACACTGCCTTGGGGCACTCCACCCTTGACAGAGAGAGGAGTTAAAGGATTCTGTCGGGAGGCACGTGTTTGCTACGACAGCAGAGGAAGTCAGTAAGCCGTGTGTGGAGGTGACCTTGGATTCCATAGGCAGAGAGTTTGAAGAGCAATGTGGTGTGCCAGGCTGGGTATGAAGCTCGAGATATGTCTGGAGAGATGACCATGATCTCTTGTGTGACATTGAGGACCTCCATTCTGAGTTATTGCCTTGTGTTGGCTTCATGGCTGGAGTGGTGGGCTTTGGATCCTTGGGTCCTGAGTTCACATCCTGCTTTGCTGTTGAATTGATATCAGGTGGGGTTGACAGCCTGTCATCCTTCTGAAGTCGGCAAAATGAGTACCAGCCTGCTGGTATCCTTCGTCGGAGTGGCGACCTGTCCAGGGTTGTGCCCAATAGCCAAGAAGACTGCTTGGACCAACACTCTGGACAGAGTAAGGTCCCAATGGATGGAGCCTGAGTTGGGAGAGCAGAAGCAGCGTGTCCAGGTTCGAGTGACCCAGTCTGATTCTGAACTTTTAACCGAGTTACTCTGTATTTTGAGCCATGGGTCGATACTCCAGTGAAAGACAATTTCTCTCGTGAGGACAACTGCACACGATGAAATGGCCACATGGTGTGGAATTAGTAAAACCGTTGCATGATGGTCGATTATTCAGGCATGCACATTCGCCTCTGCTCGGTGTCTTGGGAGACAATTGGTCTCCGGTGCTCTCATGCTGTTGTTTGGGAGTCCGAGTCAGTTACAATTCACTTGTGTGAAAAGCCCAAATAACATCTCTCACCTGTCATTGGAGGAAACACCCAATTGGCTCACACCTTGGCAATCATTCCCAGCTGCAACTCGGATGAGATAGTTAGTCAATACTCAGCTATTCTCGTCAAAGAAAGCCGAATAAATCAACCAAGATATGCCATACAAGATACGTCCTTTGCTGTTTCCAGCTCTATCTGAACTCTTCAACAGCTACAGCCATTTTGAGGGAGCAGAAGTATGAAAACTCCAATGCTCCAACCTCACCTCAGCCGCTGGACTGGTTTCATTACTTATTGGTGAATCATCAACAACAGCGTAGATGGAACGCTGGTTCTTTGGAGGAACTCAGGAACTTCAATCTTCGTTTTGTGTGCAACACTTGGCTCTTGATTTGTAGCATTGTTCAAAGTCTGGGTTTGTTCCTGATGCAGGTTTGATTCGGATTAAAAAAAAATGCTTATGGTTCTGGGATAAACTCGCCGACTCTTTGTGAAAGACACCATGGGATCATAAATGTCCATCAACTAATGCTATCCACGGTTTGAAATAAGTGTTGGCCCTAGTGCCAATGTCCACCATAAGCTTTGTTGGGCCACTAAAAACTCCAGCCTTGGTGGCCCACATGGCCATTTGTATCAAAATCTTCAAGATATGCAATGCTTACTTATGAGAGGTGTGGTGTATTTCCCGCTCTTCGGCCATGCACTGGCTTGCTCCAACAAAACAGAATAGAACTTTGATATAGAAGCAAGGCCGCGCTTGCAGCGTGCACGCATCACATTGTTGGCCGCATGCGAGATCTCCCTCGAGCATGCATGTGGTGCAACTGTGCAATGAACGGCGATTCATCCAATTTATAAAAATTTGATTCTCCACTGAGTATCTGCAGAAATGGTTTTGGATGAACGAAAAAAAACTAGCTGAGAAACCACCTCTTCTTCCTCTTTGCTCATGTGTTCTTCTTGGATCTATTTTTGTTAAATCTTAAGTTATGATGTCATAATTTTTAAACTTGATTTTGTGCACTTCAATTATGAAATCCCCGTGTATCAGTTTGCATAATCATCATGGAGAGCATTACTTACCGACATTAGTTGAGAAAACCTTCCATCACAAGCCTCTGTTGTGGTCGGAGTACACTTTTGAACTGTGTTCGCATTTTTGAAGTACAAATTTAGTTTTGTGTTGTCTTTTTTTCACCATGCATGAGCACCTGTGTACCAGTTATGTGAACGCATGGATATAGTGTCAGATATCATTGTATTGTGCACGATTTCTTCTGAGCTGTCTAATTTTAGGAGAGACTGGAACGACCCATTTGATCAGATGGTGCTGAGACTCCATCTCAGAGAAGAAGTGTACTGAGGTTTCCATCATATGGTGTTATGTACAAAATGTATTGAATCTGAAAAAGAAATGAGCAGAAAAGAGGAAGCAGGTCAAATAGGAATTCGAACTTGAGAAATGGATGAGGAAGTGTCGACCGGATTGGGAGAGAGCGAGGATTTCTGTGGCTTGGTTGAGGAAGATTGGGACTTGATGTTCTTCAAGGTGTGCAGGGAGGATTTGGGGGGATCGGAGTCAGGAAGGAAGCAAAATGTGTTTCACCCTGGGTGCACCAACTTCAAGAAGTGTAATGTTCAAAAGCACCAGGAAATTGAAAATCACCAGCACGCAATGGCAAAGAAGAAAACTGGAGAGGCAGAACCTGGAACATCGGAAGCAGGAAAAATGACAACGAAAATGAATGAATGAACAAACAGTGCATAAACCGAAGCATCGATTCAAAAACGCTCATGCGATAGCAAGAAACAGCCGTCCAAATTATGTTGCTGTGAGTTTGTAGGTAGATTAATAAATAGCAGACGATGGTGTTCTGTGATTATGAGTTATGAGATTGCTGGTGTGAAAAGCACTGAAATTTGATCGTATGTCGTGAGAAATAGTAATTAACCTCCGCCATCGAAGATCGGAGGTTACTGTTTTCACCCCTTTCTGTTTTTTTGTTACTTACGAAATCTAAAGATTTCGTAAGTACATTGATCAGTTCCGTTTCTGTTTGTTTGTTTGTTTGTTTGTTTGTAGGCACGATAACTTGAGAACGGAAGAAGCTACCAATGTCAAATTACACCACGTGATTCTGGAGGGTGATGGCTACTGCTGATTAGATTTTGGTCAAAATCGGTCGAAGGTCAAGGTCACAGTGAGGTCAAACATCCAAAAAAAAGTTATAAATCGAACGGAAGAAGGCACCAATGTCAAATTAGACCACGTGATTCAGGAGGGTGATGGCTCGCTCTGATTAGATTTTGGTCAAAGTCTGTCAAAGGTCAAGGTCACAGTGAGGTCAAACATGAAAAAAATTATAACTCGAGAACGGAAGAAGCCACCAATGTCAAATTACACCACGTGATTCAGGAGGGTGGTGGCTAGCGCTGATTAGATTTTGGTCAAAATCGGTCAAACGTCAAGGTCACAGTGAGGTCAAACATTTGATTTATGATGGTTTGGTACAGAATCATCGTAGAAACTTCTGGTTTGCTTCGCTACCTTCTCGAGAGACAGCTTTCATCAGACAAGGTCAGAGGTCAAGTTGATGATTTCGTCAGTACCAGTCTATGACTGCTTGCTTGTTTGTTTGTTTGTTTGTGAACAGTATTACGGAAAAACTCCTGGACGGATTTAGATGAAACTTGGTGGGGGGATTAGGTATGGTCCAAGGATCATGCCATTAGATTGTGGACTTCGTCCAAAAAAAAATTCGATTTTATTTGAAAAATATTTGAATTTTTTTTTTGCATTTCTACATGTTTTAAGTGATTTCCAACACCCCCCCCAAAAAAAAAATTGTTAGAGAAAAAAAAAATTGCAACTTTTTTTTCAAAAAAATTTCGATTTTTTTTTAATTTTATTTGGCATTTCTACATGCGCGTCGATCCAGTTTAGTTTATCCAATCGTGGTTCAGTAGAGTCTGATCCATTTTGACCTGCAATGAATAGGATATCAGATTCACTTAAGTGACCCAACAGTATTGGTGGCGGAGGTTTTGCACTCTACCGAGTGTTCCCCTTCTAGCTTTTACACTGAATTAATCAAAGTATGGATAATCTGATGAGTGTGAAATGCCATATAGCCTATATGACGTTATATTGTTCTTGGAATGTTCCAGAGGAAGTTTTGCACCAACGGTCATAATCCTTGACCTTTGACCTTTAAAGGTCACAAAGGTCAAATTTTCAAAGTTGTGGGAATTGAACGGGGTTTTCGACCTTCTTTGAGGAACTAACTCCAATAAGCTATAGCACCTATCCTGTTTCCTTATTTTAATGTCCACAACATTGTTTTGTGACCTTTAAATGTTATGCAAAGGTCAAATTTTGAAAGTTGTTGAACGAAACCGGGTTTTCGACATTTTGCAGCTAATAACCCATCACTCGTACCACATCATGTTGATCATTTTTATAACTTGGTCAAACATTATCACATTGTCTCATCCTTGACTTCTGAAACAATCTACATCGTCAAATACCGCTCGTGACCCATCGTCGTCTTCAGACTTGTTTAATATTTAACATTCCTGGGAGTGATTTTGAAACTCTTTCCGGAACTTTTAATTTCTTTCATTCATGACCGGAAGTGTTTATTTATTTATTCATTCAATTATTTTTTCCCCAAAGTTAATTTTATACTTCCGAAAGTGATTTTTTTCCATGACAGGAAGTGTTTATTTAGTATTTAACATTACCGGGAGTGATTTTGAAACTCTTTCCGGAACTTTTATAAAGATATCTCCCGCATCATCAAAAAATAATTTTTAATCATGATTTACATTATTTGATCGCTGATCCCGAATCCAGGCCGAAGTAACCAGAAATTGCAGCATCGA
The DNA here is from genome assembly GCF_056783735.1 of Eptatretus burgeri. Classification (NCBI taxonomy): domain Eukaryota; kingdom Metazoa; phylum Chordata; class Myxini; order Myxiniformes; family Myxinidae; genus Eptatretus; species Eptatretus burgeri. The sequence goes on from NC_140977.1 coordinate 14,699,599, forward strand.
ATGAAAGAAGAATTCTGCGTTCCCTTCTAGGCTTTGCCTATTCCATATTAGTGTCAAGATTTGAGCTGAGACGAGGTAGCCCAACGACGTGTGTACATACTTCCCGGGTATCTTGCAGGTTTAGTACTTCAATTCAATTTCTCAACAGATGATTTTTCCAAACCCACTCCTGAGCTTTTCTCCCCTTGCTGACATTTGATCCTTTCCATTCCCCATATCATATGGTCACATGTTTAAGCTTTAATTTATTCTTTCTATTCTCTGAATTTGCCAATCTGTTAATGTGCCACTCTTTCTCATTTAGTTTTCCACGAGGTTGACTTTTGAGACAAAACAACAAGTCACATGTTTGATCACAGCTGTGGTTAATTTGCCAATCAATGCAGGTTTGGGAGAAAACTTTCTGTATTTTGGGTTCTCTACATTTTTTTCTTGGCTTCTCTCTTTTGTTTGTTGTGATTTTTGCTCGTGGTGAAATTTCCACTGAAGTTGTGGTCGCGTCAGAAGCATCTCGTAACATCGAGGCAGTTTCTTCTGACTGTTATGCTTTGATATCGTAATCCTTTGATACGACGTTGTTCCCATGGGGAAATGTTATATTTTTTCTCGTTGTGGAAGAACTTGAGTTGATGATTTAATACAATATTTATTACCCTCACCAAACGAGAGGATATTGCAATTTGTGTCTGTCTCTGTCTGTGTCTCTGTCTGTCTGTCTGATTTTGTTTGTCCACACAGAACTTTCGTATTTTTCTCCGCAAACACTTTTTGGATTGAGACGAAATTTTCACCATACGTGTGGGCATTCGGGTAGAATGTTCTCATGATAATTATGTCATAAGTCAAGTGCTATGGCAGCTAGATTGGAAAAATGGAAAAACTTTGTACCTCTGCATCTATGAAACCACACCATGGAAAGAATTGAGACTTGTCATACTCATTCACCATGAGTGCTTGCGAGGTGTTATCATCAGTGCCTTCATTATGACATCATAATTGCATATGGAGAATGCTACATCCAATCAGGATGAAAATTGTTGAGGGTCATCTTGGGATAAAATGGTCCACACAAACTTTTTTGATGACATAATCGGTCATGTGATTTGTCAGCCATATTGTTTTCAAAAAAACTGTTTTTAAAACCTTCATAAATCTTTGAAAGAGCTGAACAGGTCGAGGTGAAACATTTCACAAATGACCGCCTTTCCATGAGGAGCAAAAGTTTCACAAATATGATGTCAGAGGTCACATGGTTTGGCAGTAATATTGGATTTACCCTAAAACATAAAATTCTTCTCCAGAAGGGCTGGACAGATCGAGGGGAAACTTCACACAAATGTTCCCCAAGGCATGCTTGTACAAATTTGTTGAGGAATAATTGAAAAGTCACCTGGTTTGACAGCCATATTTGGGTTTAAGGAAAAAATTAAATCATGTTTTCTCTTGAGCTACGATATCAATTGAAGTGGAACTTCAAAATTATGATGTAGTCGTGATAGGGAATGTATATTTTAAATTTCAACTTTATGGGACTCATGGTCTGGAAGCCAAAATTATTGAATTTTTTGAGCTGGGTTCCTTTGGGATTATTTGATTAAAAAAAAAAATTATTTTTTTTTGAATAAGGCTCATTTGGCTGTGCTTGGATGGGTTTGAGGGAAGAGGAGCAGCAGCTGAAATGACAATCCTATCCAGGTTCCTCCTGATGACTTCATCATTTTTGTTGCTGGTTTGGGTCAGCGGCTTAGACGCTGCATCAGCGGCATAGCCGCGTCCCAACCAATTATGCAACCAGCAGCCATAAGGCTGCACTCGAAAGAGAGAGAGAGTGAATTTCCTCGTGACCTCAACATCCTCACCAGAAACAGGTCCGGACAAGATAACAGCATCCAAGATGTCATTGAAAGGCTGGATATTAGATTTGACCCAGGAAACACGTAATCCCTGTGGCTCCGACTCCATTCAGCACCTCGAACACCCCAAAAGGATATCTTGTGTTTCCACAAAGATGACTGCATCATCTGCGAAATCAAGGTCAGAGATCTTGACATTCCCAAACAATGCACCGCAACTTCATCTCTCCGACGACCTCCCCAGAATCCAGTCCATACAAGTGCTGAAAATTGTGCAGGCCAGTACACACCTCCTGACGAACTCCAGTTACAACCGGAAATAAGTCAGAGATGGTATCACCACGTCTCACAGCACTCTCAGTCCCAGAGTTTCGTTCAGACATCAGATTGATCAGTTTTTGTTGGCACCCCATGAAGACCAAGAATCCTCCAGAGGTCATCCCGATTCACTGAATCAAACGCTTTACAGAGATTAACATAGGCTGCAAGCAGCCCCTGACAAAACTCTCGTCTGCGTTTGGTGAGGACCTCAAGAGCAAGGATACCGTCAATCATTGACCTCTTTGGTGTAAAACCAGACTGCTCTGGATGGTGGTGCTCAAGCAGATGGTGGTGAACCCTATCAATAATTATCCGGGCAAAGACCTTGTCCGGCACTGTCCGGCACCATTGTCCGGCACCGCTCGGTAGCTGTTGCGGTCTTGGCGATCACCCTTCCCTTCCCAGAGAGGAACAAGGCTCCTCTTCCAGTCAGTTGGAATGATGCCTGTGTTCCAGGCAGAGCACAGAACTGCATGCAATGACACGGATACAGCATTTTCACCAGCCTTGAGAAGTTCAGCATGGACACCATAGATCCCAGGAGCTTTTTCCCATTTCATCCGGTTCACCACTCTGTTTCCCCAAACGTAGGTGGACCACAGTTGACTGGAGGGTCAGCAATAGGGATAGTTCCACCCCTGACATTCAACTTGACAGTTGGTGGATCAGCCTGGTACAGCCGCTGAAAGTAACCGGCCCAGCGGGCCTTCCCTTTGGACTCCTCTGTCAAGAGCCCACCACCCTCTGCTCTCACTGCAGTACACCGAGGGATGGGCTTGGAGAAACGCAATGCACGAATTTCCCTGTAAGTAGGATGAGAATCACTTGACCACAGGTGATGCTCTAACTCCTCATAGATTCCTCGCACATAGGCCTCCTTGTCCACCCTAAGTGCACGTGTAGTTTTATGCCTTAGCTCCCTGAACAGCTCAGCTTTGCCATTCAGCCTGGCCTTGTGACTCTGGTTAATGGTATCCAGTGTCCCTTGAGAGACAAAATTCTTTTTCGCCCTTTGATCAGTTCCAAGACATCTTACGGCAACATAAAGATGGTGGTCTTGAAGGCACTCCACAACTCTTCAGGATCCGCCAATGCATGCAGACCCCCCCAAATCCCCACTCAGCCTGTTCGCAAACTCCTCGGCTACCTTCTCATCCTTGAGCTTGCCAACATCGAGCCGAGGCTGGGATGGTTCCATTCTCCTGGATTTAATCTGCAACTTCAGAGTTGCTACAACAAGCCTGTGGTCAGTATTGAGGAACTGAGCACTCCTGAAGACACTGCATTTCTGGATCATACTCCAGCAACCATCAACGAGCACATGGTAGTTGGGTGAATACACTGATTCTGGCTCACTTTTTCCCATGTAAGTGAATGGGGGATTTTCAGCGACTCATATTTTTTTTTCCCTAAAAAGTAAACCCCCTTTTTATCCCAAGGTATATTTATTTGTCTCACCTTTTATTTTAACCTCGGGGCACCCTTTTCAAATAACCAATGCAATAAGATAACGATTTGTTCAAGTCGTAAAGCAGTAATGTGGTTTGTTAATGGTGATTCTCAAGAAATATCTGAAACATGTAAGCCTCGGGACACTCTTTTTCAAATAACCAATGCATATTGTTTAGCTCACTCATTGAACCTATAAAGATTTGTTCATTCTCAAATTCCTTCAATTGTTTAATTTTCCTTGCACAATAATCCCCATCTAAAATATTTAAAAATAAAACATTTGAATCTTTGTATTTTTTTAAGATACCCCTTTTCTGCCAAACAAATGTATCGGGAGAGCTCTCTGACTCGAGACCCATTAGGACAAAAAAACCTCATACAAATTAATAGGGGAAGCTTTCTGACTCGAGACCCATTAAGACAAAAAAACCTCATACAAATTAATAGGGAGAACTCTCTGACTCGAAACCCATTAGGATAAAAAGAGGAGAATGATTTTCTCTCCCCCTCTGACTCTAACTCCACTCAAAGGTGAACCAACGAATGGGGATGTTTTTTAAGTGTTTTCAGTTCATGCCGTGAAGATGAGGAAGTATTCTGTGAGGGACAAGGACTCGTGGTTATATTTTAAATCAGAACACTAACAGGCTAATAAACGTAAGTTTTATCAAAAATCATTCAAAGCATTTTAATTTTTTGTTAAAAATGGGTAAGTGCTTGAGAATGTATCGCCCACACATTTCCCAAGCTAAGCTGTTTTGCCCAAAACGTCATTTCCCCGTGTGGACACGCCCTGAAAAAATTCCAAGATGACTTAATTTCACTTCCTCAAAGTAGTTTTATAAACGAGCCGTCAGTCGTAAACTTTGTCTGAAAGCTTTATCATTTTTCTCATCTTGTCCTATTGAGAAACGATTGAAACATGAACTATCTTTCGTCTGAAGAAGAAGAGAATCCATTACAATATCGGTAAGTTTGTTTGTGTTCTTCCTCTGAGAATCACAGTGAAGCAACTGATTATTAATTAAATCACTGTATGACTAATAAATATTGTTTTTTTCAACAGATTGTCTCCAATAACAACATCATTAATCACCGATGTTGAAAATGAATTTTCTGAATTACACGACGTTTGGGCACAGATGTCTGATTTTGTACAAGAGATTCGGATTTTCAGGGGAGAAATGAGAGAAATCATTACCGACTGGAAGACATTGCTGTTATCTCCTATAATCTTGAAAGATCCGACTTCAAGGTGAGAAACACACATGTGCACGTGCATGTGTGAGTGTATGTATATCTGCTTGTCTCTGTGTTCATTTCTATATCTGTCTCTGCCTGTCAATATGTCTCCTGAGTTTTAACACATTATTTTTTTTATTTTTCAGTTTAAACACCTGTCTGGATGAACCAAGTGCACAAGTTAATCGTCTGCAGGAATCTGACCTGGCACTCAAGACATCTGAAGCAGACTGCTTGGAAATATCATCTATTTTTACAACTGAATATTTAATATTATCAATGTTGATTAATTATAAATGCTTTTCTTACAATTATCTGATTCTTAACTACAAAAAGCAAATCAAGGAGATTTAGGGAAGGGGAGGAGGGAGGGGTGGGGGGTTAGGTGCGCCCCCCCCAACGACCCATCACCCCCTCATCCCACCCCCTCCCCTCTCCGTGTGTGTGTGTGGGGAAGGGTGGGGAGTGGGATGAGGGGGGGGGGGGGTCAAAGGGGGGCGGGGGGCACGGAGGGGATGAGGGGGAGGGGTTGTGTGGGAGGGGCTTGTGTGGGTGGGGACTTCTGTGGGTGGGGTTTTTACGGGAGGGGCTTGTGTGGGTGGGGCTTGTGTGGGAGGGGTTTATGTGGGTGGGGACTTCTGTGGGTAGGGTTTATGTGGATGAGGTTTGATATAGATGGGTGGATGGGTGAATAGATGGGTGGATGGGTGGAGCTTGTATGGATGGGTGGACAATTTTTTTAATTAAATAAACATGTTGTGTGTGGGGAACGAATTAACTAATTGATGAATCACTAATTATGTGAACATGATGAATGTGGGTGGAGCTTGTGTGGAGTGGGGTTTGTGTGTGGAGCTTGTGTGGAGTGGGGTTTGTGTGGGTGGAGCTTGTGTGGGTGGAGTCAAAAAGGGGCAGAGTGAAAAAAATTACAATTTATCTTTGTCTTTTGTAATTCCTGTGAATAAAATGAACCCAAAATCTCTTCCCCTTCTAAATCATATATCTTATAAGTCCAAGGAACCGTATGTATTACATCAACAATTTTAAAAAGCTCGTTCGTCCATCGTTTAGTATAACCCTTTGCAAAATGAGATTTCCATCCATATATTCTTACGATATCACCAACTTTGAACTTAGGTTTTCTGACATTAATCTCTTTTTCATATTTTAATTTTGTAAATGTTTCTGATGGTTTCATATTCGTTGACGTGTGAATCATGTCATTATAACTATCTACAATATCCTGAATAAAAGATGACCATTGTTGTGAACCGAATTGTGTGAATTTTTTACATAGTCTCTCTTTTAAGGTACGATTAAAACATTCAACAACAACTGCCTTTCTTTCATTAAAGGTACTATATAATGTAATACTGTTATTTTTTAGAAAATTCATAAATGTCTTGTTATAAAACTCTCTACCCTCATCAGTCCACAAATTTTAAGGTTTTTGCTTATTTTGTTAAATATCTGTTGAAAGGCTAACATAAGAGAATTACCTGTTTTGTTTTTTAAAGGGACAACCCATGCGTATCGACTCCTCATATCAATAACGGTTAAAGCATACTTGTACCCCTTATCATTATTGAGTTCAATCAAATCAGCGGACCAGATATTATCAACTTCCTTGGAATAAGCCTTCCTTCTATGAAACTTTATGAATATTGGTTTATGTAATTCATTTGCCAATTACTCTTCAGTCTTAATGACATCATTAGAGCCTATAAGTTTTTTGAATTTCCAAGCCCAAGTTTCAATTTAGCACTGATCATCTTCTTTACGATGAATCTATCAACTTTTTCTCGCAAGGTTGGATTTTGTATCAGAGAAAGATTATACAACATTTCTCTATCGGCTTCATGCTTTTCTTCCAAAGTTGTGGTATTCCCATAATCAATAGCGTGTCTCATGCACACTTCATCAACCCTATTGATGGGCTTACTCCATGATTTAGGATTGTCTGCCTCATCTAATCTTTTATCCAAGTTTGTGCCTGGACCACAGAAAGAATACCCTGGTAGATGTAATTCCCCTGGTATTCCAGTAGTTGTAAATTTACTTCCTGATAAAAACTTTTGGATATCTCCTCCGAGTTTGTGTTTGGAGATAAAAATAAACAAAAAAATTGAACCACACACCGAACATATACCTTTTTGTATAACCCTGTTATTTTTACTTTTAAAATATGAAATATTTTTCGTATTAGTTTTCTTTTTACATTTAGGACAACATATTTATGAGAAAAATTCCTACAGAGTGCGAAAACCTTTTTAGTTTCCAACATGCACATTTGAATCTTAATTTTTAAAACGTAAAGAATCCTTAGAAATGTCTTTACTCTCTCCTCCATTTATTTAAGAAAAAAATGAAAAAATTTAATCAAAGTCAATATCTTACCGATGAAAATAGTCTTGTCGAAAATATTGCAAATACACTTGTCAATTCTTTGTTTTCCTCCTCGATGGGTTGAGTTATTTTCTGTTATACCTCCAATCTTTTTTTAATCTCACTGGTTTCCATATTTTGATATTTATTCATTCTCGCCCTTTCCTCCCTCTCCTTCTCTCTCTCTTCTCTCTTTCCTCTTTCTCTTTCTTCTCTCTCTTCTCCCTCTTCTCCTTCTCTCTCTTCTCTCTTTCCTCCTTCTCTCTCTTCTCCCTCTCCTCCTTCTCTCTCTTCTCTTTTTCCTCCTTCTCTCTCTCCTCATTGCCTTCCTTGTCCCTTACTATCCTTGAATCACTTACACCCCATAGAATATCATACATATTTTCATCAGGATTTCTTGTTATTCCTGTATCCAAAATAATTTTTTTTACAACAGGAAACCAATAAAATTTCTTTTGCATTTCTAAGAGCCTTACGTTATCTTAACTTTAGAATTTTTTCATTATTTAACATTCTTATTAAATCTAAAGTTGTTGGTTTATCACCAACCAACATCAGCATAATGCCAATCTTTTATTTAAAATACCTCATTCTTATGTTGTGGAACATATTTATTAAAATATCGAATACCCAATGCTTGGACACAGAAATGATAATTTTCTTGAAGCCTTCTTGCCGTCATTTATGTATTCGAAATATATGTTCGAATCATATTATGACACGAAACACCTCCCCATCTTCCCATATTTAAATCATTTTGTGTTTCCCTACTTATTTATAATCCTGTTTTTTTTTCTGTTTTCATGATATAAACTAGGGCAAAACCATTATTATATTTACCCTTATTAAATTCTTTTATTTGTTGTTTACTTATCATGGCTCCAGAAAACTCATTCTCTATACCAAGTGGATAATATTCTTCCTTACGCGATCGATTCAATTTTTCCAGGTGTTTTAGGTCAATTTTAAATGACCAATTATACCCTAAATCATTCATATCAGACCCCCATTGTTCTATTCTCATACAAACGATACGCCCTTCTTTATAAAAATTTATTTTAATTCGAACTGTGAATTCTGTATGACCTTGAGATAAAATCAACACTTCTGTATCTTTGGAATACACGGCCGTTTTATTTAAGGATATATATTGTGATAAATCACTTAATCTCACCAAGTCATTCGCGTCAGTCAGGCTTGGATAATTTTTTAATTTATAAGCATTTTTCATATTAATATTAATATTTTTGGTTATATTATATTTATGTCATTCAGCCTGTGCCTTTGTGTAATAATTTGATAAATCAATATCCAGTTCTTTGGATACACCAAAGATAGAACCATCTTTACCAACATAAGTCATTTATATTCGATTAAAAATAATGTCGTAAAAAAATTTATTTTTGTTGAGTTGAAATAACACATAAAAGACATAATTGACCACAACACTTGGAATTTAATTCTTGGACTTGAAATGTTTGATAAACACCATTCTGTAAAAATTTTATGACTTCAACAGGTGGTGGAAGACCAAAACTATCAAAATAATATTTGTCTTGACCATTAAAAATACAAACCAAATGAGAACCTTTCCCATTATTATCTTCTAAGTTCATAATAATATTCTTTGTATGTTTTGGCACATTTGTTAATTCATCTCTCATACAAATAACCACATTATGAATTTTTAATTTCTCACAATATTTGACAAGTTGAAAATTTGATGTCTATTCTTTCCAAATTCTTTAAACCACTCATTAATGCTCATTTATTTATTAGAAAGATATAATCCATTACCTCTTTTAGTTAATTTTACACCTGTTTGTGCGATAGAAGAAAGCATATCTCCAACTAACAATCTCGCTTTATCAGGCAGACCTTCAAGTTTTTCAGCAAAATCGACAATTACACCACTTCCACTAATTTGTTTCTCCAACTCTTTGTTATGTCTTTCCAATTATTTTTGAGCCCGGAGTTGAGCCTTCCTTTCGTTGGCAGTTTTCACCGCTGTTGAAATACCACCCGTCAATGCTCCAACCGCACTTAAACCAGCAAATAAAGGAATTAGTAATGGGAGAAATCCTCCACTCATCTCTCTTATTGAATATTTTTTCAACATTGGTTTTGTCATTTTAATTTTAAGTGAGCCAGTATCATTCAAGATATTAACCTGTTCTCTTGTGAGCAAAACATCAATTCTTCGTGCTCCTTTTCTCTGAATTGTATAAACGTTAATCGTACAAGTCTTTTGATTTTGAACACAAGATGATAGTTTATGAAGATTTATTTGATTAACATATACCCCAGTTTGTACTTTGCCACTCATTTAACAAAAAATTATGCGAGACTATTCATAACACCATTATCTGTATTAATCTGTAATTCTGTTTCTTCTAAAAGCAAACAATATGTATCAACTTCTTCACTCTCTCCTCTTTTAAAGAATAGGGAAGTATCCACTCGATTAGACTTTCTCGTTTCCTTTTGAGCACTCAGGTCAAACGCATAGATTGTATTCAAACTTTTAAATTCTGTCATATCCAAAATAGGTTCTTTATTTCCATTACTTTCACACACCTTTTGGTAAGACTTGTATGCTTCAGCAAAATCATTTTTTCCCAATTAATATCCAATCTATCTCGTGGATAAAATGTTCCATCAAGAGAAACACAAAGTTGTTTCACCTGAGAATTATCACTCAATGCATTATTCTTATCAGAAGCAGTATCGCCATCTGGTTTTTTTAAAATGATCCACAGATATCGTGGCTTTCCTTCCAGCACACCCAAATTCCACGTGTAAGTGGTTTGGTTTCGTTTAACGTGTTGACATCTTCTTTTGAGGTATGATACACTGAGTGGTTTCTTTGAGTTAAGTCTTCTATTCAACATCTCTTCTGTTTTAAGATTAGGAGTATATTCACAAATATACCAACTCATTTCATCAATTACAAATTTATTCTGATCACCAAAAGCACTCGCAACTCCAAAAAGTAATCTATTTTCATTATCATTCCTTTAAAGTTGAAATCTAATTTTAAGACCGTACAGAACTTTATCATGATCAAAAAATCCAAATATACCTTTAAGAGGAAATGCCATAGTAAAACTATTAACTGCTTTTGTATCATCAGTATACGTTCCTTTCCTTTGAGTGTATCCAGGGTCTGTGGTTGTTCCGGTTGACATATCAGGAATAAAACCTTCGACAGCCCCCTTTCCCATTCTATCACTGAATGTATAGAGTGTAAATTTCATCATTTCATATAGAGCAGAGACATAATCAACCACTTCAACTTCTTGTGTTCCAATGTACAAACAAACACTCTCAAACATTTTCCAGAAGAAATCATTTACGAGTGTAGCGTTTGTGTTATTCCCAGCCTTGGTGAATGTAAATTTACACAACAACAAACTTTCGGATAGATTCAAATAAGTTTGTTGATTAATTATTTATTTCAAAACTTTTTGTACCATTTGCGTTCCAGTCTGTTCCAGTTATTGCATTTACCTTGAAGTAATCTTTTTTAGTGGAGTTTGAGATGATAATAGTATCATCCAAATCATAGATACTATCACTTGCTTCCATACTTTTATTTATTAAGGAAAAAAGATGTTAAAACTTTTGAAACCCTGACCTAAGTATTTGAATTATTTTCTGTCATTCTTGGGGGGACAACTGAGTTTTGCCTTTCTTAATTTCTTTAATTGCTTGTAATTTATGAGATTCCTTTTGGGCATCTTTTATGCTCTTCACAGCACCTGCTACATTTCCCACAGCAGAAGCAGTTGAACCAATTAGGTCTTTATGTTTTAGAATAGTTGAACCGATACCCATTCGAGTATCAATTATCCCATCTCCTCCAAATTGATGTCCGACACCCCTTTGTCCTTTAGGTTTATAGTATCCTTGACCAAGATACATACCCTCACCCTTGTAGTATGGGGAAAGGAACATCCCATCCCCTGTAATTATTTTATATTTTCTCAACTCTTGTTTCCTCACAATCACCATCGTATTTATTTATTGGAAAACTTCACGTCGGTGAATTCTGATGGATATAACTTCTCCATTAAAAGAAATCATACGATTATCTTGGTTGGTTTTCCCAAAATTTACTCTGTGTATGGTTTTTCCTGACACAGGGAGATAAACCAATTTTTGGGGTTCCATATTGAATTTATAATCAATTGGGGTTGAGTATGCGCTGAATGAAAATATTGTATTTGTTTTTATTCCATCATTATAAGCACCATCGATCAAATCACAGTGAATTAATACCGAATTTATTCCTGAGGATATTTGAATGACATTATCACTGTAAAACGTCCCATTAGTTTCAATCTTTTTTGAGGAGAAACCCAGTAACTCTCTAAATGAATTATCTATTGTTAAATCAACCTTGTCGTTATTTTTAAGTTTTATCGTTGATTTTGAAGTATGTTTTTGAATGTCTATAAAAATATTTTTTGGTTCATCACCCTGTTCTGTCATAAGACGAGCAATTTCAGAAGATATTTGAGAAATCTCATATGCTCCGGGTGAGACTGTTATCGTGTTGTATACACTTCCCGGATTATAACTAAACTTGTCATTTTTATCAGTTATATTAAATAAGGTATTATAAGTTTCCATGGACAATAAAGATGCCTCATATTCTTTTGTTGGGTCAAGTTGTAGTGGGTATGGGAATGAAGATGTGTGGTCACTTGTTGTGAAATTAAAACTCAGGATTGTGCTTCTCATTGTATTTAATGAGATAAAATGTCTTTATATTGAGATTTATTAATTATTTTCATGTTCATCAACTGGTCGAAAATGGCTGATGCTTCATTAAAACAATTGCTATTTCCAGCCTTCTTCATACCTCACAACAATAACAACCTATTAACTAATTGTGATGGGTCATTTGGAAGAAAACTAACACCTGAACCAAGGATACTTAAAGCCTGAATAAGGTGTTTCTCCTTCTCATTCTTGCGACGTTTACCAGAAAGACTAACCCTATAATCAACAGAGTTCAGCAGATCAATATATTCTCTATCATCATTATTTTCCTTATCCAATGGTTTATCAAAATACTTTGATTCATTCCTCACAGTTGAAGCTTGTCTTCCATCTTTTGTGAGAAGAAACATTCATCTGGGGGTTAGTTTAACAGGGGGTTGAGCAGACCTTAAGAACCTTAATTCATCTTTAAATATTGTTACGAATTTCGGTCCGCCCAGCGTGCGATCACGGGTGGGTCTTTCGACCCCACCACAATCGTACTAATCGGCCACCCGCGCAGGATAGGGTTGTTCGCCAAACTCGACCTACCTAAGTACTTGCGCGGGTAGTTAACCGGGCGTTCATACCTCGCCGCTGGCCGGCCTAGGACACGAACCGCTTGAGCGGTCCGTTCCGTGCTTCAGTGATAACCGAGCTATGTTATCGCCGGCCCCGACGGCCGTGATTAGTTACCGGGTGCTTACACCCTTCTACCAATTCCTTCCGTGATGCAAGATGGAACTTTCAAACAAAGGAAAGCACGCAACGAAACGGGGAATGGTTCGACAAGCACATTTATTGAAACCACACGTATGCGGGCAAAGCAATGAATAACAGTCATGCACGTATGTACAGCACACAAATAGAAATGCAAAGAAAGAATTACTCCCGACTAAAGCAATGTACATGCAGGCACAGTCACTTCGGCAGTTCTAACTTGTTGGACATGGCGCCACAGCATGCATACAAAAACCCAAAGAAATAAGTGGAAGAGAAAGGACTTCCCTTTTTGTGGCCAGTGAGTCCCTCTCCCATGACCGTCAGCGTGGTCACGCCTGGCCCCAACCTCTCTCGCGGCCGGCGAACTCTTTCCGGCACTCCTCGTCCGGACGCGCAGGTCCACCACACAACCGGCGCTGCCGCGTCTCCCGTCCGTGCCACCGTTGACAGGCCGCTCGCCAAGCCGCGAGCGCAGGACCTCTTCCAGCGCCAAGAAGAAGACGACGACCAGCCCAGAAGCTCAAAAAAGAACCAGAAGAACACAGGAACTCTCGAAGACAAGGAGACAGGAAGACTACTCAAGGTCCGTGCTGTCCGCCTTTTGTAGCACGGGTCTCCGCCCTTCGCTCTGCCCCATTTTCGGCCCCGTCTCATTTCGAGCTTCTTGGAGAAGCCTCTCGAAGGGGGGCGTGCCCTCTCGCTCTCCCTCCACCCCGCCCCGTGAGGGGGCCGGGGGAGTCAGTTTTGGCTCAGGGCCAGGGAATTATTCCCCTAAAAAGAGGCCCCCACCTTTTCTCACCTTTGACCCCCAGCTCGGATTGCACTTCCACCACACCCAGGGCAAGGAAAATAGGCGGGAATCCGAGGCGGGAGAATTTAGGCGGGAGAAACAGGCGGGAAAAGTCCGTGCAGGCTCCGCAAGAGCTTTTATTCTGGCAATCCTGCGTGCATTCTTGGACGGTGTTTTTTTACCGCGGAAATCGTCGCTGCGTGGTCCGTGGAGGACGGCTTTCGTAAACGCGGATAGTGGCGAAGATGGTGGTGGTTGTTGTGGTGAGGGTTTGAGCGTCGTTGGTTCATGGTTGTAGTTGGTGGCGATGGTTGGTGTTGTGGTTAAGGTGGTTGTGTGTTGTAGTTGTTTGGGGGCGTTGTTGGTGGTGGCGATTTGGTTGTTGGGGGATGATTGGTCCAAAAGAATGATAGAGAAAAGAAAAACGGCTATCTTAAAGGATCGCAGCCCTGTGAACACGGAAATTCCCTCTAAACAACGGTGGGGAAATCTAACTACATAATTACTTATCGACATAACTGATCTAAGGACCCTTTATGGTGTATTGCGAATTTCCACAGCCGTAACAATATAAATACCTTTTCTTGAACAAGATGAAATATTGCTGGTTGTTCTGTTGGAATGAGTCCTGCTTTGGTTTTTGATTCCGCTGAATATTCATTGTTTTGAGGAGCATTCACAATATAAGCAGGGGGGTGATTAATCTCTTCCAGTTGTTGAAATAATCCTTCATCATCATATTCTAATTCCCCTATATGCTCTAATTCTTCCTCCGTCATTTGATCAAAATCTTTTAACATTTGAAGTTTTTTAGGAGTATATTCTACTGTGGGAACTGTGGAAACATCTACTATTTTTTCTTTGGAAGTTTTTAAAAGTGGTTCAAAAAATTTCTCTTGTTTTCTTTCAAATGCTTCTTCACCCGTTAGTTTCTGTCTGCATTTCTTATTTATGTCTTCCTGTTGTTTTACAACTTTTGAAACAAACTCTTGATAAACCTTAAATCTTCTTGCTCTTTCTTTCGCATCCATTTATTTATTGGAAAATATTGTTTAATCTTGTTTCACAACATCTTGTTTCAACAACAAGCTCATCTTGTTTCACAACAATATATTTATATTTTTCAGTCGTGTGCTTCATGTAATCCGCAAATTCTTTTTTTACTGCATAATGTAGAACAATTGTCTCTCCAAAAATTGTTTATCTATTGAATTTAACTTGAATAAAATAAAAGTATGAGCATTGTTTCTGATGGAACGACGAGGAAGTTGAAAGTATGATTGACGAAGGTAAATACAATTACAAGACGAATGTCTCCCTCTTGTGTAGTCGCTGTCCATTACCGTTTGGTTTCTCTCATTAACACAATCATCAAAGATAACGAGGTTCATTTTTGATTTATCCAAATCTTGGGGAGATGGTATATCATCCGTATTATCACTAAGAAAACAAGTTATCGGTTTTGATTTCTTTTTACATCTCTGTGTATCACAAAATAGATGTATTATATCTTCAATGTTATAATCATTTTGTTTTTTTTGAAGTTTAAATAAACCGATTGTATCTTCTTTTTGAAGACCAGCATTAAAACCTTGTGAGAGTAGTTGATACTCTGGTTGAAAAGTCGACTTTGTGAAAATTATTAAATTATCATAATCTAAAAAGTTGTGAGTCAGGAGCATCTTCAAAATTAAGCAGGTTTTTCTGCATCCGCTTGAACCAACTATGAGACATCTTAATGAATTTGGAAGATTTTTATGGTTGTTAAATTTTATCTTATTTTCCCAAATGGGTAAAAAAAATCATTCATTTATATATTTGGAAAATACGTTATTTAATTTTTTAATTGGCTTTTTTAGAAGCTCTATATTTTATCTTAAGTTCAGGTTTAATTTCAAGCTAATCCATTATTTTATTTATGCAATATCTTGTGTTGATATTTCCCTGAAAATCACATCCGTGAATAATAGTGTTACGGCTGTGGAAATTCGCATTACACCATGAAGGGCCCGTAGTTGAGATATCTCTAAGTACATGTGTGGTTAGCCCCAAACCCGTTGTATAGAGGGAATTTATGTGATTAATCCGGGCTGCGACGCTTTGAGATAGCCGTTTTTCTGTTCTATCATTATCTTAAACCAACCACCACGCCAGCCATCGTCACCAACTGCAACCACGCTCCAACCCTCGGACAACAACAACAACAACAACGCCAACAGCCACGACCTTTACCTTCACAACTCAATCCCACATCAGCGCATCACCGCCATTCCCAAACGGCACCATAACCATAAAACCACCACCGAAAACCCTCCACCACCTTCACCTTTCTCCTACGACCATTCCCGCACCACCTGTGAACACTGAGCGTCGGGCTGTCTCGGGCCCATTCGGCGATTGGTGCCGGATGCACCGAGCCGCGAGCGCAAATAGCGGCCTTTCCGAGGGAGAATTTGGATCAAGAACGCTACACGCCCACTTCCCCTCCGTCCAATTAGCAAGCGCGGAGCGGCTTGGCCCCGCCTCCAAGCGCGTCTGTGTGAAATCGATATATGCAAATTCTAGGATCAGGGGAGGTTCACGCCCACTTTTCCTCCGTCCAACTGGCGAACGTGGCTCCGTCCCCGAGGTCATCCTGATCCGGATATTTGCATATTGTTTTCTCCTGCCGGCCTATAAGAAGGCGAGCGCAAGGCAAATGAAGTCAGTCGAGTCGGGTGGCGAAGTGAGGGGAGTCGGGTGGCGAAGTGATCGGTGTGTCTTCGAGTTGGGTTCTGGAGTCGGCTGAGAAGAGTTGCGTGAAGAGGCAAAGGAGCTCAGGTCCGAGGCGAGAAGGACGGCAGTCGGCGACGAGGTCGCGGTGTGGGATCGCTCGTCGCGGGACCCAAGCCAGCCAGCCATTCTCCCTCCCCCAGGGCATCAACAATTCCCCCTTTCCCCCGCGCTGAGATAGTGCAACAAGGGGGCCCCGTTCCCACCCCACTCCAAACGTCGTGCCAACGAAACCCGCCAAGGAGCACGGAGTCGGGGCACAGCCACGCGGCCACATCTGCCCGGTCTCGCGGGCCTGGCCGGTAGGAACCCCCGGTCTCGCGGGCCTGGCCACTCCTTCAGGTCACGCGCACATATTGGCCTACAGGCCAATACAGGTCACGCGCACATATTGGCCTACAGGCCCGTCTGCCCCCTTGTCTATGAGGGTGGCTTCTTTCCTTTACTTTTGAGTAAATGTGTGTTGGCGCCGTCTGCGAAGTAGAACTGTATAAGTGTTGCCTTGTGTGTGTGCGTAGTTGGTAGTAATTCTGCGTCGTTGTTGCTTTTGTTTTTGTTGCTATATGTGCATTTTGACTGTTTGGCTGTATATGTGTGCTTTCCGTGTGCCGGGAAATAAATGTGCTTTGTGTGAACTGTTTTCCCGTTTCGCATGTTTCTTTTCTTTATTGACTCTCCATCCTGCTTCACGTAAAGTGTTCGTAGTGGGCTTAATACGCCCGGTAATTAATCGGAACCGTCGAGGCCGACGATAACACCGCTCGGTTATCACTGTAGCATGGAACGGACAGCTTAAGCGGTTCGTGTCCGGAGTCGGCCTGTGGCGTGGTACGATCGCCCGGTCGACCATCCGCACAGGTACTTAGGTAGATCGAATTTGCGGAGCAACCCTATCCTGCGCGGGTTGGCAATTGGCACGGTCGTGGTAGGGTTAAACCTCCACCCGTAACTACCTCCCGGCGTTGTTCCGAGAGGGTCACGACTGAATTGTCCGTCCTGTGGGCGATGCGCCGCGATCTGAGTTATGTGGCCGTCCGCACGCCGGCGGGCGCGAATTCGCAACAATATATAACAACAATCCTTTGATCATTTCTCTAAAACGTTCAGTTTCTTCCCTTGTAAGGAAAGGTGTGTTATCACCCTCATACTTTACATTCATTTATCGAATGAATCTTGAAAAGTAATTCATTTTTGGTGTAAATCTAAAAGAATTCTTTTCCTTTTTATATTTTTTATTATCATTAATTAGAAGATAATCACAGAATATACATTGTTTATAGGCGTTTGACTCTGTGTTTAATCCCCGTCTTTCACCCGCAGGACAATTCTCAAATTTGTCATATGGAGAATCAGGGAAGTCTCGCATATTTATAAAGTAAAACTTTACTTAAACTAAATTTCATCTTTAGAATCATCTATACTTTCAAAATATTCAGTTGAATATTGACTCATATTTAATTCGTAGAAACAACATTACCATTGATATCTATCTACTTTTTTTCATTACCAGATTCAACTACAACATTTTTAATATTAAAGGTAATTTTAAAATGATGTTTAACTACTATTGAACGAAATGTCATTTCCACTGATATATTAACATCCTTTATTTCATCAGGACTTGCATCTTTAGGGTTGTTAAAAAAAAAATACAAATTTCTCCTTGCATATTACAGATGGTCTTATCTTTTCTTTCTCAAGCTTCATCCATTGGGTTTTTTTTTGATACTTTTTCTTGTTTCATTGCTTTTTCTAATTTTGAATATATTACCAGAAGGAGAGGAGAAACTTTTGTTGGAGATACTTTAATTGATGTTCTTCCAGGTGTACGAAAAGCCCTTCCACTGAAGGAAATTGAAGAACTCATGTTATTTACCATAATTGTTTTTATCCAATAGTTGTTATATTTATCTTTGTTCAATTTTACATCCTTGACATATTTCTCAGTATCTTTTACAAATGAAGAGATTGATTGAAACTTGTCTTTTGTGTCTTGAAACATTGTATTTATCAAGTGAAAAAAGTTGGAGGATAAAATGGTTTCAAGCACAGATTCACCAATAAATTCAACGAAATTTTCATCAAGAAAATTTTAGTTTAAGCAAAGTTTTATTATATAAATATGGTGAATACAACTTACTGCGATGTTTGCAATCACGAATATAAATATTATAAAAAAAACACCTTCAAACCAACAAACATACATTTACTCTATTTCATCAAATATCTCCTCTTGAATTTGAATGAAAACATTGTGATATCTGCTCAAAGGATGTTTTGAAGAGTAGTTATAATAGACATCTTCAATCACAAAAACACAAGAAAAATGAGTTTAAAGTAAAGGGAGACTATTATATTGAAAACGCTGATGGGGCATTTAAAGGGCATATAAAAATAAGGATTTTTCAATTTGGAGAGCCCGGTCCATCATCAATAGCTGAATCAATTGAAATAATGAAACCTGATGTTGAAAAAGTTATTAAAAAGACATTAAAAGAAATGAAAACTTTAAAGTTTTATATGGGAGTGAAAATGAATATGAAAAGACAAGATGAAGAACAAACTCCTTATATGAGAACAGATCTTCATTTTATAACATCATTTCAAGATTTTGTGAATAGTGGGGTTAATGAAGAACTATCAAGACAAGAGGAGGATGTTGATAATACAGTGGTAGGAAGTGGATTTAATATTTTTAAAATTATCTTTTTAGATATACACATTCTAAAATCAAACCCTCTTAAAGCTTCTTCTTATATTGAATTAACAAAAGAAATGAAACTAAAGAAGGCAGTTGTTAATATAAAGAACAATGATAATAAATGTTTTCTCTGATCTGTTCTTGCTCACTTACATCCACCAAATTGTAATTCAGAAAGAGTAAAACAATATATGAAATATGAGAATACCTTGGACATTAAAGATTTTAAATTCTCAATGCCACGAACAGATATTCCTAAATTTGAGAAAAATAATAATCTTTCTATTGATGTATATGAATTAACTGATACAAAGTTCAAACATGAAAAATTTCAAGCAACAATAAAAATGAAGAAACACACATTGATCTTTTATATTTTAGTGTTGGAAAGAATTCACATTACACATACATCAATAATTTATCAATATTAATCTCTTCTCAGGTATTCAGAACATCAAACAAAATATATCCTTGTAAGCGATGTCTTAATTCATTTCAAACAAAAGAACAATTAGAACAAATTTCAAAATATTGTCGTAATCATAAATCAGCTGTAATTACAATGCCTAAACCTGGTGAAAAGATTTCTTTTGAAGATTATAATAAATCTATCATGCACCCATTTGTGATATACGCTGATTTTGAATGTATCCTAAAAAAAGATAAAAACTCCTTCTCCTGATCCAAAAGAATCATATACAAATAAATATCAAAAACATATTCCTTGTGGTTTCTGTTATTATATCAAATCATCTGTTGGAGAAAAGTATAATAAACTTGAACATTATAGTGGAAAAAAAGCTTCACAAGAGTGAGTAAAACGATTAGAAAAGGATTGTATAAGACTAACTAAATTAATGAAAGAAACAAATGAACCGATTTAATTAACCGAAGAAGAAAAATGAGAATTTCGAAAGAACAATATCTGTCATATTTGTGAGGAGGAAATTGAGGAGTCTAAAGTGAGGGATCATTGTCATTTTACTGGTAAATATAGAGGTCCCGCTCATTCCTGTTGTAATCTTAATTATAAATTTCCTTCTTTTATTCCAGTCTTTCTTCACAACAGCGCCAACTACGATACATATCTATGTATAAATGAACTTTCAAAAACACCTGGGAATATTTCTGCCATAACAAGCACAAGTCAAAAGTATATTTCATTTACAAAAATGATATTCACAAGACCTTTAACTCGTATTAGGTTTCTAGATTCCTACAATTTTATGGGAACACCACTAGCCAACCTCGCATCAAATCTAAGCTCCAGGGGCTCTTTTCCAAAACAAATTGTCTTCTTTCCAAAAGAGGAAATTCGAACTAAAGAGGAAATTCAGATTAAAGAGAGAATTCAAAGTAAAGAGGAAATTCTAATTAATGAAGAAATTCTAACTGAAGGTGAAATTCTAATTATAAAGAAAATTCAAACAATGAATGAAATTCGAACTAAAGAGCAGATTCTGATTAAAGAGGGAATTCTAACAAGAGAGGAAATTCAAACAAGGAATGAAATTCAGAGTTGAGAGAAAATTCTTTCAAATAAGGTAATTTATCCTTATGATTATATGGATTCATTTATGAGACTTAAAGAAACACAACTTCCTTCAAAAGAAAGTTTCAATCATAACCTTCATGAAGAAGAGACAAGTGATAAGGAATATAAACATGCACAATAAATTTGGAAAATATTTAAGACAAAGAACCTTGGAGAATATCATGATTTGTATCTAAAAACAGATGTTTTATTGTTTGCTAATGTGTTTGAAGCTTTTAGATCACTCTGTCATCATAAAAATTGTTATGGATTAGATCCTGCCCACTATTTCACAGCTCCTGGTTTAGCTTGGAGTGCAATGTTGAAAATGACAAAACAAGATATAGATTTAATCAGTGATGTAGATATGCTTTTGATGATTGAGAAGTCCAAGAGAGGTGGAATATCACAAGTATGTTCAAAAAGATATGCTGAAGCAAATAATAAATATCTTCCAAATTATGATCGTGATAAAGATAGTAATTATTTGATGTATTTTGATGCTAATAATTATTATGGATGGGCAATGTCTCAATCTCTTCCTTTTGGTAAATTTGAGTGGTTGGAAGAAAAGGATTATGAAAAGGCTGTGATGAATATTGTTATTTCTTCTCAAGAGGAATTAAATGAGGAAGAAGAAGGTTATCATTTTGAAGTTGATTTGAGGTACCCGAGTGATCTTCAAAATAAGCATAAAGACCTTCCTTTTGCATGTGAGAAAGAACCCCCAAAGAAAGAATGGTTAAGTGATTATCATAAAAGTTATAATATTAAAGGTAAATCAACAGCAAAGTTATTAACAACATTCTATGATAAAGAGGGATATGTTTTGCATCAGAAAAGGTTGAAACGGTTTTTGAGAGAAGGAATGAGAGCAGCTAAAATTCATGGAGTTTTAAAATTTAAACAATGTCCTTGGATGAAAAAGTATATTAAATTCAATACAGATATGAGAACAAATACAAAAGTAAAATTTGAAGGGGAATTCTATAAATTGATGGATCATGCTGTCTTTGGAAAGACAATGGAGAACGTTAGAAACAGGCAAAACGTTAGATTTGCAACATCTTGGAAAGAAGCTTTGAGATTGATAAATAAACCATTTTTTTTGAGAGAAGAGGTTTTTTCAGAGAACTTTTCTGCTATTCATATGGAAAAGGAAAGTATTGTAATGGATAAACCAATTTATATTGGAACAAGAGTTCTTGATTTATCAAAGATATTGATGTATGATTATTTGTTTCATGGCTTAAAGAAAGAGTATGGTGAAAATGTTTCATTGTTGTATATGGACACTCCTAGTTTTATCGTAGATATAAAAACTGTTGATGTTTATAAAGATATGAAGAAAAATATTGGAGTATATGATACAAGTAATTTTAGTTAGAAGAGTGAGTTATTTTCAAAAAAGAATGAAAAGATTATTTGTAAGTTTCAGGATGAGTTGGGTGGAAAAGTAATGAGTGAGTTTATTGGATTGAGAGCAAAGGCATACGCTTATAAGTATGGTGATCAGATTGATAAGAGGTTAAAGGGAATAAAGAAATATGTAATAAAGAAATCAATAACTTTTAGAAATTATTATTATTGTTTGATGAATAAGAAAGAAGAATAAAGGAAAATGAATACAAGAAGAAGTTATAAACATAAGATATATAGTGAAGAAGTAAATAAAAAGGCATAAGGAGCCTTTGATGAAAAGAGATTTATTTTAGATAATGGAATAGATTGTGTTCCATATGGATATTGTATGATAGAGTGTATAGAATTGATTGTGCTTTAACGATGGGAAGATGGGTTAGGATTTTTAAGGGCTACCGCCGCATTTTTTCACAATATATAAATGGTCAAACCAAGTATTAATCAAACTAAAGAGTGGAGAAAATGTCAGTCATGGTATATAAATGGAAAACATAATGAAAGTGAAAAATATCAAATAAGTCTTATTGAAAAAATAACTGAAACAAAGGTAAATAAAACAAATACGCGAATCATTTTAAAAACGAGTAAGTTGGAGGATGTAAAGAAAAAAAAATTAATATCCTTGAATGGACTGAAAACTTTGATGGTTTGCAATTGAACAATAGACAAACAATTTACAATAATCTCAAAATGATATGTGGCTCAGGAGGTGGTCAAACAAGAGCATTAAGAGAAGTTTATCATTTCATAATTGCACAAAAGGGGTATCTTGAAAAATATAAAGATTCATATGTTTTATTTTTAAATATTTTAGATGGGGATTATTGTGCAAAGAAAATTAAGCCATTGAAGGAATTTGAGAATGAACAAATCTTTTTAGGTTCAATGAGTGAGCTAAACAACATGCATTGGTTATTTGAAAAAGAGTGTCCCGAGGCTCACATGTTTCAGACATTTCTTTGAAATCACCTTTAACAAATGACATTACTGCTTTACGACTTGAACCAATCTTTATCTTATTGCATTGTTTATTTGAAAAGAGTGCCCCAAGGTTAAAAGGGGAGACAAATAAATATACCTTCGGATAAAAAGGGGGTTTACTTTTTTAGGCGAAAAAAATATGAATCTCTGAAAATCCCCCATTCACTTACATGGGGAAAAGTGAGCCAGAATCAGTATATTCACCCTACTCATGGTCAATCTCCTTTGCCACACCGCAAGCGTTGGAATATCAAGTCCAGTTATGAGCCTATGGGCGCTGAAACCATGAACCAGCCACCCTAAGTCCATGACTTCTTTCAAAGTCAAGGAACTCAGTGCGATTCTGGTTCACAACTCCAAAGCCATGGGGACCAACACATGTCTCATAACCATCCCTATCAGTTCTCATCAATGCATTGAAATCCCCCAAGACTAGAAGTCTATCTCGCCTGGGGCACTGATCAACCACAGACTCGAGCATGGCATAGAATGCATCCTTCACATTGAGATCACTCGCCTCAGTCAGAGCATATCCAGAGACCAGGGCAATGACACCCAAGGAGTGATGAACCTTCGTCTCATAATACACTCGTTGACCGGTGTTACCTCAATTATCATTGGAGTCAGCTTATTGGACACAGCCACAGCAACTCCTTGGGCATGGTAACCATCAAAGCGACCAGACCAATCGTAGGTGTAGCCATTCTCCATGATCTCGCTGCAATCCTGTTTCTGAACCTCAGAGAGTGCTGCAATACCGATGTCCAAACGCTTGAGCTCAGATGATAAGAGAGACAGGTGATCATCCTCTCTTCGAGATCGGACATTCCAAGAACGCACCCGAAGAGCCACACACTAACCCAAGGAGACCTCTGTCTGGTGGACGACACCTCAGTACCACCCCGACACACACGGCCGCAATCTGACCCGGAAGGCTACCCCGTGGTTTCCCTCCTGTCATCAAAGATTGGGGAACCCGAAGGCTTTGTCTCAATCCTATCATCCGGTGACTTGCCCTGTGAATGGCAGCTGCACAGGAAGTAATCCGACAGAGTGGATTTTCAGATTTTTTTTAATGCTTTTTGTATGTTTTGTGGAATGAATGGTTTTTAGAGTGCAAATGGAGTGCAAATCCTGCCACCAACCTCCTCATACAAAGATTACCCAACTGCAGGAGAACGTCCACAGACACAGTTGGGCACGATATGTGGATGCCCATTTGCTCGTAAGGAGCTCCTCCGCCCTTTGACAGGTTTTGTTTTTCATCCTGCTGGGTGTCCATATCATACACCCTCCTCACCAAGAAACTAGGTGGGGGAGACAGTTTATTCGCCGACAACCTGACCCTGGAACAGGTTAGTGCAGATTTACATGGTACCTATGGCAAGTCACAGATCTAATCTGACCTGACCTGACAATGTCAGTCTGGATACATGAGAACACAATGACTCCAAAGCTTCTTTATTCAAGAGACATCTCCATGAAGGTTTCTGTCAATGCCACTCCATGTTGCTTCAGACATTTTGATGATGTACTCTGTTGTGAAGAAAAAAGAAAAACCCAAAGTTTAATTTCATTGCTTTAAGAAATAACCATGATAGTAGACCAACTTCTCAAACATCCATTGTCCCTTTGATCATTCGGTGAAATAAAATAGCCAACAATAATGTACCTTGTTTTCTCCTGTTATCCTAAATTTGACCGATCGTCAATTCTAATTGGGCTTTAATTGAACACGTTTTGTTGATTTATTTTACATGTTTACATCTGAACTTGTCTCGTAGAAGAATGGGGGTGACAGAAAAAAAATGGCAACAAATTGACAAACAATTTTGGATCTCTTCAACTTGGAGGATATTTTCACTTCATTTTTGCAATCTTGGTCTTTGGTCATTTTCTTGATTTATACGTTCTTTCTGCAAAAATCGTTGTGTGGTGAAACGTGTGTGTGTGTCTGTGTGTCTGTGTCTGTGTGTCTGTGTGTCTGTGTGTCTGTGTGTGTGTGTGTGTGTGTGTGTGTGTGTGTGTGTGTGTGTGTGTGTGTGTGTGTGTGTGTGTGTGTGTGTGTGTGTGTGTTTTCTTCATGAAGCATAACTCTCTATTCTCTTTTCTCTCACTTCTCTTCTCTTTTCTCTCTCCCTCTCTTCTCTCGCCCTCTTCCTCTCTTCTCTCCCCCTCTCCTCCCACCTCTCTTCCCCCTCTCTTCCCCCTCTTCCCCCTCTCCTCCCCCTCTACCCCTCCCCTCCACCCCCTTTCCCCCTCTCCCCCTCTCCCCCTCCCCTCCCCTCTCCCACCGCTTTCCCCCTCCCCCTCTCCCACCGTTTTCCCCCCTCTCCCCCCTCTCCCACCCCTCCTGCTCTCCCACTCCTCCCCCTCTCCCTCGAGTGGGACTGTCGAGGCAGTTTTGGCCACCTTGAGACAGAACTTTTTGTTGAGTTTCAGCTGTTTGTTCAGTAACAAATAAAAGACAAGCTTGTGCATAAAGAAGCTTAGCTTGGAACGCTCGCAAGCAAAAACTTAATTTTACAAAGAGTACATTGAGTATATATGTGATCTCACTGGGGTGTGATTATTACAGCAAAGGAAATTAACAGATGGAACTTTATAAGGTGAAAATCAGAAACACAGGATGAGAAATGGTCTCTTATTGGTGCTTGCACCAGATTGTCTGGGTGAGGGGAGGAAAGAGGATGTGATTTCTTGCCCTGGCCATCTGGGCCAGTAGATCAAGAGTTAAGCATTTACAAGGTCCTTTACGACTATGAAGGAATGTGTACAATGCCTCCCTGCAAGCTTTCCCAGCATATATTTATTCAATTCTATCTTAAAGCATGAACTGAAGTAAAGTGGCATTTTACCTCATAATAAATTCAATGAACAAATCAGTTTCCCACTGTCCATAAGATAATTCAACGTCAATAGCATGACAGTTCCAGATTTTTTTTTTGTTTTGGTTCAACAATCATTAAAATCATCTTTTTATTAATATTGAAGCATGTATTTGAAGACGACTTGGGGTATTGTTTTCAATGAATTGTCTAATAAAGTAAAGCAGTTTATTTCACCCACATTTACAAAAGCTGTCAATTTACAGGAACAAACATGTGGCTCATCATTGATAATTGGATGAATTTACCCTAAATTATGAATATCATGGGGAAAACCCAAACTTGAACACAGAATAATGTACATTTACATCAATATTTTTTTTACTTTTCTGCAATTACAACAAATTCATGTGCAAATACAGTTGTACATGTTTGGGTACGTTTGTCAGAATAATATTAGAAGTATTGTGCAGAATCTGATATTTTTTTTACAGGTCATGTGATGTTACATTTACAGGTGGATCCATTGAATCTCTAAGGGAGACTGCAGCGACTTGTCGGAACAGCTCAGACACACACCCGCAAGACCCGCCAACTGAAGCGAGCAAGAGGACTTTTTACAAACAAGAAAAACCGAATAATGAAATGTTTGCAGAGAATAATTTTCACCAGTCTCACAAAGGAAAAAAAGCTGATCAAACTTATGGAAAATCGTTCACTGAGTCATCCACCCTAAAATCACATGTGATAATTGATACTGGAGAACGCCCAAACAAATGCACAAGTTGTGGAAAATCTTTTATTCGCTCATCTCACCTTAAAACACACATGATGATTCACAATGGTGAACGCCCATTCAAATGCACAATTTGTGGAAAATCTTTTATTCGTTCATCTCACCTTAAAACACACATGATGATTCACAATAGTGAACGCCCATACAAATGCAAAATTTGTGGAAAATCTTTTATTCGTTCATCTCACCTTAAAACACACGTGATGATTCACAATGGTGAACAACCATACAAATGCACAATTTGTGGAAAATCTTTTATTCGTTCATCTCAACTTAAAACACACGTGATGATTCACAATGGTGAACGCCCGTACAAATGCACAATTTGTGGAAAATCTTTTATTCGTTCATCTCAACTTAAAACACACATAATGATTCACAATGGTGAACGCCCGTACAAATGCACAATTTGCGGAAAATCTTTTATTCGTTCATCTCAACTTAAAACACACATAATGATTCACAATGGTGAACGCCCGTACAAATGCACAATTTGTGGAAAATCATTCATTTATTCATCTGTCCTTAAAACACACGTGAAGCTTCACAATGAAGAACGCCCATTCAAATGCACAAGTTGTGGAAAATCTTTTATTCGTTCATCCGAACTTAAAAGACACATGATGATTCACAATGGTGAATTCCCATTCACATGCACAAGTTGTGGAAAATCTTTTATTTCTTCATCCGAACTTAAAAGGCACATGATGATTCACAATGGTGAATTCCCATTCAAATGCACAAGCTGTCGAAAATCTTTTATTTGTTCATCTGAACTTAAAAGGCACATGATGATTCACAATGGAGAACGCCAATACAAATGCACAAGTTGTGGAAAATCTTTTATTCGTTCATCCGACCTTAAAACACACATGAAGATTCACAATGGAGAACGCCTACACAAATGCACAATATGTGGAAAATCTTTTATTCGTTCATCTCACCTTAAAACACACATGACGATTCACAATGGCGAACGCCCATTCAAATGCACAAGTTGTGGAAAATCCTTCATTTATTCATCTCACCTTAAAACACACATGATGATTCACAATGGAGAACGCCCATTCAAATGCACAAGTTGTGGAAAATCATTCATTTATTCATCTAATCTTAAAATACACATGATGATTCACAATGGAGAATGCCCACACAAATGCACAAGTTGTGGAAAATCTTTTAATCAGTCATGTCACCTTAAAAGGCACATGATGATTCACAATGGAGAATGCCCACACAAATGCACAAGTTGTGGAAAATCTTTTAATCAGTCATGTCACCTTAAAAGGCACATGATGATTCACAAAAAAACTATTCAATTGGTTTGGTAACTGCATAACGTTTGGTGGGGTCAGCCAATCTTGATTCTTAGGAAATCTCGTGATAAATTCCACTGATTAGGTGTTGTTTGGGGGGGGGGAGGCAAAATAGCGGTTCGAAAGAAAGCAAAGTTAGATGTTCACTAATTTTATCCCTCTTCGAGAGATGAATACAGATTTGTTCAAAATAAAGACCGTGCTGTTTATGCTCGATGTTGTGAAGTGTTGTTTGCCACACATCACGTATCCAATGACATTTTCAAGCAAAGCACGAAAAATGACATTTTCTCTCTTAGACCATGTGGAGGTACTCGCTATTACCTTCAGAAAATGATTTTTGTTGTGCAGATCACCAATGTGGATGAAATTTGGCATATTTAAAGAATTTTAGACGCTGAGTCCAAATCCACTTGTTTCCACTTCGAGGATGTGACACAATTGGTCATTTTTGGCAATTAAAGATACACCCAACATTAATGCACGTTTTTGACACAGAAATGAAGAATCAAGGAGAGACTGATATGTACGTCAAAGAAAACTCTTGTGAGGTCTTAAAATGATACAATATGTTTATACAGAGCCCTATTCACTGTTATTAAAGATGTTTGTAATTAAATGTCGTAAACCGAAGCAGTTACATATTTTTACCAGCCGAAAACGTCTGGACCGACCAGACAGGCTTTCGAGTTGACCAAGGCAACTTTTTGCTTTCAAGGCAGCCACACTGGCTATTAAAGGTAGTTACATTGACTATTAAAGACAGTTACAGCACCCATCAAAGACTGTTACATTGGCTATTACGGATTAAATCAAAGACAAAGACACTGCACGACTCAGCCTGATGAAAAGTAGAACCTCCACAAGAAGATTACTGTCTTAGAACTCCAGTATTTCTTGCTCTGAAGCAGTTGCTGAACTAGGCTCTTGACTGCTGTTATTACAAAACTCAAGTCCACTATTACATGCTAACCAACCTGAATACTACTGTGTTGTAGATCACCACAGCAAAAGCAGTGTGACACCCGCATTCACAGTTCATCGTCGGAATCATCGTCAGTTCTGCTTTCATCATCCATAAGTTCCATTTCTGCACGGGTCTGTTCATCATTGGCGCAGTTTTGACACCCACAGCACTCTGCGCAGGACAGTCCTTTTGACCGGCAAAAACACTGGTTGGTCTTGCATTTCGTCTTCTTGCAATTACATTTCGTCGCCTCTAACAGTTCCTTCGGCGCTGGTGGTTTGTTCAGCCAGTGAACAATCAGTGCTCCATTGCGTTCCATCCATTCGTGAAATGTAGGAGAAGGGGCTTCTATAAACCTCTGTCACGCGGTGGTGGATCGCAGACTGATAGTTCACTCTTTTGCAATGCAGCATCAGAGCGTCGCTTGTAGGCGGCAACTTCTGTTCTCCCAGCGACTGGCTGCAGAATAGCTTGTAGCGAGCCTCATCCACACTCTTCATGGTCGGCTGATTGCACATGGCACAGACGAATTGTTCCAGGTTGTGAATGATATTCTGATCTAGCGTGAATTCTCAACCAATGCTCCCGAAACAGGTGATGAGATGGGGACCCTTCATCATCAAGTCGAATGGCCTTGTTTTGCCCTTACCATGGAATGCACTGGTGGTATTACTTCCCGTGAAATTGTGCAAACCTATCAACGCATCGCAGACAGAACTTTCCAGGGCATTACTCAAATTCCTAATGTCAACGACGATAATGTCCTTGGGACTTCCTGTGACTCGATGGAAATTTCGCGCCTGAATCGACTTCGAGTGAGCCAATGCCAACACAAACACATCGGTGTCGAAACTCTCTATGCGCACTGACTTCATTCTGTCCCGTGTGAGTGGCATGTAGCAGGAGCTTCGTGTCAGCTTCGTCAAGGTTACATTCAAGTTCAGGTACTGACGACACAGTCATGACACCATTTGACGCCTTGATTTTCTCACATTTGCCGGCATGACTGACGTACAACAGCATGTCACCCAGTTTTGATGGAGAGATGTTTCTCGTCCACGATTCGACGATGAACTCTATCAATGCCTCCTAGTTGGCTCCACTCAGGAGATAATTGGCCCACTGTTTTGGAAGGGCTTGATCACTTCTGTAGATGGTTCGTACCTGAAGATCGCCCGCACTGCCCGCTCGTCTGGTGTGCTCCAGGCACTTGATGCTGATACTTGGGTAAGTATGAAACACCACGACCAGTCTCGAAGATTGGTTATGTCGTGCTTTGGCCACTACGATGTTCAGCACCATCTCTTCCAGTTTGCCGAAAGTGTTATGCAGTGAACCAGCCTTTTTCGCCTGAATAACGGCCATTCCATCCACAATTGTTGCACCTTGGATAGGCCGAGTGTCCACACGGCAATCGAGCCACAGTTTCAGTATATGGTTGCGGAGTTTGGCTTTGTCAGTCTTAGCAATCGAACCATCACCGGATGCCAGCGGGAAAGATATGTTCGCCAGTGGGTATGCGAGCAGATCGTGGAGTGTTACATTGCTTTACTCGCCAATCAACAGCAGTCATGTGAAAAGACGACGTTCATTCGCAATTTCAACCTTTGGTGTCTGCTAGTGGGGAG